>NC_091845.1:72008141-72622949 GCF_037783145.1 Equus przewalskii | reverse complement strand
AATGCTCCAAAGAATTTATTTGCAAATGCGTCTGTGCTTCCCTTCTTTTTTTTCCAAGTAGAATCTCAGAAGACATATTGGATCAAAGTTGTATACAGAGGTCTTGATGTATAAGGTCTTGACACCTATTGCCAAATTGTTTTCTGGAAAGGTGGTATCAGTTTGCAATCCCACTGGAAGGGTAGAGGGCTTGTTGCCTTCCAAGACATAGGGCTAAGTTGGAGGATGAACCCCAGCCCACAAAAGTGGGCCATGACCTGGGCTATGGGGAGTGGGCCCTGGCTTAGGCATTTAGTCGTCTCTCAGAAGAAATCTAGGAGCACAGATTCCTCAACAAAGGCTGAGCTAATGCCTGGCTGAGCTCTGTCTTCTCTCAGGCTACAGAAAAGTAGCTGGACTAACAATCTGGCCTCAAAATGAAACTCAGAGCGGGGGAAGGCAAACTGGTCTCAGGTAAGGACGGAAGGGTGTTCTGGACTCAGCTGCTCACAATAACCATGAGCAAGATGAAAAGAAATGACAGAGCGACTAGGCAAACATACCACAGGAAAATCGATTAGTCAAAAAGTCAGGCGTGGATGTGGAAAAGTCAGGTGAAGAAGCCAGTCTGGAAGAAACATAAATCAGGCGATAGAAGCGGCTTCCCATGAATGTTTTCCTTTAGAGAATAAATTAGTAGGAATATAAATGTGATAAAACAAGAGCTGAAAGATGAGATGATAAAACAACAGAATGAGTTATAAAGGGAGATTGCAGATCTAAGGAAATGAATTGAAATAAAGTAACATAAAATAGCAAGGAACAGAATAGACATAGCTAAAAACTGAATTAATGGCACGAAGGGAAAGCTAGAGATCATCACACTGAATGCAGAGGAAGAAGAAAAAAAGAGAGATTAAATAATCAGAAAGAAGAGGAAGTGAGACAAAGATGATTCAAAATAAGGTCATGGGTGTCCCTGCAACAGAGAAGCCAACAAAAAGGAAGAATTCAGAGAAGATTAGAATCTCCAAGTCTGCATGTAGAAGGGTGTGCCACATGCCAAGAAAGACAGATTGAGAATAGCTGGCATGAAGGAGTTTTCTAGGCTAAATTATTGAACTTAAAGAATAAGGAAGGACTTCCTCAGGCATCTAGGAAAAGTAGTCCCTGACAGTAAAGATTTGGCTGTCCTCCCGTGCACTATGGTAACTTTCTATTTTCAAAGATAATGCAGCAATGTTTATAAAATTCTGAAGTTTGGGAAGCGAGACCTAAGAAAACTGTATGCAGCCGAGGAGTTGCTCATGTATCAAGGCAACAGACAAGCAGTCTTAAATATGACATCCCAGTGGGAGTTGAGCGCCCGCTATACCTGCTTACATAAAAGCAGAACTCTTTGGTGATGAGATCAGAACTGGTGATGAGTAATGAATTCATTTGAATAAAAAACTATTTTTGCAGGCAAATTATGGTAGAATAGAATGCTACTATTATAAACTCTGGCAAAGCAAAGACAACCTAAACAGTAGACATTGGGAGGTGGGGGAGGGAAGGTGGGTGGAAGCGTGCAAGTATTGTCACCTCCGTGCTGCTTGGAGCAGCGAGTTAGTCAACACTATCTAAAATTCTGGTTAAAAAATATGACTGCAACCTCTTAGTGGTTTTGGTGATATTTTACTATTTTCTTTAATCTTAGAGTAATTTTTAAGGAGTTAATGTCTCTCAGAGGTGAAGAAACATTTGATGTCCTATAAATCTTTCAAATTTCCTTCAGTTTCTTTCTCTTCTGTTAAATTCAAGAAAAAAGAAATTTACAAGTAGCATTCATAGAATCATCTCATTTTTAGAAATCTCTCTGTCTCTATCTCCTCATCTTTCTTTTTCTCTCTCCTTCCTAAGAGCTGTATAAATATTAGGGTGGCTGCAAGGATGATCACAAAATGTTCGGATAGGTAAGACTTCCCGTGATTTGTTGATTTCTTCTTTGGACTTTTCTGTATGTTTTGCATATTTAAAATAAAGAGCATGAATCGTTATTATAACATGTATCATTGCTCCAAAGTGTTATACGTGCTCTTTCCAGAAAATCTGAACCATATAGACAGAAAAGGAACAAACATCCAGATATGTCTACTGTGGTAGCCTGTTATATTGGTGGCTCCCAGTGAACAGTGCTTGTGGGTAATCACACTCTCCTGTAGCCCCCTCCCATGTTAGCTCTGGGCTTGGCCATGTGTGAGAGTTAATTTTATGTGTCGTCTTGGCTAGGCTATGGTGCCCAGTTTTGGGGTCAAACACAAGTCTAGGGGCTGTGGTGAAGGTATTTTTTTTTTTAGATGTGATTAATATTTAAATCAGTAAAGCAGATTGAGTAAATCAGATTACCCTTCATATTGTGGGTGGGCCTCATCCAACCATTTGAAGGCCTTAAGAACAAAGATTGTGGATTTCTGAGGAAGAAGGAATTCTCCTCAAGATTTGCAACATAGTGTTTCCAGCCTGCTGCCTTGTGGAATTCAGACTCAAGACTACAACGTCAACTCTTACCTTAATTTCTAGTCTGTCAGCCTGCCCTATGGATTTCAGACTTGCCGTCTTTGGGTAACGGGACATTAGTAAATGCAACACAAGCACAGACTTAAAAAGTACTTGCGTATTGGGAATTATTATTTTGGAACACTCCCTCTTGGAGCCCTGAACCGCCATGTGAAGAGATCTGGCTGTCCTACTGGAGAGACCACGGAGAAAGAGAGAAAGAGACAGAGGTTCAGGCAGCCCAACTGTTTCCACCATCCCAGCTGAGGGGCCAGACAGGTGGGTGAAGCCCTCTTGGATTTCTAGTCTCAGTCATGCCACCAAGTGACTGCAGCTGTGTAACTGACCCCAGGAGAGACCAGGAGAAGAACTATCCAGAGTGTAGAATTGGGAACAAATAAATGGTTACTGTTTTAAGCCAGCAGTTTTGGGGGTGGTCTGTTACTTAGTAATAGATAACTTATATAACTACAACTACCATTTTGAAATAGGCACTTCTGGTCTTTTTGTATGGCTTAAACATTTTAATGAAATTGGAATCATACTCTGTTTATAACTTTACATCATGCTTTCTTGGTGACATTATGAGCAGTTTCCTGTGTCACTAAAAGTTTTTCTTAAACTTCATTTTTCACAGGTACATAGTTTTTTGATCATTTCCTGTTGTTTCACATTTAGATTGTTTCTAATATTTTGCTATTATAAATAACACTATGATAAATGTTCTTGTGTGTATTACCAGAATCACCCAGCTAAGCAGCTCCTGTATTCCAGATTCATGGCAACTGTGTAAGATAATAATAAATGTTTATTATTTTAAGCCACTAAGTAATGGAATAATTTGTTATGCAGTAATAAGTAGCTAAAACAGGCCCCTTTGGGATTTTTGTGCTTTTTTACCTTTAAAGTAAGAAAGCCTACCATAGGTTTGGTTTCTTGTAGCCCAACTCTTAGCATTGACTAACTCTACCAGTATTTATGAAGGGAGAAACTGGGCAGTTTATACCACATACACTTCTTGGGCCTTTTCCTTCACAACAACGTCTTCACTGACCTCCCATATCCTGAACACTCGTCAATATATATTGGAGCTCCAGCCCTAGTTTTTTCCCTGCATGGACATCAGGCTTATATTTCCAATTGCCTACCTCCTATCACCTCCTCTTGGATGTTCCTCAGAGTATCCAAAATAAAGTGTATTATCCCTTGCTACAATCTCTTCCTCTTTCTTATTTGCCTTAGTTGAGAGGCAGGGTAAGGCTGGGTGGGAAGTAGGGATGTGGCACTGAATTAGCTATCTATTGCTGTGTAACAATTTACTAGCTTAAAACAACAAACATTTGTTATCTCACACAGCTTCTGAGACTCAGGGGTCTAGGAGTGGATTATCTGGGTGGTTCTACTCAGAGTCTCTCACAAGGTAACAGTCAAGATGTTGTCTGGGACTGCAGTATTCTGAAGATTTACCTGGGGCTTAAGGGTCTGCTTCCAAGGTGGCTCACTCACATAGCTGTTGGCTAGAGGCCTCAGGATTTTGCTGGCTGTTGGAAGAAGGCTTCCATTCCTCACCACATGGACTTCACCAGAAAGCTGCTTGAGAGTCCTCACAATATGGCAGCTAGCTTTCCCTGGAGCAAGGATCTAAGAGCAAGGCAGAAACCACAATGTCTTTGATTACCTAGCCTTGAAAGTTCCATGCCATCACTTCTTTCATCTTGTGTTGGTTATACATACCAACCTTGAAACAAAATAGAAGGGAGTTACACAAAGCTGTGAATATTGGGATGGAGCAGGGGGTCATTGGGAGTGATCCTGGAGAATGGTGATCACAGGCACCATTCTTGTGCTAATGGTTTTGGAGTTGAGACTATGGCAACAGGGAGTGTCCTATGGGGCTTCCAGGTCAGCTGTGCTGAAATAAAGTGTTTGGAGCCAGATGACTTAATTGAGATAGGATAAAATAAGAAGGGGAAGCTAAGATGACCCGGAGTGGTAAAAGGGGGCAAAGTAAGTAACTTTGCATGTTTAACCTGAGTGCATGTGTATGCGTGTTCCTTTTGGAAAGGCACAAACAGAAAAAGACCATAAGAGGGGTCTGTGGTCTTGGCCATCACTACTGCAGGGACTAGCTCTTCTCTTACTTACCTCTAAGTTTCAGCCTTACTCAGCTAATATTTGCAGTGCATAACAATTTCCTGCCCCTGTCTGAACTTCTTCCATGTTGTTCCCTGTAACTGTCTTAGTTTGAGATGGCCTAGATGCAGACCATGAAACAAGTACTCTTAGTGCAAGTAGTTCATTTAGAAGTTGATCCCATGAGATACTGGTAGGAGATGAGGGAAGCGTGCTGGTAAGAGATAGAGAAGTAAAGGCAGTCAAACAAGCAGATTATTCCTATGGGCAACTGGCTTAATCCCTCTAGAGAACTCTAGAAATAGTGTAGAGCAGTGAAGAACTGGCTGCTGAGTTATCCTACCTGAGAGATGAGATTCCTGGAGTACTTATCCACCAGCATCCATCAGTCACCGTTTAAGGGCTGTTCTCAGGAGGGGTTAATTCTCTTGTACTCCGGCTGGCTACTCGAGCAGGCAGAGCTCATACAGCAGCTGGAGGAGGCCCTCAGCCTCAGAGTTGCAGGTGCTGGCAGTTGGCAGTTGGGCCTGCAGGGACATGTTAAGTGCCAAGGAGATACGGGAGGGGCACCAAGAGCATTTTCTGTGAGTACCTTTAGAATTCAAGTCAGGTATCACCTCCTATCTGAGTTCACTGAAGATACGGACTGGGTCTTCCATCTCACTATCTCTGTGGTGCCTGGAAAAAGACCTGGCCTAGAAACTGGCACATGCTGGGTGCTCAATAAATCTTGAATGAACGAATGAATAAATAAATGAATGAATAAATAAGGAATTCTCTTCATCATTCGGAATAGCATTGCTAATGCTCTATGTGTCCGTATATCTGAAAGCTTTAACATAAATTATTACCATTTCTGTTCTTGTGGGCTTATTTTATGGGAATAATTTCCTACACAGGGGTCTTCCAGGTGCAGGAAAAGCACTTACGTGTTTATGGTGTACCAGCTGGCACACCAGGTCCCGGGGGATTCACTTCTGGACATCCTCCTGGATTCCTGGAGAAAAGCTGAGGAAGGGGAGCGAGTGGCTGCCACGTAGCAGCTTTCTGCCTAGAAATCTCTTATGTGGGGTGCGGCTGGGGGAGGAGGAATGGCAAGATTTCTGCACAGACCAAAAGTGCCCCAGAGATCCCGTCTGGTCTCATTTTAGGTAGTCATGATTTACTCATTGTCACAGCCACTTAGCACCCCAGGAAGAACGCATTGTCTCTGAGTAGAGAGCAGTAGTGATGATTTGGCTGTTATTAGGGATAATAATTGTGTTTGCTGTCTGTGCTGCCTGGGCTTATTCGGGAGCTTTGTTACCACTGCTATAATTTTAAATATTTTTAATTAATGATACTTTGCTGAGCTCATGCCTTGAGGCTCCTTAAGCAAAATGGGCAATTAAAAAAAAACACAAAAAGCAAATGAATGAAAATAAAAGATAGGGCATTTAAAAAATCATTCTGTTTCTATGATGTTTCAGGCTTGAAAAATGTATTTGACTGCCTGCTGCAGGCAGGAGAAAATTCTTGCTGCTTCTGCCTGTTATCTCTTGCTTCCATAGTCATCCATCTCCTGTAGCCACTGAATGGCATAGAATATACATAAAATATCATCAAAAAGAACAGGAGAGAAGGAAAAGCATAAAACCGAGGCCTAAAGGGTCCAGCAAACTTAGAGCCTCATGCTTTTAAAAGTGTGTCATCCTCATTGATCATCCATCAATCACTGTCATCATTTTCATACTTTTCAATATTGCAGATATCATCGAGAAGATACCAAAGAGCTGGTCTCTATCACTGAGCTCTTTCAGTGTAGTAACTGGAAATGGTTCTGGCCGAGCAATCGCAAGCCTCAGGATGTTCTGTGAAGCTGATGGGTAAATGCCCAAGGGAGAGGCCAGTAGGGTAGAGTAATCTTCTGAAATGTTAATACCTTGTTTTCATGATGCAGATGACATGAAGGACTAAGAGGCAAAGTTTCCCTCTGCATCTCCTCATGAGAGATCTCTGTCCTAGGCCAGGATTCCAAACTCAGGGACTCATGGCCCTGCACAACTTTAACCTTCAGGGTGTTTTCAAAAGGTTTGAATTAGTAGCCGATATTTAGCAATGGAGATCAAACATGAAAATCAGATTTCCAGTCTCTTTCGAAGGTTCAGAAGATCTGCCAACCCTGTCCCACACGGCGACATTGGGGTGGAGCCAGCAGTGGCCCCTCTACTGTGATGAGTTAGAACGGGCTCCTACCAGCTTGTGAGAGAGATGATGTGCGTGTCTTCTCAACTGTGTATTTAATGACTTCATGTTGGTGGACAGAAATCACCGAGCTCAGCCATAGTGGGAGTATTTGTATCACAAGACTGGCAGATGCTATTTTTTCTCTCAGAGAGCCCATTGGTAAACATTTACCAGCACACCACTGTGGCCACTCCTTTAGATGGGTGTGCTGAGAGTGCTCCTTCATTCCTTCAGCTCCCAGTCATCTCTCTACAATGAGGCTGAGTTGCCTGCCTTGACCTCTGGGTGTAGACCCTGAGTTCAGGATCTTCTTACACCACTTTTTTGTGTGTCTTCTCTGAAGAAAACCGCCTACCCCGGGTCTTCTTTTGGAAAGATAGGCTCTTCAAAAAAAGTCTCTGAAGGGGAGAAAGGGAGGGTTGACTTTGTGCTGGGACAGGAAGTGGCCCCATCTACGGGATGGAAGACTTCTCTCACAGAAGGGAAGGGAACAGTTCATTCTGGGAGGAAGGAGGTATGGATTCCTTGTGTGGCAGATACCCAGCCCCTATTCATGCAGGGTCCCAGTTTTATGCCCACGAGTGTGGACAGTGGTCGCTGTGGCCTGGGAGCCTCAGGAAAGTTAGGCAAGAATGCAGGGAAATCACATGATACGGAAGAGACCACTCGTGCTCTGAGGCTGAGAGCACGGGAGACATGCGCACTGGCAGGGCCAACTTCATGGGTATGTGACCTGTCGGTTGCACTTGGTTTAATGCTCTGCTGTCACTGTCTTGAAATTCTCAATAATTTTTGAACAAAGGGAGCTGCATTTTCATTTTGTACTGACTTGGTGCTACAATGATGTAACTGGTCCTGTCCACTGGGAACTGACAGCCAGAGACCTGCCCCAATTGTTCTGGGCTGCACAACTTTCACAAGGCTTCCTGTGAAACCCCAAGAAGCTGGGAGATGGATCCTTCAAAATTTCCTACCACCTCTGTGGATGGGGCTAAACTAGATTTCCATGGTCAGAAACATTGAAAAACATGTTGTTTTGTGGACAAGTGCAGAACTATCTTACTTATTGCACTAGGTTGATGGGTTTTTTTAGCCCTTGGGTGAACTGGGGGCACGGTGCTGGATTTTGGTGATGTAGGAGTGAATATAAAAAGGCCTCCTCCTGAAGGAAGCTCAGAGTCCAGCGGAGGTAACCCATGGCTCTTACCCCATGTAGCACATTCGAATGGAAATCTGTAAAATGTACCAAGGGAGAGCAGAAGCAATCCGTTCTGCATAAACAGGATTGGGGACTTTGTGGCAAGGCCTGAAGGCAAGTAAGAGCTTTCTGGGTGGAGAGGATGGAAAGGTACAAGCCAGATGCTTTACTAGAATTCTCTTGCTTAGGGGTCTGCTGTGTTTTGGTGGTGCTACAGCTTTTAGCAATAGTGAAGTCCATCTAACAGCTTCATATACACTTGAATAACCGCCTTGTACTGTGGCTGTGATGGAATCACAAAACCGTTCTGGAAGCTAGTTCAAGTGACCATTTAGTAAGCAGATCTTTTTTGATTGGGTGGTGGGATAACGGTTGGAAACACACCTAGCAGGTGTGTTTTCCCTAGTACATCCCTTACCTGGTGACCCTGACCCTGTCTGGGGAGCTGGACCCTGGAGCATCCTTGTGTCAGGGAAGGGAAATGACAGCAGAAGCATCGGCCAGTCTTTGGTTATGAAAAGCCGAGACTGTGAGGGGTCTCGAGGAATAGTGAAGTCAGGGGGAGTCACAGACAGGTTTTCTGAACCCTAGGATTGGATAGCATTTTCCCAGACTAGGGGAAGGGAGAGCCAGAGGGGAACGAGGAGTGGAGAGATGATGAGAGTCCCAAGAACACAGGGCTCTGTGGCCACCCTTCTTCAACTCATCCTGGGAAGAGGAAGGGAAGACAGGTAGTTGAAGACAGTGATCCTCAGTCCTATTAAAACTAATGACTCCTTTATGTACTAAATATTTTGTGAAGTCCCCTTTCCTATCCTAAAGTAAAATTAAATTCATGGGTAATATAACTTCCATCATTGTGGCAACCAATTAATACATTTCCAATTTTCCACAAATTTCCAAAATACTCCAAGCGGAATGAGATCAGTCCTAGTTGAAAATCACTGGCTTAGGGGTTTTCTTTCCTAGATAGGAACCAGGGGAGGGCAAGACTCCAGACTAGGAGGAGATGTGGGGTGGGTTGGGAAGGGTCTAGGGCAGCTGGCAGAAAGTGTCCATTCATGAGGGTCCTCAGAGCTGCTGAATGCAGAGGTTGGGGTGAGGAAGGGCCACACTGAGTGTCCTGGGCATCATTGTGAAGTGGATGTGGCAGGGAGGCTGGGAAGTGTAAGAGGGAGGCCAGATCCAAAGAGGACTTATGTTGGGAGTGAAGAATGGCTCACCAGGGACCTGCATTGTCTGACCACCCAAGCCAGAAGGAGTGAGGATGTCTCAGCAGATGTCAGCATAGATATACAGCTTCCCCTAGCCCCACCCTGCTCAAAGATCACTGATAGAGAGTCAGAATTCTTCCACACATGGATCAACATTCTTACTTTCTACAATTATGCTCAGAAGAATCCCTCCCTTGACTGAGTTTAGTCTCCCTCCCAACGCCCCTAATGTGGAGGGGTGACTGTAGCTTCTGGTGCATTGCCTGAGCACAGATCTCTGCTGTTTACAATCCAACTATGCCCATCTCTTGGAAGATGAAGATTCTGTGTATTCTAAAGATAATCTGTGGATTTTATGAAACAGAAGAAAAGAGATCTCAAGTGTAGACCTCTGGAAGCTAAGAAGTCACTGTCCCTCGGGGGGACGATGATCACATAATCTTGCTTTCCATGTTTGCTAGGAAATGAGGGGGGAGGCATTGAATATATTTGCTCTGTGACAAGAGAATGGGATTTAAAAGGAGAGAACCCTTGATCTGAACCTTGGTTTAATTTTTCAGGCCATTCACTGAACTTCTTTGGAACTCAGTTTCTTCATTTGTAGGATGGGTGTGAGAATCAGATGTGATACTGTATAGAGAGCTCCTTGTCATCTGTAAATTCATGCTTGCTAATTGTCGTCGTGAAAATCACATCATGAGCAGCTAATTTTCGCCATCCAGTGACCAGATGGGAGTAAGATTTCCTTTGGTCTCAATGGTTTCTACCTCAGATAATTACTACTTAAGAGTTCTTTGATTGGCACTTGAAGTTGAAAAACTTTCTTGGAAAGCAATTTAATCACTATGAATAAAACGAGAGATGTATTTTATTACACAGATGAGTAAAATGTAAACTACTAATTGCATATAGACTATGTCTGTAGGAGTTTAATTTTGATCACTAATTCCTTCACACTGGCCTCTGGCTAGTTTTGGAGCCAGACACACATTTGTTAAAGACTTATTTGAAACCCATCCAGCTAACCAGCCATCCAACCAGTAGAAGCATACTTATTGATGCGTTTCATTTGAACAAGTACCTGTGAGAGGTGCCTGGGGATGCAGCCGTGACTCAGGTACAGCATTATTGTGGTGGCTGAGTGTCAGCCTTGTGGACTCTTGACTGTTTTCTGTCTATTTTTGATGCTACTTCTTGAATCTTCGTTAAAAATTATATACTTTATTTAGTTCAACTGTTTCTTTTGCTAATTCCTAACTGCTTTTTTTTTGGAGGGATGAAAGGATCATTTGTTTGGGCTGAAAGGGATCAGACTACGGAGAGTGATATCAAGATATCATATCTCCAAAAGTAAAGTAACTGATCATGTCAAGGTCTATCCTATTTCTCCATTTTACAGATTTATGAAAATAAAATTAAGAATATTAAAAACCCCTCACAATGTTAGAAGAATATATAACTGTGGGGTGGGGGAAGACCAAAAATAAGCCAGGAAACCCCTAATCCAAAGAAGAAGATATTGACATATTTAATGAGATAAATATTTAAAACTCCTATGTGTCAAGTGATGCCATAAAAAAAATCTAAGGAAACAAAACACTGGGGGAAAATACCCACAACCTGTATAAGAGGCAAAAGATTAGTATCTCAAGAGCTCTCTAAAATGTTAAGAAAAAGGCATGTAGCCATTGGAAGGAAGCACAAAGGTGAGTCATACTTGAGGAAAGAAAAATGGTAAGTAAACATATGAGAAGATGTGCAACCTCATTGGAAATCAGGAAAATACAAGTAAAAGAATGGGATACCATCTTTATTCAGTCAATCAGCATAAGAGAAAATGATTAAGAATTACCAACGCTTGGGGCAATGCGGGAAAATGGGCTCTTTTCTCCATTGTTTGTAGGAATGGGAGTAGCTATAACATTTTTGGGAAGTAATTTAAACATATTTTTAAAAACAAAAATGCATACATTATTTGATCCACTAATCCCATCATTTCAGAGAAATGGAAGTACTGATGCATTAGAAGAAATATACAAAGGTAGCCACTGCAGCAGTGATTATAAAAGACAGGGTGAGGGAACTGGGGGCTTGAGTGTTCATCAATTCAGGGATAACTAACTTTCACAACATTTCTGATACGGAATATCATAACGCCACTAAAAAGCATGACATGGATTTATATTTATTGCCTTGAAAGGATCCATATCATAGGGGAAAAAAATTAAATCGAACAGTAAATGTGTGTATGTTGTTAAGGCCTACGAAAAGTTATGGGAAGAAATATCTCAAACCACGGACATTGATTACTTCAAAGGGGTGAATTTGAGGGTAGGAGGACTATTAATTGGCATTTTTATACATTTCTGTTTTGTTTGAATTGTCACAAGTTAAACCTTTATGATTAACGATTCCATTGAGGCAGACATAAAGTTAAAAAAGTGAAAAGGAAAAGAAACAGAGAGAGAGAGGGAGAGAGAAAGCAGTTTAGAGCATCACATTTCAGACTTCAGTCTTCATGGGAGAACAAAACAATGATTTCCTAACCACACAAAGAAGTGGTCATAAGTCAAAGGCAGTTAGAGCTAACAGAAATGCCACCACAAAGTTTTGGCTCTTTAATCTGACAATGTTATTCCTGTAGATTATAGATATAGACTACTTTGGGGTTAGCGTTCAATAGTATAGCAGCGAGACACTGGTCTCTCTTTTACGTTGAAGATTTTGCGCCCTGGTTTTTTTTGTTGTTGTTAACATCTTAACAGTTTTGTTTGTTCAAGGCTCTTTTAAGATCTTAGTTGTTTAAAAGGAAAAAAAAATGAAAGATAAATAAGACTGAGAATGGGAGAAAGAGAAAGTAGTATTTGTGTCGCTCAGTAGTTTGAAGGTTGCTGTAGTTAGTCTTCAAATACAGTGTCGTGGAAGATTTATTTGACCACATTTCTCTTAAGGTTGAAGGAGTTGAGAGGATCGCTCTCTCTCATCCAGGCTCCCTTTCTTCACCTGGGTCCTCTTATTTATTTCTCTCTTCTCCTGAGCCAAAATTTGAGCTGCTGTGAGAGATTCTTAGTCAGCTCCCAATATGTGAGACCATTTTCAACAATACCATCCATCTCCTCCCACTGCAAGTGGCGTTATCTCCACATCCTTGGAGATGAGCTGCCTCCTCCCTCTTTATCACTCTGAGCTGCACACGTTTGGTTACAAACGCCCTGATAATGTTCTTGTTGGTCCCTCACAAGTGAAATAACAGATAACCATTCTCCCAGTGATGGTGATGCTGTCATCCCACACCCAGATAACCAGGAAAGGAGGTATCCACTCCCATTGAGTGCTGTGATTAAGATCTCACTGACGAAGATACAAGCGAGATTGCCTTTAGAAAATAATATCTGTGCTCAGATCATTTTACTCAGCTCAGACAGCAGCTAACATCATTTCTTGGGGCCCTCCCCCTGTATCAATCTGCATGGGCTTTCAAACATGTATGCTACCACCTGCCCTGCTGGTGAGATAAGAATAAAAGTATTAGATGGCATATTAAAATGTGCAGCATTTTTCATATTACTCATACAAATGAGATAACAGCTGCAGGATAGTCTGTTTCATTTTGGCAGAACTCCCAATCATTGTGCTGCTGAAGCAAGGCAAGCTTACATCTCAGCAGGCTGAGCTGCGATCTGTGGGTACTATCCAGCTGGGCCAGAAGGCCACCCTCCCCTCTGTCCACCTTCCCAGCCTGCTTGATGTGAATTAATGAAGCACCAATGCTTTCATTCCCAACCAGATTTACCTAATGTGCAGTTAGCTGAAGGAGGCAGTCCACAGAGTATTTCCCAAATTTCCGTTATCGTCTCACTGTTTCATGGTTTTTGTTATTCTTGATTATCACCAATAATATTATTACTTAAAACTTTTCTTTAAACTAATTTATTTTAATTTTAACTGCCTATCTTAACCTTATCTTATCTAATAAGAGTGAAGGAATCACAAGTTTGTTATGCTACTTTTATTCTATTGTATCTAGTTGATACTAAAATAAACATACAACTCTTAATGTTGATTTCTTTTTCTGTGCTCCATCTAAAATAATTTTGAGTGATACCCACAGCTGTTTCTACTTGAGAAATACCATTTGAATAGTTCTCACAAAAGTACACCCTGCTAGTACAGGTCATTTCTACTATTAGGACAGTTCTCACTAAAGCATACACCGCTAGTACACACCATTTCTTGTGGCTGCTTTTGATGGGTGATCCAAAGCCAGGAAAGAATAGGAAGGAAAATGTATGGATACAAAAAGGATTCAGAAAAGAGACATTGGAGGGAAGTGAAGAGCAGTCCTATCTAAGGCACCATCTCGTCCTGCCCAGGCTTGGATGAGTAAGATGGAGCCAGGGATATCTTGCCTATCACCTTTCTGGGTGGGCTCTAGGAAAGAAGGGTTACTGGGCCCTCTGTGAGCCCCTGAACCATAACACATGTCTAGGCACACGTGCTTTTAGCTACTCATGACTCCAGGATGAGAATTCTTCTCCCTTTTGCGCCTTCTCTGGCTAGCTCACAGCAGGACCCCCTCAGAGAGAATCAATACTTGTCGGGTATATCCCAATAGAAACCATGCCCAGGATTGTGCTCAACCCAGTAGTGTTCAGACTGGAGCAGGAACACCAGTCAATCAGCATCATGAGGAGGGGACAAGGATGGCACAAGATGGCAAGTGCCAAGTGTGGGAGAGTTAAGCTTTCTGTCAAGAGTGTCTTGTTTATCCAAGAAAAGTGGTTCCATTATAAACCTACTTTTGTGTTTATATGTGTTGTTTCAAATGCAAAAGCCAAAACCAAAATCATATGAATGAGACTGAGAGTTTAGGGCTGGAAAGCATTAATTTAGTGGTAGCAGAGGCCGCTAGCAGCTGTCAGAGAAAGTTCTGCTCCAAGCTTTTCTAGGTGCCTATAATCCCAGGCTTCTGAGAACTCTGCCATAGTAACCCCTTCCATGTCAGTCCCTGTCTCTATGCTTCCTGGTCATTACACAGAACAAGGACTGCCAGCCTTCATGGTGATGACCTAGCCTGCTCTGCCAAGTCCCTTAGGGTTCTACCATCTTGTGACCAGGCAATGACCTCCGGCCCTAAATGCCATAGAAGGGCTACCTTGGACATGTGGCCTCTTCTCTTGCAGCGCTTTCAGGAAAGCTGCATGGATACAGAGCTAGAGGACATAAGATGGTTGATAGGCAGAGGGACAGGAAAGAGTTAATCTCCAAAGCAGCCCTGGTTTCGTTGTGGGCTTGTCTAACATCAGGCTGAGCCTGTGGGAGCACCACAAGGGAGCGGTTAATCAGACATCAGCTTCCAGGTGTGTGGATGACCCGACCGATGACCAAAGATTGAACTAAATGCCTGGGAACAGCTCATGTGCACAAGCGTGAGACTCACAAGAGGCAACAACCCATCCATCCCTGCTTCATCTTTTAATCCCACTCGTCACTGACGACGATCTAGCAAATTCAGCAGGGGCTTTTTTGGTGTTCTGGTTAAATAAAGCAGGAAGGCATCTGTAGTGTTTTGTAAATAGTATTTTGCCCAGTCATTCAGTGCTGATCAGCCCATGGTTTCCCCAAATTAACTTTTGCCATCACCTTGCATACCCATGAAACTTGGTTTCTGCAAGGCTTCTGATTGCTGCGCTTCCCTACAACTTGCTGATTCTACCTGTGCCCCATGGCCACCTCCCTGAACGGTCTTCCCTCTGGTCCTCTCAGTGCCTATTTCTCTCTAGATTCCTTCTCTACCTTTAACAGAAAAGGGAAAAAGAATTATTCTAAGAATTTACACTTTTAGTAAAACAGAGTATTCTTCTTTCTGATTTCTTAAACTTAAAGTATTCCTCCTTGCCTCATTCAAGAAAGACAAAAGGAAGGAAAGAAGGAAGGAATGGAGTGAGTAAGGACAAAGGAACAAATTTCTGCTTTTCATGGATTGAATCTTTTCCCAATTAAAAAAAGAGTGTGAACATTTATGTGTAATGTAGCTCATTATAAAGGTAATAAAACCACATTACAGAAAAGTTGGAAAACAAAGAAAAGAAAAAAAACCATTGTACTAACAACATAACAGAATTGCAGTTAGCAGGTTGGTATACTTCCTGCTAGTCTTTCTGCTAAGCACTCACTTTTAAAATCTGGTTGTAATTCTACTGTACATACAAGATTTCTCTCTCTCTCTCTCTTTTTATTTTCCACTTAACATTCAGCCATGAGCATTTTTCATGGTGCTATGTGGACTTATAACCATCGTTTTTAACGACTGCATAATATCTTCTCCAGTGAGAAAACAATTTATATAACCACTCCTTGATTATTTTGATATTTAGATTGTTTACAATTGAACTGTTTTCACTGTATCATTGAAAAGATACTGTTCAAGAATATGTTCCCATCTACTCCTATTTTTGCGTAATTTTCTTAAGTTCTGTTTCTAAAAGTCAGATGACCAGACAAAGCCCACGGACATTTGAAGGTGCTTGATTCATAATTTGGAGTTGGGTTCTAAAATCGCCTGTGCCCGCTGAGTCCTCACCAGTCGTGTTGGAGGGCCCATTGTTCACCCTCACTACAGTTCTCTCCCTTGTTTTGTCTCCGCCCACCAGGATGTAGGCTTCTCACATCCCTTATAATGGAGAAGAGCCTCTCCTCACAGATTTCTTACCATTTGCCCACAATTTGAAGGCAAAGAAGCTTCATTTATCTTGTCAGTGGTCTCCATGCTGCAGCAAATGTCTTTAAAAGAGATAGTCTTCAGTCCCTCACCTCAGCTGAAGTTTGGCAGATGTTGAAGGCAGAAGAGTAACAATGAGAAGGAGTATAAGCCAACCAGGGTCCTAGCAGGGGGCTTTAGAAAGTGGATGCCCACAACTGATGGTGTCTGATCGACTATAACTTATCCAAGAATAATTTATCGAGTGCTTGTGTGTTTTATCTGCTGGGACAGGTATGATGGGACATACAGAGGTAAACACTACTATCAAAGGGCTTATAGCTTGTTGGAGAAATGACAGTCCTGCAAATAACTGATACGAAGACAGAAGAAGGGACAAGAAGGAATCAGGATAAGCCAGCAGTCCAAGACCCTCACAGAAGAATCTCTGTACATCAGGCTCCATGTTTTCCAACTTCTTTTTGGTATAATCAAGGAGGCAGAGAGGACAGACTAGGAAGTGACTTGTAGTAGCTTCACCGAAATAAGATGAATTCTGGTCGCAGGGGAGGATAAGATCCCGTGTGGAGGAATTTGAATACAGCATTTCCCTACTCACTGACCATTCCTGACAGAGTGTGCATGTGTGTTGAAGGAGGGTGGGTGCATTGAGCACAAGCTGTTAGCTTTTGCTCTGCAGCATCTCCATCTTCCAAAGACTGAACGACCATGTTGAGCCTGCCCTGGGAAAATTTCTGACCTGAGAGTGGGTTATAATGAATGGCTGGATATCAGAGTGAGATTAAGTAAAAGACGACAGGAGGAGAACGTTATGGGGAACTGGGCATTATTTATACCTAGGGAGGTATGGCTCTTTAGATCTTGCTAAATAACGTATCTCTTCTTTTTCTTGTCTCTTATAGAGTACTTAATTAAAATTGTAGAGTTTTAAAGTAGGAAGTGACCTTAATCACTTTAGGGGACTCTGAGTAACAAGACAGACTAAGTTAATGGAATTGATCATCCCCCTTTAACTTCAAATACTTAGAAATGCTGGTTAAAAAAATAACAAAGATATTTTGGTGAAATTGCACTGCTAAACTTGAAAGAAAAAAAGATAATCTCAGATGTAGGGGGAAAGAAAGGGAAATGAAAGCTATTGTGAGTGGGTGGATAAGGGAGGGTAGATGCCAAGAGAACTTATCGGGATTTGGGTTCCACATAAGCCTTGGGCCTGGGCTTACAGCGTCTACATGATCATCTGTTATGTGGCCTCCAGACCACAGGGAATGGAGGCAGGAGGAACCCTGTGTGAAGCCTGGAAAGTCAAAGAGCTGCCCCACTCATAAAATGTAGATTGGAAAATTGTACCCATTGGCCAAGGGAAACAAGACAGAAGGCTGTCATTTGTCCAGAGACGCGGATAGGAAGAAAACAAACTTCATATGAGAAACCTAATCCTCAGGCCTGAACTACACAGAGGTATGTGATCCAAATTTACACTACCTGTCTGGTGTGGGACGCCCAAGCTGAGAATTTATCATATACCTGGTCAAGGACTATTGAAACCCTATAAGCTCTGGTAAAAGCAAATATAAAACTTCTCAGCAGGAATCCTTTCACAATCTAGGACACACAGAATTCCATAGACCTAACATCCCTGATGCAGAGGGGCTCACAATAAAAACCAGACAAACTTCATGAATCAAACCACCAGACATCAGGGTCAGGAGACACCCCAAACAGGAATTCCTAGCCACTACTAGCACAAGTGGCAAATGGTAAAACTATACCAGAGAGCAATTTAGCAAGACCTAGTAAATCTGAAGACAGGCAAACACTGTACCCAGCAAGCTCATGGATAGGTCTATGCTCTAGAAAATTCTCTTACTTATATAAGATGTGCCCAAAGATGTTCACTGCCCCATTGTTTGTAAAAACAAATTATAATGATCATTTAAAAAACTCAAAATAGTCCATCAGAATGAGAATGGATAAAGGGTGATTTATCCATATATGAGAATACCATCAAGTCATTAAAATGAATGAATGTATTCAAACGTATAAATCTTAAAAACATGATGTTGAATGAGAAAGCCAAGTTTCTCAAGGATAAGTATAGCATACTATTTATGTAAATTTAAAAAATCTAAATAAATATATATTATTTATGAACATGTGCAAAGGTAGTAAAAGTATAAAAAAATAGAAAAGACTTGTTAATCTAAGTATGGCGGTTTCCTTTTGTGTAGGAGGGAAGGCAAAGGGCTTGATTCAAACTTAGGTCTGATTCTTAAACCAATACAGTACTAGAATAATTACCATATGGGCTCCCTGCAAACCAGTATACTTTATTTTTTACTGTGAAAATAGAAACCCTACCCAAATATTGTTTTTTTCTACAGATTTTTTAAAAAAAGAAGTACTGCATTATAGATTCTCTTGAAGCCCAATTTATCCATCAATCCCATTTCTCCTCTGTCGTCTCTGTATAATGTGCAAATACAAACCAAGGTCAAATCATACATTTAATCACTTGCAACATACCAGGAAGGAAATGGTGGAGGCAAAAGAATATAGGGTGTAGGGGAATAGTGCTGCTGGTACTAGTGAATATCGTGTACTGTAGCCTCCTGGGTGAGCGATCCAAGGACACCCTGATGTGGTAGTGGAGGGAGTTCCTTTTTGGACCCAAATGGCTGTCCTTGTTCTGCTTTGAGGGCATTTCCCTTATCTACTGTTTTCCACAACCACGGCTGAGATGGGCAGAGGGATAGATCTCATTTCTGGGAGCTGTATTTATTGTCATAGTTCACTTCCTGTTGTAGGGAGTCTGGGCGTTGGGGCTGACCTTAGGGATTGAGCAATCACAGGCCTTTATTTTCAGGACTTGAATTTGGACCAATTAGCCAGTCAGTTAGCTTTCCAGAACCTTCAAGGGATATTAACCAAAGCCAGAGATCTTATGGAGTCATGGTCCATGAATTTTGACCCTGTTTTTACAGTGCCTGTCTCTTAGCAACAGGCTCAAGAGCTCTGTGCATATTTCTAGCCCTGGGTTTAACTGCTTCCGTCTTGTCTTCTCAAACAATGAGTTGAGGCAAGGCCAACGTGCCCTTCACTCTGGAGCTCTTTACAATGGAGGGTAATTGTAGTTTTTGAGCAGGAAGTGCACCGTAGGAGGTGTTGGAAGGGGCTTGGGCCATTAGGGTCACTCCACA
The DNA here is from genome assembly GCF_037783145.1 of Equus przewalskii. Lineage (NCBI taxonomy): Eukaryota > Metazoa > Chordata > Mammalia > Perissodactyla > Equidae > Equus > Equus przewalskii. The sequence goes on along the minus strand of NC_091845.1, from coordinate 72,603,740 downwards.
TTCCTGGTTTCTTCTAGGTCTCAATCTTAATTACCTCTGTGTTTCTCACCTACCTACCTTTACCAACACTAACTTTAGCTTTGGGAAGATAATATTATTTGACTCTTAGCCATCTTAGGTTGCTCACCACTGTCTCTCTATCACTTTCCCTTTCTGCTTTTAGATTGGTCGGCCTGTACTGAAATAGCAACTTGCTCTAACATCATATTTTTCTTTTAAGCTGAATCCCACACTATAACAGGCGATAGTTTAATAGTCTTTTGCAATCCCATCAAAAGGGTACCAACTTGAACGTAGGGAAGGGGAATCTTTATTGTGCCTCTGTCTACCTAAATTCAGCCGCTTCCATGTAGGTCCGTCACTTATAACGTCCCACTCCTAGTACTGACTTACTTATTGTTTAGGACCCTTTTGGTTGAAAGAGAAAGAAAAACAATTCAAACTAACTTAAAATAAAAAAGCCCAGGGAAGGTATTGGCCTATGTTCAGTAAGTACAAGGGATGTAGATGGCCTTAGGTGATGCTAGATCCAGAAGTTCAAATAGCATCATCGGGAGTCCATATTTTTCTCCTTCTCTTGGCTCATTTTGTCCTCAGTGTTGGTTTCATTCTCCAGCAGACTCTCCACGGGGTAGAAAGATGGTCACCTGTAGTTCTTGACTTATGTTGTTCTTATAGTTGGTATTCCAGCAAATATAGAATGCCTCTTTCTAACAATTCCCCCAGAAGTCCTGGGAAAGGCTCCGACTGGCCTGGCTCGGCTTTGTTATTCATTCCTGAATGAACCACTGTGGCCAGGGGCTGGTGCTCTCTGACTGACCAGGTTAGGGCCATGGACCCAAATCTGAAATTTAGAGTGGTATCAACACCACTTGAACCACAAGGAGTACAATGAGTAAAGGGATATTCCTTAAAGAGAGACCCCAGGCAGACAAAAACAGGGGTCTTCCAACAGAAGTGTTCTGAATCATTTGCATGGTTTCTTTGTCTGAGACCTTTGGAAGCTCTCTGTATTTGCCTGAGTAATTTGATTTTTAGTTCACTTTGAGTGCAAAGATATTTGTATTTATATTTAAAATTAAATTGCCACCAAGTGGTCCCTGAGGTGAAAGTGTTTCACTTTTAATGCAGTGGCTCTCAACCTAGATTTTGCAAGTATCACAGATTTTTGGGAGTACCCGTACACTCTTGTTTATCTTAATGGGGATTAATTCATACATTATTCACATTTGGAAAGCACTTCATACCCTTTCAATGTTGTATGGTATAGTGCCATATGGGAACATACGGTTCCCAACGTTTTCAAATAAGATCTTTTTCTGACAGCCCTACATCTTGTGGATTTCCCAGAAAACAGTAATTGTTCTTGTAGTACCTTAAGAAAAATACATACGACAACGATTACTATGTAGTCAGTATTTCTTTAAGCACAATAGCATCAATAACTCTGAAAAATAACAGTCTGTATACATAGGAGCTAGACCTATAATTTAATCAGGCTGCAGAAAATGCTAGGGCACGTGTGCATATTTTTGGACTCCTCGTGAGATGGTACTTAAGAGAACTGTGCTCATAGGTTAGAGACCACTGGAGTAGTGAGTGATTAAAATATGGTTCAATCCCAGCTCTACCACTTGTGAGCTGTTTGACCTTGGGTGAGTTATTTAACCTCTTTAAATCTTCAGTTTTCTCAGATAAAAACTGGCAATAATACCACCTGTCCCCCTAAGGTCGCTGTGAGAATTAGAGATAATGCAGGTAAGGCACTTGACAGAGGCCTTGACACGTGGTTAGCACTCAGTGTGTGGTAGCAATTATTGTTACCACTTTATATTATAATTATCTATTTACTATAAGTCTCCAGGAAGGTGGGCATTGTGTTTTATACTTCTTTATATTCCTGGTGCTTAGCAACGTCTTTACTTAGACACGATATGTTTATTGAGTGAATAAATAAATTATTGGAAAATTAAATGCAATATTATATCTAAAGTGGCTAGCCCAGTGGCCACAGCATGGTTAGTCCTCCTTAAATATGCCTTTCTTCTTCTCCCCGTCATCCGGGCTTGGACATGGTCTCACTCAGTAGCCCTCAAACTTTAATGTGCTTGAGAATCTCCTGTAGGCCTTGTTATAATAGATCGATAGCCCCACACCAAGTGTCTGATTCAGTTGGTCTGGGTGGGACCTGGGCAGTAGTATTGCACACTATTTAACACCCAGCCCCCCATCAAGGTTCTCTAGTATGAGGTGCAAATCATTTGCTTTACCGCTGGACTTATAGAACCCAACTCAGGTCACCATTATCATCTGCCTATTGTCAGCTGGTAGCACTGTAGGAACCATCTCCAATAGGAAATAACCCACATCTGTAAGTCTGGTCTTGTATTTCTAAATTGATTATGTAGATATCACACACCACTCAAATCACTTAGTAAACTGAGATTCTTCACAGGTACAGTATTATTTCCCCCAGGCCAGTGAGTGCTTGCAAGTCTCTTGGACAGTCCTTTTGGTTTTATTCACTGTGTGTGTGTGTGTGTGAGATGCAGTGAACTTCTCTTAAGTTGTTTCTTATAATCTTTTATATAATCAAGGGATTAACTCAATGGAGTCCTAAGGTTAGGGAGGGGAGAGCTGCTTTTCAGTTTTGGAAATCAACTGCGTCTTCTCAGTTATAAAACCCTCCCAAGACCCTAAACCTGCAGTGGTGTGCTCAATAAAAGCAACTTGCGATTTCAAGCATATTTGTCTGCTTCCCTCCCTCTTGGTGCCTGTGTCTAGTGCTTGTTTTTTCCTTGCGAACTTTAATACATGTTTAATGTGAATCTTAATGATTTGATTACAATGGCATAATTACATAATTGGAATGTATTGTGGATACTGGTGAGAAGGAGTCTGGAAGGTGCTCAGTGAGTGACATTACATAAACAGAATAATAATGATGGTGAGATCGAGAATGAGGCTAATGAGAAAATGATGAGAAAAACTTGGAAGAAGTGGACATGTGTGGAAATGAGAGGGTAGCATTTCTTTTGCTTTAATGATCGGGATTCATTTCGCGTCCGGAGACTGAGGCTCCTGAGAATCAGTGCTATCAGAGGTGAGTTCACATGGTGAGTTTTTTGGAGGCCACTTTTCAGATGTGTGATGGGCCCAAACCCTACCTGCCTGGGCATAAAGCATGCCAGACTCATCAACAAGTTCTGATACACTGCTTCTTAAGATCATTAAGGCAGGAGCAAGCTCAGTTCTCTTTCTCACCACTCTCCTTGCCTGCGAATGCTTTATGTGGCACATTTGCATATCATCAGAACATTGAGAGCTTCATTAATGTGGAAGGGAACCATCTTCCCCTCCCTAGTGCAATTCTACCATCTCTCGCTGGTAACATATTGCTACTGAAAAAGAATGGCACTTAGCCAAGCGTTTTGTGCTCCCAGTTAATGACCACCATTACTATGTCATTTGGGCTAAAGAAACATGTCCCCTGCCTAGAGCTCTTCCCATAGTAATTGGCTTGTGCAATGTCATCCTAGCTTGATGTTTACTGCATGTTGCTATAATCACAATGATTATTTCCTCAACTTATTTTACTATTAGCATAAAACATATTTGCCCATTGATTCAACAAACACCTATATTTATTAAACACCTACAAGTGCTAGTTGCTATGTGTGATGCAGAAAAATAGAAGACATAGCATTTATGGTTTAGGAGTTGAAGCCTACACAAGGCGTTCACGAATAGTTAAAAATTGTAAGTCCTCACATGGTGGGTCAGAATATTTTCACTATAATTATGTGCTGTTTCATACATCAACTTAAAAATACTTATTGAGTGCCTACTACATGAACAGCTCAGGGTTAGAGGGAGAATACTGAGACGAACTTGACCAAGATCCTTCAAGGGAATTTTGGAAGGCAATCTCGCAATATCTAGTAAAGAAAAAAATAGACACACTCTTATCTAGTGTTCTAATTTCTTGGTTTGTACCCCAGATGGACATTCATTCATGTGCACAGAAAGGGCATATACAATTATGGTTATTGCAGTATTGTTTGTAATATCATAGTACTGCAAATGACCTAAATGTCCAGTAGGGGAGTATCTAAATAAACTGAGGTGAAAGGAGTACAATGAAAATGACAGAGGTTAAGACGAATGAGGCAGATCTATGAATAGATCTTTAGGATGCCCTTTTGAATAAATTAAGCGCAAGTAGTTATGTATGGTATCTTATCTTTTAGAATAAAAGCTCACATAAAATAATCTTATACATTTTCTGGGGGACATAGATATGTATGTAAAATACAAACTATGAAAGACCAGAAGCTCAGAAGGCTACAAACCAAAGTGATAACAGTGGTTACCTCTGGGTAAGTTGGGAGGAGCTTGGATTGAGGAGGTTTGCAAAAGGAAACCTCAGCTTAACTCTGATATTTATTTTTTTAAGAAGGCATATTTATATTTTGTTTGTTCTGTTGAGTGGCAAATGCCACAGAAATAGGTAGATAAAAGTCCATGGGAATCCCCAGTGCCCAGTACATAGTAGGAGTTAAATTAATATTTATTGAAGTCAACTAAAGTAAACTTAGAGAAAAATGACAATATTTGAGGATGGAAGCATCAGGGCAGGATTTAACAAGTCGGATATATTTGAGCGAGTCCTTTGAAAAGGAGATGTGTTGCAGATGTGGAGAAAGGGGATGCTGTGCAGGTCCCACGGTGTGGACATGGGTGGAGACATTCCGATGTAAATGATCACGTCATCTATGAGTCAAGATTTCCTTCCTTCCCAATCTGTATGCCATTTATTTCTTTATCTTGCCTTATTGCACTGGCCTGGACATCCAGCACAATATTAGCAGGAGTGGTGAGAGCAGACATTCTTGCTTTACTCCCAATCTTAGGGGAAAGATTATTTTAGCAGGGAGGGATGGTGAGAGGTCTTCTTCTTTTCGTTTATTCCTGAATTGGGGTTGAAATTTTTCAAATGCTCTTTCTGTATCTATTGAGATAATCATATGGGTTTCCTCTTTTATTCTGTTAATGTGGCAAATAGTAAATACATATTTGTTTATTTCACTCCTGTCTGTATTTTCTGTTTTTATCTCTCTGTAATTCCGTCTGGATATTTTAAGCTGATCTGTCTTTTAGATTACGAATTCTTCTTTTGCCAAGGTGGAAGACTGAAACAAAGCCTCTACACAGCTTAATCCCTGACTGGATTGGTCCCTAGGATTTAGCCCTTCATGCATCTCACTGAAAGGATCTTCCTCTGTGGAGGGATGCTGACGTTTAATCTCCCCTCTTCTCTCGGCTTGATGAGCCTGTCCAAAGCTCTGCTTATCTTCTCAGCCTCTTCCATGTCCTTTCTGCCCAGTTTACCTTCTTATGAATCAGCAAAGCCTGGAGGGGAAAAGTTATGCTGATGTTGAGTTCACTGGCTGCATCTCTGTTCTCTCTGGATTCCTAGAATCATATGTCCTGGCTCTCTTGGTAGTTCTGAATTCCAATTTTTCTCTCTCCACATCCATGACACTGCCCAAAGGTCTGTTCAGGTTCTCAGGTCTTGTCTCAACTTGGCAGTTGCTTTTTGCTTGACTTTCAGCGTCACTTAAGAGGTGGTAAGTGCCTTGAGGGAAAAAGTGGGACAGAATATTAGGATTCACCTCAATGAATTTCCCTTTTTGCCAGGATCTTGGGCCTGTAAGTCCTAGGGCCTGATGGGTCTCCTGTGCCTTAAAACAGATTTTATCTTCCATTTTTTTCAGTTGCTCTTGGCAGGAGGGTTGCTGTGTTACAACAGAAGCAGATGTCTCTCTAAGTATCAGTCTAATGTGGTTTTAAGATAAAGCCTGGAATTCTGAGTAAGGCCCAGCTCAGGGACAGTCTCCTTGTGATATAGCACCCAGCTGTATTCTGTGGTAGCCACAGCTGTGTTGTTAGCCAGCCATTTTCCCTTCAAAGTAAGTGCTTCTAGGCCTTTCTCAGGCACAAGGCTTTGGGTCAAGCCACTGAGGGAACTGCTTCTCTGAGAAGAGAGTGTGCTTCACATGTGCTGGTGCCTGAGGTATGTGCCAGAGCCCTAGGATCTGAGTTCCTTTGTCCAGCTTTCAGGGCAAAGCTTAGGTCCATCTTAGCAAAAAGTCTACACATTATACTGGGGAAATTCACCTGTGTTTCAAGGTGTATCTCTCTAGGAGTAATAGTCAAGAGCTTATTTATCAAGATTCTACATTTATGAAGATGTTCTATTTCTTCTATTCTCGAATGTCAGATTTTAGCTGACATCGTTTCCTGAATCATAGTCATTTAATTCATTTAATTCTTAGATCCTTTCTGTTAATTCAGACTCACTGTGTTGGATGCTCAAAGAATCCATGATGTGGAGGGGTGGGTGAGTGTGAACATGGCCAGAGGAGGGTGCCTGCAAACCTGTTGGCTGAGAAGGTGGTGCTTGGTCTACTCAGTAAGAGAAGGGTGAAGTCCCCCCTACGATATGGTGGTAGGAACCAAGGGTGGGAGATGAGGGGGTAGATCTACAGACTCTTCACAAGATGGAGAAATTTAGGGAGACCCCATGGGGACACTTCACAGCTTAGGATCTCAGTTTTGACAACGGTTTCCTTTAGAGTTGGGAGAGCACCTCTGGGCTTGGGTGTGTCTGAAGTCAGAGATGCTGAAGATTTAAGCCATTTTCCGTCCTTAGCTCCTGCCCTTAATTATTCTCTTAGAAACCATTCTTGGATACCTGTAGCCTACTTTCTGAGAAAGGTTCACTTTTCTCCTAGTTGACATGCAAGGTATATGTGAATCTGAGCATTTGACACATGGAGACTGGCTGTGAGAGGTGATTAAAGAGCTGTAGTATTGAACATCACGAGGTACTGAAAGCTCACAAACAAGGAGGGCCTTACCTAGAAAAACACTTTTCTGGGGTTGGAGGTGGTGATGATGAGCCCTGATAGTTCCCCTCGGGGTGCTCAAAGGAGTCTAAATGGAGAGAGGACTGACAAAGGTTGTCCTGTGGAGAGGGTATTTCTATTTCCTATGTCAGCTTTAGTTGGAATATTTATTTTGGAGCTCAACAAACACATCCAGTGCCCTGTCTCCTATGCCAACCGGATGAATACCATGATATTAATAAAATCTCCTACAATTCTAGAAGCCAGACATGCTTTGTCCTTTTTAAAATTTATTCCAGGACCCAAAAGACTATGACAACTGGAAAGGGGGTGCTGGCATTAATAATAACTCTGGAAGGCAAGGCAACAACATTTATTTAATGCTGCCTACGTGCCAGGTGTGTATTAGGCACTTTGCGTGAGTTGCCTTGTTAAACAAGTCTAGGTGTTTGACACGTTTGCTTTGCATCTGTACCGTCTTGCTTCATGCTTGTCTTAAATATTGCCTTGAAAGAGCTCTATGTTCTGCTCTTTTCAAAACTGTATGTTTCAGATACACGTGTCTGCAAAATTTTAAGCTGGCTTCTGCTGTCTTCCTGTCCTCCACTGAGCCTGGCATGGACGGAGTACTCTGTAAGCCTTAAATGAATGCTTGATGAATGAATGGATCTCCATGCAAATGGAGCTGACAGTGACAGAGAACGCCATCCTTCTGCCTCCCAGCTCTCTGGCCCTTCTGATCCCAATTAGGTTGTGTCTGCAAAGATAAGCATATTGGGGAGGATCTTGGCCAGGTTTTTCCCAGGCATATTCTACCTGCATTGGTGTTTGGACCCACCCTGGAAAAGTTATCCTATTCATGTGAAAATCACAAACGCTTAAACCAGGAAGTGTTTGTGTGGAAGGAAGATAGTTAAAGGACAACAAAATTTGGACTTTGTCATTTAACACTTTAGTGGCTTCCATTGCTTAAAGAAGGGATTCTCAAAGCTGATTGTCACATTGCGGGAAAAATGGAACTTTTTAATAATACAAGTTTCTGGTTTAATCTGGTTAATTGGGTCTGGAGTGTGTGTGTGTATGTGGAGGGGGGCGTCAAAGAATCTGTGTTTTCAAAAATGGTGCCAGGAGATTCTAGATGATTCTGATGATCAACCCGTTTTGGGCTACAGTGTAAAGGAAAGCTCCTTGGCGTCGTAGGCAGAGTCCTCCATAAGCTGGTTGTCCTTGCCCACCTCTGCAGACTCATCTTCTGCTGCCTCTTGGCATGTGCTTCTGCCTCTGCGCATTCCTCTGCCCTTCTACCAACACACACACACACACACACACACCCCAGCAGGCACAGTTCTGTTGCTTTCCTCTGTGCCTGTGTATGCACTGACCATTTGTTTCATACTTCCCTTCCTCCAGTGCAACTCTGATGGTTAGTTTTTGGGTCAACTTGGTTAGGCTGTAGTACCTAATTATTTGATTAAACTAATCTAAGTGTTGCTGTTGAAGGTGTTTTGTAGATGTGGTTAACATCTACAATCAATTGACTTTAAGTAAAGGAGATGATCCTTGATAATCTGGGCAGACCTCTTCCAATCAGTTGAAAGGCCTTAAGAGCAAAACAGAGATTTCCTTGAGGAGGAAGAAATTCTGCTTGTGGACTTGAATTTGTGTATTAGGTTGCTATCAAATGCTCCAATTGTATTAAATATAGGATTTTGGAGAGTTAAAAAAATTAAATATATATAGATATTTAATTTATTCTATTAATTATATTTAATTGCCAATAATAAAAGCTAATAACTACCAGCTAGAATTTATTGCATGTTTATCATATGCCAAAATTTCTTCCAATGGCATGAACTCCTTTGATCTTTACACATCTCTATAGGTAGATATCCTTATCTCCATTGTATAGATGAGAAAACTGAGGCATAGACACATCAACTAAGGGCAGGATTTACAACCAGGCAATCTGACTCTAGAGCCCATGGTCTTAGCCACTCTGTTATAGATTTAAAAAATATACCCTTGTTTCTTATTACATCTTCTTTCTCCATTATCTTTGAGAGTAACTTCAACTATAATCATTTCTAGAACAACTTCAGATGTGGTAAGTTACTTACTAGAAAATCCATTTACTTTACTTTTTCAAAATGCTAAACTAAACATTAGTTTAAATGACAGTGATGTATGGTCCTAATGCTTCTGTTTATGAAAAATTGCTCTAAAATTTTTGCAAAGTCCTGTACTTAGAAACTTGCTTTTATTTTGCCCTGTTTCTATCTTCATAATTTATTGGAAAAAACATGTTATATCTACTTTTGCTCCATACGTTTTGTAGTATGTATGGCCAAAAGTAATATAATTCTGGTCTGACCTTATTAATACATATTTGGTGCCCCCAAGTGGGAGAGGCTCCAGTGGAATTGTACCAGCCTACAGACCAGTATGGCGTCTAGCCCAGTCATTAGTTAATCCCCAAAGACCACATATGAGAGCCATACCTGAAGGTGACTTGGCACCTAAAGACCCAGAAGAGGAAGCAATAAACACCCCAGCTGTCGGTGTGCCCAACTCTTCTTTTAGGCTTGGAAGCCAGTCCCATGTGAACTCAGTGCCCCAGAAGGGGGACTTGCAGTCAGGTTGCCCCTTTGCTGCCCTCCCCATTCAGGGTGAGACAATGGGCTGAGGTGCTCCCTGTATTAGTCTTCCAGACCAGCCTTGTTCTAGCCGCCATGAACAGTGCACTGGCCTTTGCAAGTCTGACATCTTTACCACTCCAGCTTGGGGTATTTGGGTATCCTCCCAATTGTGCCCTAGACTTACGAGGCGCATGCTGCCAACGTGGCCCAATGTGGAGTCCGAGCATACACACTGGGATTGACTCTCAGCTCTAAGACTTGACGGTGTGCAGTGTTGGGAAGGTTCCTTAATCATGCTGAGTCTTAGTTTCCACATCTGTAAAAAGAAAGCTCATGCTCACTTGCTGGGAAGTTAGGTTTAATTTAGCTTGTTGCTGTGGTACACCATGCCTCCCACCAAGCAGTAGAGAGAAGCACAGAGGGTAGGTGTCTCACTCAGCCTGGGGAGGGGTATCAAAAAGGTCTTCCTGGAGGAAATTATACCTAAACAGAGTCTTAGAGATAACAAATATAACTAGCCTGGTCAAAAATGTGTGTGTGTGTGTGTGTGTGGGCACGTGTGGTCAGAAAGGGGACGGTGCAGCCTGAGACAAAGAAGGACTTATATGCAAAAAATATAATGACATTTACACAAGAAAGCTACACCTGGGTCTATGGGCTAGAGGGTAAAAGTGTGAGGCAAAGAATAACGAGGGGTGGGACTGGAGAAATACCCAGGGCTCTGAAGACAAGGGTAAGCAGAGAGGCTGGGAACACTCATACATTAAGTCTGGTTCTGATAAAAGTGAATTTACTGTTTAGTTAGAATCTTTGAATATTAGTGTTAGAGGAACCTTAGAGATGACCTTATCTTACAAATAGGAAAACTGAAGCCCACAGAGGTCCACTTGTGAAGGTGACACTTAGTTAGTGGGGGATCAGGAACCACAGCTTTCTGCCTCCTCATAGAGTGGTCTTGCCATGTCCATATTCGCCCTCCCTTCCTCACTCAGACACAGTCTGTCCACTTTGGACATTCTCAATCTCTCTTGTGTTTGTGTAGTTTGTTGACAGCTCTTACAGGCCATGTTCTGTGTTCTCTTTTCTTCTTGTTTCTCTTCTTTTCTGTTTAAACAAAGTAGTACATGGTCTTGGTTTTAAGAGTCCAATAGTGCTATGATGCTTGTAATGAAACAGCAGTGGAAGCCCCCCAAGGGCAGTCTTCCTGTGGCGTAAAGTGGCGGTTAGTCCAGTGACATGCCTTCCTCCTAGGAAGGGGTGCTTGGGAGGAAGTTGGTGAATGGCACCGCAGATCTGAGTAGCAGCATGGCATTAGGTGCAGTCTCTGGGATCAGACTTTCTGGGTTCAAATCTTGACCTGCCACTTTGTAGTTGTGTGACCTTGGCTCACACTCCCGGTGTTTGGTGTTCTCTGCACCGTGCAAGGTGCTGTGGGGAATACAGTGAGGGCTCCGGGACAACTCCAGATTTCTGGGAGCTCTCAGGCCACAAGGGGAGGGTACTAAGAGGCAAACAAAGAGAAGATCCCTGACACGTGGAGAGAATACTGTGTGGCCACCCGGAGTCAGATGACCCAGGGATCGAGTTCCAGCACTGCCATGTTCTAGCTGCACCACTTCTGGGAAGTTAATCTAACCTCTCTGAGCCTCCATTTTCCTTCTGAAAAATAAGGTAATAATAAATATGTCTTTCACTGAATCATTGTGAGGATTAAATGAGCTAAATGGATGAAAGAAAGGAGAGGTAAAGGAATCCACCACGGCACTGTGAACAAGAAAGGGATCTATCCTGAGACAGATCTTGAAAAATTCCTGGAAGATAGAAAGCAGATGGGATCACATTGCAGAAACAGAAGGGCAGAAAAAAGCCACAGCCCACAACATAGACAATAGAAAACTACCGCAGAAGTAATAGAAATTCCAGAAATATTTTAAGCTCAGACTTAACAAATAGACCAGAAGGGGCTCTGGGGCAACCGTCAGATTAATTAATAAGCTTAGTATTCAGAACAGCTGAGCCCACTGGGCCTCCTTCTCTCCCCACACCTACTGAGCAGGGAGCATGGGTCATGTTTAGATCCGGGATGAAAACCTCCAGAAGAGAAGAAACAACCCGGAGAGAAAGCACAGAGCCGGAAGTAATCCCAGACATCCAAGGAAGAAAGGAAGAAAGGAAAAAGAGGATGGCTGATTCATGCATTTGCCCCCAGAATAAACTGAGCATAGCTGTCTGAGGCAGGAGGAGTCTTGACCCAGGAAACTCAGATGGGCAGTTGGGCCAGAGAAGGAGAGAAATGGTGCCAGATGGCTTAGGGGAGAGCCCCACCTTCTCAGACGGCAAGCTACAGGCTTGCAATTCTTGCCCTCTGGTCACACAAGGCAGATGGAATCAGCACTTACATACTCAGGCAAATAGGAGTTTCAAATTCAAAGGCAAACAATAGTTAAGAATGTCCAAACATTTAAGGAGAGCAAACATCATTAAAAAGAAGAACCAAAGTCAACAAATAAAATAGCTCACGTCTATGTGAAGGGAGAAACAACTTTAAAACAAGTGTAATTAATATTCAGATATGAGGGGCTGGTACACCATCAATTAAGAACAAGTGGTATGAAAAAGAATTAATTAGGATTCTATGATCACCGACTATTTTTGAAAATTTAATAGATGTGCCGAATAGCAGAATGGACTCTGATAAAGAATGAATTCATGAACTAGAGAGTAAAACGAAAAAAAAAGTGGAAAAGAAGAAAAAGGAGAGATCAGAGAATGTGGAAAAGGGAAAAGAAAGAATCTGAGAAAATTTAGAATGGAAAAAAACCTAAGTTTTCAGATTGAAAAGGGTCACAGAAAGACATGCAAAATGAGCGACGGAAAGCTCACGACTGGGTACATACTGGTGAAATCGTAGAACCTCAAGAATAAAAGAAAATACCAAAAGGTTCTGGAGAGAAAAATAACAGTTTACTCATAAAGGAACAGGATTCAGGTGGACGTTACATTTCTTTGGTAACCCTGAAAGCTCAATGTCAATTGTATCATATCTTCTAGTTTCTAAGGGGAAATCACCTTGAAATTGCAATTCCGTACGTGCAGACGCCTGTGATGGCGGCGTGTCTTGGTCCACCTCTGATTTCCCCCCGAGGCTGAGGTGGACTTTTCCCTTCAAGCTCATGACCTCCCGCTAACAGCCCGCCTCCTCAAGCTCAAGTTGTGAGTCTTCCTTCTTTCTGCCCCAGGATCTTCTCTGATGGCCACCCTGAAGCTCGCCTGGAGTAGGGGGAGTTAATGTCCCTGGAGGTAACCCTCCAGCTCTTGGCCAATTGGTGATGGGAGCTGGTGGGAAACCACCCAGCCTAGTGTCTTTCAGGGGGACAATTCTAGAAGGATGTTTTACACACTTCTCAGGTGGTCCTGGCAGAATGGAGCCTCTAACCCGTAGGCACTTCCTCAACAACAAACGCATATGTTGACTTTCCTCCTTTCCCTGTCTCAGTATCACTCCACCCTCATTCCTGCTTCCTGGAATCACCCTGAAAATAAACTACCTACACCCAAATCCTTATCTCAGGGTTGGCTTTTGGAGGAACCCAAACACACACATATATTGCTTAGTTGTACTCAAGTGTAAGGGCAACATGGAGACATGTGCAGACATCCAAGGACTCTGAGCTTTTTCACACATATTCAGGTAGATCACCTCCTCTCTCTCACACCCACAGGGTGGCTAAGCCCTGCCCTTGACACACCGGCACCATTTTGGAGAAGAGCAGGGCAAGAGTTTCTCCTCATCTTCCCCACAATAACCCGAATACTCCGCAATGAGGAGAGCCTTGGGGGAGATCAGAGAGTGCTTCTCCAAGGGAGTGCTGGCAATTTTGGGGGCAAAGCAGCTCTTTCTTGTGCGAGACTGTTCCAGGCACGGCAGGACATTTAGCATACGTGCAACCCCGTGCACCGAATGCCGGTAGCACCTCCCAGTCATTGTGACAATCAGAACACCCCCACTCCCAGTTCTAGGTCCTATCTCCCAGGAATAATAACAATTATTTAAATAATTATTCAAATTATTTAATTTAGATAATCAACTAGTTATTTAATTATTCAAATTATAGAAATAATGATAATTTGAATAATAGTTTAAGAGCAGTAACTGGTGGAACCGAGGACTCTCCTGGGAGAGGACTGGGAATCAGAGACTCAGCTCATCGTGCACACGATGGGGACTGCTCACAGCAGGCGGAGAGGCTGAGACCCTGAGTTTGCGGCAGATGGAGGGAGCCGCTGCCGCCGCCGCCTCCGCCTCGGAGAGCAAGCTCTGCAGCTCGCTTTACAGGTGAATGTCCGATGGGGCGGGGTGGGGGGTGGTGACACCAGCCTTCACCCAAGTGACCAGGGGAAAGGAAGGAGGGAGTTTCTTGTCATGAAAGAGGCAGGCATCCATGTCTCCAGCTAGGTCATTCCCTTGTCTTCTGGACTGTTGTAAACATTTACCCAAGCATTCATTGAACAGATATTTTCCTTCTTACTTTGTGCAATTAGAGGTGTTGTAAATTATTATGACACAGTGTATTCTTGGCACTGTTGGCAATTGAGGAGTTTTGAGTAAGAAATTATTGCAGCTAACTGAAAGTTTAACCCTGTGACGGGTTTAAAACATGGTCACAAATCTTTTGACCCGCCTCCCCTTGAAAGGTGGGTTCTCTGTTCCCTCCCCTTTAGTCTGGCTGCTTCGATCTATAGAAGAGAGGACAGTGGCGGGATGCTTTGTGGCTGGCTAAGGAAAGATCATGTAGCTCTGTCTTGTTCACTGGAGTCTTGAGCTACCACATAAGAAGTCTTACTGTTTTGGAGACGCCATGCTGGACTGGCCACGTGTAGACCCTCAAGTCAATAGTCCTAGCTAAACCCAGCTTTCCATCCATTCCTATCAAGGTGCCAGGCATGTGGGCAACTGTCTTGGGCCCTCCAGAACCTCCCCGAGCTGATACCACTGAGTGACCTGTCATTGCCTTGTGCAACAGAAAAATCACCTAGTGAACACTGCCCAAATCCCTGCCCTTCAAAATTGTTAGATATACTAATAAAATGGTGCTTGTCTCAAGCCACTAAGTTTTGGGATAATTTGTTATGCAGCAAGAGATAATTGGAATAGTTAGACTTTAGCTGTTTGCGTAGAAACTGTTCTAAATCACTTTTGGCCCTTTCTTGTCTGTAGGGGTCATGGAGGTGCACCATTTGGATCCCCTTCAAGAGAACCTCCTGCAGGGAGCATAAATGAGCGACAGGCACAAGCTGCAGCCCCTGTGAATGCAGTTAGCAGTCTGGATGCTGGGGTGCCCTCCTTCAGGATGCAGCGTGTGTGTTTAATCAGAGACCTCTAGATGGTGCTGTGTCTTCCATAGGAAGGAGAGAGGAGTCTAGGAATGAAGGCATGAAAGCAGGAGAAGCTCCACTTACCATGACTCTCAATGACCCCTTGCGGATATTGTGCTTCTGCTGCCTGGAACTATGGGCACTGCAGGACTGGAGCCTTTATCCTCAGTGGGTGTGTGTGCTTGTCAGGGGGCAGAGTAAGGATCCATTAAACTCCAGGTTATGCTGTAGCCAGAGCATTCTGGACTCCTTGCACCCAGGGCCCAGCAGGCAGGAAGAGGAGTGTCTTGGCTGGGGTAACTGGCTCTGATCAGCAGAAGGGCTACTTTTACGCAATGGAGCGGAGAGACTACTTGTGGAACCCAGGTGACTCCCCACTGTACCTGTGAATGGACGTGTGAAGCAACAGCAGCTTGAAAAGGGTATGACTACCTGTGGTTCAGGCCTCTCCAGAATGAAGGTTTGGATCATGCCACTGTATAAGCCACCAAGGCTTGCCGAGACAATAGCTGAAGATGAGAAGACTTTAGAATACATAGTGTAGAAAGGGAGAGGATGAGTACCAATTGTGGCCTTGAGATCAACTGCAGTGTTGGGTGCTGTAATTTATCCCTCTAAACTCCCTCTTCAAAGTTTTCTTTTGTAAAGAGAGACCCATGGGGACCATGGCATAGCTGCTCCTTGAACATGAGTGGAGGAATGAATCTGTGTGGTATAACTCATGGACGGTGGTGGCCATGGGACCTGCCATTCAGATTTCCTTCATGTGAAGCTGCTACAGGGACCACAGTTGATTGACAGCCCCCAGCTGCTGCCCCGTGAACACTGAATCCAGCGTTCCCCTGCACTGCTCCTCGCCAATGAACGAGCATGGCAGGCTCATTCCTGTCCAATATGGAGTTGTGGAACAGGAATTATGGAGTAGTATCAGTCCCTTCCTGTCCAACACGGAATCCCTCTGATGGGCAGCTTTGCTTGGAAACTCTTTATAGGCCTGATGAAGATTTTCTCAGAAATGTGCTTTGTCTCGGGGCTCCTCCAACCCAACAGCTCCCTCTCTCTGTCTTTCCACAGGGGTTAGACCTGCACGGTGGTCTGAAAGTTCTCCCTGTCTTCTTCTGCTCCACTGCCCCTTCATCCTTCACGGGTATTTCCTCTAGTAAATCTTTTTCATGTATATTGCATCTTGGTGTCTGCTTCATGGAGGGTATGAAATGACACACTGTGTTAGAAAATAGTTTTTAGAAACATCATTTAAGCTTTTCTTGATGACTTGATGTTATGAACATCAAACAAAGTAGCAAACTTTAAAAAAGGCTGCATTGGGATCAACATGTACTTCTCCACTTCATCAGAGGCTTCCCATATTTCTAATGTCTTAAACTTCCTCCACTCCAACCAATAAGATTTTCTTTTCTTGTTTCTTCTTTTTTGAGGAAGATTAGCCCTGAGCTAACATCCGTGCCCATCTTCCTCCACTTTATATGTGGGACGCCTGACACAGCATGGCTTCATAAGTGCTGTGTAGGTCCATGCCCAGGATCTGAACTGGTGAACCCAGGCTGCTGAATCGGAGCACACGAACCGAACTGCTATGCCACTGGGCCGGTCCCAAGATTTTCTTTTTTAAGAGGATGGGAATCTGTTGGTGGTTGTTTCTGAAATGGGAAGGTCATATTGTAAAAGGAGCTGGGATGGCCATTTGTGTGCATGATGGGTAGAAAGAACTGCTCTGAATTAAGAAACAATAAAATGGAGCAGTAGGCAGTGATGAGAGAGAGAGAGAGAGGACCTAAGGATGATGGTTATATAGAGAAATAAGCTCTCTTTTATTAGTATGATATTTGCTCATTTTCTATCTTTCTAAAACTTTCAAACTTCTTGTCTTACGTTTTATGTGCCACTTGAAAAAGCACAGATCTCATTAAAAAAATCCAATTTTGTAATTTTTGCCCTTTAACTGATAAATTTAATCTGATTACGTCTGTAGTCATTACCGATATGTTTGGATTTATTTTTACATTCCACTTATCATAATTTTTCTTGGCATTATTGTTTCCTCTTTCTTTGCTTATTCAGTATTCATGAATTTTTTCATTCCTTCCCCCACCAAATTCATATGGTCTATTTCTATTCTTTTGGTGGTTACTCTTAAATTTTAACATGCATCTTGCCTTAACAAAGCCTTATAGTTAATCATGATTGATACCTTCTTCCTTAATGCAAGGATCATAGAATGCTTGGCCTGATTATTTCCCTCTGATCTTATGTATTGTTCAGAACTGTGGTTCAACCTTATTTTTTAACCCCTCTCATCACTTGTTATTGTTTCATACTGTTAGTGTGAGTTTGATTTAAGCCATGATTACTGATTCCTTTGCTCATCATTCTTCCTTACATCCCATTCCTTCTGGGTTCAGTTTCCTACTTCTTCAAGTTGTACCCTTTAGAATGACCTTCAGCGAGGGGCTGTGAGTGTCAAATTCTCTAATTCATTCTCATTTATTTCATCCTCATTTGTGAATGGAAGTTGAGAAGGAAAAAAAATAGCAGCTTCTGATGTCTGAGACTGGTCTGACTTCACTGTCAGGTCTCGATATTATTATAAACTGATCTGATGCTTACAGCTAAGCCATGTTTTTCTCTTGTTAGACATAAACAGTTTCACAGAACCTCCACTCACACGAGGTCAATGTATAACTTACAAAATACCAAACATGCCCCTCTTTTGCTAAATGAGTGATGCAGTTTTTTTTTTCTTACCAATTGCAGCTTATCCTCACTCTAGCCTTCCCTCCCTATAGATAAGTATTGAGGTACCCAGTTGTAGAATTGCTCTCACTTGCTTATAAGACCCCATCCAGAATGAGTCCTCTGGTTCCTTAGGCCCTCTCCCAAATTACCCAACCAGAGCCCAAATCCTATAATAGATTGTTACCAGCACCCTCATACTGAGACACACCATGGTTCCCCCTTGCTGCAACAAGTCATAAACCCAACTTGTTCAACTATAGGTATGTTTCCTGAAGTCTTCAACTGAAGGGCATTGACAAAGTTTAACGTGGTCCAGGATTTTAGATTGACAGCTATTTTCCTCTAGAGCCTTGAGGACACTATTCTACTGTCTCTGACTTCTGTTGTTGCTCTCAGGAAATGTCAATGTATTTTTGGTAGGTAACCTGTCTTTTCTCCCTGGTTGTCTTAAGATTTTTTTTCTTTTGTTCTGCAATTTCCCTTGGATGTGTCTGCCTATAGATTCATTCTATCCCTCATTTCCCTCAACTTCACTTATAATATTTCCACTTGTCAATTCCTCTGTGCTAGTTTCTGAGTGATTTCTTTGGATTTATCTTCTAATTCATTAATTCTATGTCTAATTTGTTGGTTAACCTATTTAAAAAATTTTTAGATTAAATGATATTTTTCATTTCCCAAACTTCCTTTTTAATTTTTAAAAACAATTAGTATTTTTATGGTGTCTTGTTTTTATCTCTTCTTAAAAGTTCCATCCTTTATATCTTTATTTCAGACATACTTATTCTGTAAGTCTGTAGCCCACAATTCTTCTGTATATATTAATAGCTTGTCTAGTTCTACTGCTTTTTACTTCTTCTGATTCTTGCAAATGGTGGCTTATTTCCTTATGTGAGCTCATATTTGGCAGCACTTTGTATGTGAGACTCCAGGATTGCTTCCTGGGTTAACAGCGTGTTCCTTTGGAGAGTCTGGAATTTGCTTCTGCAGTCTAGGGTCATTTTATTTTTCCAGCTGACTCTTGGAGAAGAAATCCCTTTGCTATTTCTTTTTTTCTTTTTTTGAGGAAGATTGGCCCTGAGCTAACATCTGTCACTAATCCTCTTCTTTTTGCTGAGGAAGACTAGCCCTGAGCTAACATCTGTGCCCCTCTTCCTCTATTTTATATGTGGGACATCTGTCACAGCATGGCTTGATAAGCAGTGCTATGTCTGCGCCCAGGATCCAAACCAGTGAACCCCAGGCTGCCAAAGTGTAGTATGCAAGTATGCAAACTTAACTCCTACACCATTGGGCTAGCCCCATCTGTGCTATTTCTTTTAATGCAGGTTTGATGGCCATGATCCCTCTCACTTTTGGTTTGTCTAAAGACACTTTTATTTCATACTAATTTTTGAAGGATATTTTCTCAAGGTTTAGAATTGTAGATTGGTCATTATTTATTTGCTTTTTTTCCCTGACATAGTTGAAAATCATTCCATTGGTCTTCTAACTTTTATCATTCCTGTTACAAAATCAGATGTCCATCTTAATGTCTCCCTTGAAGGGAATGTGTCTTCTTTTCAGGCCATTTTGAAGATATTCTCTCTCTTTCTCCCTCTCTCTTTCTCTCCCTCTGTTTTCATCGGTCTTACTCTGATGTGCCTAGGTGTACTTTTCTTCGAATTTTTCTTGTTAGGGGTTAATAGAATGTGTGGATTTGTCTTTCAACTCTTTGGAAAATTTTGGTCATTATCTATTCTTCTCATATTGCTCTTTCCCATTCTCATCATTCCTCTAATGATCTTTTCTGCATTTTCTTATCTTTTTTCCTTTACGTACTTATAGATTTTCTATTGACTTGTGTTCCAGTTTCCTAAGCCTGTGTCTTTTCTTTGTCTTCAAGCTTAGCCTTATTGTCTACTGCTTTATCTTCCCGTTCAGTAATACTCTTTTCTGCTGTGTTTAATCTTTGTTAAGTCCATCTAATGTGTTCATAATGTGTTTAAATACATTTTGAGATATTATATTTTCTGATTTTAGAATTAGTTTCTATTTAAATCTTTCCAATAGATTACAATATTCTGAAGAATGTGTGTTGATGTTCTTTTTCTCCAGAGAGGATTTACCTCCCCTTCTGGAAGGAGATAGAGTGGTAATAGATCACTGTAATAAAATTAGGGACTGTCTGAGTTGCAACTGAATTGCAAGTATTTTCTATTAAAAGTAAACTTAAATAAGTATATTAACAACAGTTTACTCATTAAAAATTTTAGTTATTAAAGAAAATACTATTTTAAGTAATATTAAGGAAATACACTAAAAATTTAGGTATAGATTTATGTCTTTTTATCTAATCGTACACACATTCACTGTCTATATAACTTGGGTTTTCTATCATGCTAAATAGCAATTGATTTATATTCACTCAGAATATTCACTTATTAATTAATTTAATCAAGTGTATACTAAACTCTAGTGCCATACACTCCTCAAGATACTCAAAGTTTAGAGAAGGAAATGACATATACACAATTACATATCAGAGTAAAATTCAATCAGTGCCAAAAGACAGGGTTTTCAATGTTTCTCTTTGTTTTTCTTTCTTTCTCACCATTGACTTATGACCTGGACATATATAAGGTAGACTATAGCAGATGGGTAATGCCATAGTAGTTGGTTGTCAGTCCACCATTGCTCTTGCATTTAGGAGAACACACTGGATCACAAATGTCACAGAGACCATTTGGGGAGCTGCTTATCTCACAATGGTGTCTCCCCTCCAGGAATGGCCTGACAAAATAAAGATGGGGCTCCAGGGGCCATGTCTGTGCTATATGGCTCTAGATGTCCCCCTCTGTGCTCTCTGGATGAAGCCAGTCTGTAGTAAGAGAGAAGAAAGCCAATGAATTCAGCATGCAAAGGGAAGCATAGAATCCTGGCAGTGTTTGAGTCCCTGCTTCTGCAATTACATAAGATATCCCAGCGTGGTGGTTTAAAAACATGTCTGAAAATTGTTTTGACACTCTTCCCACTGAGATGTAGGTTATATTTCCCCTCCCCTCAAATCTGAGTGGGCTTGTGATTTGCTAGTAACCAATAGAGTACAGCAGATGAGACACTATGTGTCTTCCAACAGTAGGTCATAAAAGGTGAAACAACTTCAACCTTGTTAGCTGGAAAAATTGTTCTGGAGCCCTGAGCCACCATGTGAGAAGCTCCATTACCGTGAGACTGCCATGCTGTGAGGAAGCTCAGGCCATATGGAAAGGCCATGTGTAGATGCTCTGGTTGACAGCCCCAGCTGAGGTCCCAGATGACAGCTAACATCAGCCACCCAGGCGTGTGAGTGAATAAATCTCCAGATAATTCCAGTCTCCAACCATAAAGTCATTCCCAGCCATTGAGTCTTCCAAGTTGAGGCCTCAGATATCATGGAGCAGGGGCATTCCCACTGTGCCTTGTCCAAGTTCCTGACCCATATAATTCATGAGCATGATAAAATGGTAGTTTTAAGTTACTAAGTTTGGGCATAATATGTTACACAAAAATAGTAACTGGAATATTAAAAAAATCTTCCAACGAATCTTCCTTTTGGCCTAAGCTAGTTTGAGTTAGGTTTTTTCCTTTCCAGTCAACAAGACCTGACTAATAGAGAAAAGGAGTGAAAATGATGTTATTGTGGAAATAAACTTGGTCTCCTTTAATTTATTTTCAGAAAACATACATTTAAGTACTTCAATATTAGTAGCAAAGTCCTCTCAACTTGCCCGATAACTGACAATGCCTTTTGGCATATGGTGACTCAGGTTGAGAACCACTGCCTCAAAGAAGACACAAAGGGAGACGGATTTGTGGGAGAGTGGAGCACGGGAAGAGTGATCATAAATTGTGGGCCTGGTGCAGAGGGCTGTGTATTTGATGCCCAAGCAATCAGAGCACCATAGCCTTCCTCATGCCAGCCTGGCTTTGCATTCAGGCTCACAATTTTGCCCTGCTCTGCTGGTTCCAGCTTTACAAGGGGCCCGGTCTCCGGGAGGCATGACAGTCTTGCCTGTTTGCCCCAGAGCGCGGAAGACCCTTGCCTCCTGCTGCTGCTCTCAGCGCTTTCCCAGGGTACCTGCTTCCTGCAGGTAGCTCCCATTCCTCAGATGGTTTCCAAATTGTTCTTTTATCTCTGACCCTTCTTTGTCCAGAAAAGAAGACATGATGGAGAAAAAGATCATGCTGGATCTCTTTTCCCCACTGTGCCAACTTGTCTCCAACCCATTGATGATCTCCTTCAATCGCGATAGCTTTCTTATGGGAGCACGCAGTTAGTCACCAACTAGGCACCTTTGAGTCCACCAATAACTAAGGAATGTTTGCATGGACCACTCAGGGTAATTACTTCGTAGGTTTCCCCAAAGCCGGAGTCCTTTGCAGTGTTTTCTTCCTCATCTGGATAAAAACATTTTCAATCCCCACAGTCAGCCTTTAAACTTGATAGCATGGCAGCTGGGGTCCAGCCTTCAGTGTGGCCCTGAGCTGCCCTGCGGGCAGTAAGGCTGTGCCAGCTTGGCTTCCCTTGCTGAAACCCCCAACCCACTGTGCTGCTCTCGTTGTGACTTCCTTCTCCGTATTTTTTGTAACCTGGATCTCCAGCTCTCGTTTCCACTCTTGCTACGATATCTCATGTCCACCTATTCCTCCTCCACTTTATCCCTTTGCTTTTTTTATTTTTCATTTCTAAAACTTTTTCTGGGTCCCTGTGTCTTCAGTTTAGAAAATGACCTCAGAGTCCCTGGATGGATTTCATTGGTCAAGGAGGTAAAGGCCCATGGAAGAGGTACAGAGAAATGAAACTTCTCTTACCTGGAGGTTTCTCCAGGCTTCTAGACTCTTTCAGACTCTGAGCTATGGAGACAAATCACATCTTGGCACAGGCTCCCAGCTCCACACAGATGTGAGTGGTGAGGGTGGCACTGGGAACACCCCAGAGAGCTGTGCTCCAAATTCTAAAGGCTAGAGGCTCCAACATATGGGCACTGGGTGGGACTGAGCTCAAACACCTGGGGACTCCAGAGGTGGGGCTGGTGGTTTGGTCAGTTTTCTTTGAAGACAGCTGAGAGCGACAGGACTGGTGAGTAAGGCAGAAGGGCCCTGGCAGGGAGGAGCTCTTAGTAGGGAGGGGGCTGGTTGGAGGGCGTCAGCCATAGGAGTAGACCAAGGACGAGGAAGCGGAGAGCAAGGATCGGGCCGGGGCAGGGGAGAGAGGAGTCTGGGTCTGGAGCAGGAATCTGCAGAGGGCTGCTTAGTGGCTTTTCCTCTGGGAGTCAAGAGGATGGCTCTCTGGTATTCTGACTGTCTAGAGACCTATCTCATGTTTCTCACTGAGAGTCTGCATTGTGCAGGGTGTCCTCCCCACTCCCAGGGCCAGGAGATAACCAAGGTGGAGAAATAGCCCTAATCAAGTTCATACATCACAGCATATTGGATCATCACGAGCCCCTCTGAAAGGAGGGAGGGTGCGGGTAACTATCCCCACTCTCAGGAGAGAAAGCAGAGGGCCAGCAGGAGAGCAGGTGTGTTCTCACGTACACTGTTGTGGGAAATAAGTTAGTGTAAGTTCCCCAAATCTGTGATTCAGCTTATTAACATCGTTTCTGCTAGCGGACAGAATTTTTTAATCGAAACTCTGAGAGGATGAGAAGCTCTCGATCTGTTTTTGAAAATGCAAATCAACGAATAAACTGCAACTCTTCATTGAGAAAGAAAGATAAGATGATTAGTGAATATTTATCTACCAGTTACCAAAAATGTTAAGTTAACCTGTACTTATTCTGTATCTTATCATAAAGTTGTGTTTCTGAAGGTGTATTTACTGAAAGAGGCAAACACTAGCTTTCCTAGTATATTAAAATTTTCTTTTTTAAAGATTGGCCTTGAGCTAAGATCTGTTACCAGTCTTTTTTTTTCCTTCTTCTTCTTCTCCTCAAAGCATCCGCAGTACACAGTTGTGGGTCCTTCTAGTTCTGCTATGTGGGACGCTGCCTCAGCATGGCTTGACGAGTGGTGCTAGGTCTGTGCCCAGGATCCGGACTGGCGAAACTCTGGGTCGCTGAAGTGGAGCACGTGAACTTAACCCCTCGGCCATGAGGCCGGCCCCTAAAAGTTTTGTTCAATAGTTCTAAGGCCAACTGACTTGTAATTGGTAACCTTGAAAAAAAAATATTCATTTAGAATGCTAGATCATTTATTGTAAAACTCTGAATTTGTTTCTTTAGAGTTGTAATTTATGGCTGCTATAGGAAGTTGATTTTATTCACCAACCTTGTGATAATTAACCTGCAACCATGACCTTACTGATCAAACTATAATGAACTCAACCAGTATAAAAGTTTCTCTTAGAATCAGGAATGCGCCTAAGAAACATCTTACAAGTAAAAAAATAAGAATGTCTGTTCGGTTAATTTTCAAACACACACAGAATGTTGATTTTCCATAAAGCCATGATACTTCCCACCTCTGGGCCTGGGGGTGTTTGGCTTCCTCCCTCCTCTGGCTCATTCTTATGGGCCTTCAGGCTCACCAAGGGCTCAGGGTCCTCCAGGAAGCCATCTCTGATCTTCACTTGGGAGGCCTAGGGCCCTATGTCTGCATTCCCACCGCACTCTGAGCTTGCCTTGATCATTTGGTTTATGAGATCAGATTGAGATGGTCTGTGTGCTTGAATCTGTTTCCCACCTCACTGTGAGACCCCAGCAGACCGTGATAGTGTCCTCACCTGCCATCTTTGTATCCTGTGCACAGCATCCTAGGGCCAAAATATTTACTGAACTGCAGCGGGAACAGAATTGGAATCTCCTGGAACAGTGCTCTTTTCATCCCTGCCCTAAGCTGTCTCTTGAGTTTATAGTCCCTAGGGCAGAAATGTTTGTGTGTGTGTGTGTGTGTGTGTGTGTGTGTGTGAGAGAGAGAGAGAGAGAGAGAGAGAAGAAGGGAGATGGGGGATCGGGGGGCTGAGGGGAGGAGGAAGGAGAGGGTGAGAGAACAGAGATGAGCAGGTGACCTAGCTCTGAATTTTCTGATAAAACAGGTGAACTGGACTGGGTACCAAGTGACCTTCAGTGCCTGGTGTGATGGACTCTTCCAATCTTGCTATTCCCTTAACTGCAGACAGTCAACCCTATCACTAATTCAAACCCATTGCTACCCACCAGTTGCTGAGCACCTACTGTGTACCAGGAAACACACTAGGCAATTTACATGTATGTATGTTAACTCCAAAGCTGTAACCCCTGCTCCTTAGAGGTCTAGGATACAGGTGGAGCCTCAATAAATGGAATCCACCAGCTGACTCAAACTTCGTTCCAGCCATTCATTTCCACCTCCTCTGCCATCCAACCTACTCCCAGTGACTAATATGCCCTTCTTCTCCCTGCCCCAATTTGTCTTTTGGTGGAGCTACTAATGAGCAGGGAGAGGCCATAGGAGGACAGGAAGAGAAGGAGGAGGAAATGGAGGAGGGGGAGGGGCAGGCAGCCAAGGGCGTGGTACTCTACAAACCAGGTCATTCATCTTGCATGTCCCTGAGTGGGTGTCCCAATTACTTAAGGTATTTTAGGTTCAAAGATCCATCAAGACACCTTTTCTAAAGGACCTGCCGTATGCCCTATATCTGTCTTGTTTCTCAGCAGGAGATAATGATGTATGGTGCATAAATCTTTTCAGAGTGCCAATTAATGCCTGGTCTGCTTCTTTGAAGTGATGTGAGCACTGATTCCTCAGGCTGGGTTCTGCTTAGAAGCCAGGGGAGGGCCTGCTCCTTTGGCCGAGTGAGCTCCAATCAGCTGAGAGAGACGGAGCTGGAGAAAAGCTGCTTTTTCAGGGTGACGGGTCTGCAGCGCGAGCATGCCCTGTCAATAGCAGGGGAAGCTATGCTGGGTTTTAGTTATAGTCACGAGGAAGGATCCTATTAATCAAGAGCCTAATCAGCTGGCTCTGTGAAATGATGGTGAGGGTGACCATATAATTTATTGTCTAATCTAGGACACTTTTGAGCCTGAAAAGAGAGGGCTATTAATAATTATGTCGAGAGAACAGGTGTAAGTCGGGACTGTCCTAGGCAAACCAGGACATATGGTTACCCTAAGGTAATATATTAACTTTATCAATTAATTCTTAGAAGTCCATGGAACAGGCTCACTCCACACATTTAGTTCTTCAGAGGAAAGCAGGTCTCATCTGAGTGTCCCTCTCCTACATGTTTCTGCTCTGTGTGTTCAACACATATACAGCATTTTGCAGGCTGATGCTTTGAAAGAACAGATAGGCCTGCATTTGCATTCCAGCCCTGCCACTGACTAGCTGAACTCGTAGGGTAACCGACCATCCCGATGCCGTGACTGTCCCAGTTTTAGCATTGAAAGCCTCATGATCCAGGAAGCCCTTTAGTCCCAGGCAAACCGGGACAGTTGGTCACCCTCTTTGGCAACCTCACTGAGTATAGAGTGTGGGCATGGAGTGCTGTAAGCAGTCAACATTGGGTTCCAGCCACAGAGTGGGCCACCTGAACAGAACAGTGATGATGGACTGGTACTGGAAGTGTTAGAATGATGGGGATCCAGAGGCAGGTGGAGAGGGGCCTCCAGGAAGCAGCTGTGAAAGGAGAGATGGCCCAGAGGCTTTATTAGTCAAGTGGAGCATTGATGGTTCAGTGGACAAATGTAAGCAGAATCAAAGCAAAGAGAAGAGTAACCCCAACAATGGCCAAGAGGGAGGGCTGAAGTAGCAACTGGAGGGGAGGACAGGAAAATGCATAGACAGCAGGGGAGATTGTATGTGAAAATCCCCCTCCCTCAACCCTTTGAGCTCACCCGTGAGACACAGAGAGGAGAGCTGAGTTTCTGGCATTTGGCAAGGAGCCCAATAAGCAAGTGGATCAGGCACTAACCACCATAGTGACCACCCAGCACTGGGGTTTGGGACATAAGTAAGGTGCCTTATAGAGTGCAGGGCATGGAGTGGCTGCTCAGTAAATCTGAACTTGTTCTCCTTTCCATTTTGTTCTGTCCAGTACAATGTCCTTCCCATCTTTCCTTTACAGACATGCTGGTCTTCCCCAGAGAACACGTTTGGAGATGTGATGAAGACAGAAAGAATGCAATTATCAAACAGCAACAATAACGCCAAAACCCACCATAATGCCAGATAGGTGAGGCCAATAGGAGCCATACCTAATTCTTCTTTGTTTCTCTCCCTCTTATCTATCTATCACCTATCTTCTAACTAATCATCTATCATCTATCTATCTATCTATCTATTATCCATCTATCTATCTATCAATCAATCATGTATTCGTCTTTTATTGTAAATGTTACTGTACTGCCTAGGACAAGTAAATTAGTTTCTTTGAGAATCTATAGAATGTGGGGGTTTATCTAGCTAATCTCTCACATTCCATTTGACTCTTAGAATTTCTGATTCCGGAACTGTGTACTTTCTGAAGGAATTTTCTTTATATCTTCCCTGTGAAGTTCAGAAGCACCCTCAAGGGCCATGAGCTAAGGATGAAGGTAAAACTCTAGCCCATGGGAGCATCAGCAGGACTCCCACGTGGCATCCTGGGGAGCACTCAAAAATTGGTCTTGCTTGGGGAGCATCAGCAGGAGTGCTGCATCCCGCAAGAGCATCTGGAGGACTGCTGTATCCTAGGAAAGCACCTGCAGGACTGCTCCAGCCCAGGGAAGCATCAGAAGAACCTGTCTGCCCCACAGGAGCACAACAGGACTGATGCAGCCCAGAGGAGCGAGTGCAGGACTGCTCCGGCTCACGGCCAGCTGAAGCCTGACCAGACATGCCGGGTATGGGAAGCTTAGTGTCCTGGCTTTGTTTTCCTGTGGGATAGGGGAGTCTTCTCCCCTCTTTCTTCTGTTTTCTTATGCCTTCCCTCATCCCAGTGCTCATTTCCTAAGGGTGGTGGTAGCGAGGAGAGAGATGGATGTTGAGGACGTGGTATGCTGACCAGTCAAGTCTGATGGACAATGGGACCTTTGCCAGGGCCGCCATGGTCTGAAGGCCTTTCTACAGGTTAAGGACGTATACTTCATGATTCATGAACTTCCTTGCAGAAAGAGACAGCTTCTGCCCAGACCCCGATTAGGTTACACCCTCTTATTGCATGACTTTTTGACATCCAAGGTAGGAATAGCAAGGGAGAGAAAAGGCAGCTAGGGAACTTTGGTGAATCACAAGTTCTGGACCCTCTGTTTGGGTCTTAGGTTTTGCATCTGCAAATGAGGAGCCACACTAAACCACTCGTTCTTAACTCTTTTTTTCTTTTTTGTTAAAAACTCCTCTGAAAATCCATTGAAAACTATGGACATTTGCCCAAGAACAGTGTGCAACTCTGTGTGTGTGTGTGTGTGTGTGTGTGAATGCTTTTCATATGATTTAAGGAGATTTGTAAACTCTTGGAAATCCATCCACGGATCTTATGTTTAAAACCTCAGCATTAGGTGATGTATAAATTCCTCCCAAATTTCAGCCTCTCTGATTCTCCTATAGAGAAAGGGTGGAAAGGTTGAAGGAAGAGAGGGCTGGTGGTTGGTGGTCAGCGGGGGGCAGATCCACTTGATGATGGAAGCCAGCCTCTGCAGCCAGAACACTGTGTCTGGCCCTGGCAGCAGCACCACCTCCAAATGAGCTACTGGAATGTAAGAATGCAGATTGATGAGAGTAATAACCCATTTTCAGATTCTCTGGGCATGGGGATGGCAGGTGTGCAGAGCAGGCAGTGTTCTCTGCCAGTTTTGGAGGAAGAACACCTCGGAGACTGGGCATGCACCAGTATTGGCTACAGCTAAGCCAGTGGTGGGGAGCTGCTTCCTTCCAGTCGCAATATCTGCTGTGTGAATCTGGGGGCCCATGAGGTCCCTGCGTGGTATGCTCCTGGCAGCTGTCATCCTGGGACTTCATGTGACCTTGCTTGGGCAAAGCTACTGGGGCAGGAGTAGGAAGATACCTAGGACCCTTACAAGGCCACCATCATCAGGGTTGTATTTATACAGGGCATGGAGCACTTGGTGGCTGAGTATGGGGAACAGAAGTGAGTTGAATCCTTAGGATGAAGAAAATTTCTCAGAGGTGCTTCCTCAGGGATGGAGCTTGTCATGCCCCTAGAATGTCCATCTTGGTCAAAAAGTCAAAGAAGGATGGATCAAGTTAGTATGGAGCCTCTGTTTCCCAGTCTTCCAGACTGTCCTGAGTCAGGCTTGGAAAACCTCACAAGGCTGCACGTCCTCAGATGAGTTTGTAGCGGCTGAGACTCCAGCTTCTCTCTTTCTTTCCTCCAGAAATGTAGAAAGAGGGCATGCCCTGCTGCCTCTCATGCATTGACAGCCTCTCCCGGCGCAATGGTGTAGAGCTTTGCTGAGTAGTTCTGCCTGGCTGACCCAGAGGCACCCATGTCTCTAAGGAGCATGGACTAGGAGTGACAAGAGAATAGGGTGGGAGGGAAGTGTAGGGTAAAGCTGATGCTGGCCCAGAGACCCGTAGAGGGGAAAGCAGGGGTCAATGTCAGGCCATCAAGGGCAGATATAGACATGGGGCCCTGGAGACAGGAACTGAGCCAGCCTCTAACATGTTGCTGTGGCAGGACACAGGCTTAGGCAAGCCACTTAACTCCTCTGAGCCTCAGTTTCCTCATATGCAGGATGGCACTAATCCCTCCTACCTGGCAATGTGGTTGTCAGAATGAAAACTGAGTGTAACTCACTTACGTTCATGGCACCAAGAAGCAGCTGTAATTAACACCAGCCCATTATCACCATGCGCCAGCTCCCAAACAAGGTCCTTGGATAGGTTGGGGTGGGGTGGTTATGAAAATGAGTAAGATATACTCTCAGTTCTCAATTTGCTTATAACTTCACAATTATTATAGAAATCAGACTGCGATGAGTGCTGCAATAAATGAAACCACTGTGGCTGAATTTCTCCTGTGACCCCGTAATTGCTCACTTGTGGAAAACCTCTCAAGTGACCGAAATCCTCCCAAAGATATTACAGAATCATGCTTCCAATTGTTCTCTCCTAACTTGGATTACAAACGTGGGCTAGAATTTCTCGGGGTCACTGCTGACTGTTTCTTTGGTAACTGGAACTAAAGACTATGCACAATGACATTCTTTGAGGATGGTTTTAAAACTATAAGGATATGTGTGTAGGAGGAACCCTTTCTACCATGGGCCATTGAACCACAATGGGAAAAACTGAGGACCGCAGAACTAAAGGCAATTAGATTTTCTTTTTCTTTTTCCCAGAGAAATACAAAGCTCCCAGTCATTCACTTTCATGATTAGAACAGGTCCTTAAGTAAGTTCAACAAATGAGAAACAACACCCCTTTGTTTATATATAATCAGTTATTAATGGAAATAGATAAGGCAGGGAAGGGTGGAGAGAAACCAGTCCAGGGAGGGCCAGAGATGGAAAAGTAAAGAGTGACAGGGACTCAAGAGACCGGGAGATACAGAAAGGGACTCAGACTAGAAGGAAAGATAAGTCATGGCACAGAGATGGCAGGACAGGAATGTGCGTGTGTGCATGCGTGCGTGTGTGTGTGTGTGTGTGTCATGGTGGGAACGAGGGCAGGAGGGATGTTCTAAACCATACCCTTTAAAACAGCAAACTTTGTCGGCAAAGTGCCAGTAGTAAATATTTTAGTCTTTGTGGACTATATGGTTTCTGTCACAACTGCTCAACTGTGCTGTTGGGGGGCAAAACCAGCAATAGACAATATATAAACAAAAGGACACACTGTGTTCCAATAAAATTTTATTCACAAAAACAGGTGGTAGGCCAGATTTGGCCCAAGGGCCATATTTTGTGACCCCTGCTCTAAGTAGTCAGTAAACAGTGATGTTTCTCCTGGGTCTTCAAGGCTGTGGTTCTCTAAATAGCTCTGTACGTCCAAAAAGCAACATGGCTACTGGGAGGTCCATACCCTTAGGTGCTATCCTCCAGACAACAAAAGTTGGCACTACTTCTACCAGAAAGGAGGAGCCAGGAAGGACAGCTTCATCTTGGGTGGGTGGCGGGGTGAGGTGGGTGGTGAATGCACGCAGGCCACCCAGAGCCAGCCAGCCAGCAAAGTGCAGGGCTGCAGCCCATGCCCAGAGCTCGCCTGGGCTTCCCAGGGAACACCTCCCTCCAGGTGCAAGGCTTCCACTCCAGCCCCTGGCCCTGTCTTTTGTCCCAGCACATAATGATTCCGACCTCTGGCATTTCAAGAGTCTGCTGTTAAAAAATGTGGTACTCTAATCCATCCATTGTTGAAATTCTGGAAAGAGAAATAAATAATTTGAGGCACATGGTGGATTCATCAAGGAAAGCCCTGGGAGAGAAGAAGCAAAAGACAGCAGCAGTGGGGAAGGGAAGAACGCTCTTGAGGATTTATTTATCTCTTCGCTGTTCTTCCTGAGAGCGCTGGGGTGGGGGCGGGAGCTGTGGGCAGGCTGCTCCAGGAGGCTCTGAGACAGACCAGATGTGGACTGACCTCATGGCTGTTTCTGTCTCGGATGTTTAACATTCCCGACGTTTAGATTTATATAATGCTGTTCCCCTGCAGAGTTCAAGGCATTCGATGCGATATATTGGCAAAACACGGTGTTAATTGTTGGAGGATCGGCGACATCATTCTGGTTCTGCTGGGCGTTAGGGATTGGGCTAGCCCAGTGTTTCTGAAAGTGCTCTGAGAGTCCTGTAAGAAGAGGACTCTAACCTGTGAGCTTGGGCGAAGCAGCCCTGAACCAAATTAATCAAGTTTCTTTACTGCAGAACCTCTCCCATGCCTAAATATGCGAACGTGCTTTGTGAATGGCCAATGATCGCAACCACAATCATGGGCCTGTGATATTGTCTCACATCCTTCACGTACCTTTCAGGAGCACAACAGCGTCCTAATTCCTCTCCTCTTAGAGCACATGTTGCCTCTTCTTTTCCTCCTCTCATCCTCTATGGCTGTGACTAATGGTCTGAACCAGGTCCTCTGCTCTTTTCTGTGTGTCTCTTATTCTCTGTGTGCTCATCATTCTCAAGGCTTAAACCCTAACTTCCACATAGTTTAGTCTACATCTCTAGCCTTGACTTCTTGCCAGGACCTCGATTTCCAGAGGAAATTTCCCTGTGAACAACCTTCTATCCATTCAACAACCAAATGCCTAACCCCGACTCATCCTCTGTTCTTCTTCCTCTCCATCCTCGCCTAAGACTCAGTCCCAGGCTCTGACTGCTTCACACCACACCACACCCCACACGTCCGCCCCTCTTCAGATGAGCCCCTTATGTCTAGACTTTCTAGCACATGGCTGCTACACTTATCCTTGCTGAAATCGCCTTCATAACATTTCTTCAAAATATGCAATGTCTTCCTTTTGCCCATGGAACCAGCTACAAACTTTCTGGTCCAGGACTCACGTCACCTTGATCTCCACATGGCTTCCAGACTGAGAACTCAAGGGATGGGGACATCTTGGGCACCCAGGCATAATTTGAGGTTGACTGATATTTTTTAGGTGGCTAAGTGAGCCTAAACAGCAGGAGGAGCAGCAACATTGACAGCAGACATCACCAACAGCATTCTGGGCACAAGAAGTAGCCGGGCAAAGTCACTGCCCTGTCCCCCTAAGTCAGGGTTCTCCAGAGAAACAGAACCAATATGATATATGCATATGGAGAGGGGAAGAGAGAAAGAGAGCAAGATATCGATTTAGTTTAAGGAATTGGTTTATGCCTGTCTAGGTGCTGGCAAGTCCAAAATCTGTGGAACAGGCCTGTAGTCTAGAAATTCAGGTAAGAGCTGATGTTGCAATCTTGAGTCTGAATTCTTTTGGGCTGGAAACTCAGGCAGGGTTCTTATGTTGTAGTCTTGAGAAAAATTGCTTCTTTTTCAGAAAACTTCAGTGTTTTCTCTTAAGGCCTTCAACTGATTGGCTGAGGCCCACCCACATTATGGAGGGTAATTTGCTTTATTCAAAGTCTACTGATTTAAATGTTAATCACATCTTAAAAATACCTTCACAGCAACATCTAGACTTGTATTTGACCAAACAACTGGGACCGTAAGGACTCTGGTTGAGACGATGCATACAATTAACGATTGCAGGTACTTTTGTGAATCTTGCCTGCTATTTACAGGTGACTTATATGGCTTCCTTTCGGCTGGGACAGAATTTCAGAAGACCCGATCAGAGGGAATAGACTTGCTGCTTGTCACCTTGAGGAGAAGGGTGCTAGCCTGGTGTACCCCTGAGGAATGGTATGCCCCAATTTCTTTGTGCATAAAAGATGGTGACTGAGGCCAGCCTGGTGGCACAGTGGTTAAGTTTGCACATTCTGCTTTGGTAGCCTGGGGTTTGCCGGTTCGGATCCTGGGTGCAGACCTATGCACCACTTGTCAAGCCATGCTGTGGCAGGCGTCCCACATATAAAGTAGAGGAAGGTGGGTATGGATGTTAGCTCAGGACCAATCATCCTCAGCAAAAAGAGGAGGATTAGTGGCAGATGTTAGCTCAGGGCTAATCTTCCTCAAAAAAAAAGATAGTAACTAAGCTTCCTTTAGCTCTAATGTTCCACCCTGAACATCAAGTAACCCCTGCATCTCTAAAATGGGAGTAGTAATAACTAATGTATAGCACAAGTTGACTGTGTGCCAGGCACTGTTCAGCATGCTTTATGTGAAATAACTAGTCCTCTCCACAGCCCTATTAGATAGCAATTGTTTCTGTCCTCAATATACAGATGAGGAAACTGAGGCACAGAGAGGTTAGATAACTTTGTCCAAGGTCACACAGCTAGGCAGTGGCAGAGTCAGGCTTTGAATTCAGGCAGTCTGGAGCCAGAGTCTGAACTCTAATCACACACGATGCTGTCTCTCCAGAGCACCTCACAGGGCTGCGGTGCGGAATGAATGGGGTAATGGATGCAAACACTCTGTGTACACTAAGACCTATCTGGCCCTAAGGTATCAGTACTATTAGCGATTTTCCCCTTGGGTAATTCCATGAGCAACCACTCTGGGATGGCCTCATAACCGAATTCCATCTGGCAGCCCGTAGCACTTTGTCAAGTCCGTGGCAAACCCAGGGGATGTACAGTGAACACTGGGGCAGTGGAATGAGTCAAGGATGTGCACACAAACCACTGCTTGATGAGATCTCAGTTTTGAGTCCATCCCCCTGCTGAGTGTGGATGGAGGAAGTCAACCCCATACCCCTCTTATCTTTGTGGAAAGGACCAGAAGAACATCTCCCAGCTATTCATGTTAATCTGTTTATGCTCCTTTATCAATTTCTTGAAAAATAAAGCACTATTTGCAATTCTTTTTTCCTTGAACAGACACTTGAGATGGTCCAGGCTGCAGATCTTTCTAGTGACAGGAGGCCTGAGTGCTGTTTGGCTGCTGGGCATGAGGCTGTATGGCTGGACAGTTGACCTCCACAACAAGAGAGGAGAGGAGAGCGCTGGGTCCTTGAGAAGGCTACCCACGACGGCCCTTGTGACTCCAAGACTGCCATGAGGTGCCCGCTTCTGGGCTGGCAGACCCTCAGCTTCAGACCTTATTCTGGCCAAATTAGGACTTTTTGTGCAAGGGATTGAGGAGGCCAAGGGAAGGTGGAGGGGAATCTGAAGACCTCTGTTGAATGATTCTCTCTGCTTTGGTTTCTCTGTCTGCTCTTTCTTATCATTCATGTTCTCTAAGGTGATGCCCTCCCAGGCATGCAGCCCAGCCCCAAGGGTACTTTCTAGGGAAAAAGGAAGTTCCAGGAGATATAGCCTGTTGCTGCAATGTTCCAGCTCAGTCAGAATCTTCACCATCTCTGCTCCCTTTCACTGGAGGAGAAAGGCCTCTGTCTGCTGATGTCGCTGGGTGGGGAATAGAGTGTCCAGGATACATTCTATGTTGCTTGTGGCCAGGGTGGACTTATATGCCAAGATGCATAGGTCCAGGCTTCCAGAATGCAGAGTTTGTATCACAGCCTTAGTTTCCTCATTGCTTACTCCTTGCTCCTAGTTGACAACTGAACTAGAAGCCTACCTATGCCCTGAGTGACATAGCCTGTTGTTTTCCTTATTTCTCATTTCTATTGGCACCATTGTCTATTTGCTCGGTGGCAGACACTGCTAGACATCTGCTCAACATCCATGCTCTTCTTTTTCCTTAGTGACAGATCCCCAATTAGTGCAGGGCAGCAATGTGTCTAATTAGACAAAGCCCTTGAAGTTAGAGGTGGCCATGGGACCCAGTTCCAGTTAATGGGATATAAGTAGAGTCTACTGGATGGAGGTTTCTGGAAAGCTCTTTTATTCCTGATCAATGTGGCAAACAATTTGCCTTTCCTCTTTGCCCTTCCCTTTCTTCCTGCAGGGAACACAGAGGTCAAGCTGCTTCTTGTGACCATAAGGATGAAAATCACAAGCTGAAACTGGGGGAACAAGGACCTGGAAGGAGCCTGAGTCCTTGAAGCTTCCTCAGCAGTAGCAGCAGCCTTGGACTGCCTACTGCTGGGCTCCTTGTGGCATGAGAGGAGGGGTTCCGCTGTGTGCAGCCAAATGTAACCCAAACTGATACACCTTCTTAAGAAAGAAAGTTTTAGAAAAACTCTCATCTTTCCTGTTCACCATGATGCATTTCCCACCTGTCTTTCCTTGGCTGGCTCCTCTTCCTCCTGCTGCACTGTCTTCCCAGCAGCATTGACCGGGCCAAGTTAAGGATCCCTGACACACTAGCAGGAGACTGCCCCTTATTACCACAGTCACTTTTCTGGGCTTATGTCTCTTGCCCTAATCTAGGAGGAGACCTGTGGTGGTCTGAGGACATAGGGGCCGACTACATTCTGTGAAGAGAAATAGCATCTCAGTCACGTGAAGGCCGGGAACCTCTGCACAGTTTGTCTGACTACCTTGCTTTGCCTAGTGACAGAGAAGCAAACCAAGAGTCCTTTTTTTAATTGGCTAAACTTTGAATTTTGAAGACACCTGTTCCATGTCACTCTCCAGTGGTTTGCACACTGGATTTGGACATAAACCTCTGGCTGCCCTAGAACAGAAATGGCAAACACTTGGTTCTTTTGACACCATTCTGCATTCTACCCCCCTGGAAGAAATCATTAATGGACCACATTATTCTTTTGTTCGTGTGTTTGTTTTGAGCCCAAAGCATTTCAGAATCTTGCTAGAAACACTGCTCAAGGAAGCCGTTCCTGTATCTCTGAGTCAGCATGCAAAACAGACACTTGAATGCAGGTGTGTCTGCTCCTTCTACAGGGTCTCAGGGCTTCTTTAGGTCTGGAATGCGAGGATGCTAAGCCTTTGGGGCTCCCACAGTACTTCTCTTGGGATAAGACTGGGCAAAGTTGCTCAGGCAGACCAAAGGAAATGAGAGGATAACGACATTCTCTTCTCCAACTGCTCCTTTTAATCTTCATATCTAATCCTTCTAAACCCCCAAATTAAAGTGTCTGTGTCCACCGTCCTGAGCCGATGTAGGGAGATGAGTGAGACTGGGGCGGAGGGGAAGCTCATCAGAGACAGCACATTCAGACGACGATCTGCACAAGGGAAGTGTGACAGCCAACTTCTTGGAAGGGGACGGCAGAGCTGTAATTAAATTTTCTGATCTTGTTAGCCAATTTCTTCACTCACTGCCCCTGAACCAGAGGATGGGAGGGAGGAAGGACAGTGTTGCATCAGTGGCGGCCGGGAGGGAAATGAGCTTTTCACGGATTATTGGGTTAGTTCCACTTCTCCCCCTTTTTAATTTATTTGTCTGCATGTTATCCAGAGCTGAAAAGGCTCCAAGTCCTTTTCCATTTTCTTTTAATTAGATCTGATTTTGGAGTCTGAAAACTTGGGAGGGGCTCAGGTTACAATAGCAGGATGACAACAGTTGGAAAGTTCTCTTCTCCCCATTAGATCTTTTTGAACTCTTTTTTTCAGAATTTAAGATTCCTAGTGATGACTTTCTTTTTTCTTTGCATTTCTTCCTTTTTTTCTTTAACAGTTACAGTACCGTTTGCATTGTTTATCACCTTATCCCATTTTGCTGTCTTATGGTTAAAAATCATGAACATTCCTCACGAATTTCAAAAGAAGAGTATGCATTTATTTCCACAGTCCTTTTCTTTGTAGTCCTCTTTTGTATAATGGAACACAGACCAGGAAAGTTGGTTGTGGTCCCTCTGGGTATTTAGCAGGAGTAATACTGACTGTATAGTCTCTCTTCCTTGAAGCACAAAGAAAGAAGGAAAAAACTGGTGAGAAAAAAGACCCAAGTGGTGGATAATCTGGTTTATCACTTAAAATCACTAGTGACTTCATCCTGGTTAGGTTAAGGGCATCTGAGGCCCAGGTGGGACAGCTGAGCATAGAATACTTGGTGGCTTGTGAAATAACAAGAACATATTTCTTTGCTGCAGCCTGGACATGCCGTATGGCAGCAGATGCTCTTACAGGTGGATTGGTGCCAAGATAGGATGTATGCCTGTTATCCATGGAGCCCTTCCACAGGCCCTCTGCACCAGAGAGTGTTCATTTTACAACTCACCCAGGGCAAGAGGCACTCTCTAAAGTCCTACTTGGTGGCTTGGAATGTATGATGCTATAGGGCATGTTTGGGGTGATCTGACTTAACATCTAGGCCACAGAATCTGTGCAAAGAGCACTTTGGGAAGCCAGATTTGGGCACTTCAAATTGGTGGGTAGCCATCCTCCAGAGAAGCTGACACTGAGGTTCTAAAGAGGCCTCAATGACTGCTGACTGGGAGAAACAAGACATACGTGTTCAGTGACTGTGGAACAAGAAAAATGATTCAAATGTGAGCCCAAATTGAAAGCCCCAAAGGCTGAAACTGAACGTAGGTTTTGTTTTGAAGTGAAGCTGCTTTGTACATGGGCAACCCAAAGGAGCCTGCTCCGGGATTAGTAGAGCAGGGGTTCTCAAATTTTGTGTTTTACAGATATTTCATGGGCTCCTGAGAACACCAGATTGCCCAGCTGGTATTCTTTGTAGCCTGTCATGAAAATGCCAACATGTTGCATGTGAGGACAGCATGCAGTTTAGCTCTGAACCCACCCGTCCAGCCCGGGCCTGGCGTGTGTTGAAGGAAGAGATTTTCTCAGGGAGTCTGGAGGGATCACAGGTGGCCTATGGAAGATGTGGCTTTTGACTTGGACATTAAGGGATGAACAAAGTTGAAACTTGAGGACATGGGAAAGGAGGAAGAATGTTTTCAGCAGAAGAAACTGTGAGTCATGGCAGAGAAGGAGAAAAATATGATTGATTCATGAGGAATAGAAAGAAAGCTAGCTTGGGAAACATAAGGGTATGTGACAGGATGCAGTAGAGGAAAGGCTGGAGAGGTAGGTCACAGCGGAGTCCCAGAGAGCCCCAAATGGGCAGCTTGTGTGACTATTTTATTGTGTTTGTAGGAAATGTGGACGCGGAAAGCTGGTGAGCAGGGAAGCCTGGGAAGCGCATTTTCTTTGTAAAACGAGGGTTCTGGTCAAATTGTTTCCTCAGATTCTTTTCTCCAAGCTTCACCTCAGCTGCTCCAGAAAGAGAGGACAAATGGCTTACAAATTCTGGCTTCCCCCGTTCTGGACGACTCTCTGTCTTTCTGCCTTTCCTCAGAATGATGGGGGGTGGGGGGAGGGAGAGACAGAGAGAGAGAGAGTGAGAGAGAGATTGCAAAGCAAAGGGGTTCTAGAATTCATAGGTAAAGGACAAAAATCTTAAAAAATTCTATGGAAAGCAAGTCCTTAAGAATTAGTATTATTGTTGTTATTTTGACTTTTGTTGATAAAAGCGGTGTTAAGTGCACCTGCTGAAAGCAAGCAAAAGGAATTCTGGTATTTTGAAGTAAAATTTTGGAGAGCTGTCAGAGTTAGAAAACAGTTGGGAAACAGATCTTCTGAAACTCAGAGCCATAGAAACATCTGATGCCGTTTGTTTGACGTGCGTTAAGATGCGCGTAAAATACCACATTACCGCACACACGGAGGTTGGACTCCTCGTGGCTCCTCACCTCGCTGCCGCTGCCCTGCACACGCCCCTGGCTGCCTTGGCCCGGCCTGCTCTCCATCTGCCCTCTCTTCCCTGAGAGAAAACGACAGAAAAACCTCTTTGTCTCCCTTGAAGCACAGAATCATAGCATTTTAAGGCTAAGAGGAAACTTACAGCCTTCGGCAATTTTACAGATAATGAAATTCCTACGAATTCAGACCACACTAGGAAGACTGAGACAATGAGACCCATATATGTGGCTTATGTCACCAACGTGTGAGGCAGGGATAATGTCTAGATGTTAATAAAGATGGATGAACTTCCCTGTGAGGTGCTGACCCTAACTTTCCACAAACTCCGTGGTTACAAATGGGCTTTAGGATTTGGAAACTGAGTGGATCTGAAACTCTGGAGGAGTCTGAGGTGGGGACAATTCCAGGAGAGGGATGTCCCATGGTCTCTCAAATCTATCCAGTTCCTTGTGGCCATCCTTCGGCCTGGGCTACTGTGAGGGCAATGAACTTGAAGGAGGGCATCATCCCCCTTTCTCAGAGCCTTCTCTCAGAGGGCTGACCTCCTCCAGGCAGGCGGCCGCACTGACCCACATTGCTCTGCCTGCTCTCAGACTTTGGCTGCCCCTTATGGACAAAGATCAGGGGGGAAATGGCTGGGGTCTCCTGCTGGATCTGACCTGACACTGGAGAGATGGCTGACCAGAGCCCCAGGGCCTCCTGCCTACGGCTCCAGCGCTTCACAACACCAGCCCAGAAAAGGTGGAGAAAAACTCGTGGAAAGCAATATGTGGTATTGTCTGTTGTGGATATCAATCATTTATTATGGACATTAAGCCAAATAAAAGTGCAAGTAAAGATAATAATGATTTTTGAACAAATATTAAGCACGCAGTTTCTGATTTTGGACTGACATATTACAAAAGCAGGGCTCAAACACCCCAGAGCTAATAAAGACATATCAGGCTTTCATTAGAACAGATATTAGAATGAAAACACAGCTTAAGCACATTTTTTACACAGTGAAATAGAGAGTGAGCAGAGCTTTCATCAGGGCTGGGGAAATCAAAATTTAAAACCAATGTCTACTTAGAAGTTTTCCTACTGATCATCAATTCAGCATTCGTTTGCAGTATTAATAACTCTGCTAGACCTGGCAGGAGCCTTTTCTCTGCTGAGTTAATAAATTTTTCTGTGAGCCTTCGTTTGATTGATTACATCATGGTAAGTGTGACCACATAAGAAGTTGCCCTGGAAATACGCTTCTCCGAAGCAACAGTGAAGGAACAAGGAATTGCTGAGGGAGAACACGTTCTAGTTCGGAATTGTTTATGATAGTTCTCAGAAAAATGAAATCAAAATAGGGATAGGAGAAGGGGGATTATTGGCAAGGGGTAACAAAAAATTAAAGGTTTTTTTGTGCATATTACATAGGCATTTGGGGGGAAATATTTTGACCTTAAAAATTCTGGTAGAATATTCTCATCTAGCAGGGAAAATAATTATACTAAATAAATATAAGTAGCAAAGTCAAAGGTAAGGTAGATCAACTTTTTTGTTCCCCATTCCAACCTCTGGGTTTAGGAGCCAGATGCTGAACATGACTCCTGGGTTCAGGCTCACAAATGCAGGAGGGAGCGAGGTGGGGCTCAGCTGCAGATGTCCCCTGGATGCTGTATTTGTTCTTAGGATGCTGGTGAAGGCAGCAGACTCTTGGAATGTCCTTGTTGGGATGAACCTTAGCCTTACCCCGCTCCTCATTTCCTTATTATACTATTAACAATTAGCTCCGTAATTTACAAGGCCTCCAAAATAAAAATGCAGATCGGGCCCCTTATTCAAAACTTACTAAGAATTTCAAGAAGGCAACATTCAGCATGAAACCAAGTGCGAGGGCCTTCTGAGCATGGGGCCCTGTGTGGCTGCACAGGTCACATGCATATGAAGCCAGCCCTGACTATAAATGGGGGAGCAGGGTCCACAGTGGCTGAAAGTTGTCCTCCAATAGACCTCTTTACTCTTCTTACTGGTTACTGGCAGCTCTTGGGCTCCGTAAAGTTTGGGCAGAGGAGGAAGGAAGGGAAAGCACACGGAGAAATCACATTGTGCGCTGCTTTGGTAGGAGGGTCAGTCACATCCTTCCTTCTTGGTTTCCTTTCTTCAGCGACACCTGCAGGTGTCTCCTGTGACCCCAGAATCCTTTATCTATTCGTGTCATCTCGAACGTTGAAGTCTACAGGGCCAGGCACTGTGCCAGGGACTGAAGACACAGAGATGAACCAGACAAGGTATTCGTCCTTGAGAAGGCCCATCTGGTGATGAGAGAATTTGACTTTTATCTGAGAAATTGCAGAGTCGCATTTCATGCAAAGAGGTAGAAAATGTGAGTTGTCATTTTCAGATAGAGAGAATAAAATATCAGCTCAGTTGGCATCAGTTTATCATTTTTCAGGGAGGAGGATGACATGGAAAGGCACAAATCCTTTAGTAAATGAGCTGTCTTTATTTATCAGTGGTTTTGGGTGGAAAGGGAAAGGTGAATTGATCTTTATGGGTCAAGACTATAGGACCTGCAGAAGGGGGTAGAATCTGCTGAGGAATGGGCTCAGAAACCTCCAGAACTCACTGGGGTCAATACCTTGACTCCCAGCAGTTGTGCAGGATGCCACTTGTGATTCAGAACAAAGTGGTCTCCTTGGTGTGGTCTGCACTTTGGGGCAGTTGTCCTGGCAAAGTGGGTAGGAGGGTGAGGAGATTCATGCACACAGGCCTGCATGGAGAAACAGCCCAGTAAACTTGATTTAATCACAATCTGTGTCTTATCAGACAAGTCACGGAAGGGAAAATGAGTCTGTTTAATACCTTTGATCATGGCCTCAGTTTCTTTTACCTCAAGAAAGCCTTCTTAAGGAGGGGGTGTTCTCCAAGTCCATGAGGAATGAACCTCATGGTTGCTGGCTTCAGAACAGAGTGTCTTTTTGGTTTGTATTTAATTGTGACAGACTTTTTCTTTCCCCTTCTGTGAATCTTAACTACAACACAACAGATTTCTTTTGGGTATGGTTGAAAACATTCTGATTTTCATCTTTTCTGTAAATATTTTGAAGATGGATAAAGACAATCTTTAAAGGCTGCTCTTGGAAATATTTTTTTTCTCAAACTGTGTTTACAACATATTAAACTAGATACACATTCTAAAGACAAAGATGTTGGTTTTTCTGTCTGAATGATGTCAAATAAACAGTCAAGTTGTAGGTTGGGATGTGGTGTACGTGGTTGGTTTGCTGCCTGACCTGGACTCACAGGGTTCTAGCAGGAAACATCCCTCCGTCCACAGCACATTTCATTGTGACATACAGATTGGTTCTTCTCTGGTCTTAGATGGAATTTAGGATAAATTCATAACTTTTTTTTT
This sequence comes from Equus przewalskii, assembly GCF_037783145.1. NCBI lineage: Eukaryota > Metazoa > Chordata > Mammalia > Perissodactyla > Equidae > Equus > Equus przewalskii. The sequence goes on along the minus strand of NC_091845.1, from coordinate 72,561,616 downwards.
TTTTAAAGATTTTATTATTTCCTTTTTCTCCCCAAAGCCCCCCGGTACATAGTTGTATATTCTTCGTTGTGGGTTCTTCTAGTTGCAGCATGTGGGACGCTGCCTCAGCGTGGTCTGACGAGCAGTGCCATGTCCGCGCCCAGGATTCGAACCAACGAAACACTGGGCCGCCTGCAGTGGAGCACGCGAACTTAACCACTCGGCCACGGGGCCAGCCCCAATTCATAACTTTTTAAGGTGACTTTCAGGGGACAAAAATATCTTCTGACCAGCTCCAGTCTCAAGAAAGATCTCAATTCAATAGTTAAAATGTCCCGTCCAGGTCCATGTCACATAACTCCACACCCTTAACAAGTCTAAAGCGTCTCCCCTCTGTGAGCCTGCCAGGCTGCTTTGGGCTGGGAAGCCTGGAATGGGGTTGGGATGTCAACCGCTTTTTCTCTCTTTGAATTATCGGTTAGTGATTCTCATTATTTGGATTGGTTATTGATCACAATTCTTTACTCCCTCCCTCTGCCATGTGCTCTTTCAGTGCATTAGAAAGGGCAGTATCCCTTGCCACCCCATTGATTTTGGACTTGGCCAACAGAAGGATAGTAGTTATGAAAGAAGCAGAGCTTGGTAAGCTCCCGGGTGGTTTGGCCTGGTCTCTTGGTCTCCTGTGATGGGAGGGAGGGGTATGCCTCAGCTAGCCACTCTTCCTTCAGTCAGAATGCCGGCAGACCCGTTTAAGACAGCTTAGCACGCCCTACGACAGCACTGGATACCATCCTTTGCAATGTAAGGATAACTGGCATTAAATGTTTTTCTTTTTCGCCTTTGGGAACTCAGGAGGAATTGAGTTAAAAATTGTTCCATTTATCACATCCTGATACATAGGAGATATTTTCTACTGTGAAGCTGAGAAAAAGCATAGAGCCACACTGCGCTACAATGTATAGGAAGCACCCTGCACAGTGCCTGGCACATGGTCAACACTCTATAAATAGAAACTTATTGTAGTTATTAGTATTATTAATTGACGTTTTTTCTGCAGCAATTGAAGTACTCAAGGACTGCAAAATTACTGTTTGTGAGTAAAGAGGACGCCTAGGAGTTTGCTAGCTTCGGAAGCTATTCTGGGCAGTTCAAATGCTGCTGATTCCATTTCTCACTGGATATTGATCCAGGGTTAGGACTGGAGAGACAGAAGGTATATAGGCTATTTGTGGTCAATGCTACGACTGTAAGAGTTTATGTGTTTTATTTGTAGGATCTTCATTTATTCGCAGGACATCCCTTAAGAGCCTGAGCTGGATATCTTCCATTTGCCCCTTCAGATTCACTCTCCACATTTTTCAACCTTACTCTGTGCCCAGGGAGGTTGACCTGGATGGGCTACTTCAACTGGGCTCTCTTCTTATTTCGCTGTCAATTGGGCTCAGCCACTGGGGATTACCAGAGGGGGATCAAAGGGAGGAGGAGAGAGGGATCAGGGTGTTTGTTTCTGTGGCTTCCACCCTACCAAACTGGAGTTTACTTCATTCCTCTGCTAAAGGCCTCAGCTCCCGCCAGGAAATGCTCTTCCTGGAGCTGTTCTCCCCGTGTTCCCATAGTCCTCCTGCTGTTACTGCACTGTCTCTTATGATTTCTCTGAACCGGTGCTTCTCAATCTGGGTTGCACATTAGAACCATCTGAGGAGGCTTTAAAACATTCTAATCTGATGCCCAGGCTGTGCTCTGGACCAGTGCTGTCCCTCAGAAATATAATTTGAGCCACATATGTAATCCTAAATTTTCTAGTAGCCACATTATTAAAAGTGGAAAGAAACAGATGAAATTAACTTCTATAATACATTTTATCTAACCCAGTATGGCCAAAATATTACCATTTCAAGAAGAAATCATTCTAAAAAATTCTTAATGAGATATTTTGCATTCCTTTTTTTTTTTTTTTACTAAGATTTAAAAATCTGGTGCATATCTTACACTTAAAACACTTCTCAATTTGGACCTGCCACATTGCAAATGCTCAGTAGGTACATGTAGCTATGGGACAGTGTGGCTCTTGACAAAATGGATCAGATTCTGTGGGGGTGAAACTCAGGCAGCAGTAATTTTTAAGATTCTCCAGGACATTTAACGTGTAGCAAGGTTGACAGCCACTGTCCTAAACCCTGCCCATGTCTTTCTAAATAGAACTTTGTTAAACTCTCTTTAAATCACCTGATTTGAGAATGTCGTCTATTTGGTGCTTGTGTGCAGCCTTGCCTGGGAATATGGAGATGATTCAGGCAGAATGCCTGCCCTCTGGGAGCTTCCACTATTGAGCAGAAGACAGCCGGGTCAGCAGGCCATTACGGTGTGAGGAGCAGGGCTGGATGACCCTGGAGGCAGACCAAACGCACCTTTAGAACACCAGCCAATGGAGCCACCAACAAAGTGAGAAAGGCGAATTTTATTAGAATTCCTTACACTTTATTCATTTGAATGATATATTGTACAGTATTTCTCTCTCCTAGTTTAAAAGAGACACCCTGGGCCAAGGAAGCTCCAGAGAATGTTCTCAGCCCTGGCTGCACATTTGCATCACCTGGAAACTTTGTTAAACAAATTCTCAAAACTAGTGGGTGAAAGTTTGATAAGAAACAGGATATTAACATAATCTTTAGGTATCTCTCTGCAAGATACTTAGGGTTATAAAGAGAAAAATAGAAACATTACAGTGGAGAAGGCTGACAGACACCACCTTAACCAGGTGGTCAAAGTTAACATATTGGAATGGGACAAACTGGCATTGTGGGCCTGCTGATATGACACACCATCACTTCTGTGGTATTTCTGCCCAAGTGTGTAACTTGGATCTAATAAAGAAGAACATCAGACAAACCTCAATTTGAGGGACATTCTGCAAAATAACTGGCCTGTGATCCTCAAAAATGTCACTGCCATGTCAGACAAAAACAAGAAAAATTGAGGATTAAAGCATTTCTGGCTTCATCTACACAAGAAGGAGGTGAAATCGGATGATTAATCTGTAGTCTCCTTGGAAGGGCCAGGAGGGTATCTCCAAGTGTATGGGAGCAAAGAGCCAACGAGACCATGCTGCTCCTGCCTCAGGACCTTTGCACTGGCTATTCCCTCTGTTGGAATGCTCTTTTCTAGGCATCTGCATACCATGCCCAGCCCCATGTTCAACGTACACTTCTCAGTGAAGTCTTCTCTGGCCACCACATCTAGAATTGAGCCCCACTCCTACATCACCCATTCTCCTTCTCAGCTATATTTTTCCCTGTAACACTTACCATCATCGAACCTGCTACAGCTCTTATTTCCCATATTTATTGTCAGTCTATCCTCATTAGAATAGAGAATATCACATTATCCTCCTGCAGTGATTGGCTTAGGGATGGTCATGTGACCCAGTCAGAATCAAGAAGAAACAAGATTGTGCTGGAACCTTGAGAGACCAGCACATTCTCTTGTTCAGTTGATCTTGAGCCTGTGAGGATGTGAGCCTAGCTTTGCTGAGTACCTAATGAATGAAGCTTGTATAGCAGAAGGCAGAGCCAAATGGGGGAGCAGACCAAGGCTGAAGGCATTATTTGAGGTCCTGTATCAAGATGTAATGTGTGAGCCAATATTTTCTCTCTTTGCTTCAGTCAGTTTGAGTTGGTTTTTCTATTGGTAGTAACTGGAAAAATCCTACCTGATAAATAGAGCAACCTTCTTGTTCTGATCTGTCTTCCATATCTCTGCTTATAGGAAAGGGATGCTGACCCAAATGTCTGGGCACCTGGTTAGGTGTTCTATGTAAATGAATCGATTGGCTTTTGGTTGGTAAGAACTGAGGCTTTTGTGAGTTGATTGGGACCAGCCAGGCCCAGGGTTACCTTTGTGCTGCTGAGGAGACTGAGGTTCTGGTCCCAGTAACAAGGCACAGGCTCTGGGATGTGAGAATTGATTAAGGCCCGGGGATGAATGACACAAAGGGAGGCCTTGAGTGGCCTTCACTGTAGGCATCTTGAGAGGACGCTGTTTATCCCTGGAATTCACAGATGGTCTGTACATCGATGCCAGGCTGCCTACATAGCTCTCTAGGGGAGATTCATGGCAGATTGATTATAAAAATGCTCCTAATTTTCATCTTTCCCAAAACCCATGCTTCTTGTAGTGGGACTTTGCAGGTCCTCCCATGAAGAGGCCGAGTCTATTCCTTTTCACCTTGAATCTGGACAGGCCTGATGACTTGCTTTGGCCAATAGAATGAGGTGGAAGTGACAGTGTGCCTGTTTCAAGCCTAGGCCTTAAGAGGTCTTGCGTGCTTTAGCTTCTTCTCAGATGCCCTGTGAGTACGCCCAAGCTAGCCTGCTGGGAGAGGAGAGACCGTGTGGATGGGAGCCCAGAGTCCTGGCCAAGCTCGTTGTAGCCCAGCCTTCAGCAAGCCAATTCCATCAAAAGTGAGAGAGACCAGCCGAGGTCTGTACAACAGCCTGCCCCAACTACAGATGACCACAGATGCATGAATGAGCCCAGCTAAGACCAGGAGAGCTGTTCAGCTCACCTGTAGATTCATGAGAAATAATAAATACTTACTGCTTTAAGCCACTGGGTTTTGGGGTAGTTTGTTATGTAGTAATAGCTAACTAATATTACCTGTTAAAAACTCTCATTCCCAGGCTCTATCACCTGAGATTCTAATTCCATTAGCCGGGGGTGGAACTTTAGAATCTATATTTTAAAAAAGTTTCCATGTTTCCCACCCAGGCTCTGAAAGCAATTATTAACATACCTCCCACCTGGAAGTTCTGCAGGTGTGTTATATACACAGGCCCCCAACACTTTCAGCCAGCCCTTCAGCAGCTCCTCGTGGGCACTGTTTTAAAACAATTGGTAAGCTCCAGTAGCGGCAGAGTTCTCAGGTGAGGAGGTCCCGAGACGTGGGCGGGAAGGGAGCCCAGGGAATTCCTGCAGCTGCCGCAGAAGACGTCGAGGAAGTGAAAAAGCATCAAGGTTTCTGGACACTCAATTTGAACTCTATTAAATGAAACACAGGCCCTTTGAGAGAGGTGTTTGTTCTGGATTCAGCTGCGCTCTGCTCAGACAATGGCCCGTGGGGACAGATCTGTCACAGGCGCGCAGGTGTCTGGTTTGAGATGGAGGACTCCCTCCAGCCTGTTTGTGAGCCAGCCGATTCTGTAATTGAAGGGGAGCCTGACCTGAGCACTCCTGGGCTCTGTGCAGAAGGCCACTCAGCCTGGCCTTTGGGTGAGCTCATCGCCCCCGCGTGCCTACCTTCCTGCGTTCAGGAAGTGCTTGTCTCATCGTGGCCCCTTCCATGTGTCTCCTGGGGGGCCATGGGATGATGTCAGGGTCCCCCACATCTGTGCAGTGACAAATAAGCAACAGACTAAAGCACTAGTTCCCAGAGCTGGCGGCCTATCTCTCCAAGTGGCCTGTTTCAACCTGAGACAGTTGTGACCACGCAAAAGTCCTTTATACATTTAACGGTGGAACACTGTAGAAGGCAATCCATGAAATGGGCAAGAAAAAAAGATCGTCCCTGTTATTTTAGCATTGATCTAGAAGCAACAGCCAACGCAATTACAAGAAAAAAGAAATAAGTATCAATATTAGAAAGGAGAAAACAAAATTACCATTATTTGCAGTTGATACTATCATACAGAAACCAAGAGAATTGACAGAAAAATTATTAGAAACAATAAAAGAATGATAAGGTGGCTAGTTAAAAAGTCGATATATAAAAATCAATAGTCTTTTTACATTTAACTTTTTATTGTGAAATGTATCATATATATAAAAGTAGATGTGTGTGTATATATATAATTAAAAAATACATATATAATTTAAAATTAAGAGAGTAATGAGCATTCTCTGATCACATCCCCTTTGTCCCTCCAGAAATATCCATTGTTAATCGTTGCTTTTCTTTATTAATTTACAGTGTTGCAACAATTGCCCATATGCCTAATAAATATATTGTTAGTTTTGCTATTTTTTTTCCTGCTTTTTCTCCCTAAATCCCCCTGGTACATAGTTGTATCTATTTTTAGTTGTGGGTCCTTCTAGTTGTCACATGTGGGACGCCGCCTCTGCGTGGCCTGATGAACAGTGCCATGTCTGTGCCCAGGATCCGAACCAGCAAAACCCTGGGCCACCGAAGCAGAGCGTGTGAATTTAACCACTCGGCCACGGGGCCAGCCCTAAGTTTTGCTATTTTTTAAATTGAGATATAATTGACATACAACATGATATTGGTTTCAGATGTCCAACATAATATTTCAATATTTTGTGTATACTGTATATATTGCGTAATAGTTTTGCTATTTTTGACTTGCTTCTTTTACTCATCAGTATATTTCGGAGCCATCCATGTTGACGGTGTAGCCATGGTTTAGTCATTTTCTTTGCTCTATAGTATGTCATCATGTGATGATATTTGTAGTACTTACTGATCCAGTTTAGTGTGAAAATTTATGTTTTTACTTCAGAAAATGTTGTGTTTGAATTTGGGGTGTTGCACCATATATATGTATATGTATTTATATGTATATATACACACTCATTCTATTGTCTTTCCAAAATTAAAGAAAACTTTACCACAAGTGTTTTGGATAAAAGATTATTGACCTGTACCGTAATTTATTCACGCATTCCTGTTTTGGTGGACATTTGAGTTGTATACCAGCCACTGTGAGTGTTCTTGTATGTGTCTTTTGGTGCATATGTGCAAGAGATTCTCTAGGGTGTAGACTAGGAGTGGAAATGGTGGGCCACGAGACATGCATGTGTTCAGCTTTGAAAACCCAGTTGTCAAAAATGGTTAAACAAATTTTTACATCTACTGACAGTGTATAAGAGTTCTCTTTGCCCCACATCCTCACTAGCATTTAGTGCTATTAGACTTTAAAATTTCTTCAGTCTGTTGAATGGATATTTATATATCCTTGTGGATTAAAGTTTTGTTTCTCTAGTTGTTAATGAGGTTGGGCATCTTTCTACGTGATCATTGGCCATTGAATTTCATCCTCTGTGAAGTGACTGTACATCTGTTGCTTATTTTTCCACTGAGTTTTTGCCTTTTTCTTATTTATTTGTAAGACTACTTTATATATTGAACATACAAATCCGTTATTTGTTACATATATTGCAAATATCTTCTTCCATTTGTGTCTTATCTTTTTCTCTTTCTCAATGCTATCTTTTGATTAACAGAATTTGTTTATTTTAATTTAGTTGAATTTATTTAACTTTGAGTTTTGTTTTCTTTTGGTGTCTTAATAAATTCATTCCTACTCTGAGGTCATAAACACATTTTTCTACTAAAGTTTTATAGTGTTAACTTTTATAGTTGAGATTTTAATTTACTAGAAAATAAGTTTTGTATGTGGTGTGAACTAGGTGTTAAATTCCTTTCCCTTTTCTATAAAGATAATGCATTGATCTAGCTTTATTTATTGAAAACTCTGTCCTTTCCCCATTGATTTACAGCATCACCTCTGTCATAAAGAAAGTATACATATATGAAAGGGTCTATTTTTGGGTTTCAGTACTGTTTCATCAGTCTATTTGTCTCTCTCTGCATCAAAACCATATTGTTATAATTATCATAATTTCACAAAAATCTTGATATTTGATTCTTCCTTAAGTGTATCTTAGATATTCTAGGTTATTTGTACTTTTGTATAAATTTTAGAGTTATTTGTCAATTTGCACATACACACAGACACACACACACAAACACAAACATAATGAAGAAAACTGACATCTCTATAATACTGAGTCTTCTAAACTGTGAGCAAAGGATCTCTCTTCATTTGCTTAAATCTTATTTACTGTCTTTCAGTAAAGTTTTGTAATTTTCAACACAGAAGTCTTAACACATTGTGTTAGGTACCTGATTTTTGTGCCATTGTAAGTGGTTGGTATCACTCAAAAATTTCAGTTTCTAACTGTTTATTGTTGGTGCACAGAAATGCAATTGATTTTGTAAATTGTTTTTTAAGCAACACAATTAACAGGCTTGATTTAATATTGATGTATTTAGAAATCTTTACCAATTAATTGTAGAATGCATATTTTTCTCAAGCACACATGGAGCATTTACAAATATTGACCATGTTCTAGGTTGCAGAACAACTCTGAAATACCAAAGAATCTGTATCATACACACCACATTATGTGTCCACAGTTTAAGGACAATTATGAAAAAAACGAGATAAAAACTCATGTCTTTGGAAAACTTAAGGCATTTCTAAACTGATCAGGGGAAATATCATAAGGAGAAACAATAACAGTATTCAGAATTAAATAGTAATGAAAACACCACGTATCAAAACTTGTGAGATAGTGCAGCAGTGCTTAAAGAGAAATTATACAAGTATTCTTAAAAACTTAAACTAGAAGAATGGTTGAAATTTAATGATCTAAGCATCAAAGTTATACCAAATTAAGAACTTAGAAAAAGAACAACAGAATAAATACAAAATAAAAATAGAAGTAATGAGATAATAAAAACCAGAGCAGAAAGTAAAGAAGCAGAAAACAAATATACAATAAAGAAGACTAACATAGCCAAAAGTTGGTTCTTTGAAATGGGTCCAGAAAATGATAAAACACACACACACACAAAACAAATTTAGGATTGAATAGGGGGACAATTTAAAGATACAGCATACATATAAAAAAATAGTAAGAGAATAACATGGGTGGCTTATACCTATAATATTAAAAACTTTCTTAAAACATCTAGAAAATATAATTAAACAAAACTGGATCAATGAAAACAGAAAATAATCTTTCCACAAAAGCAGACCCAGGCAGTTTATAGTTGAATTTTTATAAACTTTAAAGTAACAGATAAGATTAATCTTATACAAAATCTTCTGGATAATTGAAAACAATGGAACACCCTCCAATTTATAAAACTAAAATAACCAGGATTCCAAAATTAAACTGAGACAGTAAAAGAACAGTAAATTACAGATCAATTGGCTCGTGAACCTAAGTGCAAAAACCAAACCAAAACAACCCAAAAAGCCAAAATATTGGCAGATTGAATCCAGGCAATATACATAAAAATATAATAGATTACATCAAAAGTTATATTCCAGGCATTCAAGGTTGGTTTAATGTTATAGATTCTATTAATGAATTCACTACATTAATGGTTCAAGAGGGGAAACAAGATGATAGTCTCAAAAGATGCAGAAAAATCACTTATTAGAATTCAAAATCCACTTATCACAAAAACCTTAAGAGAATTAGGAAGAAGAGGGATGGTTTCCCCAGATATTGCAATATGCATCTTTAATTTACAAAAATCTAATATTAATTGGCACTTCTCCCCATCCAAAATAACGCAAAGACCTTAGCACACTTTAATTTTCATTTACCCTCTTTGACTTATATGTGTGTTTAAATTTAAAATTAAATAAAAGGACTTTAAATCTCTTGGGACTTTAGTCCCAGTTTTATACTCAACATTCATATAGATTTATCTCCATTTTTGTTGATCTTTATTCTGCCCTACATTTCTAACCTTCCACTGGAGACCATCCTTTTTCTGCCTCTAGACAACTCTTACTAATTTCTTTAGTGAGAGTCTGCTGGAGATGAATTCTCTCAGATTTTTCCTGTAAATCTTTTTTTTGACTTTTATTTTGGGAGGGTATTTTTGCTGAAATTCTAAGTTGACAGTTTTTTCCTTACAGCACTTTTAAGAACTCATTCAGCTGAATTTTGGCTTCTGTTGTTTCTATTGAGAAATTTAACTTTCAGTTTTATTATTGCTCCTTAGAGGCTTCTCTAGCATTTTTCTCCAGCTGCTTTTAGGATCTTCTTATTGTCTTTGCTTTGCAATAGTTTTACGCTGATGCATCTAGTGTCTTCTTTTTGCCTCCCTTTGTCTAAGATTCCGAGGGGTTCTTGAACTTGTTGATTGATATCTTTCACATGTCTCGTGAAGTTCACAGCTTTCATTGCTTCAAGTATTACTGCCTTTCTTGGTCTATCTTGCCTCCTTCTGAGAATCCATTTTAACATAAATTAGGCTTTACACAATCCTCAATATCTTTCTTCCTGTCTTCTGTTTTTTTCTATCCTTTTGTCTCTTCATGCTTTATTCTGGATATTTTCTTCTAACTTAACTTTCAAGTCACAAATTCACTCTCCAGCTGTTTCTAATCTGTACTTAAATCCATCCAATGAGTAATTTATTATTTTTTTGTTTTATTATATTTTTCAGTGTTGGGATTTCCATTTGATTCTTTTTTATGTTTTCTAGTCCTCATCTGAAATTCTCCATTTTGAATTTCATTTCCTTGAGCAGGAGTACAGTTCTTTCCTTTTTTTTTCCTGCTTTTTTTCTCCCCAAATCCCCCCAGTACGCAGTTGTATATTTTAGTTGTGGGTCCTTCTAGTTGTGGCATGTGTGACGCCGCTTCAACATGGCCTAATGAGCGGTGCCATGTCCGTGCCCAGAATCCGAACACTGGGCTGCCAAAGTGGAGCGGGCGAACTTAACCACTCGGCCATGGGGCCGGCCCCCAGGAGTACAGTTATTTCGAAGTCTGTGTCTGATAACCCCATTATTTGGATCTTTTATTATTCTGTAAAGGAAAAATGAGTGCTGAGGGCTGGGCTAGCTTCCCTGGGCCTCTGTTCTCCCCCAAATCCTGATTTGGTAATTCTTCACTATTTTGTTAGCTTTCTAGTTTTTTAAGCAACTTTAAAAAAAAAAGCAACATTTGGTCCAATTCTAACACTGTCTTGGAGAAGGATTGATCTGAATTACTTAGTCTACCATTTCAGAAAGTGAAAGTCAGTAGATTTTTACTATTCTGTTCCTTTTTTTTTTTTTTACCTTCTGCATTTATTGCTTTTATAATTAAAAAAAAGCTCACATTTGAAAAATAAGGTAGCTCTATATGGTCTGACTGATGTTCTAGTGCTTGAGATTCTGCGCTCTCAATGCAGTGGCCCAGGTTCACTTCCTGGTCAGAGAACCATACCACCCGTCTGTCGGTTGTCCTACTGTGGCAGCTGCATGTTGCTGTGATGCTGAAAGCTGTGCCACCAGTATTTCAAATGCCACCAGGGTCACCCATGGTGGACAGGTCTCAGCGGAGCTTCCAGACTAGACAGACTAGGAATAAGGACCGGGCCACCCACTTCCAAAAGAACTGGCCACGAAAACCCTGTGAAGAGCAGTGGAGCATTGCCTGATAGAGTGCCAGGACACGAGAGGATGGCGCAAAAAGACCCCGCGGGGTTCCCATCTGCTGTCTGCACGGTCACTAGGAGTCAGAATCAACTCTACAGCACCACCGACAAATACACTCTGACGTGGAAAGCGTTCTAAGGCAAGAAGTACAGAATAAGCCACCGAACAATATGTATACAACAATGTTAATACCAATATCTAACATTCATTGAATGCTTATTATGTACCAGGAGCTGTTCTAAGGGCTTTAGATGTATTGGCTAATTTACTTCTCAAAAGATTCCTAAGTGGGTATTAGCCTCATTTTATAGATGAGAAAACTGAGAGGTTAATGAACTTGCTTAAGGTCTCACATCTAGGATGTTACAGACTCAGGATTTGAATCCAGGCCATCTAATTCTAGAGCGCATGCTGTAAACTGCTGTATTCATTATACATGACATATAGCATACTCCCCCGCTCCCAAGTTGTGCAAATAGTATACCAAACCACTAACAATGGTTTCTTACAGACTTTAAAGATGAATGCACTTTTACTGTTTTATTCTGTATCTGTGCTATCCATTATGGTAGCCACTAGCCACACGTAAGTATTTAAACTTAAGTAAAATTAAATAAAAATAAAAATCAGTTCCTCAGTCTCAGTAGCTACATTTCCAGTGCATTCAATAGCCACAAGTGGCTAATGGCTACTTTATTGAACAGCACAATATAAAACATTTCCATCATCACAGAAAGTTCTATTGGACAGTGTGCTTTCAGAGTTCAATAGTGTTTTAATTTTTTATAATAAATTTGTATTCATGATTTACTTTTGTAATTAAATAGGAAGGATCAATGATAGAAAAGGAAAACTATTTATTCAGAGCGGAAATCTTTTTGTCCCCTTATTAAGTGACCATACTGTTTTTTCTTCCACCCTCTGGAGTTGCTTAGAGGGTTTATTTCTCCTACCAATTGTCTCTTTGGCTATTTAAAAGTGACACAATGCGTAAATCAGTGAAAAGCTCATTAGAATAAAACCATGATGGGTTTCCTGGAAATGTAGTGGCATCTACATGGGGCTACATTTCTCCTGACTATTTGGAAGCATTAAAATGTGCATTGTTTTCAAGACGTTAACCAAATCATGTGCATTTTAAAAAGGTTTTCTTGGAAGCATGCTGACAAAATATTGATAATTTATTTTACTAAAGGTCAAGCTCATTGATTGTATGTTTCTGTGAATTTTAAAATTGCAAAATGGGAAAATTTGTTTAAAAAGTACCATTTCCACCTGTGGAATATATAAAGAATCATGGTACCTCTGGATTAGAAGGAATATCTTCGCTTATAGCATTTCTTCTGTCTCATCTTCTGTCTTCCAACAGAGTAGGAACTGGCAATGTTTAGTCGGGACATGACTAAACTTCTAATAACTTGAGTTCTGTCGTATGGAATACAGAGTGGGTTGATCTGGGTGGCTACAGGTACAGGACTAGAACCAGTAGGGGGAGAACCAGCTGAAAAATATTTTAACAATTTGAATTCCAGCAGTGGGATGAACTGACACACAGTCTGATAAGCTCCCTTCTCTGGCACCAAGAGTGCAGGCAGAATTTCAAAGGCCAGGGTGCTGGAAACGAGGCTAATAGGATGACCTTCTAACTGTTATATTCTCAGACCCTATGACTCGTCTTGCACTGTATACCCGTGAGACTGTCACCAGTTGTACCTATCATTCAACTTAGGCTAAGTTATTGTCCAGCAATAAACAACATTCAATCAGTGGCTTTGTAATAACAAGGGTGTATTTCTCCATCCACATGGAGGTCAGCTCCATTGTAAGGTAGCAATAGCTCTGCTCCATGTTGTCTTCTTTTCAGGATCCAGGAGGGAGAATCAGCTCCTATCTGAGACATCACTGATCTTGTGGCAAAAAATATAAATAAATATGGCTAAACCACACAATAACTTTGAAGCTTCAGCTCTCAAGTGTCACATATCCCTTCCACTTGAATGGACAAGGTAAGTCACATGGCAAAATCTGACATTAATGGGGTGGACACTGTAATCCTCCTAGAAGGATGGGCAGTATATACTCGAGAGCAATAATAAAACCCACCACACAAGTGAATGGAAAGGAGAAGTCAAATGTTAGCAGAAAGCGAGTTGTGATGAAGGCACAGGTCGAGTGGAGTTGAATGTGAGGATTAATCCCTCCCTTTCTTCCTACCTTCCTCCTTCCCTTTCCCTTCCTTTCTTCCTTTCTCTCATCCTTCCTCCTTCATTCTTTACTCTCAAATAGTGTATCCAATTCTAGATGCTGAAGTAGGTCTTGAGGATACAGAGGTAAATAAAATGAATACTTGTCCTGGATGAAATCATAGTCTAGTGCAGAAAAAACAAGTAAACATATATTATAACAAACTGTGTCAAGTGCTATAAAAGGGTGAATTCATAGTTCCCCAAGTGTACAAAGGAAAGGCATCTAACCTAGAATTTTGGAGAGGGATGAGTGGCTTATAGAAAGCCTCTCAGAAAAGACCTTAATTTCAAACTGAGAGTACAAAAAAGAGCACATTCCAGATGGAGGGAGCAGCATATGTAAAAGTACAGATGTGGAGACAGCAAGGCTCTATCTGGAGACGTATGACTAGACATATGTGGCTAGTGGCGACCATACTGGACAGCACTGATAGAGTTCAGTGTGGACGGAGCTGGACTTGAGAAAGGAAGACTGAAGAAGGGTGAAGACAAATGAGGCTTTGAATGATGACAGTGTGAGGAGAGGCATTGGCTATTCCACAAAGGGTCTTTAAGTGCTAATTTGGGATCAACCTACTATCTACTAAGCAGCCGTTGTGAGCATTCTGCGCAATAACGTCTGGTAGGAAACACCAATGGTGTAGAGAAAGGGGTGGTATTCATAGATTTTACATAGAGAGACTTCTTTGAAACACGGCAGATTGAACATAAGCACTTAGTTTTTATCTATCCTGAAACATCACTTAAAAGACACTAAAGGAATCCCAAAAGGAGAAAAAATCCTTCAAGAACAAGGAGCACAGGAGAACGGCCTACAACAACATGGCAGCTGGGAAGACTGTGTCAGTGATAACTGACTTAACAGCCACAATAAAGCGAACTCCGAAGCCAGCAGTAGGGAAGGTCAAGAAGTAACTCAACTTTTGTCCCAGAGCCCACAAAGTCTCTGTAACTGGTGGCACAAGGTACCCTTGGAGGTGGGGCTGAAGGTAGAGTTAAAATAGAACGAGTTGAAGGTTTAGTTTAAGATGAGAATAGAAGCTGCACCCCTTGTCTTCCTCAATCCTCTTCACCATTGCACACAGCCAGGCAGAAAACTGGAGGGTTATAGATTTGTTGTCTGGAGAGACTGAAAACAGAAGGTCTCTGGACTGGGGTAACACCAGGCACAGTTGAAGGTAGGGGCACTGTTGTGAATGTAGGGTGATTAAGTGAATATTTATGTATCAAATATTGAGATCCCAGCCTTCCCTCCCACTGGCAGCCAGATTTATCCCTGCCCTTTCTGTAGATTCTGCTCATTCCAAGAGGAAGGACCAAAAGATAGCAACATTGAGGTACCCCAAGAAATGCTCCAGCCAAATTGTTATGGCTTGTTGGCTCACCCAGAACTTCCATTTGGTTCCTAAGTGTCCCACTTCTGTAGCAATTTTAGTTTGCTATCATTGTGCTGTTGTCGTGTTCTCTGAATGTCGCTTTTTCATAGCCTCTTATTTTTTTCTTATCTCTGTGAGAATATTAATCATAATTTTCCCCAAGTTTTCATTTTCTTGAATATTGTGTTTCCTCCTACTAGTGTTGGGTTTGTGCGTTTTGGTTCCAGTCTGTCATATTAGAGACTTCCTCAATTGACTGACATTTCTTAGCTGTCCATTCATGTTCATTTCCTAGAACACACAGCAAAAACACAGAAAGATGGAAAATGAGAAAGAAAAAAATAAGCTTAGAGGATAGTTTGTAAGACAAAACACCCAAATACCCCGAGTTCCAGAAAGGAAGAATCGAGACTTGGCAGCAGGGAAATCATCAAAGAAATAGCTTAAAGATGTCACAGAATAGAAGGAGGTGAATTTCCAGACCGAAAGGGCCTGCCCACTGCCTGCCCACAGGATCGAAATCGATCCAGGGCAAGGCACATTGTGAAATTTGAAAACACTAGAGAAAATGAAGATCCTTCAGGCTCCCAAAAGAAAAACATACAAACCCCAAAATGATCAGGAATCAAAGTGGCATCAGACTTTTCAACAGCAAGACTGAAAGAAGACAGTAGAAAATGCCCTCAGACTTCCAAGGGAAAATAATTTCTATCCACTAATTCAATTCCAAGTCTAACAAAAAACTATCATCAGGATAGAATAAAGACATTTTCAGACATGCAAAGTCTCGAAACTTGTACCGCCTCTGCATTTTTTCTTGGGATGATAGCAGAGTATGTGCTCCTTCAAAACTAGAGTAAACCAAGAAAGTGAATGACCTGGATCTTGGAAATGGGGGATTGAGCAAAGTATAGACACAGAAGGCCTCCCCTTTTGGAGCAGGATGAGAGCTGTGCAGCAGGCCTGGAGAGTAACCGTTCAGATTGCAGCAGGTAGGTCAATAGGCTCCTAAATCAATATCTCCAAGCGGATAAAATTGATCCCTTAATGTGTAAAAATAGATTTATACATCCAGGGAAGAGTTTGTTGAATTAGTATTAAGTACAAAGAAAGTGAAGCAAACAAACAAAAAGGCAATTATAAATGGAAGTGAAAACAAAACGTACAAGAAAGGAAAAGTACTCACAGTGTGCTGCGTGGATAGCTGTATTGATGGGAACACTTGATATTGATCTATAACCCAGATTCAGTGGAGCTGTATGTGCAGGAAACAAGAACTAACAGAGATTGGCGAACTTTTTCATAAAGCACCAGGTAATAAATATTTAGGCTTTGTGGACCATATAGCCTCTGTCACAGCTACTCGACTCTGCTGCTATGGCACCAAAGCGGCCACAGACAACACACAAACAAGTGGGCGTGGCTGTACTCCAACACCACTTTATTTCCAAAAACAGGCCGAGGGCCATTGTTTGCTGACCTCTGGACCAGAAACGTGTGTGTGGAGAGAAGGGGGTGAGGTGAAAGAGAACCAATCCTTCATATTTTGTAGGGGGGAGCCAAGAGTTAATGTCTGAAATTGAAAAAAAAAAAAAAAAACCCAAAGTAGTAATCTAAGTATATTTTTTCAAGATATGGAGATAAATACCATATGAAAATGGGAGTGGTGGAGGTGAGAGACTGCTATTTATGCTATGGGTACAAGCTTTGTAGAACTGTTTGTTTCTTTAACCCATGTGTTCGTGTAACTTGGGTAAAAATAGCTAAACTGAAAAATAAAAATAATGAAAATTAACGTGGGCAGCAAACCGTAGCTTATGCTTGCTTAGGTGATAAAGATGAGGTCACTGAGTGTATGTGGAGGAGGGGACATAGGACCCTGAAGCTCAGGCAGAGTTTTACTGTCTGCAGCTTCCTCCCCACCCCTAGGTGGGCACCCTGAGGCCCATGGACAGGGTGCATGCCTGCTCAGCAAGGATTTGTGACTGGCAAACTAGAAACATCTACACTTGTTAACTTCCTAGAGTCAGGCTTTCGTCAGCAGCTTTCAGGTCTGCGACCTGGCGTGGTGCTGTGGTGACGGGCACACGCCCAGTATGGCTGTCGCTTGTGGGTGGGGTGGGCATCTGTGGTCAAAACCCTCAGGAGTGTCTGACCTGGGATGTTCTTCTGTTGCCACACACGGGTAGGCCTGTTGCCCAGAAGATTGGGGAGGTTCCTGCGGATCAGGGGCAGGGTGTGGGGTGACCACAGAGCAGGGCTAGGTGGGAAGGCCCCGATGCAAGGTGATTGTGCTGGAGCCTCACCTGAGCCGGGCTCAGGCAGGAGTGACAGAAATGCTGAGGAGATTTATGGGTCTGAGGTACTCTTGAGGCCCTAAATCAAAGCAGAGGGCTCACAGCAAATTAATGAAGCTAATTTCTGACTGGAATTGTCGTTTGTGAATCATCGTGTCTGTGCTCATTAAATAAATTATTGGTGTCTTCCCAGGCTTATGGATGCATTATAAATGAGGGCTCTTCATAAATAATTTGTTTCTGCTTGTGTTTAAAGGTAGCTGGGATGAGGGGGGAGGAGGGGCGTGACCAGGGCTGGGGGGTGGGGGTGGGGGGGGGGTTGGAGGCCAGAGCAGCTGAAAGAGGTGGCTGAGGTGGGAGAGGGGAGTGAGAGGTCAGACCTGAGGAGAGTGTGGTCAGACTCTGCCCTGGCCCCCGGGTCAGCAGGGTCCACCCCTGTACCCTGATGGCTCTGCCACTGAATTCAGTACGTATATTAGGTCCTCCACATCTGCTGCCTGCCACCAAATGGGCGAAGACCTTCCTCAAGATGAGACTTAAGACCCCACACCCACCTCTTCCTGACCCCTGTCTCCCAGGCTGTTGCTTCCAGCCCATTGGCAGCTAGGACCTGTGAGGTGAGGATACCCAGGGGCCAACTTGCTAATCCCAGGGGTCCTACCTTAGCTGCGAAAAGACGAGAGGAGTGGCCGAGGGTTGATGATGAGGAGGGAACGAAAAGTAAGTCAAAGCAAGGAGGGACGGGGGATAAGAAGCAGCCTCCCAAACTGGTTCTGGTCACAAGACAGGAAAACTCTTTCAAGCAGGGGCCGTTACCACTGGGTATGTGGTGATGCGTGGACCTCACAGCAGGGAAGCCCTCCAGGGAGGGAGAGCCACACACGGGAGCCGACGGGCACAGATGACGCTCTCTCACTTTGTTGCAGGTCTCCTCTCCTGCAGCCTCCTTCTTCTCTTGTCACTCTAATGGACATTCCAGTAGAAGGGGGACAATCCTAAAGAAGAGGCGAGGGGCGGGGGCTGGGCAGATACCTCCGAAGTATGTTCTTCATAAGACAAGATCCTGAAATGGAGAAAGAGCCAAAAGAAGGAAAAGTGATTTGTCTACACTGTCTATAACAAAGACAAAATATGAAAATAGATGACATGAGGGATACCTAATGGGAAGGAGGGAGGAAAAAGCCCCACAGCGCTTCCATCTCTGAGATGTACTGACAAGTATGGCAAGAGCACAGCAGCCCCTCAATTTGTCCTCTCAATGGATTTTGTGAACCCAGAGTGCTTGTTTCCATAAAAATAATGTGGTAAGTGGAGGATTGTTTCCTGGGGCAGCCTGCAAAAGACCAATGGTCCAATCATGGCCCACACAGCCAGCTGGTCCTCGGATGGCGCGTTGTCCCCAGGGGCCTAGAATTGGGGGGACTGACGCTATCCTTGGAGAGGTGCCCAAGGGCCACAGGGGAGACCTGTATGGAAAAAGAGTTGGCAAAGAAGCTTCCTGAGCTGGTGGCTTGATGGAATATGTTGAACCTGTGTCTAGAAAATGACCCAGCAGTTAGGCAGGCTCCTGGTTAACAGGATGATCCCAAATGGAGAGGGGTGCACCCCAGTGCTGAGCAGTGCAGTGGGGGCTGGGGCTCTGCATCCCTGGCAGCCATCCCGTCTGCCTAGCAGCCAGTCACCTGTTCCTGGGGCGCGTGTGTGTGGAGGGTGGTCATCATGTCCATAAAGCCTTCTTTGGACTTCCCACTTAACAAGCAAACTTTCAGTCATGTGGCCCCCGCATGAGGCTCTGCCCTGACCAGGTGTTCACAAGCATCTAACCATTTAACACATCGACATCTGGCAACTTTATGAGCCTCCGGAAATGTGGTTGGCATCCCCAAGTCAGATCCTCTCTAGGACCTGCCATTGGTGGGGTTTCTGAGCCCTCAGACCAGCTTGCCCTCATGGGCCCTCTGCAAACTTCTTCACACTTGAATACCCATAATCTCAGTAGCAGGGCTGTGTCCTGGGAGGGAGTGGAGGACAGGCCACAGAGTGTGGGGGGCAGAAGAAGGAAGAGTGAAAGGGTTTCTTTTCCTTTTCAGGGTGCAGGGCTGGTCTTGGTGGTGGCGCACTTTGCCACGCAGTCGCCTTCATTCACACCTGCATCTGCCCGTCCATGTTTATGGAGCACTTACTCTGTGCCAGGCACCACTGTGTGCTGGCGTGACCCCTGTGCTCACGGAGTTTACATCTGGATTGTGTCTATGGAGGAGCGTGTGAGTGTGTATGTGTGCGTGTGTGTGTCTCGGGATGTACAGAAAATAAATAAACAAAAATAAGTAGGTCTGACAAATTAAAAATTGATGACTATTATGATGTGACAGAATGACAGTTTGGGTTTGGTCAGCAATGCTTCTCTGAAAGGAGACATTTAAGCATAGACTGAGTGAGCTGGTCAGGGGCGACCCAGGGGCAGAGAGTTCCAGGCAGAAGGAACAGCAAGTTCAGAGCCTGAAGGCAGAAGAAGCCGGAGTGCCGGAGATGCAGACAGGAGGCAGGCCAGAGGCGCTGGGGCCTGCGAATACAGGAGTAGGATTTGGCGAGGCTAGGGGAGATTTCCCTGGGTCTTCTGGTCCAGATCAGGAGTTAAGATTTTATTCTGCATGCAGTGGGAAGGGAATTCCATGACCTGATCTGCATTTTCTAAAGCTCCTCCAGCTGCTAAGTGGAGACTAGTCTGTAGGGGTTAGGGAGGAAATGAGGGGCAGAGTGAGAATGTTGTTGCATTGATCCTGGGGAGTGACTGAAATATCTCCCCTTGGATTTCCCCTGTCTTTTCCAAATAAAACTTCCATTCTGTAAGCACTGGGCATCTCAGGTAAAGGTTCGAAGGAAGAAAGCAATCTCCTTGAACAAATTCTCCTTAGGGCTAGGCCATTAACCCACTCAGAGGCATTTGCCTCTTTAAAGGCTTGTTAACTGCAATGGATTTCTGATGGGTAGAATTTCAGGCGGGGAAGGGAAAGCTCTCGGGCCAACTGGGGGATACTTTGATGGGCGCTGACATTTACAGCAATGCTTCTCAAACTTCACTTTGTTAAGTGCAGACTCCTGGTCAGGAGGTCTGTGAAGGGCCTGAGAGTTTGCTTTTCTAACACATTCCCAGGAGATGCCAATGCTGCCGGTGCACCGACCACACTTTGAGTTGTAAGGTTTTAAAGCTCTTTGTTTCACACTTTAAAGAAAGCTCTGAGTATTAAGAATAGCTTTCTGGATATTCATTCGTTCGTTTGTTCATTTGTTCTGAGGGGGTATCAGAATATGTCACCCCAAAATATGCATGAGGATTATTTTGAGTTTTAGGCAATTGGAAGACAGACACAGAAAGATTTCTCTACCCTCCCTCTAGCCTCCTAAAAGCAGGGCATAAATTTCCCTTTGTGAAGGTGGCGTAAATTCTGTCTCTTCACTTCCCCTCTCCCCACCTTCCTGTACCAGGATGAGGAGAACGACCCTTATCACTGGAGACAGAAGGCCAGCTGAGATAAGTTTCCATAAACAAATCTCACTAAATAACCCTTATTTACCATTAGTGCCGCCTATATATTTACCTTCCCACAATTTATCTCCCCTAAGAGGGGTTATTTACCTTCCCACAATTTATGTCCCCTAAGAGCCCAAACCCCATTTCGTTTGTCTGGTCACCTCTCCACAGTTTATCATCCTCTGTTAAAATGGTATATAAACCCCTGAGTCTAATTGTTTCTTTAGGTTTTTTATTTCTTTCCTATGAAGCCCCTGTGCATGTGAAATATTAAAATCAAATAAAACTTGCATGCCTTTCTTCTATTAATTTGTCTTTTGTCAGTTTAATTTGCAGTCTTCAGCTACAGGACCTAAGAGGGTAGAGGAAAAATTTTTTCCTCCCATACAGTTCATTCTTCAAATGTTTGTTGACTACTAGGGATCATCATATTTAAGGAGATGAAAGAGTTTTCTGAAGAGGTTGCCAAAACATATGTTTTTGTTGAGCCTTTGGAAAACCGGACACATCTGGATTCTGGTGTTCCTGATCCCATGCCAGTGGTGTGCTGGTGAATGTCTAAAACCATCTCTCTGAGAAAAAGGTCTTGATTTACAGCATTTATCAGCTTCTGTGATGTAAATCTTTCACAAAGGCTGACTTCCAGCCACCGACAGGACGCCACTTAACACAGACATAGATAATACCAGATGCATTGGATCCCCTCAAGAGCGAGAGAATTACCAAATAACTAGGAAGTGATGGCCTTTTAGTATTTGATCCTTTTGTTTTTAATTTAATTTATTTCATTGTAAGTTTTGTAATTTAATTTTTAATAATGGCTGTGTTTAACAACTGGCTCACAAAGTTCCTAATAATTTAACAATCTCTTCCTCAGCCCCTTCTTGTCCTCAGGTTCTAAATAGAAGCCCTGTGCTGTGCACACTGTGCATCTCAGGTCTTGGTTTCCAAGGGAAGAAAGCAATCTCCTTGAGCAAGTACTCCGCCACTGCCTCGGGCCCCACCTGTGCTCAGCCCTTCCTCCACTTCTTGCTACCAGGTGAGTTTTGGTTGCAGAATTCTTGTCCCTTTCCAAATTCTTTGGTGGGTGCTGTTAAGTGATGGCAGAGACATTAGAGATGAGAGGTGATAGAGAAAATGAGGATGATAGCGACGAGGTAAATAGGGTGGGGAAAAAGAACTACCTGAGATGCTTCAGGCCTTGTGCCCCTTGCTGTCTTAATTACGTTGTCTACTGAAATAGATGAGCAATCTGAGGCCCAGAGAAGGGATGGTGTTTACTTAAGGTCACACAGCTAGGAGGTTCCAGAACTTAGATACAAATCCAGGTGTCTCTGACACCAAACTGGTCTGCTTAACTAAAATTTTATATATAGAAATATATATTTATATACAGACACATATATATGCAAGTAAACATAGATATGTATATATCTATATCTATAGTTTAAAAAGAAAGTGAATTCTAAAGGCATATAATGAAAAAGCACAGTGCAGTGCCCCATCCCTTCCCATGACATTGCTACTTTGTAGAGGCAAGCATTTTCACTTCCTTTTACTATTCTGTTATTTGCTTCAATGTGTTGAAACAAAATGGTTTTACCACTATTTCTTGATATTTCAGTTTTAAATGTTATCTATTGATCTCTAAGTATGAAAGATAAGGATTTAACTTTCTTATAATCCATTCTCTTCTGTCCCCTCTCTGCCCCCCACACCCGCCCCATACACACACACTCCTGATCCCCTAACTACCGACATATTTTATCATACTGTTGTTGCATCTTCGTTCATTGTGTGCATTATAACTGTGTAAATATTGCTCACAACTGAGTGATGTAATGTAGTATTATTAAATTTACTTTCAGGAGCCAGTATTTATTTTTCCCAGAGTTAATAATCCTTTTCTTTTTCTTGTTTGCCTAGTTTTCTAGCATCAATCACTAATTCATCCTGCAATTCTCTTAACAATTTCTTATTTTTCTAGGGGATATCCATCCTGCATTTCTCTACCCTTTTGCTCGTATCTGGGTTGATTGCCTGCTAAACCTATCGTACAGTGGTTGTCCTGGGACTTCCTTTCACCATTTTCCTGGGAATTCCCTTCACTTTTTTCTTATGTTGGATTCCTTGTTTCTTGGATACCGTATTTTCCTTTGGTTCATTCCCACCGTGTTGGAGGACATCCTCCAGTATCTTCCTGAAAATAAGCACGTGGGAGATGCAATTTTTGAGACCTAGCATGCCTGAAAATGTTTTTATTCTACTTTGAACACCCAATGAATAGTTTGGTTGAGTATAGAATTCTGGGCTGGGAATCATTTCCCCCGAGGATTCTGAAGACAGAACTGCCTTCGAGCTTTGAGAAATTGATGGCCATTGAAAGCCCTGGCTCCTCTCCCCGCTTTGGTTCCTTTAGGGAATCTCTTAGAATCTCCCTTTTTCCCCCTAAGACTATTTATTTTTACTTCAAAGTTTTAATTGCTTGGTGATGAATGTCCTTAATTTATAGTCCAAATAGTCTGTTGAATTTTTCATTTCTGCCATCATGTTTGTAATTCTCAAGAGCTCATTTTTATGGGTGTTTCTTATTTGTACCTCCTGTTCTTGTTTCACAGATGCAATACCTTCCTTGCTTTTACTTTGAGAGTCTCAGTGATCTCATTATCCCCTCTGAATTTTTTTCTGTTTCCTTCAGTTTATTCTTTTGGACACTGGAAGCCTTTTCAAACATTTGATGATCTTTGATTATCAGTTGATATTTAAGTATGGGCCCCTGAACAGCTGGTCAGAAGCTGTGTTTGCCTGGGCTGTGTGTGATGGTGGTGGGCTTCATTGGAGGGAGAACTGGCTTGGTCCTTTCTCTGGGGACCCACCTCTCAGTGTCTGTCTATCTGTTGGGCTGGTTGTTTTTTCTAGCAAGGCACCTGCCAAATTTTTGCCCAGGAGGCTTAAGCCAGGTTGTCTGTATTCTGGGAGCCAAGTAAGGGAAAGAGGCCTGGGGGCTCCTGATTCAGCATATCAACTATCACTTAATTCTCCTGTTTCTGCTGTGACATCCTGGCCCTCTGCTCTTCTAGTGCCTTGGTTCAGAAGCTCTCCAGTTAGACTTCCGCAGAGAGTAAACGTCTAGCTTTCTGCTACAGTGAGGAAGGGATGTGAGTGTCAAAATGCTTCTTTAAAGGTATTTAGCCCATCCTACTGGTTTCTGTTCCACCTGCATCCCCACTTTCAGAGGCAGCTGGTGCCTCCAATTTCTGACTTTCTGTGACTCTACAGTGCAATCAGCTGCTTTCTTTGCCGCTGGCATACATCCCGGCCTTCTCCGTCATCCCTCATCTGTCTCTGTGCTAGCTTTCCAGCTCCGAGAGACAGAGCACGTCCTGATGAAGTCTGTCTCCAGTTCCAGAGCTCCTGAAGACCGTCCTCAGCTCTGGGCTCCTGAGGCTCAGTTATTCTGGAAGTTGCCCAGAATCATCCACAAACTCACTTTTTGTTTCTTCTTAAGCTGGCATAGAGTCTGGTTTCTATCACGACTTGAAGAGCCCTAACTATTACACAAGGCTAGTGGACTGGCTACTTGATTAAACAGGCAACGTACTACCACTTTGATCTTTTCCTTTAGTCATAAGACTGAATGAGAGGCTGCCCCCAGAACTGGCCATTGAGGGCTCTGGGTTGACCTCTGGCTTGGAGGTCATCAAAGCTTCCCTGACAAGTCCGGAAGTAGCCTGCCTGGGCTCAGTTCTCAGTCTGCATCCTTCCTCTTCCCACTTATCTGGCATTTAGCTGACCGTATGGTGCCATCCCCTTGCCATGTTGTTTAACTCTTAACAAGAGAATATCTCATCTCCCCAATTAATTCCTCCTTGGGTCCAGCATAGTGCTGCGAATGTATATAGCTGGTTCAGGTAAAGGAATGAAAGAGGTCATTTATTTTGTTTGTAGTTTTCTACCCTGAATGGGGAAGAGTTACTCTAACTTCTTGCTCTTAGTATATACTTTTAACATCTAAACCACCTTTATAGTAAAAAATGATAATATTATTTATTGAGTGTTACTATGTGCTTGATCCTTAATCTTTTACCCAACCTTTCCAGCAGTGCTCCGAGGTGGGCAGTATTATTCCCATTTTATGGATGAGAAAAGGGAAGCTAAGAGAGGTTATCATATATCAAGGTCAAACCCTTAGTGGTTGGCAAAGCCAAGATTCGAACCCAGGCTGGTGAGACTCCAAGGCCCATGCCTTACACCTCTACTCTGTACTTTCTCTCAGTTTTCCAGTTTACCTTCTGCCCACTGCAGTTTAACCCTTTGATTTCCAATTGCCTCACCACAAAGCAAAGCTTCATGAGACTGTATGTTTCAATTATACAAGCAGTTAGCAAATTTCAGATATATCCATCAGCTCCTCTCCAGAAAAAGAAAGGATTACAAACTACGTGAAGACAAGGCCTCTACAGCCAAGAGCCTCACGGAGAGAACGCAGCGAGAGCTGTTGGAGCCATTTTGGATGGTACAAGGAGCAGCTTATGAAATGGAGAAATTAGGATGGATCTTGGGTACACTTCCGAAAAATGAGATCCATTAGCGCGGTCTCTCCTGGGGAGTTCTGTGATGAAAAGCTCATAGCTGGAGTTATTTAAAAATGAACTATCAAAACTCTTCAGGGACCAATCCTATGCTGATAGGGGGTGGACAAGCTACCTTAATAGGTCATTTTAGTCTCTGATTTCTGTAAAAACTACTGTTCTTATGGTACATTATTTCCGATGCATTTCAATTTCTGCTTAAGTACTCAAGAAGTTTCGCAGACTGAGCTGAGAGAGAACGATGTGTCAGGCTCAGGGATAACTGGAGGTGGCCTCTCCCAGCGGGTGTGTTCCTCTGTGCTCTTCATCAGGGTTTGGTTGGTGGTCAGCCTTGAGGAGCCCGAGTCCTGGCCAGGGTCCCTCCTGGGCGCGCGGCACCATGAAAGCAGCCCCAGCCCCAACCTGACTTTGAAAGCTGTTATTTGAGTACACAAGTCTGTGGTCCCCAGCCAGCGCCCCAAGGCAGCTGGGAACAGTGGCATATGCTAAATTGTCTGGTTCCCAAAGAGCCGGAGCAGGCCTGCTGAGAGGCCTGTAAAATCCCCGCCTGCAATTCCCTGCCTCCATCTGCTCCACGAGGTGTTTGCTCGGCTTAGGGCCGGTGGGGAGAGTGCGAGCTCTGCTAATGGCGTTGTTTGCTGAGTTAATTGTTCTGTTTGATCTGAGGCTCTTCTAGGGTGCAGAGGGAAATGGGGTGTTTGGTCAGGGTTTTCCTTACAACTCGGAAAGGGGGAGAAAGGAAAAAGGAATTGGAGAAAAGGGAAGAAAGGAAGTCGACGAAAGCTTTTCCAGGCTCTGTACAGGGCTAAGGGCTCACATGTTACGAACAAATGAGCGGAGGCAACAGGAAGGGCCCAGAACCAAGTTAAAGCAGAGGCCTTCTCCGACGGGAGAATAAAGGGAAAATAAAGTGTCACGTGCCTCTATTTATTTACAATGTTTACATTATTTGTTTCCAAAGAAGATTTTTATAGGTTGTAACAAAGAGTTCATATAAAATAAAATAATTGAAACAAGAGATCAGATCCTACACTGAGGATGGCGAGGAGTAATCAGACCCAAACCGTAACCTAATTTGGCTACAAAAAACCTAAGTGTTAAATTAGTCCTGGATATTTGGAAATTAAGCTGAGGCACTAATGGAAATGCCTAGGAGAGCTCATTTTCACATCTAATAAAGGGATGTATATCAGCTCAGGAGGAGGGGGAAATGATCTCCAATCCCAAATTCTGAGGAGATGCACCGAGAGGATAATTTTCCTGTCATTGTCGCCATGTATTGTTGTTGTAAAATAACATTATTCAGGAAAAAATATTTTCTAGAATATAGTACACTGGCTTCATGTATGGCGATCTTGTTATGGTTGGTGGCATTCCTTCCACAGCACTTTTGGTTTTGGACTGGCTTCCCCAGGTAAATGAGGCAGGTAGGGTACACTGGAGCCTCCATACCACCCACTGAATTCCATCAGTAAATCTGGATTCATCTATTTTCAAACTAAATGGTTGGGGGTTGAGGAGCTGAAGCCTTTTGTATAGATGCTAGGATCCAAGAACATGTTTCTGGAAGAACAACACACAGAGGGCATCCCAGGAGGGAAGAGGAAGCGAAGATTGAGACAGGCAGAACCTAACTCTAACTGGTAACGACTGCTCCCACCAAATGCCAAGGCTTCATTTATAACCTATCAAACTTTTAGCGCCTTTCATTGCCTCTCTTCCTTTGTCCAGAATAAATGGGAGCCAATGAGTCATTTACAAATTTTGCAAATAACCTGTGTTTCGGTGCTCCTGACAATTTTACCAAACTCGAGGCCAGGAGTTCTTGAGATGGACATAGTGATTCTGACTCTTCAGAAGGCAGAGTCTGGCGCGCGTGTGTTTCTAATCCCAATAGTGTTCTGAGGTAAGGTAGGCTGAACACCACTGCCCCGGGCTCCACTGCGTGTCTGCAGTGTTAGAGCTGAGGGACTGGGTTCTGAACAGGAAGCCAGAGACTGGAATTAAATGGAGATGCAGTTATAGCTCTGTGTTTTATGTACCACTACATCTGTATTCTTTTTCAGGACTGTAGGAGAACCCGGAGCCATTGTAACTTGCTACTTTACTACCCTAAATTGTGAGCCTCTAACCATTTCCAGAGCCACCTGTTTGCATGAGCTGTGTTCACGAAGTAAAGCATGTTGAAAAAGATAGATAGGAAGGAAAGTCTCTTGTCCTGGACTTCACTGTTTGTGCCACTCAGTGTCCAATTTCTTTCTGAGGAGCCGCTGTCAACTCCACTCTTCATCCATACACAGTGGGGGGCGTTGAGTCATCTCTCAGCTCTAGAAGTGAACTGTTGACTCATCTTGGGCACTCAAGCATCATATTCCCTGCTTCTTGGATGAGCATGTGCTTCTTTTAGTGGCAATAATGCATTTGTTGGTACTGCTAGTTACTCCAGGCAGAAAGGATGACATAAGCCTGTAGCTGTACGGGCTATCTTCATGAAGATGAAGTTTCTGAAGCCACTATGGAAGGCAGAAGTTAGTGATGAAAAGGTCTTCACAACATTGTTTGAGTCCCTGGATCAAGCCATTCCTGAAAGACCTTCCCCTGGATTTTTCTGTTTGGGGAATGTGAACTTGATCCCTGATTTCTTCATGTATAAAACAGCAATGCTCATAGTTACTTCATCAGAGTACTGAGATGATTGAGTGAAAAAATCTAGTGAAAAGCACATGGTGCATAGTGGATGCTCAATAAGTGGTAGTCTCCTGTCTTTCTCCTCCTACATTGCCAAGTGAAGGGAGCTTTAAACACTTCATAGTTTCACGGGTATAGACAGACCAATGCCATTCAATTCAATTCAGCAGGTGTTCTCTGCATTCAGCCACGGGATGCTCCCTCCTTTCCTTCATGCTCACCTGGAGCCCAGATGACATCTCTATTAGTGCTCCTATCACATGATGTACCATTTCTTTGCAGCTGATTGTCTGTGTCCCCTGTGGGAATGTGAGTGCCCCCAGACAGGGGTCATGTCCTCTTCAACGCTTCTCTTGGGCTCCATACAGAGTCAGGTCCAGAATTTCTCAAGCACCTAGCGTATGGCAGAGACTATGCTGGGCATACATAGGTCACTGCATTTTACTCTGGCACTGATGCAGACTAAGGCTGCCTTAGTTTGAGTTGAGGAAACTTGTGCTATTAAGCCTGACTGTATGCTCTTTCTTGGCATAGAGGTCAGAACACTTTTTGTGCAAGTGTCAGAAATGCTACCAACTTGCCTTAACCAAAGGGGAAATTTACTGGCTCATCTAACTAAAAAGTCTAGGGGTAGAATTCATTTTAGGCGTAGGTCAGTGCTGGTTTCCCCCAAATCAGGAATCTGCATCGCTAACTCTTTCCACTCTGCTTTCCTCTCGGTTGGGCTCCTTGCATGTGGTGGCGTGAGCCACCAGCAGCTCCAGGCTCCCTAATCCCAGCTGAAAGAGAGCTTCTCCCCTAATTCCTGCAAGAGTCGGGGTCTGATGCTCATTGGCCTAGGATGGCCACGTGCTCATCTCTGCACTGATCACTGTAGCCAAGGGTGGGAAACACTCTGGATAGTTCTGGGTCAAGCACCAGCTTCTGATTGAAGGGTGGCGTCACCCCAAACCACGTGGTTGAAGGTGGGAGGGTGCTGTTATCAGAAGAAAGGGAAAGGATGCTTGTGTGCATACTGGACAGATGCTCTCTTCTCTGGCCTGGCCTCCTCCCCCCTCCCCTCTGCCAGCCCTGAGTCTTCCCTTGGACTCAATGCGGACTGCTGGGCTGCACAGACGTCCACCTGCTACCTGCGTACCTGCAGCAGTTTCTGGGCCTGTCCTTTAGTTTTGCGTGGTGTTGCTTTATCTTCTCAACCTCGCAGGGGCTCTTTGAGGTGGGATTTGCACGATAACACCTTGAAGGACACACAGTCTTGCATCAAACTCCTGATTGTCCCTGGAGACACTTGGGCTTGAACCAGCCACTTGCTCTTCTGGGGTCACTTCCCTCATTTGCACATGAAGAGGTCAGGGGTGGCATACAGAGCTCCTGGCTGCTGCTCCCTTTTCCTGCCCTCCTGCTCCAGGGGACACCTCAGAATCCTTCTTCACCTGAGGTTCCATGTAGCCTCTCTTACCAACTCTTTTAAGAGTTGGGACTAAAGGAATCTCGTCACCTTCTCTGAACCCTTCCATAAGAACATTCTATGTCTCAACATGAGTTCCTTAGTAAAGAATCTACTGTCCAAACACCACATATAAGATGTTCCAGAAATCTCTAGTTTGGCATGAAAATCAGTTACTCCCTTATTCGCAGTGCCCCAGGGTCAAGAATGCAGTTGGAAAACTCCAGTGAAGCAGGTTACAAGGCTTTGACTATCCAGCAAGTGAATCTGAATGTAAAGCATGTCAGAGCCACGCTCCCCCCACACGCTCAGGGAAGGAGCGAGGATCCCAACCTGCTCCAGCAACTCAAAGTAACATTGTCTGATGGGTCTATTCCAGACCTTTCCCCAGGGATGCAAACCGAAAGGCTTGGAAATGGAGCTGCACCACGCTCAGGAAGCTCAGGCAAGGCTAGGTACCTGAGAGCTTTGACGCAGCCCAACCTGCCAGGGAGAGACGAGCACCTTTGCTCTCTGCTCTCTTACCTTTGTTTGCTTCTTCCCTAATAGGGAAACTGGAAAATGTGGGTTATTATGGAGGACTGTGAGGCCAACCTGAGGAGAACAAAGCTACTGATGGAGCAATATCCCACCCACCGAGTGGAGGCGGTGGCCTGACCTTATTCAGAGAGGAGGTGAAGTCTCCATTTGTGTTTCAGGGTGGAAGGGATGGAGAATTCCATGGCTCCCTCTTGTCTGTTTTTGCAGTTTCAATCAATCTTAGTGGCCCGCGGTTGTCCATAAAGCCTCTGATGTTATTTCTGTGGTGTCCTGGCCCTCATCAAAGCCCACCTCACATGCTCCGATGCCCACTGCTCGGCGTCCTGAAGCTCCTGCCTGAGCCAACTCTGGCCTGAGGGAGCTGCGGATGGCGGAGAGGACGCAGCCCCTCAAGCGCTTTTTTGATATGTGCCCTCATCTATTTCCAGTCACAGAGGTCCACGATCACAGGCGAGCCTCACACCACACGCTGTCTGCTTGTGGCTGTGCTCTGCCCTATCTGGGCCTTTGTGGAAAGTGTGCTCCTTGGTGCACAGGCATTTGGTGAGATGAGCAGCTGCCAGTATCTGAGCTTAGTGATGACAGGAGACATTAACGCCAGGCCCTGGGGCCCTTCTCTCAACATACTTGGTGTCCCTTGGGGGATGGAGGGCAGGCTGCTGGAGAGTGAGAACAAGGCTGGCACAGGCCTGCTGTTTACTCATGAGCTGACTGGGAAGTCAAGGGTCCCAGGCGCACACCCTCTGCAGGGTAAAGGCTATCCCCTGAGTGGGCTCGGACACAGAATGGGCCCTTTCTCCCTGACAGTTTACTTTCACTAGATTGGCTTTTTATTTTTTAAAATTTTTCTTTGTTATCATTGCACTGCTTTGTAGCATTTCACATCATTGACAACCTTGTTCTCCTTGATAGTCCTTTCCTTTGCCTCTTGGCTTTTATTCTGTCCCTGTTCTCCTGGGTGGCTGGGCTGGGTGACCCAGGATCTGTCCTTGGACCTAATCTCTTGATTGTCACCACTTCTTTTGTGGTCCCTTCTTTGCAGCAGTGTCTTGAATCCTCAGGTTCATTTCTTGATCCCAGCAGCCTGTGGACCATCTCTGCCCCAAGTGCAGATGTCCAAAGCCAGACTGTCACCTCTCACCCTGGACCGCCGCTGCCCCCAGTGCCCTAGACATGAGACCTGGCAGTCACTGTGGCTGTTCTCTCTCCTGTCCCTTCCCAGCTCTCTGCCACTCTGTCGTCGGAATTTGACGTCAGCAATGCTGCTAGCCTTCGCCTCCGTTCCGTCACTCTCAGCATGACTGCCCTGCTGTCCAGGCTATGGGCTGTTATAAACCTTCAAACAGTTTCTCCATCTTCTGTTTCCTCCCCCTTAACCCCTCCTTCTTCTTGCTAGCAGGTTTATTTTTCTAATACACAGCTGTTAGGCTGTCTTACCCCAGCATCCCAATGCCAACAGAATGAGGTTGAAAATTCGGTGGGGTTACCTTGCAGACTCCCATGAGCCAACTCAGTGAGCCTTGACTCAAGCTGATCTTTATGCATCTGATGCTCTAGTCCCATGGTTCTCAGGGTGTGGTCCCCAGACCAGCAGCATCAGTATCCCTTGGAAATTTGTTGGAGATGTAAATTCTTAGGCCCCACTCCAGGCCTACTGAGTCAGAAACCCTGGGGGTGATGTATGTTTTAACAAGCCTTCCGGGTGATTCTGATGCAACCCACTGCTCTAGCCCGAGGTCTTTGAACCTAGCTGCACATTAGTTTCACCTGGGGAACTATCAAAACTCACTAATGCCTGGGTTCTACCCAAGACCAATGACTCAGAATCTCTCAGAGAGGGGCCCAAGTGTCGGTATTTCTGTAAGCTCCCCAAGTAATTCTGTTACATAATAAAGACGTAGAACCTCTACTGAAACTCAACCCAACAGCTGGAGCTTCCAGAACATGTCCACGCCTTCACTCCCATGATTCTCTCTGCCTTCCACCCCATCAGTCCAAATCTGATTCCTCTTTCAAGGCTCAGCGTAAGTGTCACCTTCTCCATTGATTTCCTGGGTAGAAAGTAATCACCTGCTTTGAGGTCCCTTGGCACTTTGAGAAAATTCTCAAATATTAGTCACAATACTCATATATAATAAAGCATAAGAAATACAAAGAATGTAATTGTCAGGGACTGAATGTTTGTGTTCCCCTCAAAATTCATTTGTTGAAATCCTAGCCCCCAGTGTGGTGGTATTTGGAGGTGGGGCCTTTGGGAGGTGGTTAGTTTACCAGGGCGGTGCCCTCATCAGTGGGACTAGTGTTCTTATGAAAGAGACCCCAGAGAGCTCTCTGCTCTGTGAGGACACGATGAGACAACAGCTGTCTGCAACCAGAGGGGGCTCTCACTAGAACCCAAACCCACTGGCACCCTGATCTTGGACTTCCAGCCTCCAGAACTGTGGAAAATAAGTTTCTGGTGGTTATAAGCCACCCGGTCTATGATATTCTGCGATAGCATCCCGAACTGACTACAACAAATGATATTCTAACCTTTTGACTCCTATGCTAGTTGTAGCTGGCACTTATGGAATGCTGATGCTGTGCCTGGTGCTGTTCAAAGTATTTTAAATGGATTAACCTATTTAATCTTCCCCAAACACTATGGATGAGCAAAGTAAACTAAGGTACAGAGAGGTTATCTAACTTGCCCAATGTCACACAGCTAGTAAGTGGCAAAGCTAGGATTTGAACCCTGGGCTTCTTGGCTCTAGAACTTGTGTCTTCATCTTTGAGCTCTGATAGCTCCATATATACTATCATAGGTAATAATAATAGCTATGTGAGTATCTCAAATATGCATACAATGGCACTTTCTAGTTTATAAATGCACTTTTTCTTTGTGGGCAGTATCTCAGTTTCCTTCAACAACTTTGTGAAGTAGGAGCTATGATTATCCCCCATTTCTCCAGCTCCACATTGCTGGAGTTATCTTTCCCAGGTTCCCGAGAGCTGTGACGCTGTGGTCCTGTCTTCTGCCTGTTGGCGTCTGTGAGTTTGGTCAGTTCCTTTTACCCCATGTTACTGCCCCCTTTTAAGTTTAGCTCCTGATAGTGAGGCAGCTAGATGTACAGATTTGGCACGCCAACCTTGGGACCAGAGACTCCCTGGATTTGAATCTTCGTCTTGTCACTTAGCGGCTGTGTGATCTTGTGCTAATTACTTGACCTCTCTGTACTTCAGTCCCTTCATTTGTAAAATGGGGCTAATAATAGCTCTTGTCTCACAGGGTTGCTGTGGGGCTTAAATGAGTCATTACAGTGCTTAGAACAGTGCCTGGCCCGTGGTAAGCACTATATAAGCCTTAGCTACTTCTCTTTTACTGATCACTTGAGGATGGGGTCGGTGCTGGGAGGACAGAAAGCTCCTGGAAGAACACCACACCACTGACATGGAGGTGGGAGAGCGCTCCACCTGTATCTCAGCTTGCCCAGAATTCATTGGAGATCCTGGGGCCGTCTTACCTCCACAGCCAGGACATGGTTTGCCTGTGGTGGTCGCTGAGAAGGAGAAAGAGTCCCTTTCTCCTTGGCAAGGAGGGAGGCATCGGGAAGGTGGGAAGCAAAACTCCTTGTGGGGCTGCAAAGATTCACCGAGAGGAGACGAGTGTGGGGGGCGATATTTCAAAAATTAACTGGGGGCGTTTCCTGGCCCTCCGATATGTCCCTTGTCCCCAGAGCCTTTTCCCAGCAAGCTAGGCTATTTTGAGTTTATTTCTTAAGGGCAGGGGTTTCACAATGTAAAGAGAGGAAACAAGATCCACGTTTGTTTTTCAGATTGCAAAAGCGTAGTCCTCAGGGTGCCTGGAAAGAACCTTAGGGGGCTACACACGGTGATTTACAGCAGCTTCTCCCCGACTAGGATTCCTCATCCTGGGCGAGGTGGGGGCTGAGGGAAGGTGGAGGGCGTGCAGGTGTGGGAGGCTCTTGTGGAGCCATGAAGGTGCGCCGCCGTAGGGCTCTCCCTTCTGGAAAGAACCAGTGGTTCAGCTGGGAGGAGTGCTGTTGGCTGTGAGCCTGTAGCTGTAGCGCCTCCAGGATTCACCACGGCCTTTGAGCCGAGCCCACACTCTTCCTGGGCAGTTCCATGGGAGGATGACTGAGCCGGGGCACTGGAGCCTGAGCCATTGTCCAGTGCTGCGTCCCTCCAATGGGCGGGCTTTGCTCTGGAGCTCCTGGTGTGTTGGTGGAGACTATTCCATCTTCATGGCAGTGGAAACTCTCCCGCCAATCCGGCTTTCTCCCTCTATCCTTCACAGGCGTTCACACCCCCACCCCCGAATAAACCTCTTAAACTCCTAACTTCACCTCACTGACTGCTTCCCAGGAGGCCGACACAGCCGCTGAGAAAGGTATGGCCCAAAGAGGGAACGATAACCCCCTGGAAAAGTTTGGGGAACCCAAGCAGAAGGAACTTGCACCCCACATCCAGGCAGGTGGACCCCAGAGAAGAAACTTCTCTGGCTTCCTGGTGTACCCCGGCACTCGGGGACTTGGCTTCATGGAGCATCTCTCAGCCTCGTGTAGACCGGGTCTGGACAGGGCATGGCAGTAGCTGAGAGAGCTGGACCTGGAGACGTCTGAGGGTTAGGAGTGGGGGTAACCTGAAGCAACCTGTGTGAACAAATGACTGAAGACCGGATGGCACGAGGACAGCTTTGCAGAGGCCAGAAAGGACTCAGGAGGATTCTCTTACCTGTTACTCTGGCCCTATGTGGTAAACCCCACAACCTTACTGGGAGGGGCCCTATTTTAACCAAGATTGTTTCTATCCTCCAGAGGTCTGGGGGCTCGAAATAGTAATAAAGTTCTATTTTAGAAAAATAAAGGAGATTAAGAGATTAAATGTCTTGCCCACTGGAGCACGTGGCCTAAGGCTTTCACTCAGTCCAAGTAACATCATCTGAAGCGAAGAGGCAGAACCCGAAGAGCCAGGAGGATTTTCAAGGCCAAGTGCACACATATCCCCTCTTGTTCCCATTCAGGATACATGGCACCCTGGGGGTCCTTCCCGTGCAGCTGTACTCCCAACCCCAGTGGTCCTGGAGAGGTCCTCCCTCCCTAACGAACTGTGGGGCCCACGATGGAAATGGATGCTGCTGGGATGCTGGTTTGTGCCGTGGCAGATTGTGAGCAGGCAAGCCAAAACCCAGGCCAGCAGGAGACTCAAGGACGCAGCAGCAGGACCTGAAGTGGTGTGACTTTATCCAGGAATCAGAGGGAGCGGCAGGCGGCCAGGAGCAGAGAAAGGAGGGCAGAATGCAGTGGGGTGGGAGGCGGCTTCAGCAGGTCTTGTCTGTTCTTGGCCAGATGAGAGCAGAGATGAACCAACCACTGATGAGAAGGATGCAAGCCATGGCCAGCCAGCTCCAGGATGTCGTTGGCTCTGCTGTTCCTCCTACCACAGGTGGGAAACATCTGGATACAGAAGAGATGGAGGGCATATGTTCATCTCCTAATGCCTGGACCAGAACAGCAGCTTTGGAGCCCTCAGCTTCTCTGTGAAAGGAGATGGGGAGAAAATATGGTAGTGAATATGCGAACAATTTGGCTTCCAATTTATCCTACTCTTTACCACGTGGAGAATCTTCCTAAATCTCTACTTTCAATGTGTCACAGCCCTGTTCAAACAATTCCAGTGCTTCCTTATGCTCCAAAGATAAAAGTCCAGGCTTCGTCAGCTTGGTGCTCAAGGACCTCCAGGGTCTGGCCCCTGCCTCCTTTCCCACCATGACTGTTCTCCAACTCCCGTCAAAATGATCTATGAGTCGATTGTTTGGGCCTGACCCATTCCTAATCCTGTGTTCTTGGTCAAGCCGTTCTCCAACTGCTGCCTTCCTCCATCTCCACCAAACCAGTTGTCTCTAATGTTCACGACCAGCTGGAGCTTCATCTCCTCCATGAAGCTCTGTGCTTCCATCTGTCTTCCCGTTCTCCTTCTCACTCGGTCTCCTCCCTACCTCTGAACATAGCTGAGCAAGCGGCTCTCTTCACTCACCCTGAAGGAGCATGAGAGTAATCATCCTCGTCCCTTTCTCCTCCACACCCCACGGCACCTCTTTGTTTTTTATAATATTTTTATTTTTAATTTTTTCCTTCTTCTCCCCATAAGTCATCCAGTACATAGTTGTATATTTTAGTTGTAGGTCCTTCTAGTTGTGGCATGTGGGATGCTGCCTCAGCATGGCTTGACGAGTGGTGCCATGTCCGTGCCCAGGATCCAAACCGGTGAAACACTGGGCCGCCGAAGCAGAGCACGCAAACTCAACCACTCAGCCACGAGACCAGCCGCTGCACCTCTTTGTTTTTTGCCCCAAATTAATAACAATGTAATAACCACCAAATATCAATCACCACCACTGGAAAAAAATTCAAATGTTGAATATTTAAGATTTTTAAAAATAGAAGTTCTAGCCATAGGGATAGAGAAAACTCACCTTCATCAGGAATTAGTGTGCTTTTGGTCATTTTTCCTGGTCTCATTTGCAAACACTCACTCCCATGTGAGGAGAGGAGATTATGTTTGCATTTATGCTGTACTGGCTGGCCATTGGTAACATCTGCAAAGACATCTGGATAATTTCACTTTCATAAGCATCCAGTTGTTTGTGGCTCTTCAGACACATTCAAGATGAGGAAGGAAGGTGCATCACCACAAGTTCATGTAAAAACAATTTGTATGAGTGGCAAGGGAGGGCTTTTGAGGATATTCTTTTGGATCGCCCCATGGCTGAGCAGGAATGAGCAGGCTGAGCGGTGGGCAGGGTGCAGAGCCCGGGGGCTGGGGAGTGTTACAGAGCCAAGCTGAACTCTGATTCTAGGGAAGAGGCATTTGTCCTGCATCCTATTTTATCTGTTGTGCTGGAGTTAAGAATCTTTAGCTCACGTGTTATGGGTGTGAGATGGAGCTCGACGGGCAGTTTCTGCAGGAGAACTCTGCTTTTGACAGGGAGGTGACAGCATGCTGGGGACTCACTCATTCAGAAACCTGGTAGCTTCTGGAAAGGATGCTGCTCGGTGGAGTGGAAAGTATGCGCCATTTGGAGCTGGAAAGATTTGGGTTCAAATTGGTTCAAATTAGATTCTGCTCTGCTAGGGGTGTGGTTTGGGGTATGTCACTTCATCTTTTGGGGTACCAGCTCAGCTTCCTGGACTCTAAAATGAGAATAACAACGTCTTCCTCTGAGCCTATAATGGTACCTGACACTTAGTGGAAACTCAGTAAGAGACCAGCCTTTGGCAGCAGGACTGGATGGCTACATGGGTTTCTTTTGGACGCCCCGTGCCCACCACCTTCCCGGCTCTCAGCGCATAGGCTGTTCGCTGAAGGAGAGGCTGCCTTGATGAGAGGAGCTGGGAAACCGTGAGAGGCCATCTAGGCAGGGGGATGTTGGGCCTCTGGCTCCGACAAAACTTTGTTATTTGGAAACCAGAACCTTCCTGCCCTTCTGCCAAGAGACGTGCTGGGTTCCTAGACAGAGTTGTCTAGTTCCTTGCCTATTAGTGTGTTGTTTGTCAGCGTGGGGCCGAGGTAGCAGAATCCAGCGACAGCTTTCGCCTCCTGTCTGCCAGGGAAGGCAGCCACCTCACCTGCGTGTGCTCTGTAGCCAGATCTGAGGCAACCTGCACACATTTGCCTCAAGAGATGTTGGAGTCTTTACCAAGAATCTGCAGGCCGAAACATCTCCCAGGGTTGGTCAGTAAAAGCTGGTTTTATGTCATCCAGGTGAGAAGGAAAAAAATCACCATGTGACACAGACATAGACCACCACTCTAAGTCTCTAAGTGGTTGCATTTTGGGGGTGTAACTTTGATTCAGAAAAGTTAAATCTGAAAAATCCATATTTTAAATTCAGAATGTTGATTCCTTTTTTAATTATAAAACCAAAATAATTCCTATGGGGAAATGACCTCAAGGCATAATAAAAACACATTAAAAATGTAGTAAACCTAGAAAAATGGATCTAATTAAAATTAAAAGTTTCAGTCTCCAATAAAATATCAATGAAATTACTCAGTGTTGCTGCAATCAGTGCTGCTAAATATGGATTCTGGGGTACCCGATTGTTCAGTGTGTGGCTGGATGATGGGAGTGTCCGTGTCTGCCTTCTCTGGCCCTGAGCACAGCCTGACTCACTCACCCTACTCTCAACCAAGCCTGGAAACAGCCCATGCACTCACTCTGTTAATCTAGCCACCCTCTGGGCCCCTCGTCTCCTGTTCCAAAGCATCCTAACATAAATTAAATCACTTTTCAGGTGTGAACTTTGGGCCCAATTGTCTCAGGCGTTTGGTCCTCCAAATTTGGAGTTTGGCCCTCATCTTTCCAGTGAGACTTGGCCATTGCTGGGCTTTTTGTTCTCCTGTGCAGTCACCAGAGAGCTCCCAGCATCTGCACTGCCCTCTGGAACACAACGCTCACCCCCGTGATGCACTTAAATATGAGATGTCTTAAATATAAGTGCATTAGGACAAAACCACATTGGACGAATCAGGACTTCTTGGTCACTATGTGGGTTATCAGTGCACTTATCAGTGGATGGCAGGGGTCAAGGAAAAGACTAAAAGATGCTAAGGGCTTAATGAGGGACAGTGGCTGGCAGGGACGGCTTCAACGTGAGAAGCCAGTGCCATCATCGGGCGGGCAAGCAGACGGCAGGATGCCAGCAGGTCAGCAGGGTGGTCCCCTCTGGGGAAGCTGTGACTCCAGTCTAAGAAGAGTGGCCAGGGCTGGGCAGCCAGTGTACCTGGAAGGGATGAGGAAGAGCAGGAACGACAGAGCTGAGCATGGATTCCTGAGGTGGCCGCAGGCTCCTGCCTTTGGCTCTCCCAGGACTTCTACAAGCAGAGAAAAGTTCTGGAAGGCCAGTTTGGCCTTGGCACTGGGAACAGCCTGCATGATCTGGGAAGGGGAGCCTGGGCTACTTCAGGGGTCTGTGCTCAGCTGACATTTAAGCCTCCTAAGGAATGTGACAAAAGCAAATACACAAGCTTTGAATGCTAATAAGATGTGCATGACTGTTGTGAGCAAAAGACAGGTAAATAAGCTTCTTCTAATACTTTCAAGTCTAAAATACAATCCCAAAGCCGATACTACGCCAAGCCCTCAGAATCTCTATGAAAATAAACTTTATTTTAAAAATAAATGATATGAATTTATGCTGCTATAATGCACAGAGAATTTCTTATAATCTGAAATAAATTATGAAAGAACTAAGAGTGGAAAGAACATGGGACTGGGTGTCAAGAAATGATCTTATTGTCTCAGGGCCACATCTCATTTATTTATGATTTCAAAAATTCTAACATTTATCATTACTTGAAGATTCTCTGAAGACAAATACTCTACAAATCAGATTAACGAAAGCATGTAACAGAGTTTAAAGCAATATTTTTGGAGACAAGCAGTCTTGACTCAAACACTGGTGGAATTTCTTGAAAATCATTTTATTTTTATAAAAAGAAATAAAATTATTCTTGAATACTCCCCTGGTAACCCATAAAAATTACCCATGCTGTTCTGGTATGGGATCAAAACCACGAGCGGGAAACATTTTAAATGGCTCCCTGCTTTGAAGCCTACAGCACGATGTCGTGAAAGTGCCCTGCCAGTTCCCTAATTCCTCCTGTTCTCATGTGCAGCCCTAGGGGGAAGGTTATGTGGCAGCATGAACCTTTCCCACAAATGGGAAGGTTCTCAGGGGAATGGGGATGCCCCTCTGCTTCTGGTGCCTCGACATTGTTATGAGGAAAGTGAGAAGACATTAGCTTCAAATGTGTCCAATTCTATTTAATTGCATATCAAATGTTTGGTGGAGAAAAAGCCTCAGTCAGTTTAAGCATTAGCATCAACTGTATAATAAATTCTAGGATTTAAAGTAACGGAGAGTAGGGGATGCAGTAAAATAGAATTGATGCGCATTAGCTATTTTGCCAACGTGGCTTCCAAAGGGAGAAGAGTAAGCATGAGAAGTGGCTCTGATGGGAACAAATACACAGAAAAGACCATTATGGGGGATTCCCGTGCTAGATGCTCACTAAGTGTACTTCATTTCCTCCTGCCAGCAGAAACAGAGTAAATGGATCATGTAAGAGAGTGAATGCAAAACTTCCCACAAAGAAGGCAGCGCTAGTGCGAGGCTGGGGCTCCAGTTGACCTCGTCTTTGCTCTGTCGAGCCCCGGAGTTAGCTTCAGTTTGCTGAGGTGGTTGCCTGGTTCTGAACAGACAGCAGCATCAGCTCTTCAGGCAAAATGCAGAGGGCTGGATGAGGCTTTTAAAGATCCAGAGGAAGGCAAGGGAGCGACCTGTGCATCTGAGCCTATCAATTCCTACAGCCCTCCCCTGCTGACCACTGTACCTGGCATCTGACTTCTACGGGTGGCCTGGATGCTTTGGATTCAGAATAGTTTTCTTCCTCCTCCCTTCATACTTCCTGTTTTTATCTCTGGCTTGAACCAAGAATGCCACTGCACTTAGCACAAGGGCCTCACCTCCAGCTACTATTCTGAACTGAAGTAAAGAGTTTGACAGTTACAGTTCTTGTGTGTTTCTTTGAGCTCATAATTTAAGGCCGCTGGGATATTTTAAAATATTAATCCTATAATCTATTTATTATATAGCTCTCCTAGCTTTGTGTCATCTACAAAAGTGATAAATATGCCCATTCTTACTTCACAGGAGTCATTGGGTAAAGAGTCAGTACCAAACACAAGGGAAGATCCTTGAGGCAGCATCCATGGAGGCCTTCCTCCACGGTGACTGGATCCATGATTTCCCCAGCTGCTATTATCCGGTCTTCATTTCTTCATAT
Source organism: Equus przewalskii (assembly GCF_037783145.1). NCBI lineage: Eukaryota > Metazoa > Chordata > Mammalia > Perissodactyla > Equidae > Equus > Equus przewalskii. The sequence goes on along the minus strand of NC_091845.1, from coordinate 72,520,824 downwards.
TAACTACAGAAGTCTTTTTCAGAGTTCTTGAAGAAAACAATGTACATTGGGTTTATCTCATTTCCCTGATGAAGTATGATGCCCTGTGGAAACAGAATCGTTTCTTGAACTTTGCTTAATATTGCTGCTCCTGGCAAGCCAGTAGTGACCTCTGCCTTGTTCCCTTCTCTCTTGGGATATTCAAGTTCCTCAGGTTTTGTTTCTTCCCCCTTAGAGGATGGAGGCCATGCAGTTCCCTAGCGTCTGGGAAAACAGTTAGTTTTCTGGCTACCTTTCGATGGAGCACTAGCTGTATTCTAGACGGCTTACACACCTTATCTCTAACGCTCCCGTCAACTCTGAAAGAAAAATATTAAGTTCCCCTCGACCTTTACCTCCATCCCTACATATAACTTTCCATACAAGGAAACCAAGACTCAAAGTGGTTAAATCACTTTCCCCAAACCAGTTGACCAGTGGCTGTACCAGGATTTGAACATTAAACCATCAGGTTCCAAATCTATGCCACAGTGCCTTCTATTTCTGTCCCATACTTGAGGACAGCTTCATGATCTTGTCTGCACGTTCTTTCAGAGCCTTTGGGTGTGATTCATCTGCTCCCGGACATCTGAACTATGCTAGAGGGAGCCACTACCTGAGCAATTCTTTTTCCGTTTGTGACTTTAAGGCTCTCTTGACCAGTAAGCATGTGCTCTGGTGCTCAGGCAGACCAGGGCTCTGGAGGAGGTGCTGTCCACAGGGCTGGCATCCCAGAGCCTGAGGCTGAGGCTGCAGCAGAGGCGGGGGGAAGGGCGGTGGCCCCCAGGAGCCTGCCCTACCCTGGCTAGTGCCGTGGGATCTAGGTGCCTTCCCATCCTTCCTTCTCCCTGGCACACTCTTCTTTCTCCTTCCACGGGGAAGGCTCATGTCAAGAGCCAAGACAGCTTAGCTATAGCCTCATGAGGGCTTTTCCTCTAACTGCATCAGTGATTGAAATTATTCACAGCTCTCCTCTAAGTGGATGAAACCCAGTTTCAAATTTCCTAGCTGTTTCCAGAGCCCCAGCATATTTTACTGCTGGGAGGACAGATGCCTGCTCAAGTGTCTGATGAAAACACTTAAGCTTTATTGTTATTTGACATTCATTAGGGAACCATCTTCCGTAGGCAAAACATAAGACATTTCTTTAGACAGGAGACATAAAAGGACTAATGGTGGGTCATAGGCCAGATGGTAGGGAAACAAGATGAACTGAGGCCTCGAGCCATACTAGTTTGGTCCTGCACTGCCTTTGAGAACTGAGAAGGATGTGGAGAAGAAGGAAAGGGGAAAATTCTGGGGTACCAGTCAAGGTGCCATTGCACAAACATGGAGCCTGACACATTGTGAGGGTAGCGACTGTATCACCTAACTCCCCTTCCCAAGTGAGATTCTTAAGAAATACTTATTGATTTAACAATGAGAAGAGGACTGATGTTACTAGAGACCAATCATATGTCGGCACACTCCTTGGGTTGTCACAATAATCCTGAAGAAGGATGATGCTGGTTCCAGCTTACAGGGCAGGATGGTGAGGCCGAGAAATGAACTTCACCAAGGATGCATGGCTCGTCAGTGATGCTGCCAGGATTTGAACCCACGTCTGTTTGAGTTTCAAGTCCACATTCATTCCCTACACCTCTGGAATCTGAATCCAAATACTTGTTTTACCTCCAAAGAAGGGACAGAATGTGGAGAGAACAGGGAGGGGAAAAAAGCAAGAACCCATGACTACAGGGTAGGGAAACGGAGTCTAAAGTCGGCCTCCCTTTACTCTAGGAGTCTTGAGGCTCTTCCTGTTTCCTGACTCTTAAGGTGTTGATGGAGGACAAAGGAGATTGAGAGGAGGCAGAGAGAGAGGGAAGAGGAGCCTGCAAACACTGCTCGGCATCCAGGTGAGCAGTCACTCCTCCACAGCTTCCACTTAGATGAAGGCGGGAAGAAATGAGATTGACTTGCCATGTGGTGTTTTTAAATTAGATATATGGATGGAGGACTTTATAGTGAGGATTCCTTCCAGATTAAACATTGCTGGCTTCTTTAACCACATCTCCTTGGAAAGTTCCTCTTGCTGCCCCAAATTAGGTCATGGAATTTCACAAGAGGAAAATAGCTATTAATCAGCCTAATGTAAATTTGGGACAATTTGACTTGAAGGTGGGGGCTTCCTTACACGACTTCTCCAGACATGCCCATGCAGAGATGCTGACATTTGTGGCACCAACCCAAGTTTTTTCTAAGTTTCTGTTGCTTGCTCATTCTTCTTACCTGAACTTTCCTTTCCTCCCCCACCCTACCCCAGAAACCCGTGTCCCTTCACCTCCACTCTATGCCCTTGAATTGCTTCATGCCCTTAGATGAAAGGAATCTCCCTCATGTTCAGAAATTCATTTCAAGTTACTGGAGCCATGCTACTTTATTGGGAAGAAGTGAAGGGAAACGCCCTCTCTGGTACCCTCCCAGAGAGAAGGCTGCCATATTCTAAGACTCATTAAACTCCATCTGGTGGGTATGTCTTGATGAGATTTTCCTACAGGAGAGTTCTACCTTAAGGCCAGTTGAGAGTTTTCCGTGTTTTTGGGGCACAAGCCTCGCACTATAAAATGTGGGAATCACCTGCCGCTCTCTGTCCATAAAGCCATGCTGTCAAATTAAGGAAATAAGCGAAGCAGATGTGAATGAACCCACAACCTCAGCATGGTTTCATTTTAATGCTAACTGTCCTATTTGGAGCAAGAGTAATTAGAAAATCAGCAGCAAGTTAGGGGAAAAAAATTGCTGAGCATTATAATTACTCGGGGTAGAGAGAGAATCCGGGATCTGTTTACTGAAGGTCTCATTAAATTCTCCGTTAGGAGAGTCAAGTGGCAATAGTCAGAGCCATGGAAGAAGGGGAGGAGGCAGCTGGGAAGGAAGGAAGCCAGGGATGGGCCTGGGGTCACCTTCATTTTGCCATAGGAAGCCTGAGGCTCTGTGCTTTTCCTGTGTCCTGCTAACATGGTCACTTCTATGCCATCCTTGGCCAGAGACTGAGAGGAGGTTTCCAGGTCCGCATTCTCGTCTAGTTGCTCTCCTTCTGTCTGCCCCTGCCCCTTCCTTTCCTCACTGGTTCTCTCTCCACAGTCCCCACTGATGGATTCTGCCTCATTTCTCTCTTTTCCCTCCTCCCTGGCTGTGGCTGGGTTTAGGTGTATGTTTTCTGGATTGGATATCTGTATCCCATTGGAGTGGTGTCTGTATCTACAGACTTAGTCTATAAGGACACATGCCTTTTCCACATTCATCCTGTTATGGGTCGAATTTTGTCCCCCCAAAAGAAATGTGGTAGCCCTAACTTTCAGTACCTCAGCATGTGACCTTTCTGGAAATAGAGTCATTGCAGATATAGCGTTAAGATGAGGTCATACTGGATTAGGGTGGGCTCTAATCCAATATGACTGATAAGAAGATACATGGCCGCCCCAGGGGAGAATGCCGTGTGATGGTGGCAGCAGAGATGGAAGTGCTGCAGCTGCAAGCCAAGGAACTCCAAGGATTGTCGACTGCCACCAGGAGGCGGAGGCAAAGAAGGATTCTCCACAAGTTTCGGAGGGAGCGTGGCCCTGCTGCAGTCAACCCTGACTCCCGACTTCTAGCCTCCAGAACGGTGAGACAATAAATTACCAGTGTTTTGAGCCACCTGTTTGTGGTATTTTGTGACAGCAGCCCTAGGACACTAATACACAGCCCTTCAACAAAAGCCCTGTGGAGGACTTGTATGCAAAGGGCTCTGGGTGAGACACTGTGGGGGTACAAGGAAGAGCCAGGGAGGGCTCCTGCCCTTTCAGTGACTCTCAGTTTTGTAGGGGAGACTGACAATCATGATTCATACTCATCTAAGGAAGATGTGAACATACATTGTAACAGAAGGACAAATAGACTAGGTGAGAGGGGGTCTAGGAAGCTTTGGGAAGAAATTAGGATTTGAGCTAGGCTTTGAGGACATGTGGGTGTTACCAGGAAAATGCGGCCAGGATAACGTTGGGAAGTGGAATAGCTTGTGCAAAGGACTGGCTTCTGGAAGGCCAGAGCATTAACAGAAAATGCTAAGTGGGCTGCTGTGGTAGATGGGTGGAGTAAGTGGTGAGGACCTTGGACATGGATTTAAGCAGGAAAAGTGAACAAGGCAAGGGCAGTAAGGGCTTGGAGCATAGTACCCACCTGCTGGCATGGTGAGGCATCTAGGGGAGCCATACCGGATATAAGGATCTCCATGATCATCTTCCCAGAGAGAAAGAGAGAAGCCCAGAGCATATCGTTGCTGTCCAGATCTCTGGGGGAGAGTTAAGCAGCACGTACCAGAAGGTGAGCTTAGGATCTAGGACACTGCCTCTCTGCTGCCCCATCACTTGGAACACACCCAGGAAGGAAGGCAGCCTGCTTCATAATCTGGAAGTCTCTCTCCACCTAGGTTCTTTCCCAAGCCATGATTTCACACTGGGTGTCGGCTTAGGGCAGGAGTTGCAGTGTTCTGCCATCCACTCTCTACCAAGGCACTTCCCAGTCCCTACAGAGAGGCCTGGCTTCTTACCTCTCTGAGTCTCTCTCACCCTTCCAGCCCTCTCTTATACCCACTTTCTGGATGGCAACTAAGTTGTGGTCTTGACTGTCCCACACCTTCCAGTCACTTTGGAATTCTCTGTTAGGTAATTTCATCTCTCACTGTTCTGTAGCTGCCTTACCCAGCTCTTTTGTCCAACAGGCTACCCTATTCAACCTCAGCCCTGGGCCCTATGTTTCCCTTCGAGGCCCAGTCTAACTACTATTCATTTGTCTATTCAATTTTGAACACCTACTGAGATATGCTTGCTATGCCAAGAATTGGGGGTACAATGGAAAACACAACAGCTGTCCCAGCTCATGTATAGCTTACAGCCCACTGTGGATTCAGAAGAGTCAATTGCAACCTGCATTATTAAGAATTGTGGTAAGGGCTGAGAAGGGAAGGAGCAGGCAACTGTGAGAGGGAAGATGAGGAAGGCTGACTTAGGCTGGAGCCTCGGGGAAGGAGGGGAAGCATGGGAAGGAGCCTATCCTGCAAATGTACTAGAAAGAGGGAGTGATAGCATGTGCAAAGCCCTCAAAAAAGAAAAGACTTTGTTAAGTTCAAGGAACTGAAAAAGGCCAGTGTGGCTGAAGCCTAGTGAGTAGGGTAGAGAGTTATGAGAAGAAGTAGATGGATCTAGGTAATGCAGAAATTCAGGCCATGAAAAAATCAGAAATGGGCTCTAAGAACAATGGAAAACCATTTAAAGATTCTACGTAACTGTATGGAGAATTGCCTGATGGGGTCAGAGGGGAATCCCGGAACCAGTCAGGAAGTTATGGCAGTAGCCCAGGCCAGAGGCAGGAGGTAGCTGTAGAGATGGAGATGAGTGCATGAGATGGAGTTGAGTTTTGGGGGTAGAGTCAACAGGACTTGTGTATGGGTTGCTGATAGTGGAGGGAGAATGAAGGATTATAGCTTGAATAATAACTTAGATGGGGACTGCTAAGGGAAGAATGGGTACGGGGAAGGAAATTCAGTGTTCAGTATTGGGCATGGGGATTTTGAGATTCCTTGGAGATTTCTGAGAGCAGATGTGAGTCTGGAACTCTAAGGAGAGATCTGGGTTGGTTATAGATTGTGTGTAAAGTCAGGGGAATGGACAAGATCCTCAGACAGGAGGGTAGGGCAAGGAGAAAGGGATGAGGTAGAGCCAAGCTCTGAGGAACTCCAACATTTAGAGCTTGGGTAAAAGAGGAGTGGGCAGAGGAGATTGAGAAGCAGCATCCAGAGGTAGAAGGTTAGTAGAAGAGTGTTCTGCTGTGGAATTAGAGGGAAGAAGTTGTTTCAAGAAGGAGGGAACCTCAGGAATGTCAAACATTGCTGAAAAGCCAAGAGAGATGAGGACCTCAAATGTCCATGGAATCTGGCAATATGGCGACCTATGTTGACCTTCACAAGAGCTATTTCTTCTGCTTCTGCTTCATCTCCTACTTTTCATCCTTACCAGTGTTTATGGAGGCTTACTGTATACCTGACATGTATAAATGTATTAGCCCATTAAATCCTCACACTGACACCGTCAGGTTGCTATTGCTATTATTATTATTACTATTGTTATATCAATTGTATAGAGAAGGAATAGGCTTGTAGAGGTTAAAATCTTGCTGTAGGTCTTACATCCCCATTACACACGTCTTTCCCATAATCTTCTGTTATGGAATCAGAGAAGTTTAGAGCTGAGAGAGAACTTAGAAATGTTCCAGCCCTCTCTCGTTTTTCAATGAAGAAACTGACTAGAGATGGGGACAATTCATGTTTATTGTTACCTCTTATCCTTGTGCTAGGAGCCATGTGCATATTTTCAGGTAGTCCCCTAAGAACTCTATGAGATTTTTCCAACGAGGAAATCAGAGCTCTGACAAGTGAGACCCACGTCCGAGTTGTACAGCTAGTAAGCAGTGGAGTGAGGATTTGAACCCAGGACTTGCTGACTCCAAAGTTTCTCTTGACCTTCTATGCCACATAGACTCCCAAGGTCATCGCAGAAGTGGGACTAGAACCAGGTCCCTGTGCCTGATCTCTCCAACACAGACAGGATCATCTGGGCCCACCCCACCCGAATTTTAACACAGGCAGTTTACGTCCCCATCTATGTCATTTCTTCAACGTGTGCAACTCTCCAAGTTGGCAACACTGCACACATGGACAGACCTTCAATTTTGTCTAATTTGGACCTGAATTTCCTGCTTCCCCTTAGCTGACTGAGCGCTCAGATTTCCCATCCCATTGTTTGGGTCTCATTGTAAGTCATAATGGCTCCTCCCAGGCTGCCTGCCTCCCACCTCCCTCGTTTCTGGCTTAGACTGTTCCTCATTATAGCTCATGTTTGCTTAAGATCATCCTTAAGTTCTTTTTATCTCTCCCGTAAGCTCCTTAAAAAAATTCTCCTAGAATTGTGATTGGCTGTAGTTTGACACTTTTTTCAAAGGCAGGTTCACTAAGTCTTTCCTAAGTTTTTTCGATCCTGTTCAATTAGAGCTAAGGATTCAGCCAGCTGTCTCATTTCTGATTTGAGGTCACTCACTGTGTGCATTTAGACTCTTAACTCGTATATTTCTTTACTCTTGGCTTATTAAGTCTACTTGCCTCAGAAATATAGCCTTCACTTTTTTCAGCAGAAAAATACATCTTTAATATCATTATAAGTGAGCATTTTTTGAGACTCACAATGACAAGTTCTAGGCAGTCCAGGTGCCTATGACGTCTTGACTGGCTCTGACGTCACCTGGGCCTCCTGCAGAGGTGGTGGTGGGATCAGAGTCCTGTGTGGGGACAGCCTTGGTGACCTCATCCTCTGCCTCTCTCTCCCTTGATTTCTTCTGCTCTTTCTCTTACTCTTCTTCTTTTGGGGTCTCATTCCTTCCCTGTTCTTTCCGAGGTTCAACCCCACTCCTCCAGCCCCTCCCCTTCCTCAGTGATCCTTTCCAGTGTCACCCAAATGAGGTGACAGTCGGGGTGGAGTGGGCTCAGTCTTAGTGCGGCTGTTCTCCTGGTGGGGAGAAGGGAGGGACAGGGGCTAGAACCCTGGGCTGGAACTAACTCCTTCCTGTACCTTCTACTCCATAACTAAGACAAAAGAAGATACTGCCAGTGTGAGGATTCATTTTCTTTCTGAAACCTCTCCCTGACCTTCTTGGGTCTATGAAAGAAATTCATATTCTGCATATTAACCCAAATTTAGTTCTACTTCTTGACAACTAATACTCTGGCCTTATTATGCTAATAGTGTCCACCCTTTCCCTGTCTGGATTATGTCACAAAGAATTCTACATTAACTTGACAAAAAATAGCTTAGGGCTCAAATTTGCTTCTCTCTAATTCTTGGATAGGGGTGTGCATAATAAAGTTCTATTTGGGGGCGTGGGGAGTGCATAATGAAGTTTTATTTTGTCATGCCATATAATCAAATGAAGTTGGTGTAAATACAATGAAATCAATTCAAATAACACATTGTGTGGGTGGCAGACCTAAGCTAGATAGTGAGGACTTAGAGAGAAGAGAGATGCAGCCCCTGTGTTCAAGTAGCTCAGAATTTACTGAAAAACAAAACAAAATAAAAACTCCAAAACTGGTGGAGTGCCAGCAGGACAGGCTGAGGCTCAGATGCACCAGCCCATGGGGTTAGGGAAGCCTTCTACGATTGAGTCCTCTCCTCTGATTGGCAGATGACCCAAGCACGGAACTTGAATCCTGTCTACATTATGGTTCAGACACCTGCACACATGCTTGTTTGGGCCCCAGTGGATGCCAGATGCGGACAACAAGCCCCTTAGCAAGGGAAGTGACCAACATAGGTTTTGGGCCCAGCAGCAGAGCCTGAGTGTGGCAGGGGGCAAATTGTTGAGGTACATGTGAGGCTGTATTTGAACCAATCCCAATTCACCTCCTGGGTGGGGAGGGGAGGGCTGGGCTGCAAAACTGAAAACTGCATTGTGCTCTCATCAAAGAATTAAATAATGTTGTAAATGAGGTGAATGATGGAGACATACACACTAATATACATGATTGGCTTGGTGATCAATAATTTCAGCACGACAGAGGAGGTAAAACAGATTAGTGTGAAAAGAAGAGATGATCCAGTGCCTGATATGAGGGTCAGGTATATATTGTTCCCAGAGAAACCTATGGCCGTTTCCGGTTTGCTTATGAAGCGAATGTAGAAAAAGTCCACTGGAAAAGTGAATAGTATGACTTGCACACACTTTTAACTGAAATATGTATATTTGCACCTCCTAAATCCAGCACTACAGATGATCAACTTCAGTTCATGGGGAAAAAAATTGGCAGCAGAAATTTGCAGTTAGCTTTTATACAGCATTAGAGAGAGAGAGAAAAAGGAAATATTTGTCTATCAGCACAAAACTATTGAAGGAATATGTATATTTAAAAATGGACAAATACTGCATACTTTTTAGGTTGCCTGCTTATCTATTGTGCAAACATATTAAATTAATAGAAAAAGTCTCTTTAAGCAGAAAAAAAAGGAAAAATTGGACTTAGGGGCTCACGCAGCTATACCCCTTGCCATGGTACCCTTCGCCCCCAAAACTAGTGCTTGGGACTCAAGAAGAGCAAGAGTTTTCTCTAGTGGAAAAGTGTGAGCCCAGGAAATCATGTGGCCACTAACAGGTTTCACAGGTAGAGCTGCTCATGCGTTGGAGATCAAGGAGGAATGTCTGGTGGATGGTGTGCACATTGTGGCAGGCACACCTGGTTAGAGCATCAGGGGGCTAAGAAGGATGGACTGCAGAGGAGGAGGCAGCAGCCTGAACTATACATGAGACATCCATGTATAGACATCCGTCCACCAGGGACTTCCGAAGAGATACGGGAAAGAGGAAGGACCAAGCAGGGCTAACATTTGGTGAGTAGGGACTCATCGATTTGGCAGATCATGGGGCACGGTGTTACAGTGACCTTGGCCAGGATCTGCAAGTGGTGGGCCTAGAGGACACTCACGTTACACAAATATGTGAGAAAAATAATAGTGTCTTGTCAATGCAAATAATCCATAACCAACCGATAAATCAGAATTAGGGTGAGTTTATTATGAGCCAGAGTGAGGATTATAACCCGGGAAGGCCTTAGAAGGCGTTCTGGAGAAGCATGGGTTTGAGTACAGTCTTATATCTTTTTAGAACAAAGAACATACATTGAACACACCCAGGATACATTTTCATCAAAATTTCAGATATGCAGTTGCAAATTAGCAGGTCAACATGACCCTGATGTCTGGAAAGGGACTAATGTGGGCATTACCAATAGGACGTTACCAATAGGGTGTAGGAAGGGAAGTATGCATTCTTATTCTAAGGGAGCACATTCTTTACTTTAACGGTTAAGCAGATGTACAATGTATGTTTGATAGGCCATAAGTCAGGCTTTTCAGTTCAAGCCAAATCAGTTTTGAACACGAATAGTTACCCCGTATACCTCAATATATGAAAATATGTCAACAATCTTAATAATAGCGTAATAATAACTAACAGCTTAAGAAACAAGAGAGGTCCAACCTAGCTCATGAATAAATGTCCGATGAGTAGATGGTAAAATAAGGGCTGAGAAGAGGGAGAAGGCCCTGTGGGTTGGTCTGATATGTTTGACAGAGAGGATGGATGAGGTGGGGCTTGCAGAATGGGAGACTGGCGAGGTGAGAGCATGAGGACAGGTAGTATCTTGACGAAAAGAGAGGGAATTTCCAGTTTCAGCCCTGACATGTAAACAGCTTGGAAGTCGTCACTCCCATTCTTATGGGAGAAGAAAAGGCTAGACAGGCCAAAAATCAATAACTTTTCTTGGATTTGTCAGAACTGTGGTTGCAGGGCAAGACACTACTCCAAAATCTGGAGACGAGAGCATTATAGAGAGAGAAAGCAACCAAGATTTGCTTATCAGAGAAGGAGCCACTGGAGCATAAACTTGTAGGAGCATTTAAATGGTACTTTGGGCAAATTGCTGGAGGCTGAGTGTTTGAGAGCCTGACAATGATCAGAACCTTGTGGGCTATAGCCTTAGTGGCCCTCCACATTTTTATAGACTTTCACTCTAGTAATCCCAACACATTTTCAGGGTGAGGATCCTTCAAAGATCCCTTGTGGCTCTATCGGGGGAGGGGAAGAGTAATCATTGTGAACCGCGCCCAGAGCCTTCTCCATAGCAAAGCCCTCCTCTCCGGGAGAAAGGACTTTGCTAGAGCACAATACTGGGGTTGGGGGTGGGTTTGGGGGTGGGGTAGGGGGCGAAGGGGGAGGATTTCCCTCCAGCCTTCCTCTCTCACCTAAGGGAGAACAAAGCCACAAAGTCAACAGGGGACAGAGCCTCAAGGAAAATAGGTTTGCAGTGCCAGACCAGGGAAGGGTGTAGGGGAAAAGATGTTGACCTAAGTAACTTTGGAAAATGAACAAAGACTATAGACTAAAGACAAAAGGGACTGTACAGAAACACAGCACTGTAGCTGGTAAAGCCATTTCCCATGGGGAAGCAGGTTAACAATTCTGAAACCACTATACATGTATGTTGGAATTGAAGAATGAAATGAATGGATGGTGGGAGTCAGGAGTAGGTCACAGACAAGCAAGGGGAGAAATCTAGAATGATCCCTGTGGTACTGGATTAGAGTTGTAAACATTGATCTATGATTTCATGTTTAGCTTAATACAGATATGAATGAATATACATATAGAAATATTTTATATATGTATATACACAGGCATATGATGAGGATTATTTTGGGCTGGTTACTTTTAAAAACTGCAGATGGGAAAGAAACTCTGAAAAGTAGAATTTACTTACCCTTTGTTAAGAGACATTTACATTTGTAGAGGAAATCTCCATCTGTGAAGGTGTCTCCCTCTCTGCACCAGGAAGGAGGGATGACCTTATCTCTAGAAACTCTTAATGGGGAAGGCAAGGTCTTAAATCTGCATAATAATCTTACTCTTGTTCACTGTACTTGTCTGGTAACCTCATGTAACTGACTCCCCCCACCACCAACATCCTCCTTTGTCTTTAGTTGAAGATGATATTTAAAGTGGTGGCTTCAGCCATTTTGGTGAGTTGCTCAGGTTGCCTGAGCCTCTCCCATGTATACATGTTATAAAGCTTTGTTTAATTTTCTCCTGTTATTCTGTCTCATGTGAATTTAATTTGTTCTCTGGCCAGAAGAACCCAGAGTGGGTAGAGAAAATGACTTCCTCCCCTACAGTTTGGCGACTTGGACAGGACAAAATTTTACTGGCTGTGATGAGGATCAAGGCTGCCCCAGGGAGAGAAGCCCAAGGTGACCTGCCCTACATACTGATCTATATCATCCTCTGGGAATCATAGGACATCCTGACTTAATCTGATCTGATTCTTATCTAAAGTTATAGGACCACCCAATAACCAGACCCCACCTGCACTGATACCATTTTAACACCTTTTTTTACATAATCTTTCCTTTGTCTTGTAAAGAGATAACTTACATACCTATGCCTTAAATTTAGCCCTACCCTCAACCCATGTTTGCAACTCTTTACTGCCCATGGGTCCTGTCCCCATGTTATCACACACTATTCTCTGAATAGAAGAGCACTACTGCCAGACCTTGAGAGTCCAAGAAATCTTTCTTTCGACTCCTCGGCTCACCGACCCTGCATCAACATATACAAATGGGTTAGTATACACACGTATTTCCTTGTTCTGTCAGCTTACAGGGCCAAGACACAATGACACCCCAGGAACAACTAGCACACTCAGAGCCCAATCTTGGTTTCTAATGCCTTTCTCCAGTGAAAGGAATCATGCTCCTGGAGAAATTGTTTTTTCTAGGGCTGGGGCAGGAAATATATAGGACGAGCCTGGAGAACCACATAGTGCCACAAAGTAAGGAAGTGCTCAAAAACACACAGTGATGGGGTATGTCAAAGGGACACAGGAGCCATATGAAAGAACTCCTAATGACCAAAGCAGGAGGAAATTGAGTGAGAAAATAAAAAAGTAATATTGGATTATAACCCCAAATATAAAATATAAATATCCATGAGTCCATACTGATATAAATAATGACTGAATAAATTAATAAATGATGGAGAACAGGTAAATCTCCTATGCAGAAGAATTCCAAATAATTAATGTGGTTGCTCCACTCTCAAGGAGGTGAAACATAGCTCCTCACTCCTAAGGCGACTTCCCTCCAAAGAGCACAGTTTGGAGAGGGGGAAAAAGAGTCACTTTACAGTGGAGAAACCTGACAACACTACCGTGGCCAGGTGGTCAAGGTCAAGATGAGCAGGATAAGTCACATTGAAACTCGTACTCTTGATTTGATGAGACAAGAATGACACTTAACACCTACAAAGATCTTCCTCTCCCCAACCCAGAACCCTAGTCTAATCGTAAAAAGAGTATCAGACAAATCTAAATTGAAGGACACTCTACAAAATACCTCAAGTGTTGATGTGAAGGTCATCAAAAACGAGGAAGTTTTGAGAAACTGCCACCATCTAAGAGCCTAAGGAGACAGGATGACTAAATGTAATGTTGTATTCTGGATGATGTCCTGGAACAGAAAAATGACAACAGGTGAAAACTCAAGATATCTGGGGGCCGGCCGTGTGGCCTAGTGGTTGAGTTTGGCATACTCTGCTTTGGTGGCCCATGTTCGGTTCCCGGGCATGGACCTATACCACTTGTTGGTGGCCATGCTGAGGTGGTGACCCACGTACAAAATAGAGGAAGATTGGCATAGATGTTAGCTCAGGGTGCATCTTCGCCAAACGAAAAAAAAAAGACCCCAAAAAACAAAAAACTCAAAATATCTGATTAAAGTATGGGTTTTTGCTAACAATGATGTATTAATATTGGGTCATTAGTTGTGACGTGTACCACGTTAATTTAAGACGTTAATGGACACTGAGTGTGAGGCATGTGGGAACTCTCTGTACACTCTGTGCAACTTTTCTGTAAATCTAGAACTATTATAAAATAAAAAGTTAATAAAAAAGAGAAACTCTTTTTAAAGGAGCAAGGAGGGAAGAGAAGTGTGAAGGTTGGGGGAAGGTGCTCCATCCTAGAGGAGAGGCTGCTCAGAGGTTGATGCACGGATCTAGGAGTGTCTCCAAAGAGAGGCTGACTGGGCTGTCGGAGTCATGCCTGTACCAAGGAGTCAGTTAAAAGAGGGTCTGGATCTGCAGGCCCAGCCCTGGGAGGCAGCTGGGTGGAGTTCAGTGGGATTTTTAGGCTCCATTCATGGAGTGTCTCCTTAGTTGAGACACTTTATAAACATCATCTCATTGGATCCTCCAACAACTCTGAAGCAAGTCTTCTTCTTTCTTTGTGCAGATGGGGAAATTGAGATTCAGAGAGGCTGTGTGTCTTGATGGCTACAGCAAAGATAGCGTGGCTGGAGTTTGATCTCAGCTCTGACTACATCTGTGCTGTTTATACTACCTAACTGCTGCCATTTACTGAGCACACAAACTGTCATATGCTTGTCAAGTCCCCACAACAAGTACTTTAAATGCACCATCATGTAAAATTCTCAGTTTAAGTAATAGGTTCTATCATTATCCCTATTTTACAGAAGAGGGAATAATCTTAGAAGTTTAACTAGAAATTTTAAAAAATCTCACAGATAGGAAATGGTGCAGATATTCAAAAAAAGTCCTTGGGTTTCTAGAACGCAAATGTTAAACCACCACCCATATCCCTTTCTGTGGTAATGACCGAGTGGTTTTCACTGCATGGCATATGACCTGGTGAGCCTCTCTCTGCCCTACTTCCCCTAAGTCTGGGATTAACTGGAGGAACTGAATGGGCAATGGGGCCTAACTTACTATCCTCATCTCTCATTGCCCAGAAATCTACACTTCACACTGGAAGACAAGCCTGCTGACAGCATTGCTATAGTTGATACCAGGGCACTCTCCTGCCTCAGCTCAGCAAAGGAGCAGCAATTTCTTCAATACTGCCAGCTGCAGACCACTTTAATGGATCCTGTGATAAAGTTTTGTAGCAGCATCTCAACTCAATCAAATTGCACATTTCATTGTGGCTTCTGTTGCTCAGAGTGTGGCCTGCAGAGCAAATGAGGTCTATGAATACAGGGTGAAAGCTACCTCTCGGAAACAGCCTCTGATAAACAAGTGAGTTGCTAGCTGCACAAGCTGCAGGCCATTTAGATATACCAATCGTAGTTGGGCTGCCGAGTTCCCACAGCTTGCATTGCTTGGCAACGCAGCATGCAGGGAGCAGATTCAGCAGCAGAAGGGACATATCAAGAGAGTCAAAGACTCACAGCCCATGAGAATGGTGTCCAGGGTCTCCTGTGCCCATGCGCCTTAGCAGGCTTCAGAAGACAGCTAAGGCTTGCAGTCTAGTTAGAGAGGCCCAGGGGAAGATGCCTCTGGAAACATCACCATCCTCAACATGGCCAGAGCAGCCGGGAGCAGTTAACTCTGGCGATGGTCTGTCGGGAGACTTTCCTCTGACTTTGTTCAAAAACTCAGTGGGCTACCTCCAAGACTGTGATGAGCCAAGGGTTAATTCTGTGTTATAACCCTTCAGTGTGGTAACGGCAATGTAATTCCAGGCTGCAACGGATGCATTATATCCTGCAGACATTATCACTTTTCCTTGGGAAATGCTATTGCATAGGAGTCTGAGGAATTAAATTGTGAGCTGTGGCAGTAACCACATTTAATGTGGGGATTTGCATGTATTTTTACAATTTT
Organism: Equus przewalskii; assembly: GCF_037783145.1. Classification (NCBI taxonomy): domain Eukaryota; kingdom Metazoa; phylum Chordata; class Mammalia; order Perissodactyla; family Equidae; genus Equus; species Equus przewalskii. The sequence goes on along the minus strand of NC_091845.1, from coordinate 72,505,506 downwards.
GTCAGGTGGAACTGCCGAAGTGGTATTCTTATGTATCCTGTTACTCTCCTGGATTTTTGAGGAAATGGAACACGTGAGAGACTGGATGGGAAGGTGGGTGAGGAAGTAGCCTCACTTCCGGGGGAAGGCAGAGCAGCTCATTGCTGCTGAAGAAGGAGCCCAGAGATGGTTCCACTTTAACTGTGACCCCTCTGACTAGGGTGAGCCGAAAGGACAGTAAGTGGTGGAAGGAAGATTTTTGCATATATTTTGGAATTTCAACTATGACAAGAAAGGTAGGAAATTAATTTCTTTACAATATGGATTTTTCTGCATCAACAAGGGATGGACTTGGAAGAAAGAGAAAGAAAACAATGTTAAATTTTATAGGCCAATTTGGGACATTTTATTTTGCAGACATTGTGTTCTTTGGACTCTGTACTTATCATCTGCCGCACATTATTTAACACTGTCTGGCAAGCTTGGTTGGATGACATAGCTGGGCATTATTTAAGATGGGAAATAGGATAGCAATGACTTCTTGGCCTACTGCCTGATGGTGCAGTTCTTTGGCATGACTGGCAAATTGGAGGGGCTCTTCTGCCAGATAGCTGTGTAATGGAGACTGACGAGCCTCCTGTGTAAACTCATCCCAATGGGAGAAGGAGCCAGGCACAGTTCACGTGTCCAGAACAAAAACCTGAGTTGTTGGCAGAGAGTCCTCATATTTTCTCCTAGCCCAGTTCCCACTGGACTCATCCATTCATCCAAAACACTTTTATTGAGGCATTAATGTGTACCAGTGACTGCATTATGTGTAGAATTATAACAGTGAACAGGGCAGAGACAATGAGTGTTCATATCCTATGGACGTTGGAGTGGCTGAGAGTAAATTTTGAAAGATCTGATGCTCTTAACAGTCTGGCAGATATTGCAGCATAAGTAGTTCACTTTCTCTATCACTAGGTGTCAAATGGAAAATGGCCTCTCCTTCATTTGGAACTAACCACTACGGCACTTTGATACCATGAAGCCTCTGGAGTATTGGTGGTATTTTCTGGGGAGGCAAGAGGGGGAGATTATACCCAAGAAAGCAGAAATACCTGGGCCAAGAAGAGCAGAAACAGAGACCATAGTGCCTGCCAGCAGGGACAGAGATCATGATGCTCAGCAGAGATGCAGGTGAAATCATGGGCCCAGGAGAGCAGTGATGGGGAAGATGCAGGGTCTGTGATACCCTGAGGAGCAGTGATGAAGAGCCAGGATGAATAGTGGAGAAGAACAGTGCTGGTGGGAGAATACTTCTTTGTGAGTGCATTTGTGAAATCCCCTGGAGCCACACAGAGATACTGGAGAGATTTTTCAGGACAGAAATCTGTTTTTTGCTGCTAATATGACGTTACACACACTCACAGTCTGTCAATTTCTGGGGAAACTTAATTAAAATAATCATAATGAGGACAACAACAGCATCACTCCCCTCCACCACCACCATAACTACTGCCGTTATTGAATGCTTACCAGAGGCCAGGAACTGGTCTATGAGCTTCAAATATATTACTGGTAACTCTTAGAAGGATTACAAAAGACTTCCACTTTAGGCCAAATGGAGTAACAGGGGTCAGATTTACCCTGCTTTCTCGGATAATTAAAAAATGGACAAAATACATGAAACAGTAGTTTTCAAGACATTGATATCAGGCAAGAGAGGACAATGACCCCTGAAAGATGAGAAGTGAACAAGATGAGCCTATGATGCCCCAGCTTACAGGCCATGTGCAGGGAAGGGGTACCCAGGCAGAGCTCAGCAGACTCCCTGAGTTAAGGAGGCTGAGGGTCTGGAAAGACCAGAGCAATTAGAGTTTGCAGGACATGGTATCAACAAGAAGAGACCTGCACAGAGAAAGAAGTCCAGAGATCTGCAGAGAGTCCTTCTTGACTAATCAGTACATGAGCGTAAGGAAAATAACCAAGGTCAAGAAAAGAACCACCCAAAAGTTAACAGTGCCCAGTGCTTATACAGGACTGGGAATGTGCTTGTTCCCAACAATCAGACTGGAAAATATCGTGATGCACAGGGCATTGGGTAGAGATTTCAGAAGGATCTTTCTTCAGTAGTAACAATAATTAGTTCCAGACAGCTATGGTCCCACCTAACAAATCTTTAAAATGAGACCTGAAAGGATCAAACAATTTCTAAGTAAATTAATTGCATCCTAAAACAAATATCAAGAATATTTATAGGAATATAAAAATATTCAGCACTCGACAAGGTAAATCACAATGTCTGGCATCAAATAAAACATTACCAGACATACAAAGAAGCAGGAAAATACCAACCATAATGAAGAGAAAAATTTATCAACTTAAACCAATTCAGAACTAACACAGAAAAGGGCAAAAAGTTAAGTAGAGACATAGAAAATATTAAAAATATTAAAATTGAACTAAAGATCAAGACTATAATGTGTGAGATAAAAAATACAGTGATGGAGTTAGGGGTAGATTAGATATTGTAGAGGAAAAGATCAGTGAACTTGAAGACTAGAAATAATCTAAAATGAAACAGACTATTGAAGCATGACACTATTGATATATACTACAATATGATGAATCTCAAAATAATTATATTGAGTGAAAGAAATCACATACATACACACACACGAGTACATACTGTATGATTCCATTCACATAAAACTCTGAAAAATGCAAAATAATATATAGTAAGAGAAAGCAGATCAGCAGTTGTTGGGGCTGAGGAGGGCAAGAAAAGGTAAAAGGGAAAGGGGAAGAGGAAACTTTTGGAAGTAATGTATATGCTAATTATCTTGATTTTGGTGGTAGCTTCAGGGGTATATGCCTATTTTTAAACTTATCAAATTGTACACTTTAAATATTTGAAGTTTATTGTTAATTATATCTCAATAAAGCTGTCAAAAAAAAAGCATGGTATTACCACACCTATTTCAAAGATGAGAAAACTGACATCTAGGGATATTAAGTGATTTGCCTATGACTGAACAGTTCGTAAGACAGTGACCCAGGTTTCTTAATTCTGCATGCCTTTTAGTGGCATCAGACGGCAACATCGAAGCTAATATTCCTAGAACATGCTTTTTGAAAGGATTATAGTTTTAAAAATCCTTATAATAAATACTGAGCATTTGTTGATGGACCCTCTCTAACATATACAATGCTTACCACCACCTTACAAATTATAAACATATTACTTTAACTGTAAAATGTCAGTCTCCCCACCCCTTACTGGCCAATATAAAGTAAGCTCTTGAGAGCAGGGATTTTGTTTTATGCACTAATATTTATATTGACTACCTCTTATATACCACCTCTGGGCCTCTTTGTCTCTTGTGCTAGCTGTCACTTTGGTAACCAAATATGTGTGAACTCTACTGGACTTTCCAGAGGCATAAGCTGTCAGTGCCCTGCCTCACGCCTGCGTCTGGTGCCTCTTACCTCATGCCCCAGGGTTTTTCTGTTGCAAGGCCCCACTCAAGTAGCGTATGTTACTTGAAAGTGCAGGTTTTCCTCATGGGATAAATCTTTTCCAATGGGAGGTGGGATTCAGTGGATAAATTCTGCCTCCTTTCACCTCCTGATGGATGGTCCTCACATCACTTCTCAGGGATGGTGCTGTAGGATCAAGCAATCAGACTCGGTGCTGTCAGGCATCATGCTCCTGTATTTGCTCCCCCTCCTTCCCAGTTTTACTTCCTTTGACCCTCACACCTACCTCCTTGGATCAAATTCTCTAATTAAGTAAAACATATAAGCCCCTTATCTCAGTCTCTGTTTTCTGCTTTAAGAGTTGGTGCCAGCAGTGATTCTAGAAAGCAGACCCCTGGGTGGCATTTTGGAGCTGTGTTATTTACCAGTTGGATGGGAATCAGACACTCCATGCCAGTGATAAGTGGGGTAGTGGTAACTTCTAGGAGACAGTGGCAGTGTAATGATTAAGGTTTTCAACTAGGTTTACTTGGGATGAAGCACAGGTAGAAAGTGAAGTGATATGTGGTGACTGTGGCTCTTGAATAGTATGGGGACAATGATAATTACAGTGGTTGTAGAGTGGGCTGGCTTTTAAAACTTTATTAAAGCTGTAAAAAATGACCCAAACAACTAGCTTAGAAAAGCCAACTGACAACTTAAATTATGTTGTGAAAACTAGAAATTTCTAAGGCAGCTTTCAAGGAGACACCCATCTCTGCAGCCACAGGACAGATTGTGCTGAAGATCAGACCCAGCATCTAACTGAAAGGATATCAGAGCTGCAAGGGAGACAGAATGTACAGCTGGACAAGTGTCCTGTGTCATGGTCATCTTGAATAGGAAAAGAGTGGAACCCTGAGACTTGGGCTAGGGTAACTCGGGTGGATGAGCCAGAGGACCTTGACTCCTCAGGTTCCTTTGAACTCTCCAGAATGGCAGAGGACCCCCATCTTTGTCAGAGGAGAGTAGCTCCCTCCTGTCTGGAGATTGCGATGACCTCACCTGAGGTAGGTGCCTCATAAGGTTCTGCTTATTCTCCACAAGATTTTCCTTCACTTCCTCTCATTCATCCAGGCCAACAACAAAAGCCAGATTTCAACACAGTGTGAGTAGAGAAGTACAGCCCTGCTATGGGACAAAATAGCTTACAGTGTGAGGGAATCACAGGACCTATTTAATATGTACCAGCAGAGACCAGAACACATGTGTGCAGGGATCTTGTGGGTGTTGAACCAGAGAGGAGTATAAGATGAGACAGAAGAGAATTTATTGTTGGTGCCCTTGCCCATGAATTAGGATTCAACGGTCTGACAGGGACCTTTGCACTTGGAGTTGGTCTTAATAGTTTCTGGGATGACTATTTGAAGCTTGTGTATCAGTGGATTACAGTTCATGATGTTATTTTCAAAGTGTTGTCCCCAGAACAACAGAATCAGCATCACCTGAGGAAATGCAAATTCTCTACTGAATCAGAAACTCTGGGCGGGCCCTAGCAATCTGTGTTTTAATAAGTCTGCCAGGTGATTCTGGTGCTCACTAAAGTTGGAGAACTGCTAGCCTACAGTAACGAGGTGGAGAAGCCAGAATTTCTTTGGCACAGTATTTAAGGAAGGGGTCAGTCACCCCAGAGAGAGGGGAATGTTAGAATGGATTTGTTGTGTAAGATGTGAGGACCACTCTGAGTAGGTTCCGTCAGAGGGCCTTGAGGGCACCCCTTCATTAAGGCAATAAAGAAGGCTGGGTGAAGGAGACACTGGCATCTTTAACAAACTTGATGGTGGCCACCCTCTGGAGGAAGAGGTTAACCATGGGAGATGCTTCCATGAACCTGGGCTCCCCAATATCAATGGGATGATAGGATTCTAGAGTGATAGAGGCTAGGTGGCAGTACTTAGGGTCAGAGGCAAGGGGGTGTCATACTGTACAAGCAGTGAGGCTGAAGGGGCAACTGGGGTGCATTGACCTGCATGGATTTGTGTAAATGGCTAAAGAGATCATGGCAATGGGAGGAGTGTGGTGATAGAGAGATGACTGATTAGAGTGTTGCTTGGCTTGTGAAATGACAAAAAGGTGGCACAATGGAAAACGAGAGTCCCTCACCCAGTTTCAGTTTAGTCTTTGAGTCGACTCTTTGAAGAGAAGCCCACATTCCCCCCAGGAAGGGCCTTGTGGTATAATTGCAAGTATTGATGGTAAGCATTCCACAGACTTTTCCCCACAGTGACCTGGGCCATTTGCCAGGTTAACTGTGTGCTGGGAAAATAGGAATGCCCAGATCTGTGGGGATGTTAGCTCTGGGGTCTGAGCTGACACTGATGCCAGGGGACCAATGAGCTATCATGGTCTTTGAAAATGTTCATCACACCAGCCCCTCCCTAATCAGTTCCTTATAGTCAGATCTTCCGCCATTTCCTGGCCCATACTCCCCAAGATCGTTACAAAAAAGTGACGTACAATTTCTACTAGCTTGTTTCTTCCTTACACTGTCAGAAGAGGGTCTAAAATGATGATTGCGTCACATGCTTTATCTTACTTGGGGAGACAGATTTCAATAATGTCAGAAAGCGACATCTCCCTTTGACAAGGTTGGGCTGACCAGGCCAAGTGATCTCATTCTCAATATTTAACTTGTGTGATCTCAGACTCTCCTTTTCCCAAATGTCAGAAATCATGACTTCCCATTGTCTGTTCTTCCCCTCTGGGCAGCTCACAGGGGCTAGGGTAAGGAGAGCCATCCCGGCAACAGGTTGTCTGGATGTTTGGTCTCATGCCCACAGCCGCGGGCATTAAGAGAGGGAGCTCTCGATTTTGCCAACCATGGCTTCTTGCATGCAGCAATGGGGACTGGCTGGAAGAAAGCAAGAATAGTATGGCTATGCCCATGACTGTCATCTGCACTGAGCTCTCCAGGGTCAGCAGGAGAAGTGGCAGGTCTGTAGAACCCTGGCGGCTCCCAATCACTCAATGCAAAACCCAAACCCTCCCCTCCAGGGTCTCCCCGCTGAGCTGACACTGCTCAGCTTCCCTGTCATCATCACTTGGGGGTGTTGCTTGCTGCCCTGCTTCCTCGTTTGCATATTCCTTCTGTGGTGGTGAGCCTGGCTGGCTTTCTTGGAGATGTGTGCCAACCACGATGGCTTCTGTGATCTAGAAAGTCTCTCCTCATGGCAGCTCCCTCACCATAGCTGAGGTTAAACCAACCCATGTTGTCTTTCACTGTCCTCATACTTTTCATCCTGTGGCAGAAGCCTGTTTTTCTTGGTTTATGTCTGCTGATAGCTAAAGTACTTTTACACGTACTTTTATACTTCCTCTTATTCCCCATCAATAAAAGTTTTATGAAGAAAAAGTCCTATACACAGACACCCTTGCTGCACATTTCCTCATCTTCCAAGTTTGGATGATTGCAAGTAGAATTCTTAGAGACCTTGTATATACAGATGGAATGGGGGATTTACAAGCCTCACAAAAGGAGAGTGTAGATAACTGACACTTCAGACTTCTTTGACCAGCTCTCCTGGTTAAGCGCAGAAACATGAGCACTGATTGACTGTCTCTTTAGTATTGCGGCAGCAAGGCAAAGGGTATGGAGTCTAGCCCTCAAAGATCCCATAGTCCAGTTAGGGAGAGATTGAGGGATATATAAAAACAGAAAAGTAATAGAACCGTATATAAGGCACCTGATGGGCGACAAATGAAAACCTCACTAAAGACTCACTGAGGCAGTGATGCTGAAGCACGGCTTTGAAGATAAAGTGGGAAAGCAAATTGCTAGCAAGAAGAATGGGATATGGTAACCACAGGAAACAGCATTATGTCTGCTGGAGAATATAAGGAAAGTCACGCGTCACTTAATGACGGGGACACATTCTGAGATGCGTCGTCAGGTGATTTCCTTGTGTGTGAACATCATAGAGTGTATCTACACAAACCTAGATAGTATAGCCTACTACACTCTGAGGCTATGTGTTACTAATATTAAGGGACCACTGTAGTATATGTGGTCTGTCATTGAATGAAATGTTGTCAAGCAGCGCATGACTATAGATGGCTCTGCTGGAGTTGAAAATGTGAGTGGGAAGAGTGAAAGAAAATGGAAATGGAGAAACAAGCAGGGTTGGGCAGCAGATTGTTTTGTATTCCTGGAAATGCAGACTTTGTTCTCTAGGCCAGTGCCTGTCAAAATGTGGTCCCTGGACCAGCCACATCAGCATCTCTGGAAAATTGGTTAAACACGTAGATTTTTAGGTCCCACCCCAGCAAATGGATGAGCATCTCTGGGGATGTGGCTGGCAATCTTAATTTTAACAAGCTTTCCAGGTGATTCTGATGCACACAAAAGTGAGAACCTCTGTTTTCGAGGATGAGGAGCCATATCAGGTTTCTGAGCATTGAGAAGTTTGGGTTTTAAAAAGATCTCTCTTACAGAAATGTGGAAGTAGCATTGGAAAGGACAAGCCTCGTGATCGTCATCAACTGGGAGACTATTCCAACTGGCCAGATGGGAAATGATGAAGGCCTAAGCAGAATGGAAGTGGAGGAACTGGAGAGAAGAGGACAGAGGGGAGAGGTGAAAAAGGAAGACGTGGAGACCAGCTGGACTTAGGAGGTGAGGGAGTGTACCTGGGCCAGGGGACTTTGGCTGCTGTGCCTGAGGCTGCATGAGGATGGCCTGGTCTGGTCAGACCAGCTAACCAAGAGGGAGGCGTTCTCCGGTGCACCTCAGCATCCACAGAATTGCGTAGTGGATGCCTCTTTTCCCACCTTCATGGTGAAGAAGCAAGAGCTCTTTCTCAGCCATCAGAACCACTGACACGAAGATGGATGATTATTCCACAAAGAGAAAACTTCTCGAAACCAGTCTTGTTAATGAAAAGAACGTGTAAGCATGTGCATGTGCCCCTGTGTGTGTGTGCATGTGTGTGTGTTTACACACAGACACATTCTAGGAATGCTATGGTGCCATATTTCTCTTGTGGTTTCTGATTATTTGGTATCTCCCAGTGTCCACACGTGTATGTAACAGGAGGTGGGATGAGGTGACCTGCATAGCCACCAGTACTTCATTACATTTATGTCGATCTTGTCTCAGTCTCTGTGTGTTTGACTCCAGCAAACAGCATGCATAGGAAAGTATGAGAATTTTCTTTTGCCTGGGGTTGCAGGGGTTACTTTCAGACTTAATCATCTCTTATAAGAATGTTCTAAAACCCCAGCTATCAGCCATAGAATGTGATTGTGCTCCTTTATTGTCCCAGAGTTGGGCACCCAAGAGTCACATTAACAGATTGTTTTATTTGCACCAAATGTCCTATTGTGGGTTGAGTTGTGTCCCCCTAAAAGATATGTTCAAATCCTAACCCCAGTACCTGTGAATGTGACATTGTTCAGAAACGAGGCCTAAGAGATGTAATCAAGTTAAGACGAGGTCATACTGGACTAGGTTGGCCCTAATCCAACAACTGTTGTCAAGGGAAATTTGGACATGGGTACACACACAGGGAGAGTGTCATGTGACCATGGAGGCAAAGATTGGAGTGATGTGTCTACAAGCCAAGGAACTCCAAGGATTACACCACCAGAAGCTAGGAAGAGGTAAGGAAGGATCTCCCTCACAGGCTTCAGAGAGAGCCTTGCCAGCACCTTGATTTTGGACTTGTGGACTCCAGAACTGAAGACAATAAATTTCTGTTGTTTTAAGCCATCCAAGTTTATGGTAATTTATTACGGCAACCCCTGAAACTAACACATGCTCCAAACCTTTAGTGGGGTTGAGATCCACAATTCCAATGCAAACATGAAGATGTAAGGGAAAAAACCCAACAAAAACCCAAACGAACAAAAAATAAACAGAGACGATTTGAAACTTATGCAAGACAGACTATGTAATCAGGGGAGTTAGGCAGATGAAAGAGGAGCCTTCTGTGTGAGAAATATGAAGAAAATGGATAATGCACTTTTTATCAAACTGTCTGAAAGTGCAATAGACTGCCTTCTGAGATGGAAGGGAAAATTCTCTGTAACTTTCAGGGAAAATAAGGACAGCCAGATAACCTCCCTCTTCTGTGACAGCCTATCACCAGATGAGAGATGGAGAATAATAGGAAAGACAGAGATGATATAAAACGGGCCCCAGACATGGAGCATTGCTGGATTAACTCCAGCAGCATTTGTGTACGTTGTCATGTCAATAAAATTACTGAAATTGAAACTTGAAATTGAACAGAGTGTGAAAGAAAGAAGATATTACTCAAGGGACATAGGCAGTAAATATTCACATTAAGGGGAGGTGATATCATGGAAAGTTCCTGTGGTTTGTGATGCCACCGAAGTCCAAACAAAGGGGTATAATTTCATTGTTTCCCTCCGTGGCGTTTTCTGCAGAATTGAGCACTTGGTGATAATGAAATTGGGCTCTGGAGAAGCGAAATCTAAGTTCAGAGACGCCTCAGTAGGTTGCAGTGCATATTCGTTTATTCACATGCCTTGTGGGGCTGCTCCTCTGATTAGGAACTGTGGGCTGCTTTATTCACCAGCAGGGATTTCATGTGAGTAGGCTCTAGGTTTCCCATTGTTGGACAAGGGAGAAAGCTGAGACTGGGTAAGACTGAGGGCAGCTTGGCAGCATAGCTGGAAATCCACCTCACCCCTTTCTCCTTGCATAATGGTGGAATGATTTTTTTACCCTTTCTACAATCTAGGCAGCCCTCACTGCATGCCTCCTGCAACCTCTCTCTTCTGCCATCTTAGGCAAAGGTCAGGGTGTGCTATTCCCTGGGCGGAGTTGGCCAGCTGCTGCTGGCCAGTTTATTCCCCTTCTCTAGCCAAGAAAGCCCTTCTATCTGCTGTTTTCGTCCCCAGCAGTCTGAGTGCCAAAGGGAAGTCTGACATCCACATACCCATGTGGCAGGGTACTGGAAATTCTGCTGCTGATCTGTCCACAGAGTAAGCTCCTGACTCAAAATATACAGATAAGTTTTTCCTGACATCCAAACAATTGCTCATATTTCCCTTTGGGGATTATTTTCTACTGAAAGGGTTTGCAGCCAGCTTTAAGTTCTCATGTTTTCATTAAAACAGGTCAAAATGAAACAAGACACAGCATCTAATCCATTTTGAGATGCATCTATAAAAGGTCCAGAGTTGTCAAACTGGTGAGGAAGACCTGTTTTATCTTTCCTGGGGGATGTTATTAATATGCTGAGCTCAAGATATTTGAATGAATTTTTACAAAGCAGTAGAAGGTAGGTACTGTTATGCTCCATATTTTATAAATGGAAACTGAGCCCTAGAGATATTAGGAATTTTGGCCAAGTTTGCAGAGTCAGGATTGGAACCCAGTTGGACATCTCTCGCAAACCATGCTCTTGACCATTATGCCACACTGCCACTCATGTGCTACAATTTTCAGGGAAGCACAGAGTGTAAGAGCTGGGTGACCTTAGCAGTCATTCAAACAAGCCTCCAGCCATACGTGAATGCCATCTATAGCACTGCTGAAAAGTGGTTGTCTAGAAGCTGCTTGGACACCTTTACTGTCAGAGAACTCACCCCCTCTCCAGAAAGCCCATACTGTATTTTGGATCAGATTTAAGCATTAAAAAATAGTTTTTGTTGTGATTTGATGTTTTCCCATGTGTAACCTCTACCCGTCCATCCTAGCTCTTTCCTCTGGGACCACAGGAAATAATCCCAGTGCTGTGGCAGCCTTTAGAGCATGTAAGAATGGGCTTTGCCTCTCTCTAATTCTTCGCTTTCACTCAGTCTTTCAAGAAGACCTCATTCATGACAGTTTCCAGAAATTTTGCTTTCCCTGGAATGTGCTATGGTTTGTTAAAGTTCCTTTGTAATTGCGGGAAACAGAATTTAGACACAATTTTCCAGGTGAGGTTGCCATAAAACAGCAAGGTGAGACGCTCATCCTATCCTTTTACCACTTTTGGGTCCTGGGAAACAGCTTGGTATTGACTAAGTTTTATACAAGATTAACTTGGAGTCTGCTCTGAGTTGCAATTTGGGATGACCCAGATGTGCTTTTAGACCATCAACAAATAGAGCAATTTTAGGAACAGAGGCCATGGTAAAAATGCTCAGCACTTTGTGTATTCCATTGACCAACCTTTGTAAAGACATAAACATAGTCCTTGGTCCAAATTGAACTCATTAAAATCCAACATTCCAACTGTGTTATAAGTGTTTATAGGTACCTGTCTGGATACCTCCCACATGGCAATTAGCCAAAGACCTTCATATAAATCTATGGAGGAAACAATCTTATCAGTTTCAATACATTGGTTAGGGCAAACATCCTAGGTATAGCGTATACATTTTGGACACAGGCTGCTGTTTCTTTCCTTGAAATCATCCAGTTTAGGAGCAAGAACTATTGAGAAGCCCAGAAACTTGCAAGAAAAGTGTTACCTCTCTGTCTTAGTCCTCTTGGGCTGCTATAACCAAATACCATAAAATGGGTGGCTTACACAACACATATTTATTTCTCACAGCTCTTGAGGCTGCGAAGTCCAAGATCAAGGTGCTGGCTGATTCAGTTCTTGATGTGGGCCCTCTTCTTGGTTTGCGGATGGCCGCCTTCTTGCTGTATCTTGACATGCTGGAGAGAGAGATGAACTCTTTCTCGTCTCTTCTTATAAGGGCACTAATCCCATTATGAGGGCTTCACCCTTGTAATCTAATTACCTCCCAAAGATCCCACCTCCAAATACCATCATATTGGGCATTAGAGCTTCAACATATGAATTTTGAGGGGACACAAACATTCAGTCCATAGCAGTCTCCAATTCAGCATCTCTTCATCTTCTAGCTTCATCTTCATCTCATCAACTAGCCCTTTCCTCTGAATCAGGACGGCAGTATCTTTTCAGAGTCTTTGTCTCTCTATGTTGAGTCCTGTTGGACAATGTCCCACCTAGTCTTCTCTAAAATGTATCATATACAGTTTCCTTTTTTGGCTATGGTCTCAGCTCAGCTTCAAATAACAAGGAGGATAGAATAATTGAACATCTGCTATTTGCCAGGCACTCTCTCTCATATTCATGATCTTCTTTAATTTTCCAACAGCCTTATAAAGTAGATAAAATTATTCCCACTTGATAAAGAAAGCTGAGAAACTGAGGCTCAGAGAGGTGGAATGACTTGCCTAAGGCAAGGAACCAGCAGAGTCAGTCTCCAAACTCTTCTAAGCTCATTCTTGGTCTAACTCATTCTGCTACTCTCAGATTGATTTAGTGTTCCAAACTGCAGTCCTCTAAGGCAATCTGAAAGCATGCCAACCATTTTCTCCTCAGAGGCAGGGTTTCCTCAACAGAACGATCCTATTGTGATATCCATGAACTAATTGCAGATTCATCCTAAAGTCAGTCAAGGAGAACTAACACATAGTTACTCATCCTATTGCAATTTCTTTATCTAAATGAGATAGGCTACTTCAGCTTGACTTTTCTCATCAGATCAAACCAAATCAATGATTTTTAAGAATCCAAATGTGTTCTTGCTTAGAAAACAGGAGAAATAAAAGCAAAAGATTTTATTGAGCTACAGGAAATAACTTTTATCAATCAATTCATATCACTACAAATCTTTTGGTTTCAAGATTTAAAGGTAGAGGCAGAACAGGTGAAAGGATGGGTGCTGAATTTGACTGATCTGCAAACTAGCAGCTTCCAAAGGGCTTTGTGGTAGAGGATGTTTTCAAATGCTACAGAACAAGGAAAATCTAAATCTTTAAGCCAGAATTCCTTTAGAATTTAGGATATGGACCAGCAGTTCCCAGGTTCCCAGGGCCAGGCAGGTTATGTCAGTATATGATAGAGCTGAGTATAGGTTTGTAGAGAATCATGGCGCACACTTTGACTAAAGGCATTGAAAAAAAATTAAACATTCGACTGGCCAAACAAACAAGACTCCAGGCCAGAGTTTGTTCCTTGGGTTCTAATTAATGACCCACTCTTTTTGGTACTTAGTGGCCCAGTCTTTATGTAGTACAGAATTCAGTTTCTCCTGTTGCACAGGTTGCAGATTCTTTGGTCAGCTCTGGAGGGCTGAGAAGACTGTTCTCTGCATGGAAACAAACTACAAGAGGAAATAGATGTACTTAGGAAAGAAGAGATCTGGTCACAATACAGCCTCTCTGGGATGATGATAAAAATGAAGAGAGACTCTCACTTTAGCTGCCTAGAAGTCTCAATCCTACAGCTTTTTGGGGTGATCCCATTGATGACGTTTTTTTTTAAACTCACCCTCAGCTAACATCTGTTGCCAATCTTCCTCTTTTTAATTTTCCCTCCCCAAAGCCCCAGAACATAGTTGTATATTCTAGTTGTAAGTCCTTCTAGTTCTTCTGTGTGAGGTGCTGCCACAGCATGGCTACTGACAGACGATTAGTGTGGTTATGTTCCTGAAACTGAATCCAGGTCTCTGAAGTGGAGAGCATCAAACTTTAACCACTAAGCCCTCAGGGCTGGCTCTGATGACATTTTTTTTTTTTTTATGGAGGAAGATTAGCCCTGAGCTAACATCTGCCACCAATCCTCCTCTTTTTGCTGAGGAAGACTGTCCCTGAGCTAACATCCATGTCCATCTTCCTCTACTTTATATGTGGGATGTCTGCCATAGCATGGCCTGAGAAGCGGTGTGTAGGTCTGCACCCGGGATCCGACCTGGTGAACCCTGGGCCACCGAAGTGGAACGTGTGAACTTGACAGCTGTGCCACTGGGCTGGCCCCCTCTGATGACATTTTTAATGATTCAAGTATTTCTCTTATGCCCAATGGAACCAGCATCCTCTTTTCTTTCCTCTTTCTTTTCTTAAAAAGATTTTGTTATTGGAAAATTTCAAACATACAAAAAAAGAGAGAAAAGTATAATGAGCTCCTTGGTCTCCTTCATCCAGCCTCAACAATTCTAAGTGCAAAACCAGTCTTGTTTCCTCTGTATTTCCACTTACTGACCTTGCCCTCTCCAAACACCCTACCCCCCATTTTTTGAAGCAAATTTCAGGCATCATGTCAATTTATCTATAAATATTTCAGTATGTATCTCTAAAAGTTAGGTATTCTTTTCTAGAATCCATAACCATAACCACAATACCATTCATTTTTACAGAAAAAAAAAATCCCTTCATATCATCAAATATCCAATCAGTGTTCACAGTCTCATTCTTTTCATCTTTTTACAATTTTGTTCAATCCACACATTGCCATTGTTGATATCTATCATAAGTCTATTCCCCTTCTAGCTCATTTTTGCTCTCTTTTTCTTTATAATTTAGTTGTTGAAGAGACTGAATTGTCTGTCCTAAAGGGCTTTCCACTGTCTGGATTTTACTAATTGGACCCCATGGTGTCATTAAATGAGTTCCTCTGTTCCTTTAAATTGCCGGTTAGATCTACAGCCTTGATTTGATTCAGGTTTGATTTTCTCTCTTTTGGCAAGACTACTTCATTTGTGCAGTTCTGTGCTTTCATCAGGACATCCCTGATGTCCAGGTGTCTCTGTGATGTCAGCAGCGTTGATGATCATTGTCTAGATCCATTATTTATTCATGGTTACCAAATATTGATTTCCTAATTCCATCATTCCTTCTTCACTTTGTATCTAGCATAGTTCTAAAAGAAAAATTTTCTCTCATCATCAACCAGGTTACTCTGAGGCATAGTTCTTTGCAGGAAAAGAAACACAATTGCTTGATACTTTCCTTGTGTTTACTAGTTTTCAGAACGGTGAATTGGTTTCCTAATTTTCCATCAGTTACGACTGAGTTTCTTTTTTGCTATTGTTATTATTTATTATTATTTGCATCATCTGGACTTATGGATTCAAACATTTTTGACATGATATCAAGCCATTGAAATTTATCCTTATCAATGGCCAAATTTTCCCAACTTTGGATAGTGAGAGACTTTTTAATTTGGATTGTGAGTCCTTTTGACAAAACCCTAGCAGTCCTTAATTACTTCCTTGCTTTTTAGTATAATAAATTATTTCAGGCTCACTTTGTTCATTTCCTGTCCCAGAACTAGAATCACCCATTTCTTCAAGGAAAATTCTTTTGGGAGAAATATTTAGAAACCATAGTCTGGATACCAAGGGTGCTCATTGCTACTGGATTTGTCATTGTTTCTACACTTTTCAGCAGATAAAGCGAGGAAATATTTATATTTTCAAAAGATAAAATTCATCATGACTTCATTCTGGTACTTCCAATTCAAATTCAGGATTATGGGTTTTTTTTTAACCTCTTTATTCTTATGCCTGTAAGCCCTTCTCCGAAACTGAAACTCCCAGTTCTCAAAAATGTCAACATAAGCATTCATTTATTTGATCCCACAATACCTGCAAAACAGTGTAAGAATAACAAAACCAGGAATGCAAACAGCGGTATGATCATTGGATACGCACAATTTACAATACCTTTGCAGTTCTTTCGTCTTTAGGGTTTATCTCACTTAGAAGGTAAAGTCAACTGACGTGCTTTAAAATATCTTGGAATAGTTCCTCCCTGTTTGGTTATGCCACCAACTTAGGTTCATTTGCTTCACTTTACCTAAGAATTTTAGAGAATTCTTTTTTTTTAAAATTTAATTTTGGTTTATACCAGTATCTCCTCTTCATGTAAAGTTTATCGGGATGCTGGTGTTTCTCCTACTTAATTTTCCATTTAATATTTTACTTTTCTGAGTTCTGGAGTTCTGATCTGTCTTGCTTCCTTTGACCGCCATTAATTTTCTACATATCTTTGCTTCAAGCCGAAGACCTCCCCAGTTTCTTAAACCCACCCCAAATTATCGCTAACACACTTCATGTGCACAGAAGACTTTTAATTAAGGATTATCTGTAGGTAATGGGTATGGCTTATAGGCAATCACTTAAAATTGACTATAGGCATTATACTCTAAAATTAGCCATAAATCCCCACAGGCCTGGCCTGTTGCCATCTTTTTTCTCCTGAGCCCTCTCTCCCATTTTCTGACTCAAACTACAAACTCCCAGTTATTCATTTATTTTTCCCCAGAAAAATAGCTTTATTGGGATTAGCATCTGGACAAAGAAAGTTGCAGTACCTGATGTATTGTAACAGGGTAAGGAATGCGGATAAAGCAGACGTATCATTGTTAGCAGATCCTGCAGTAAGTATAGGGAACACAAGTCTGTTGGGAAATAGTCTCCCCACCCCTAAACACTCCACTAAGTTGCCGTTTAAAAAAAATGAAACAATGTTCTTAATATGCCTTTGTCACCTCAACTACCACTATTACAAATAAAAAGATGAATCACATTTTATTAATTTTAGATTTATTTTCCACATATAGCTCAAAGGTCCGCCATTCTCAAAGGTTTCTGCTCTTCAGAATCTGGCAGGCATAAGGTCAACTGAGAAGTGAGAGGGTAATCTTACTGGCCCGGGGCCTTTTTCCATCTTTCCTCATCCATTAGGGCCATGTAGTAGGGAGTGTCTCAGGCTTGGGGAGCAGGGTTATCTCCCCCAGCACAACAGCACAATGAAGTGTCAGAAGCCCAATGGAGGGCCAGGCTGGTGAGACTCGTGGGCAGGAAGGCACAGCCCATAACTGGTGCAGGAGGAAGAGGGATGCTTGCTGGCTTGGGTACCTCGGGTGTTTATGAACTTTCTCTGTCTTCTTCTTCATCTTCTCTTCCAGTACTGGCCCTGCATTCCAGGTACCCAGGAATTCACGGAAGCCTTGCCAGGCAGCTGGTGGGTGTGGAGGTGAGTAGGGAGTAGTGAGTGTCCAGGGCAGGGGCTTAGTAGCCTGGATACTCGGGCTGCAGCCTAGAGCAAGGGGGACACTTAGGGGAAAACAGGATTTCCATGGGGGGCCCTAGAGTTTGTGTATGGGGGGGAGACAGGATTGACAGGATTGTGACCTTCAGGGAATGCAGAGTTGGAGGATCAAGGAGGACCCCCAAAAGGCATGGCCCCAGGTCCCCTGCACTACATTCAGTGCCTCAGTACTCCTTGCTAAGTCTGTGCCTGCACTCAGTTCATCCTTATCCTTCTATCACTTTCTTAAAAAGAGCAGTTCGGCTCCCCTTTCAACCCCAAACAAGCTCTTGATCCAGCTTCCTATATCCAGACACCCACTGAAGTGTCCTGTAAGCTCAGGACCATCTACTTAGGGTCTCTATCCTTCCACAATTCAAAACATTGACAGGAGCTTAGAAGGCACCGATTCCCTTGCTCCCTGACCACAGTCTAGTCTGTCCCTGCCTGTCCCTCCTTCCAGAGCCAGACTCCAGTGCTTGTGGGACTTTCCCCCTTCTTTTCTTCAAGCTGTGGAAGCACTGGGAAAAGCAGAACCAAGCGCGTAGTCCAGAAAGTGTGACAATATGCCACATGACAAAAGTTGGACTCAGCGAATTTTTCCTCTTTCATTTTCTCTCTCAGCTGCTTTTCTGAAACAGGCAAGCTTTCTGTGTCTGCCTGAAGTAGTGGGTCGCATAATAGCTGTCTCAGTCCTGCTGTCGACTTTTCTCCTGCTCTCAAGGTCTTGTGCTTCCTGCCAATCAGCAAGAACAAAGAGATCTCAGACCCCTGAAGGGCCCGCAGCTTATCTTTCAGTTTGTAATCGGAAGGACACCACCACTACCACCAGTAAAATCACTTCAAAATTAAATACTATGGAAAAAATGTGTAATTGTAGTCTGAATAAACTGTACTTTGAATAGATAATTACTGGAAGCATGTTTGCTCTCCCTGTGAAGAGTGTCAATATTTGTCTAAGTGTCACGTGGCTAAGCCCCACGGAGAAAAGCCTACTTCAGTCCCGGACGATGGGTGGGCAGATGTCTGGCCTGAACCTGCTCTGTCTAGCAGTTGGCCAGTCTTACTAGTCCTCCCATCATCCCTCCACAGCCTGAACCCCAGGCCAGTGGAGGCTCAGCTGTGCTGTGGTACTGCTGGCATCCAGGGGACAGATGACACAAGACAGATCCACAAATGCCAGCAGACCAACCCTACGTGAGCCGTGTCTCCTCACAGCAGGCTGTCTGGGCTCCCAGGGCACTGAGCACCATGGTCACAGTTTCTGCTCAGGGCATCACTGATTTTTCCCTGATGGCATCATTGCTTCACTGCAGTGGGAGTCCTCTTGTCCACTTGAATCTCTTTTGAGATTCGAATCCCCATAGTATCAGCATGTTTTCTCTAACCTCCCTCCTTTTGTCCTCTCCCCCAGTTCCAGAAGGATAACCTGGTTCTAAGACGGGAGAGGTGTTGGGAGGTGGGAGGTTGAGCATGTGGAAAAGCCATCACCTAAAGTACCATCTTCTTGTTCTTCTTTTTTTTTTTTTGGTGAGGAAGATTGGGCCTGAGCTAACATCTGTTGCCAGTCTTTCTCTTTTTGCTTCAGGAAGATTGTTGCTGTGCTCACATCTGTGCCAGTCTTCCTCTAGTTTATGTGGGATGCTGCCACAGCATGGCTCAATGAGTGGTTCTAGGTCTGCGCCCGGGATCCGAACCTGTGAACCCCAGGCCACTGAAGTGGAGCGTGTGCACTCAACCACTCCACCACCGGGCCAGCGCCTGAAGTCCATCTTCTTTAGATATCTCACGGTCTGACCAGTGATGGCCAAATCTCATACTTCACACCTGTTTTCTGTAATGCTTTTTCCCCATCACAGCCTTCATAACTTAGTGTTTTGAAAACTGTTGAGAAATGCGGCTTTTGGTGACTGTGCTGAGAGTGATTATGACCCTTGTTTCTCCTCCCAAATAACTAGGGGCCGCCCAGAAACATCAGTTCCCATGGCGTCTAGACTTATAATTACGAGTGCCAACTCCGTCTTGAGTTTTCCTGTGCCTTTTCCTTCTTCTGGGAGGACCCGAACCGTCTAGAGCACTTCGAGGCCTGGGCTCGCCTCGCTCTGGGTCTCCGAATCCTGGTCAGAGTCTGAGCACTGGGCTCCTGGGGTTCCCAGCCAGACATAATATTTCACCTCTACAGGCTTTAGGCATTCTAGCGACTGTATTTTGGGAACCCCAAGTCAGAGTAAATATCTGACATGTTTAAATAGACTTATGGGATCTATATAATAAAATATCTCCAATGAGCACTGGCCAAGAGTGTCTGTGCCTCATGATGACCCTGGTGGGTTACTGGCACCTGAATGATAACCACAAACTCAGCAGTGCGGTGCTCTGCCCGCTGCTGATGAACCCTATGTGACCTGTTTCTCAGCACCTGAAGTAGGTTGCCATTTCTGGACTTTGCACAGCTATTTATGGACCATGTGTCCCCAAGCTGGCCTTTCTCTTTCCGTGACATTTCCCACCTGTGAAAAAAGGAGTTTTAGTAGAAAATCCCTGAGATCTTTTCCAACTTTAACAACTGTAAGGTGTTATGATCTCTGTTTCTGATTTATCTTTCCTCCCTCCAATATATCTTTGAGAAATCTCAAGAACGAGCGAACTGGACCCTAGCTGACCACTGTAACTTGCCAGAATATAAAGTGTTCCCTTCTCTTTTCTCCTAAGCCAGATGCAGAGGATTTGCAAAATCCCCACTGGGGCAAACCGTGTCTCTGAATCGCACACTCTGTTTATTTATTTGCATTAAAAATTAGTATTTCATTGCCTTCACATGAAATTAGTATTTCATTGTTTCTAACAATGTTTACAGGTTTAGCATGGATCCTGACCATTAATGGAAAAATAAATTAAAATGCCTCCATCCTCAACCTATAGAATCTTGGCACACTTATGGATGAGACTAATGCTATTAAACGAGGTTTTAGAGGAGAGGCAGGAGACTGTGTCCTTGACATAACTGAGCTGAATGTATTTTGTTGTGAAATTCCCAAGGAATTGACTTGCAAATCAGAGCTCAGAAGCCCACAATGGTAGACAACAGAGCTGCCTGGTGAGCAAGTCTGGGGGATGGTAAGAGGCAGGATGAGGGAATTCTCTAGACATCAGTCGCCCAGGAGCTGCCAAGAACCGTTTCCTCAGATGAGATGCTCTTGCGTGACTTCCCTTGGTGGTGTTCCTCTGAGAGTGTATCCTAAGCGACCCACCCTTACTGCCATTCTACCAGATTTTCTGCTCTGGGAACACATGGTGGCAGGGGTTGGGGGGCAGTGGAGATTGAGGACCAGAGAGTAGTCAACACTCATACCAGGATTAAAAACTCCCAAGATTTGGCTCTAACTAAATGTGACAGTTGGCCTGCCTTCCAGGCTGCTTTCTCTAACAGACAGGGAGAGTCCCCACACTCTTTTTTTCCCACCCACATTTATTGAGTACCTGCTCAGTACTGCTCTTGCTGACGTCACAGCTGAGTGGGGCCACAGGCCCATCAACAAGGACTTATAATTCAGTGTGGTCAGGGCTATGCCAGTTAAACACAGGTGGTGTGGGAGCACAGAGAGGGGGTCCTGACCTTGCCGGACCCTCAGGTGGAATCTGGGCAGCGCCTCTTAGGGCAAACGCGGGCTCAGTCTCCAAGGACAGTGTCTGCCTGAATGAGAAAGAGCAGGAGGAAGTGAGCAGGAGAGTCCATTTACAATTCTGTCATTCATAAATTCGTCCAAACCTTCTTGGAAGGCATTTCTATTTCCTGCCAGCACCGCCTCTTGGGGTGATGAATTCCAATAAGTTCCAATCCGTTTATTACTCGCTGTGAGAGAAATTGCTTCCTTTTATGTCCAGAACTAAACCTGGGTCACGTTTCACAGGATATCTCCTGGTCACAGAGTTTTGGAATTTGGTGAGTAAATCTGCGCCCTGTGGACCCTCAGTATTTTTGGTTCTGTGATCTGAGTCCCCTCGCCTCTCAGCCTTCAGACGAAGACACCAACCTTTCAGCCTGTCTGATATTCCCCTTTTATTTGTCCTTTTCAGAATCTCTCCTTGTACCTTTCTAGGTTGTGGTTACCAGAGCATCCTCAACTATCCTGTTTTACAGGAAAATAAAAAGGGTGCTTTGTGTAAAGGAAGGAAAGGATTTTTGCTTTCTGTTTCTGATAACACAACAAGGGAGCACCGGACAACTAACTGACTGAGAAACCCTCTGGGTCCAGGCCACCTGCATCTGAAGCATCTCCCTATCCCCGGGCCTTACCCAGAGCCTGTTACATGATCAGGGCACGCTGGACGAGTGTCTCCGGGGAACCGAGTGACGGAATGTCCTGAGCACCGGTAGGTCCCTGGCTCCATCATTACTGAGTACCCAGAACCGTTCACACGTAGAGTTCTGATTTTTTCTTTTACAAATTTCTTCCTAAACTTCCTAACCTCTTTCCGGGATTGTAGGTTCTTCTTTGGGGTCTCAACTTTTTACTGCTTGTGGAGTGATTTATTTATAACATGTTCTTTACAAAATTATCGTGTTTTTATGATTACAAAGTGGAAAATGTTCGTGCAGAGCATTTGGAAAATACTGAAAGGATAAAGTAGAAATGTAAAATCATCCACGATTTAACCACACCTCAATATATTCCTCCCCAGCTTTTTCTATGACACATGTATAATTTTTCTTTTTATAAAATTGGAATCTTCCTGAGTATTATGCATTGATTTTCTCATGTGATATCACATCAAGAACATTTTTACATGTCAGCGAATGTTCTTTGAAAACATCATTTTAAATGGTTGCTTAATAGTCTGTCAAATGGATATAAATTTGACCAGTTCTCCTCCTTTGGATAGGCCAATTGCTTCCAATGTTTCACTATCACAAACATTTCTATTTTTCTTAATATTGTCACAATCTACCAGATCTGATTATCCCCCGTCCACTAGACATGACTAGAATGCTTTATCGAACTCAGTGGTCTCCAAAGTGAGGTGTGGTCACCCACACGCAAGGTGATCTGGAATGTGGAATAAAATATCATGACTCTGATTTTTCTTTTTAGCTTATACTTTTACAATTTCTAGTACCTGTTTCAAAATTGACATAATATGCCCGTCTAGGAGTGCATGCATGTAATCTACCTGTAATTGGTTCTAATCAGATTTTTTTTCCTCAAGGGGGTTTCAATAAGAATCATTTGGCGATTCTCATCTCAACCACCTAGCACATTTGTAAAGCTTTGTTTCTTTTGAGTTTCCTCGAAGCTCTGGGACTTTAGGGCACGCTGGATTCCAAAGGCCTCCAGGATCTACTAAGCTCCTAGTAGCTCCTGTCTGTCACTGTCAACCAAGGAGCCTCTTAGGCTGGGAGAAGAGCTGGCAGGGTATCCTTGGTCTTCCTCCCTTTCTCTGAACAGCCATCCGACACCACCCTCTCCTCCCAACCTCCTGTGCCCTCTCTTGCCTCTAGATGAACCCAGGGAAGTTATGTTTCCCTGCATGAAGCCGCCCATGCCTACCTGTTTCCGCCAGTCTCTGGGTCCCTTCTATCTAGCTTTGAAACACTTACCTGCTTTTTTTTTACTACTCTCTCAAAATTCTTTCATGATTCCTTCACTCTTTTAAATAGTATCTTTAAAAAAGTCTCCTCCATCACCAACATAACAAAATAAAACAATTAAAACCAAAAGTTGGGCCAGCCCCGGTGGCCTAGTGGTTAAGTTCAGCATGCTCTGCTTCTGTGGCCCGGGTTCAGTTCCTGGGCATGGACCTACCCTACTTGTCAGCAGCATTACTGTGGCAGTGGCTCACATACAAAAAGAGGAAGATTGGCGACAGATCTGCTCAGGGCCAATCTTCCTACAACAACAACAACAACAAAAAGGCAGCAAAAGTACGCTGTTTCTTTAAACTGTTGCTGATCCCTTTCCCTTTTATAACTTTTGTTTTTGGTTTTAACAGCTGTATTGATGTATAATTGATGATCCATGAATTGCACATTTTAACATGTACAGTTTGGTGTGTTTCGACATATGCGTACTCCTGTGAAACCATCACCAAGATAAAAATAATGAACATATCCATCACCTCCAGAAGTTTCCCCAAAGGGTTGTAATCTATTCCTCCATGGGTCCTCACCTACTCCCTTTGTCCCCAGGCAACCACTGCTGTGCTTTGTGTTAATTACAGATCAGTTCGCTTTTTCTAAAATTTATATAAATAGAATCATACAGTATGTATTCTTTTTTAGCTTCAGCTCAGCCTTATTATTTTGAAATTCATCAATATTGTTGAGTATCAATTGTTCCTTTCTTCGTATTGTTGAGTAGTATTGTGTGGAGGTACCACAATTTGTTTATCCCCTTACCTGTTGATGGACATTTGTGTTGTTTCCAGTTTCTGATTTTACACATAAAATTGCTATGAATGTTTGTTTACAAGTCTTCGTATGGACATATGCTTTCATTTCTCTTGGGTAAATATCTAGGAGAAGAATGGCTGGATCACATAGCTGGTGTGTGTTTAAAATCTGAAATCCTAAACTGTTTTCCAAAGTGGTTGTACCATATTACATTCCCAGCTGCAGTGAGTGAGGTCCATTTGCTCCAGATCTTCATCACCACTTGGCTGGGTTAGTGTTTCTAATTTCAGCTGTTCTAATAGGTGTGTGAGAGTATCTTATTGTGGTGTAGATAGAGATTTCTTTAATGGAAAATGATATTGAGCATCTTTGCTGGTGCTTACTTGCCATCTGTGTATCTTCTTGGTTGAAGTGCCTTTTCAAACCTTTTGCCCATTTTTAAAAATTGAGTTCTTTCCTTATTATTGAGTTCGGAGAGTTCTTTCTTTATTCTGGGTGCAAGTCCTTTATCAGACATATGCTTTGCGAGGATTTTCTACCAGTCTGCACCTTGTCTTTTGATTCTCTTAATGGTGTATTTTGAAGAGTAAGAGTATTAATTTTGATGAAGTAAAAATTATCATTTTTTTCATTTATGGATTGGGCTTTTAGTGTCGTATTTAAGAAATCATTGACTAATCCAAAGTCACAAAGGTTTTCTCCTATGTTTTATTCTAGAAAGTTTGTAGTTTCAGGTTTTAAATTTAGTCTATGATCCATTTTGAGTGAATTTTTTACATGGTGTGCTTTTTCTTGAGAGTAGTTATTCAGTTGTCCTAGTATCATTTTGGAAAGTCCGTTCTCTCTCCACTGGATTGCTCTTGCACCTTTGTTGCAAATCAGTTGTCTATATATGTGTGGGTCTATTTTTGGACTCTTTATTGTGTTCTGTTATATATTTGACTATCTTGAGGTCAATACCACACTGTCTTGATTACTGTAGCTATACAATAAATGTTGAAACGAGATAGTTTTAGTTCTCTACTTTCTTCTTTTTCAAAGTCGTTTTGGCTATTATTGGTCCTTTGCATTTCCATATGATTTTTTCCCCAGCTTTACTGAGGTATAGTGGAAAAACAAAAATTATATATAGAGAGAGTATACAATGTGATAATTTAATGTATGCATATGCTGTGAATGTGCCATGATTACCACAATCAAGTTAATTAACCACGTCCAACATCTCACAGAGTTACCACTTTTTTTTTTTTTTTTGATGGTAGGATCACTTAAGATCTACTCTCAGTAAAACTCAAGTACACGCTATGGTATTATTAACTAAAGTCACCATGGTGTACATTAGATTCCCAGAATGTATTCCTCTTATAAGTGGAAGTTTGTGTCTTTTGACCAACATATCCATATTTTCCCCACCCTCCAACCACTGGCAAACATTGTTCTACTCTCTAGTTCTATGAATTTGACTTTTTTAGATTCATATATAAGTAAGATCATACTATATTTGTTTTTCTGTGTCTGGTTTATTTCACTTAGTATAATGTCCTCCATGCTCATCCACATTGTTGAAAATGGCAGGATTTCCTTCTTTTTTATGGCTGAATGATATTCCATTATATAAGTATATGTATCACATTTTCTTTATCCATCCATCTGTCGACAGACACTTAGGTTGTTTCCATATCTTGGCTATTGTGAATAATGCTGCAATGAACATAGGAGTGCAGATATCTTTTCAAAATATTGATTTCATTTCCTGGGGATATATATCCAGAAATGGGATTGCTGTATCATATAGTAGTTCTATTTTTAATTTTTTGAGGAACCACCATACTGTTTTCCATAATAGATGTACCAATTTACACTCTTGCCAACAGAGTCCAAGGTTTCTCCCTTCTCCACACACTTGCCAACACTTGTTATGTCTTGTCTTTCTGATAACAGCCATTCTAACAGGTGTGAGGTGATAGTTCATTGTGGTTTTAATTTGCGTTTCCCTGATTATTAGTGATGTTGAGCATCTTTTCATATACCTGTTGGCTATTTGTATATCTTCTTTGGAAGAATGTCTGTTCAGAACCTTTGCCCATTTTTTAATTGGGTTATTTGATTTTTTGCTATTTTTCACAGAAATAGGAAAAACAGTTCTAAAATTCATATGGAACTACAAAGACTCTGAACAGCCAAAACAATCTTGAGAAAGAAGAACAAAGCTGGAAGGGTCACACTTTCTGATTTAAAACCATGTTACAAAGCTTCTTGTATTTTTATTTATATTATAAAGTTTTTATTTTATACCAGTACGGTACTGGCCTTAGAACAGACACATAGATCAATGGAACAGAATAGAGAGCCCAGATACAAACCCGTGAATATATGGTCAACTAATCTTTGACAAGGACACCAAAAATATGCAATGGGGAAAGGATAGTCTCTTCAGTAAGTGGTTTTGGGAAAACTGGACAGTTACATGAAGAAGAATGACAATGGATCCTTATCTTACACCAGACACAAGAATTAACTTGAAATGGAATAAAGACTTACATGTAAGACCTGAAACTATTAAACTCCTACAAGAAAATGTAGGGAAATGCTCTCTGACATTGGTCTTGGGCATGATTTTTTGGATATAACACCAAAAGCACAGGCAACAAAAGCAAAAATAAAAAAGTGGGACTACCTCAAACTAAAAAGGTTCTGTAGATCAAAGGAAACAATCAACAAAATGAAAAGGCAATCTATAGAATGTGAGAAAATATTTGCAAAATGTTTATCTGATAAGAGGTTAACATCTACATGAATTGTTACCGTGTTTGTCAATTTCTGCGAAAAGCAGCTGAGATTTGATTGGGGTTACATTGAATCCATAGATAAATTTGGGGGAATTAACATCTTACTATTGAGTATTCTGATTCATGAACATAGAATCACTCTATTTATTTGGGTCATCTTTAATTTCTCTCGGCAATGTTTCTTAGTTTTAATTGTATAGGTCTTTCACATCTTTTGTGAGATTTATCCCTAAGTAGTTAATTTTTTTTAGCTGTTCTAAATGGCATTGATTTTTAAATTTCAACTTCCAATTATTGCTAGTATATAGAAATACAATTGATTTTTGTACGTTGATCTTATAGCCTGAAATCTTTCTAAACTCGCGTTAGTTCTAATAGCTTTTTTTGTAGATTTCATTGAATTTTCTATGTAGACTATCCTATTATCTGTGAATAAATACACTTTTAATTCTTCTTTTCCCATCTGGATGACTTATTTCTTCTTGCCTTATTGAACTGGCTAGAACCTACAGGAAAATGTTAAATAAAAGTGCTGAGACTAAATATCTTTCCTATTCTCAATATTAGGCAAAAATATTCAGTCTTTCACAATTAAGTATGACATTAGCTGTAGATTTTTCCTATCTGCTTTATCACATTGAGGAAGTTCTTTTCTATTCCTAGTTTGCTGAGACTTTTTATCAAGAATAGATGTGTTGATTTGGTCAAACGCTTTTGCTGCATCAATTGAAATCAATCATACAGGTTTTCTTTTTGATTTGTTAATATAGTGAATTACATTGATTTTTTAAAATGTTAAATCAGCCTTGACCTCCTGGGATAGACTTTACTTAGTAATGATGTATTATTCTTTTTGTATATTTTTGGATTTGATTTGCTAAAATTTTGATAACAGCGTTGCATCCATATTCGCGAGTCAATGAGTCTGGAGTTCTCTGGTGATGTATTTGTCTCCTGTTAGTGTCAGGGTAGTGCTGGCCTCGTGGAGTAAGTTGGGAAATTGTTACCCCTTTTCAGTTTCCTCAGGGATTTTTGTAGAATTGATCTTATTTCCTCCTCAAATGTCGGGTAGAATTCACCAGTGAAACCATCTGGATTTGGAGTTTCTTTCTGGGA
Source organism: Equus przewalskii (assembly GCF_037783145.1). NCBI lineage: Eukaryota > Metazoa > Chordata > Mammalia > Perissodactyla > Equidae > Equus > Equus przewalskii. The sequence goes on along the minus strand of NC_091845.1, from coordinate 72,477,926 downwards.
AATTTTTAAACTACAAATTAAATTCTTTAATATATATGGGACTATTCAGATTATTTCTTCCTGAGTAAACTTTGGCAGTTTTTATTATTCAAGGATTTTGTCCACTTTATTTAAGTTGTCAAATTTATTGTTCTAAGGATCTTCATAATATACCCTATGATCCTTTTAATATCTGTAGAATTTAGAGAAATTTTACCTCTCTCATTCCTGTTATTGCTAATTTGTGTCTTCTCTCTCTTTTTTTATTGATTAGTCTGGCTGGAGATTTATAGGTCTTTTCAAAGAACCAGCTTTCGGTTTCATTGATTTTTTTCTATGCTGTGTTTGTTTTCTTTTTCACTGATATTTAGTCTGATCATTATTATTTCCTTTTTTTCTGCTGACGTTGGGTTTTATTTCTTTATCTTTTTTTTTTAGGTTTTTAGGGTAGAAGCTGAAGTCACTGAGTTAAGACATTTCTTTTTTTCTAATAAAGGCAAAGGCATTTAGTGCTACAAATTTCCCCTTAAGTACAACTTTAGCAGCATCCTGCAAATTTTGGTATTTTGTGTTTTCATTTACTTCCAGTTAAAAATACTTTCCAATTGCATTATAATTTATTCTTTCACCAGTGGGTTATTTGGAAGTATGTTGTTTATTTTTTAAATATTTGGTAATTTTTCGGAGACCTTTCTATTATTGATTTATAATTTAATTCCCTTTTGGCCAGAAATATACATTGTATTATTCAATTCTTTTAAATTTATTGAGGTTTATTTTATGTCCTGGACATAATTTGAGACTTGTTTTGTGTATATGTTTCATGTACTCTTGGAAAGAATGTGTGTTCTGCTGTTGTTGGGTGGGGAGTATAGAGAATGCCAATTAGGTCAAGTTGGTTGATAGCATTCAGGTTTTGCTTATCCTTATGGATTTTCTGTCTCCTTATTCTATCAAATATCAAGAGAGGGGATATTAAAATATCCAACAATGAATTGTGACTTTGTCTATTTCTCCTTGCGGTTCTATCAGTTTCTGCTTCATGTTTTTTGAAGTTCTGTTGTTTGCAACATAAAAATTTAGGATCGTTACACCTTCTTGACGAACTAAGCTCTCTGTCACAATGGAATAAGCAACTTTCCCCGTCATGGGCGCTGGGCATCTTTGCATTCCTGTAAACGCTCTTCAGCTTCGTTCAGGGGTGCAGTTAAGTGACTTGGAAACATTTGCTCCTTCAGGTTCTCGTTTCTCACAGTTGTCGAGTGAGACCAAAGCTGCGTTTAGTCTGGGGCTGGCTATCCCCACCACTGAGGCAAGCCTTTTGTGAGTACTTTCTCTCACGCCCTGTGCATCATGAGGTTTTCCACTTTTGCTGTGGGAACAGGCACTATCCCTGGCCTTGTGTGAACACCAGACACTGTTAGCTCTCATCCTTTCTGGTGCTTCTCCCACACTTGGGTAGTCTCCTCATGTGCATGAGCTGATCCAGTACCCCGCTGAATCCTCAAGTGGGATCCTTATAGATCTCCGGGGTGTCTCTCTGTGCAGCCCTCTTTTCTCTGTGCTGTGAACTCCAGCTGTCTTGGTCTCCTTGGACCCTCAGCTCTGTTACCTAAACTCAGGAAGTCCATTGGGCTCTGCCTGGTGTCCTCCTTCCTGCCCCGCGGTCTGGAGACATTCTCAAGGCAGTAATCTGGGCAATCATGAAACTCTCCTCATTTGTGTCTCATCCCTCAGGGATCACTGTCCTGGTATCCAATGTCCTGGAAACTGTTCTTCCATGGAATTTTTGGGGGTCCGTTTTTAAAATTTGTTTATATCAGTAAGGAAGTTACATGTAGACCTTGTTATTTCATCTTGGCCAGAAAGGAAAGAACTGTAAATAATTTTTGATTCAACTTAATTTTGCCAATCTGTTTTCAGATAAAATCAGTTTTCTAGAGCATAAATTCGATCATTATAGTAAGATGATTCTAAATCAGGTTTTTATTTTTTTGATCAACTTTATTGTGGAATAAGTTACGTACAATAAAGTGCACATATTTTAAGTGACCGTTTTAATGAGTTTTGACAGATGTACATACCTGTTTGACCTCATTCAAGATATGGAACATTTCTATCCCCCCATAAAGTTTCTCTCAATGAAGTTTTTCTGTGCAGTTATGAGAAGTCAGATGATCTCTGTGCACTGCCCTTTGAACTAGGGAAAGGAGCCTATCAATCCGACCGCCTCCCCTTCTTGCTTTGTCTTTACATCCTACTCTGCTGTGTTATCTCCTTTGCCCAGATGGACAGACTCATGTGACTCGCCACAAGGTGAACCATTGGACCTCAGGAGCTGGACGATTTTTGCAAGCAGGCGGGGTTCAACTATGAACATGAGGAATTGTTTCGGAGACTCAGGGCTCCCATGCCTCAGACTTTAATTCAGTTTCTGCTTTGGACCCCATGGGGACATTTATTTCTGAGGTTTTTTTTCTTTTTTTTTGAGGAAGAGTAGCCCTGAGCTAACATCTGCCACCAATCCTCCTCTTTTGCTGAGGAAGACTGGCCCTGAGCTAACATCTGTGCCCATCTTCCTCTACTTTATATGTGGGACACCTGCCACAGCATGGCTTGAGAAGCAGTACCATGTCCACACTCAGGATCCGAATTGGCAAACCCCAGGCCACCAAAGCAGAATGTGCAAACTTAACTGCTGTGACACCAGGCTGACCCCTATTTCTGAGATTTTTTGTGGTCATGTGTTATTACACAGCATTATTTCTGCAGTAAATAATTGATACACAGTGCTTGATAAATATTGCTGAGAGCTTTCCAAAAATATTGTACTTATATTTATACTGAACCAAGCTTGCTAAGCTGAATATTATTTTTATTTTTAACTCCTGAAAGTTTAATAGGCTAAATCGTATTTTTGTTATTGTTTTATTTTTCAGAAACATTCCTGAACTTCCCAGGCACCTGTGAGCTGTGCTGGCACAAAGCATTAATAGGTCTCATTTTCCTTCTGGTGGGTGCATCAGAGGGAACCCTGCATGGCAGCTGCTCATAGAGGAAGCCAAAAACTGAAGTTGACAGCAGATCCTGAAGCTCCTGGGATTGCGTCCTATTTAAATAGATCTCCTTGCTTCCAAACATTCATTTATTTCCTTTTTGACTCTTTCTCCTCCACTTCAGTCCTGTACTTTCAGATTCACAGTTTCCTAGTGTTTGCGATGTGCTGGGCACTGTGGAAATCCGCTAGGCACTGCACTGTAATAAACAGAGCCCGCTCTGTGCCATCACTTCTTCTTGCTGTTGTCCAGCTTCTAGTCGCCCCATTGGCTGCCAGCTCAGATCTCATATCCCGGCCCTGGACACCGTGTTGCTTCCTGCATCTCTCCTAGCCTACCAGGGACCAGAGGGCTCTTACTCACACAAGCCTCCATGGCACCTTGAAACACAGCAGCAACGACAGTAAATCGTGCTGCGAGTAAGTGAGGCTGGGCGATGGGGCAGCTGGCCTTTTCTTATTGCTGGACTCAGGTCCTATACCTCACAATTGTTTTAATTGGTGGATATTTTTCTCTATTTTTTATATACTACTTAAGGCTCCCCTTATATGAATTTTCTGTTCGTATCCTTTGCCTACTTATCTTTTGAGGTCTTGATTTTAAAAAAATCAATTTATATGAATTCTTCATGTAGCAGATATATTAAACCATTTCTGCAATGTTTGCTGCAAAATTCTTCCTCTGTTCAATATTTGTTTATTCCCTTGGCTTTTGCTATAAATATATTTTAGATATGTTTTCTGAGTGTAAAGTTTATACCCATAAATAGTCAGGGCCATATTTAAATGTATGTACCTTTGTCTTATCTTTACATGCTTATAATATGTTTTCTCAGGCAGTTTAAGTCTCACTCTGGAATGCTCAGATTAGCAGCCAAGGATGTATGTCTTCAGGAGGAGGGAGAAATTGGATCCCTCTGTGACAGGAATGGCTAATGACATTTTCTCCCTGATGAGGCTCTATGGTCCACTCTTCATTTATGCGTTCTAAAATATTTATTGAGCATCTACTCTATGCCAGGCACCACTGCCCGGGACATTCTGGGCCCTGGTTTAATGGTCACTGGGATTTAATTGAGGTTTGATGAGATGGATGAACCGTGCACTATATCAATAAAGTTGAGTATTACCGTAATCACATTCTTAGAGTTATTAACTTTAGGGTCTATGGAGACGATCTTGAGTGAACAAGACAGATATAGTCCCTGCCCTCCAGGGGTTCAAAGAAGATTGGAGAAAGCAGACAAGTAAGAGACAATTACAATGAAATGTAGCGAGAGCTGTGATGGAGGACACAGGGTGGGGGCTGGGAGCCTTGCAAATATATAGCAGGGCACCTAGCCCAGATTCGAGGGACCAGGGAATAGTTCTTGGAGGTATTGACGTCCAAACTGAGACCTGGAGAATGAGTAAGAATGGCTAAGAGAGGAGGGTTGGAAGTCAGAGTATCTTTGCAAAAGCAACAGCTTAAAAATGTCCTGGGGGTGAGCGAGAAACCTTGTCTTTTGAGAATCCAAGGTGCTGAAGTGTCTCCTAGAGGTAGTGTTTGAGAAATGGGTCAAATATTATCATTGCTATTCCTTAAATTATTTGACACCCTTTCTTTTTATTTCTCCCACCCCTTTGTAAAATATGCCACCATCATCATTTACCACTGAAAAGGGAGTTGGCTTGAAAATCAAGACACTTGGTTTTTACTTCTAGCTCTGCTATGAAATAGCTATGTGACTTTGGTGAGTTTAGGGTCCCACTCTGGGTCTGTCTTCTATTTTTTGAAATCAGGGACCAGGCAGGATTGTATCCAGGCACAATGTACTGCGGCTGCATCTACTGTCTTTGAGGTACGGCCACTGAGTGGCGTTCGGTCCTTTCTTCTTTCCATCCATCGTATCTGTGTCTAATGCTCAAGCGAGGCACCCAACCCTGAGAACACTCTCAAGTAGCCAGGGTCCAAGAAGAGGCTTTTCCCAAATCTAGTGAACCAAATCCCCCAGCTACTATCTGAACAGTCTCTACCCCCAACTCCGTCAAGTCTTGCCATGTGGGCCATTGATTTCCACAGACGGGAGTCAAGTCGATGAGTGAGAGCTCCTGCAGCGCGGATCGGGACCGCTTGGGGGATTCTCCAGGCAGTGCCTAGAACATTATGGGACCTCGGTTAATATTCATTGAAGTTTCATTGAGGTTTGATGAGATGGATGAACCATACAATATGTCAATAAAGTTAAGTATTACCCTAACCACATTCTTAAAGTTATTAAAAATGTCAAGAGCAGGGTGATTTATTTGCTCATTCTATGGAAATATTGCAAAGACAGTATGTATGAAAGCATGCAGGGCTTAAATGATGATGATTTATCTTTCTGGCTCCATCTCAAGCTTAGTGTTAGTGACTATATCTGATGTCCCGCCTCCTTGAGGTCTTTGGCCTTCTGACACCGTTTTTGGCCGTAAGAACAATGGGAGATTGCAGTACAGGCTGAAGGTTCAGGAGCTGATGCAAATTCATCCCCCAGACATCTCCCTCTGTGCATGATGCCAAGCAGCCAGCTAAGGGCAACCTTTCACATTTGACATCCTTGCCCCCGAGTAACAGGTGCTTCAGCAGGGGGCTCACAAAGGGCTGGCCCTGATCTGAGACCTGAAAAATGTGGTTCCTGCTCTGACAAGCCTGTCTCCTGGGAGAATTATAAGCGATAGCAACTGTGGGAGTTCAGGAAGGAGTGGGAATTAGAGTTATTTGTCCTGGGAATGTGTGTTCACATTGAATCACTTACACTGACTTGTGGCATGGCCGGCTGTGGAGCGGGGCTCCTGGTGGGGCCAGCCTTGGGATTCTGCACCCTGGGCCTCGGCCACAGCTTCTCCAGGGCACTGGGAGACTCTGGGCCTCAGCGTGGTGTGCTTGTGCGTCTAAGACTACACATTCTACCGGGCGCGTCTGCACAAACAGCTTTGCACAGACACAGCCAAGCACCCTGTACAGAGAAGTGCTAGGTAAAAAATGATCTTGACGCCTTGTAATAACTATTTGATTAAAAATCACGTGAAAAATGGCAACAGTTAACACAAAAACCAGCCTTGCGAGCCCGTGTGTAGCTTCCGCAAAGCCTCTACCCGCCTCCTTCCCTCCCCAGCTGCTCATGGTGCCCACTCTTTCAGAATCTCCCCTCTGGACACACTGCAGCCAGCGGCTTTGTGTGGGAGAACCCTCCCCGCCTTCCTCCAGTCCTGCCTTCCCAGGACCATCCAGCGCTCCGTACTGTTCTCAGCCTCTGGGGGGCACCAGAGCTTGCACATAGCAAGGTGGATGCTTCTTGAGACAAAAGAGGAGGATTTTGGCTGCCAATTTGTCTTAACATTGTGTAAGGTCTGTCTTGAGGCAGAGGAGGCCATATACCGACCTGGATCAGGGTGTGCGTTGTTCTGGCTGTTCTGATATGACTGGGCTGGGGGCTGATGGTGGTCCACGCCCCGAAGTGATGGAGAGCCAAATTCTGGTGGCTTTTGCGTCTGACAGGCCAGCCCATGGGGGCCAGTGGCTGGGAGAAGAGATCCTTGGAGTCAGACCTTACAGGACAGGAGGCTTCCTTCGCCTCTGCCCCATGCCGCCTGGAGCCGTGTTCATCGGAGAAACAAAAGAGGCCAGAGAAACAAGGCAAGTGAGGATGACAGGAGAAAACGGTGAATGGAAAGGGACAGGAGGAAGGAAAGAAAGAAAGAGAGAGACAATACAAGCTAGGGGCAAAATCAGGAAGGAGACAGAGAAAAGCTAATGTACAGTGATTGTTCTAACCAGTGTTACGGGTTTTGGAGCAAAACAATTTGTAGGAAGCAAACTTCCCCAAATGTGAGTACTTAATAAAGAAGAAAACAGAAGGATTGATAATGGAAATTAGGCTAATGAATAAACAAGCTGCTTAAAAAATGGGCTCCTCTTGCAGTCCGTTATTTTTAACTTAGTGGCAATTTGCATACTAGTTAATTTGCATATATTAAATACTGCTCCCCTGCTTCCCCTCCCCACCTCCTCCACTTCAGAGTAACATTTCATTACGGGGCTGCTGGGCCCGAGGACTTGGAGGCTCCGGAGAGTTTATTAATTTATCCAACACATGCTGCGTACATTTTTATCACTTGCCGCACAGTGGACCCGGTATCTTTGAAGTCATTAGCAACACGAGGGGTGTTCTGCTCGAGGTATTCAAAAGAGAGCGAGAAAAGCCAGCCTGCAAAAACAGACCCAAAACAGGGAAAGATCATGTTTGGTTTATGTTCTTTCTAGGAAGACAAAAATGAGCAATGCATGACTCTCTTATTTGCATCAGAGAATCTCTGTTTTGTTTAATTAATTTTTTTTTTGAATTTCAAAGTGAAATAGAGCTGATTTCCACTGGGGCACAGCTGCCCAGAAGGAACTAGCCACACACGACATTTCTGCCGCCGCTGCATTGGAAGGCGGAGGAGAGCACGGCCCTTTGGGAGCCTCCAGTACTGCCGACGAGAATAGTCAGTCAGGAGGTGAGGGCCACAGACCCCCTCCTCTGTGCTCCCCGGGGCCGTGCTTGCTGTCACTGCCCAGGCCACCTGGCCAACCCTGGACTGCACCTCCTCTGTGTTGCCCTCTCCCCGGGAGCCCTCCCACCACTGCCCCTTTCCCTGGTGGCTTCTAACTCGGTGGGAACTTCCAGCTGGAGCTTCTGCTTGCTTAGTTAATAGCTCTGTAGTGAGTAGTGCAAACTTCCGTGGGACTAGAAGAGGCCACCACGCCTATAAGGGGGCTTTTTAAACGTGATCAGGTGTGATCCACCTGCATGAATCCTGTTGTCATTTCCCAATGCCATCCTATCAAGTGGCCGTTAGCCCCTCTTTCTACTGTCCCAGATGCTTAAGCTGAAAAACCTCGGTATTTGCCGAGAGCTTGTAGTTTTTCCCAGGTGCCAATGCAAATTAAAATTAAATTAAATAACTAATTTAGTCAATCATTCATTCATCAAATATTTATTGAATGCCTACTATATGCCAGACGTTCTAAGCATTGAGGATCTAGAGCTGACACTCTAGTGGGCAGAGACAGGCAATAAACCTATAAAAGATAAATGATGCTCTCTGAGAGTTGCAAATGCTGAGAAGGGTAAGTAGGATGATGGGGTAGTCAGCAGCATGAGGGAGGGAGCACTTTTTTATTTAGGATCATCAGGGGCACACCCTCTAAAGAGGTGACCTTTGAGCTATGACCATGGAGAAATGGAGGGAAGCAGAATTTATTCAGGGTCTTGTGGCCATCTCTGTGCTCTGCTTGGTCCTAGATGGGCTTTTGGTCTAGTGACTTTGCACTTGGCTGAAGTAATCTGCCAGCCCCCGTGTTTGCCCCAGTCAGTCCCAAGGCGTGGCCTGGCCTGAAGTTCCTGGCTCGGTGAAGCAGCAGCCCTTGGACCCTCACACCATTCAGTGACCTTTTGCGCCAGCTCAGATCTTGTCTCTGGGAACACATGCCTTTGGAGGGGACAGTGACGTGCAGTGGTTAAACATGTCAGACATCCTGGGTGCGGATCTTACTAGGTTTGTGACTCTGGGTGAGTTCCCCAACCTCCTTGCACTTTAGCTTCCCAATCTGCAAAGTGGGTACAACCAATGTGAAAGGCTTGGCATGTAATAACCAGGCCCAGCTTTTATTGCCCAGAACATAAATGTTTTCCTCACTCCATTATCTCAGAGAATAAGGGTCTAGTTCACGAATGGGGAGCGTGGAGAATTTTTACGTAGGAACTAAATGTGTACAGAGTAGAAAATCTTCCCAGTGTGGTCTCTTAGTCTCTGTAGTTGAGTCAAAGAATCAGACTGCCTTGTGTTTGAAACCCAACTGTACTAACTTACTAACAATATTCTCCTTGATCAAGTTATTTAATCTGATTATGACTCAGTTTGCTCACCCATAATATGGGGATAATGACAGTGTTTCCCTCCTAGGGCTGTTATAAGGATTAATGAGACAATGTCTGTAAAGTGTCTGACTGATAAATGTTAGCTATTATACTTACTATTATTTCACCAATGTGGTGTGTGGCAATAAGCAGTTTGAGCCTCTTGATTAACAAGAGATAGTTAAATTCTTCATGTATTGTATTGACTTTATTTTGGGTCAAATAATTCTCAAATTACAGCCACACTGCCTTTTCAGGGTAATTTTCTCCGTCACCAACGGCTTTACCCCAGCCTAAGCCACCGTCTTCTCTGCCCGGGACAATCGCAATGGCCTTGACTGGTCTCCCCGCTTCTACTCCTGCCCTTCATGGCGCAGCAGCACATGATCTGTAGAATATATATCGGCAATCACATTGTTTCCATTCACCCCTAAAGTAAAATTCAGACTCCTTATCTGGGCCCATGAGGCTTTAACTGACTTGTTCCTTGCTGATATCTCCAAGCTTAGTTAGCCTCACTTTCCTCGATGCCTGCTATACTCCAGCCACATCCGCCTTCTTTCTGTTCCTAAATGTGACCAGCTCATCCCTGCCTTAAGGTCTTTGGACATGTCAATTCTTCTGTCTGAAATGCCCCTCCTTCTGTGCTTTGCTTGGCTGGTATATCAGTGAGGAATTTCATTTTATTATGAATAACAGAAAATTCTGACACTGTGACTTGAATACATACAGATTTTTTTTTTGTCATTCAGTTAGAATTCTGGGAAAAGGTAGCATTGGTTATCAGCTCAAAAACATCAGAGACAGGGTCCCTGAGATTCTCGATCTTGGCTTTTTCCTCATGGTTGAAATGTGGCTGCCATAGCACCAGGCATCTTAGCCATATTTCCGGCAAGAAGAAGGAGCTGAAGGGAAGCAAGAAGGAACAGTACTTACATTAGGGGAGAAATGCTTTCCCCTAAACCCCAGCTTATATCTCATTGGCCAGAACAGTGTCACATTGGCTACCTCTTGCTACCAGGAAGACTGGGATAGTATGTTTTAGCTAGGTATACTGTTCTGTGGCCCCCAAAAACATTATGACTGGGTACTTTTAGTTGGTACATTATGACCCTAAGCAAAATAAGGAAGAAGTGGAAAGATATTATGTAGGTAAGTAGCGGTGCCTGTCACAGCTGGCTTCTAATTTTTTAGGTCTGACCTTACCATTTGCTCCCCAGAGAGGCCTTCTCTGAATACTTATCTACGTGTCACCCATTCCCCCCATTATTCTCTGTTATAAGCTCTTCCTGTTTCCTTCATAGCACTTCTTACGATGTAATTGTTTAATTCTTTGAGTACTTGTTTGACATACATCTCGCTAGAGGCACCGTAAGGGCAGGGACCATGTCTTCTCGTCTTGTCACTGAATCTCTAGAACTCAGCTCAGAGCTGGACATATAGTGGTTTCTCAAGAAATTATTCATGGAATGAATGAATGAATGAGTTAATGAATGACAGGACACCTCTCGGATATTGGAAAAATTCTCTGTTCCTTTCTCAGGCTTCCCCAGACAAGGAGAGCCCCCGGTGGAATTACTAAACAGAAGTGAACACACTAAGCTAATGTGAGTAGTGACTTTGTCAAATTAACAAATGACTGAGTGTCCAGAAGATGAATTGCTGGGCTCTTATTCTCACATGTTATCATCAGCACTCAGCTCTGATGGGCTGAGAATTTCAGTCGTTGGGGGTGAGTCGGGTGTGGTAAGTCGCAGAGATGTTCTGAATAATGTACGCGACATAGAGTCTGAGCTCAGTGGGGTCCTTTGAGAGTGTCAGCAGTTATTCCCAACATTTGGGTTGGGAGTACGCCGCACAATGACCGTGCTTTCGCTTCTCCTCAGAAAACCAAACCAAACCACAATCTATCACTTACTCTGTTTTATATGTATTAACTAATCAAATCCTCAAAACAACCCAAAGAAGGAAGCTGAAGCCCAGGGAAGATGGTGGTTAGGGAGTGGTGATGGAGCCTGGGTCAATGGGTGATGGAGCAGCCAGGTTCCAGAGTCTATACTCCCAGCCAATATCATGTTATAGTGCTCACTATTTTAATTTAATGTGAGATTTCTTTAGGGCAAATCAGTAATACCAAACAAAAGCCTGTATTGTGTTAAACCCACGACTCCTCTATAAACATCAGCATTTGGGTAAAAGTGAAGAAGATGAGTCTTCGGCGTATCACTGCCGAGACAAGTGCCTCAGTTGAGAGGGAGCTGCTGAGACCAAGCAGAAAACAGAGAGGGGGATGATTGTGTGGGAGCCTGAACCATCCTCGTTCAGCCATTGTGTCTGTAATTGTAGAGTTTTCACCCTGAATGTAATTTTCGGGCCAGCTCCCTACATTGCTTTAATCTGTCTTTTCTAAAGGCATGTTAATATTGCTAATCAAAGCTCCGTGGAGTGACACTTTTTTCCTGAGTGTTGCTGCAAAGCAGATCTCTTGGAAGAATGAAATTCTACGACTAATTTAAGAACAAGTGTAGGATGTAAGCCTGGTAGATTCTGACTTCCTCAAATCGGAAGGACCTCCAGGGGCTGCAGAGTTGTGCAGACCTGAATTCAATTCCTGACTCTTCCACTTGCCAGCCGTGTCACCTTCAGTAGGTCACTTAACACTCTGAATCTCAGTTTCTTCCCATTTAAAAGGGATTAATAGACCTAACTAGGGGAGTATTATAAGGATTGCATGTGATAATGTGTCAAAAGCCCCAACCCAGTGACAGTCACAGAGCAGAGGTTCAACCATGTTAACTCCTTTCCCCTCCCCTCTCAGATGCCATCTGGTTCCCTTACTCACCCCTCTCGGATAAATCTTTACAAAGGAGGCTCTTGTTTCGAATTAGCTTCAGGGAGGATTCTTGTTCACCCATCCCACTGACATAAGCATCCCTAATTTTCTAGCCTTCAATTAAGCACTGTGCTCTGTGGGGAGCCTCACAGCTGAACGGACATTCAGGGCTGGAGAGGGGACCCAAAAGGGCCAAAGAGAAGCCAAAAAGTTTGGTTAAGAAGACCCTTGAGAAAAACTGGAGCTATTGAAACCATGCAGCCTAAATCTTCTGGCCTGGCTTGAAGGGTTTATTGACAGTACTGAGGCCATGCTTTCAGCGCAGGCACTAGTCAGGGGCCAGGAAGTACAAGGATAAGTGGACCAACCATAAAGACAGCCCTTGATGCAGGAGAGAGCTGGTCAGCCCCACTGGCACTGTCGTGGTGACCCACACTCTGGTAACTGCTTGTGTCCTTCTTGTGCCTTGGCTCAGAGCACTGACATCCTATAAGCCCCCCATATCACAGCTTCTCTAGATTGTGGGCCTGTCTCACACTTGGTTCTGTCCTTCTTCCTGCCATGCAGCCTTATCTGGGAAAGTGAAATTCTGAGGGTCCTCCTACTAAAGTTGAACAAAAATCTGCTTCCTTTTCACCTTCCCTGCTGGCTCCAGCTCTGCCTGTAGGGTTCACACATGAGAACATTCTCTCTTTCAAGTGACGGTCCTTCAGATACTTAAAGACGATGAACACCAGGCTGAACGGCTCTGCTGCCTTCATCTGTGATTTAATTAACACGGTTTCCAGCTCCTTTCCCATTTTCTTCACCAGCCTGTGGCCCTTCTCCAGTTGCTCAGTGGTCGTCTTAGCGGCAGATCTCAGACCACTGGGAGAAGCAGGCTGGAGCTAGTTATCCCTGAAAAACTGCACTCGAAGCTCCTATGAGCTTCCTCGGCCAGAGCCCCCCTCTGCTTGGTGAAGAGGATCCTGCACCTGGACTCAATCCCCAGGTCTTTTTCTTGAGAGTTGCTGTTAAGGTATGTCTCATCCTCTATCTGTGCACTGGGTTCTTTGAATAAAGCCCCAAGGTGGTTGAAATATCAGTTGAAATATCATCTTGTCAGGTTTGAACCGATATATCCACCTGTCAAGACGGCTTTTGGCTGGCGGACTCTGCCATTCCACTCCTCAGCTTCTCCTCTCAGCTTTAAGCCATGGAGATGGGAGAGGCAGGCTCTAGGGGACAAAAATTTAATAATACTTGATAAAAACTTTGGACTGGATACGGTAGAGGTAGAAATTCTTCATTATATCATTCAGGGCATCCTGTAGGATCACATCACCCATTAATCATCATCTCTGAACTTATTCAACCAGTTATAAATCCACTGAATGGTATTATCATGAGGTCCATATGTCTGTAATTTGTTCACAACGATATTATAGGAAACTCCATCAAAGACATCGCTGAAATCGATAGGCACTGAATCTATCGCATCTCTTTAATTCTCTATTGTGGTTGCCCCACTGCCAAGCCTGCCTAATGTGGCTTGTTCTCAGGGAGTCTAAGTTGGTCCCAGGGAGCAAGCGTGCTCCCCACTCTAGGAGTTCACATTCCCTTTTATACAATCTGCCAAGCATTTGATAGGGACTATCTTCCTCTCTGAAAATCAGGACTTGCCCTCCTTCCAAACTATATTAAATAGATGAGAATAGGACAAAGGAGACTGAGATTAAACTTTGTAGAAGTAATTTAGATTAGGTATTAAGAATAATTCCCTGACCAGACATTGTGCTAAAATTCTAAAAATGGCTATGATGTCACTTGCACAAATGATTAATAAATTGGCTATGTATTTGAAATTTTTCCTTTGTAGACCTCGAGGCAAAGGTATGGTGAGGTCACACAGTAGCAAGGGGATTGCTGCCGGGGAGTCAAAGCCTGGGTTTTACTTGTGGCCCTGCTGCTCCGTGTAGTTCTGGGATAGTCTTCTCTCTCTGGGGCTCTCTTTGCCTGCGCTTCAAAAGGGGGATGGGAATACTTTCCATTCCTATCTCTTGGAGTTGTTGTGAGGGCTCAGATGAAATGCAGCATCACACAAGAGTAAGAGGTTATTATTATGGCTTCTGAAGGAGTTTGTCTCTCCAAGCAGGATCCATGGCTGTCAGATCCATGATTGCAGCTGTAAATACTGTGGGATGTTGGAAGCACACACTGTTTGGGGTTGATCATATTCTCTAATTGGGTGTCACCTTTCATGAGCCAAGCAGCTGCCAAAACTGATTGCCTCTGATTTAGTTTCTTGGAACTGATCAGCATATTGTTTTGTTAACAGCTATCTGAGGTTCAAGAAGTCTTCTGAGTGGTAGCACTTGAACATATACTCAAATGGGATTTATGTGCTGTTCCCTTCTTGTGAGCAAATGTGGTAACGAGCTTGAAAAGGGGGATCAGTGATTCCTCACTGCCTTCAGGACTTAGTAAGTAATTCTCATATTTTGATTCAGTCCTTTTTAGACCAGTCTGCCTCCTGTTCATAAAGATAGGATACATAGAGCCAAGGAAGAGAGTGAAGACAAGATGCAGCATTACTTCAATAGCAGGACATCTGTCATTCTTCCATCTACACTGCCACCCATCTGTCTGTCCATCCACCCATCCATCAATTGATCCATCAATCCATCCAACAAATATTCAGTAAGTCTTTACTATGCATGAGGCACTGAATGAGACCTAAATCCTACCCTCAAGGAGTTTATGGTTTAGTATATGAGATACGTTGTATACAATTCATGGTAAAAATGTTATTACAAGATCAGAGAGAGATTGCTTTCAGCTGGATGGAACTGGGAAAGCATTTGACCTGAATCAAGAAAGTTGGATAAGATTTGGATACATGGAGATGAGAGACAAAGTGTCTCCAGGTAGAGGGAATAACCAATAGCAAAGGCATGAAGCAGGTGAACCGTGGAGACTGCCTGGGGAACACTGCTCAGTATTGGGGGGTGCGGGAGAATATTGGGAGATGAACTGGAAAGGCAGCCTGGGACAGATGGTGGAGGGCTTAGAATTTCAGGCTAAAGAGACTATGATTCCTTCAGAAAGAAATGGGGAGCCATTGAGGATTTTTGAGTATTGTAGTAAATTGTAGAACTGTGCTTCAGAAAGATCACCCTCTTTACCAGTGTTCAACGTTGGAAGCAATATGGAGGAGCCTTGCCTCTGAGTCCTACCTTCTGATTTTCATGTGGCCATCATTGCTGCCAGTGGCAGGGAAGAAGGTGGCTCTATTTAACCCTGAAGAAGGAAGGTGGATGCAGTGGGTCTCTGAGTTCCAGCCAGGTGCCCCTTTCAGGGCTGACACTCATGCGCTCATGCAGGTGGCCCACAGCTGCAGGGCTCAGTGGGGACTATCTTCAGCTGGAGAGAGCCACACCCTCGAGGTTATTCTCTCTCCTTCAATGACCGGTTGATACAGGAGGTACAAAGACCTGCCCCCTGCTTCAATGTGGGGGACAACTTTGAAGGACTCTGTAGGTCCTGAGCCCCCTGCAGGATCATCTGAGGCTTCTGTGTGCCCCAGGGCACGCCCTGACAAACCTCCTGCACGCGTATCTCCATCTCAGAGTCTGTTTCCAGGATCTAGACTGAGGCAATGGGTCCTTCTCCCCAGCTCCATCTCCTGTTGACCTGCGGAGTGGATGGTTTGTTTCAGCCATGGGTCGTCTCTCTTGGTAGGGGGCTGGAGGTGGCAGTGCTAAGAGATTACTTCTGAGAGTTCAGAACTTTCTCTAGGTGAGGGTCTCTGAACCTTCCCAGGCTGTGTTCCCCAAAACGTCTTCCATGGGATGTTTATGGAGGTGTTCCTTGCAAAAGTACTTGCAAAAAAGTCAGGCAAATACTCGGCATCCAGAAGCTAGAACTGCAGGAAATGCCCAGACGTATTTGATTACAAGGGCCTCATTCTCAAAAAAACATATCAAGGATAAAGGAACTGTTGTTTTGTGCCTCTGAGGGGTTGGTTGGAGCTGAAACAGTCATCAGTGAAGGGCAAGCCCACTGTCCACTTGGGATGGTGGTTTTAAGAAGGGATTGAAAACTCATGTGGCTTGGCATCCATCCATTCAATGTAAACAATGAGACAAGCACGTGAGGACCGTGGGGACCTGGAAATCAGGTACACAGCTGTCTGAAGAGGGCTGCCACATTCCTCCAGAGAGACTGCTGTTTTCCCATGGGAGTGCTGGCCCCTGTGGCCAAACTTCAAATTTTGCAAGAGAAGCTAGATATCTGTATTTTTAAAAATTTAAATCTCTTGAGTTTTAATTCAGTTTTTAGAAAATACTGTGTTTGTGGAGCAAAATATATCTGCAAGCTGGGTGTGGCCTGCGGGCTGTGGTTGTCAGCCTCTGCTTTAAACCACCATACATGCTGGAGAGTGTGCCAGAGGCAAAAAAGTGAGCCTGTGGAGTGTTCATCTCTAGGGGAGGCTCTGCCAGAACAGCCAAGCCGCCTGGGATCGGGCTGGGCTCGGGGAGTGGGGGAGGGCCAGAGAGCTGGTGCAGGAGAGGTCTGAAGAGCAGGGAGCTGAAAACACACTTCCAAATGTGTGTTGGCTTCTTGCCTTCGTGAGGACTGGGGAAATCTGCAGATTTAAAAAAAATCTTATTTGCAAATTTACTTATTCCTTAAATTCCTTCTTAAAACATTACTTTATGTTATTTAATCTTCATGAAATCCTTCAAGGATTCCCAGTTGTACACAAGGTAACAGTTGGCGGTTAAGTCCTCCATTTTAAGACCACACATGCAATTCATTCATTCATTCAGGTGTGAATTTCTTTATTTGACACATACGCAAATAATTATACAAATAATTATCGAATGCTGTATTGTGCAGACCACTGTATGAGGCGCTGCTTGGAATGTAAAAATGAGTAAGATCCTGTCACTGCCTTGCAGGAGCTCAGGGGCCAGCACGGCAGGATGGGATGAAGGGAACAGTTCATATTTACTGACCACGTACTAAGTGCCTGGTACTGTTCTTAGTATTTCTCTTGAGCTATCTTATTTACTGATCACGCCAGCCTATGAAAGAAGTGACTATTATTTCTGGTCTCAGTTCGGGGAAAGAAATGGAGGCATGGGTTGTTTCTGTACTTGGCGCAAGACCAGAGAGTTAGTTATAGGAGATGGAGCCAGATAGGAACCCGATGTACACCTTCCTAACCATTACTCCACCACCCCCTGGTGCGCTGTGGAGGGGCTCTAAGCACCTCTGAGCTCTGGTGGAGAGCACATTGCAGTCAGCTGGATGTGGGTGCTGAGGACATGCTTGAGACTCAGTAGAGAGAGGTGGACATGGGGAAAGGAGTTCAGGCAAAGGCAGTAAGCATGGGTCAAAAGTGGGGAGGGCAGAGTGGGTGCTGGACCACAGGGCACACATGGAAGCAGTCAGACAGCTGGGCAGCTCCTGGGGCCACAGGGCTGGCTGCGATCAGAGCCAGTCAGAGTAGAGGACCCTTAGAACTCATCAGGCCCTGCAGAGAAAGGAATAGAAGGATGCAAAAAGGTTCACCCTCCTTGTAGATGCAAAACCGCTCATCCTCTAAATGTGTGCAAATCTCAATGAAGTGCCACTTTTTCCACATCAGATTAACAAAGATTCAAAAGCTTAATATCACTTAGTGTTGACCACGGCTCGCCTTTTGCACAACATTGATGGGAGAGTGAATCGGGAAAGCCTTTTTGAGTGTAGTTTGTCTGTATGTGCGTATCTACTTTATAAATACACATACCTTTTGATCCAGAAAAATCTCCTTAGGAAACACACATACATACATGTATACATACAAATATATATCCTATATAATTACTATGTATCCCATATAATTACTAGCACAAATGCGTGCGTGCACCCACACCCACACATAGACATACATGCATAGGTAACTGTGTACCATTATTAGAAACAGAAAATTGGAAAGGATCTTTATCACTGAAGAGTTAAGTAAATAAATTATGATAATGCCAGTTAGGGGAATACTGTGGTTTCTTATCACTCTGAAAATAAAACCCCAAGACCTTCCCATGGTCCACAAGGCCTGGTGTGATCTTGTCAATTCCTCCTTCTCCAACCTCATTTCCCACCACTCGTTCCCTCCACTGCTCTGGCCACAGGACCTCCTAGCTGTTCCTCGCTCAGACCAAGGCAGTTCCACCCTTGGGGCATTTGCTCTAAATGTCCTTCTTCTTGGAAGGATCTTCCCCTGATATTGACATGGTTTACCCTCTACCTTCATTTATGCCTCCATTCAAACATCAACCTGCAGTAGGCAGCTTCTAAGGTGGCCCCCAATGATCCCTCCTCCTGGCATGCACATACTGTGTGATCCCCTCTCTTTGAGTGTAGGCTGGACCTAGTAACTTGCTACCAATGAATAGAATATAACAAAAACGGGGAAAGGTCACTTCTGAGATTAGATTAGAAGGTAGTGTGATGGCCATCATGCTGTCTCTCTCTCTCTCTGTCTCTTCTCTCTTGCTCACTATGATGAAGCAAGCTGCCATGTTGTGAGATGCCCTATGGAGAGGCCTATGTGACAAGGAACTGGGGGAAGGTTCCAGCAAACAGCCAATAAGGACTGAGGTCCTCTGAGAACAGTGTGTGAGAAACTAATTCTTGCCAACAACCATGTGAGTTTGGAAGCGAATCATTCCCCAGTGGAGTCTTCAGATGACGACAGACCTGGCTGACACCTTGACTCCAGCCTATGAGAGACCCTGACGTGGAGGGTGCAGCTAAGCCACTTCTGGATTCCTGTCCTATAGAAGCTGTGAATGAATAAATATTATTGTTTAAACCACTAACTTTGGGGATATTTTGTTACAGGGCTGGAGATAACGATACAGAACCCCTCGGAGAGTCTTCCATGACTACACAATCTAAAACAGGGCTCTTTGTTGCACAACGTCCCCTTAACCTGCTTTGTTTGTCTTCATGTATCTCTTGGACATTTTATATTTTATTTGTTTGTTTGCGGATTTTTTTCTCTCTACCAGGATGTAAGGTCTCATAAGGGCAAAATCTTTGTTTGTTTACTGTTGTGTTCACTGGTGCCTAGAGCAGTGTCCGATGTTAAGTGGGTGTTGGTATTCAATACATATCTGTGAATGAATGAATAATGAAGCCCATAAAGAGAATGAACTAGTCACGCACATGCAGACATGGGGGAGTCTTCCAAGACACAAACTAATGGGAGGAGGGTGGGGAGAGAAGCAAATTGTAGGTGATCTACACAGAGCATGGTCCTCCTTTCATATCTAAAAGTTTGTGCATCCGTCAAAAAACACCTGAAAGGATATATAGCAAAGTATTAATAGTGGTTTTCTCTGCAAGAGGAGATTACAGTGCTGTACCGTCTTCTTAAACATTTCTGTAATTTTTAAATGTTTTACAATGATTATTCTGGGATCATAACAAAAATGAGGACGTTTTGTAGAATGTGTCAGGCCAACCAGACACTTGCTTTGCAGTGTTCTTGTGGAGTCTCTGGGTGAACTTCAACCCTCTGCTGCTCTGGGTCCCACGGCCTCAGCGTTCTTCCTTCCAGGACCGGAAGCCCCTCTCCCCGCGCCTTCTCCAGCCAGCCTTGAGTCTCCGGGCAGCACACAGGAAGAGCTCATCTCTCTCCCACATGACAGACTGTCAGAGATCTAGCATGTTTTCTGCGAACATTTCTTGGCAATAATTATAGAATAAGAAATAGGAGGTTGAAAAGAAATAAAAAGACAGTACAGCAAAAATAACTGTTTTTGCAGTTCAGCCTTGAGGGGATAAAGGCTGCTGAGGAGCTGACGGCTGGAGCAGAGGACTCTCCTCCTCCACTCTGCTTGGGTGGGCTCCCCAGGCTGGGCTTTGGGGAATTCTCTGGTGAGGCCCCTGGGCGCACAGGCTGGTTTCTGCTTGTCTGTGCTGAGTG
This sequence comes from Equus przewalskii, assembly GCF_037783145.1. Classification (NCBI taxonomy): domain Eukaryota; kingdom Metazoa; phylum Chordata; class Mammalia; order Perissodactyla; family Equidae; genus Equus; species Equus przewalskii. The sequence goes on along the minus strand of NC_091845.1, from coordinate 72,458,172 downwards.
CGTCTGTGCAGGAAGGTATTCAGAGCTGTTCCAGCTAAAGCTTCAGGTTTCTCTGTAGATCCAGAACCAGTGTGAGATAGGGGTAGGGGCAGCCCGTCATCATTCCTCACACAACTTCGTTTGGGCATAGTTGTTCTCAATCACCAGGCAATCAATTCAGCACCTCTCCACCCCCCACATCCCATATGCCCTTAACGTTGTTGTATGCACTGACTGCGATAGAAGCGAAGCCTCTAAGAGCAAGGACTCAGGTTCTCTGTCGTGTGTGGTATCCTCAGTGCCTGGTATAGTGACGGCCAGGTAGGTGCTCCAGTGGCCTGGTTGACTGAATGAATGCATGTGGTCTTTTCAAAGTATGCACAGGTGAGGTCTGGTCACTGCAGAGTAAAGCAAGATTGTGGACACCATCTTTCTACGTTCTATGCTTCCATTTATATGACCTAAAATGACCTTTTTTAGGCAGTCAAAGTACGCAGTTACGTAACTGTTAGTCTTCTTGTTCTCCTAACCTTTTCTCCTTAGTTTAAAGGAGATGTTAGTTTTTCTTTAAATGTTGCTTTAATTGTGAAATATTTCAAATATATACAATTTCAAATATTTCACACATAACAAATGCTCATGGCCTGATCTCTCAAATGCAACAAATATTCTATTTGTCAGTTACTTCACTTTTTGAGAAATAAAATATACAGATAAAATTGAAGCCTCCTTTATTTTTCATTCTTTGCTCTTCATCTCTTTATCCAGAGATAAATATTGTTCTAAAGTTGGTGTGTGTCCTTCTCACCTGTGTTTTATATTTTAATACATATGTATATATCCATAAAAATAAAACGTCACATGTAATGTATTAAATCTATTGTCGCTCAGAATTATGTGTTCCATGTCGATTCATGGAAACCTAATCTACTCATTTCAATCACTGAATTCTATAAGTATGTCATAATTTGTCTACTTCCCAGCACTGTGCGTGAGATTTCCCATTTTTACATTTTAATATCATTCCTTAGTTTTATCAGACTTTGAAAATTACCAATGTAAAAAACGTGAAATAATATCTCCTTTTAGTTTGCCTTTTCCTCATTGCTAGTGAGGTTGGACATCTTTTCATGCATTTATTTGCCATTCAGGTTTTCTCTTTTCTCAAATGCCTGTTCTTATATTGTGGTAGACTGAACAAATAGCCATAATAACCTCCCCCTCCGAATCCATACCCTTGGGCAGTTCCCGTTATATTGGCTCTGGGCTTAGACATGTGACTTGCTTTGGCCAAAGAAACAAGAAAATGTGAGACTTGAAGGACCTGAGAGACTTGAAGACTGCTTGTGCATTGGTGCTTATTTTTCTTGCCGTTCTTGGGAACTCTGAAACCACCAGCATGTGAATGAGCCCAGACTAGCCTGCTGGATGATGACAGACTCGTAGTCCAGGAAACTCCATTAGTCTTGCCTATTGCTAAACATATGAGTGAGGCCATGGATCATCAGCTGACTGCAGACATGCGAATACGCCCAGCTAACCCCTTGAGGAAAAAGAGAGCCATTCCCTCTGAGCTCAGCCCAGCTCACCAACTGTGAGCAAATAGATGGCTGTTATTTTAAACCAATAAATACTGGGTGATTGGTTAAGCAGATAAAGCTCATTTACACACACATTTTGTCCATTTTTCTCCCTTTTGTTTGCTTGTCCTTTTCTTATTGCTAAGCTCTTTCTTAACATGACATTTCTCATGTAACTGCGAGTAAATTTATGAAATAGTCATTACTAGTATTACCATCACCATTTCATAGATGAGGAAGCTGGATTGAAGAGGTTTTTGTGACTTATCAAGGATCATGTAACTGGCAGCAGAGATCTGAATCCACGGCCATTTGACTAGAGCCCAAGCACTCAAGTCATTTTGCTTCCCTGCTTCTGTCACGTGGAGTTCAGTCACTCAGTCAATGGAAAGGCTTTAGGGTGAGGCATTGTGCCACATCTCTTCTCACATTGTGTTTTTAAACTCTGGTTTAGAACTTTCTGTTTTTGGTGGTGTACTGGAAACAGCTCACACTGGCTCATGAAAGCCGGTATTAGCGTCTCTTCCCAGTTCTGAGTTCAGTGACATCACATTGGTAGGTTGACATTGGCTGTGGTAAGAATATTTATACCATGGAAATTAACAAAACCTACAATTCAGGGCTTTTTTTTTTTTTTTTTTCCAGAGAGCTGGGTTACCATACCACCAAACACTGGGCTAAGTTTCTTCCTATTCCATGAATCTCGTTATATCTGTGCCTTTCAATTGCTTGATGGCATGGTTTTGGAACATGATTCCATTATCCATTGTATTTTCTATCCCTCTCCAATTTATAACATCCATGGATGAGAAGAGTGTATCTTTGGGCCATTAACTGAGCTTTGAGGATTGGGAGTGGAGACCTCTCTCCAGGTTCATTTGCTCCATTAATCAACTCTTTCATTCTTCTACTAATACTCAACATTTTTTGCGTATTTACTACACGCTAAGCAGTATTCTAAGCCTTTTAATTGTATTTAAATGTTGCCATTCCCTCAACAACCCTAGGAGGCATGGATTTCAGGCACAAAGAAGCTGAATTATGTTCTTTAGGAGTCTACATAGCCAGTTGATGGCTTAGCTGGGATTCAAACACAGTTTGCCACCTCCCCTTATCCAATTGCACTTCCGTCTAACCCTGGAGGCACTCTCTGATCTACAAGGACACCACAGGGGGCTTTGGATTCAGTGAGCAGTAGGATTCGGTGGGCAGTGGAGAGCCATTGAAAGTTTCTGAGTGGGAGAGTGATATTTTTCACACAGTCCTTAGGATATTTTGTCAGACTAGAGTATGGCAGATTGGCCCAAGTAGGAGAAAGACCAGGGCAAGAAAAACACTTAGGGCATCATAGCGATCATTTAGAGCCTGATGGTGTTTATGGAAATGAAATCATTCCTCTACATGGGGCTTTCATTCCAATGGAATCAGGCTCCTCACTGGCTCAGTCCAGTTGCCAAGGCTCTGTGCATGCTATTTCCCTGGTCCAGGGCGTATTTCTTTATCTGCTTATTTCTTTATATATAAAATTAGTTTAAATATAACTATAGATTTATTATTATTAAATTCTCCCACAACATCATTCCCCTTAAATACTCGTCATCTGATTCATAGTGTTGATTTAATCATTTCCCACGTATTTATTATTTCTCACCAGTGAGGCTCTAGGTTCCTCAAGGGCAGGGACTACATCTTATATTTGGCACTCTCTGCAGTGCTGAGATCATCCGAGGTATCCCATAAATGCTTGGGGAATATAAGAATGCATAAATAACTCTCCATTTCTTTTTTTCCGTGGGAAAACTCATTGACAATAGGTGCTTGGAGTAATATAATTAGGAAGCTCCATAATAAAATTGTGTTAAGGAACTACTTAAATGCTGTAAAGGAAAGTAGAAAAGACAGCCAATTAGTACCTACGAGCACCCATGATTCCTACATAATAGAAGAAGTCGTTTATTGGATTTAGTTGACTTAGGCTCTGGGCTACAGGCCGTCCCCTGAGTCCTTAATTGCTTCATCCAAAAGGAGGAAGGAAGGGGCCCTGTCAGAGCCAGGTTATAAAGTATCCAGACAGAGATATTCCAACCCCATTGGCAGATTTGAGAGGGCGGCTTGACAATCAAGGAGCCTTCTTAAGGGAACAGAACTAATAACCACTGAGCAGCTAGTGTGTGCAGACGCTAAATGAAACACACTTTTCTTGGGCCTTCATCACAAATCTGCCAGGTATGTTTTGTTACCCCTTTGAAAGATGAGAAAACTGAGCTCCGAAGGGATGTACAACTTGTCAAAGAGTATACAACTGGTAAGAAGCAGACAAGAGATTCAAACCCACTTTTACCGGGCTCTACAAACAATGCTTTGTTGCGTACACTTAGGACTGGGCTGGTAATGTAAATGTGTGAATTGGGCTGGGTATAAGAAAATTGGGAAAAGTGTACAAGTCTTGTTTAAAGACATTCAGAATCAAATTTTTCAAAACTACCAGCCAAAAAAACAACCAAAAAACCCCATGTTTGCAGGCTGGACTTCACCATTTGCAACTCTTATTTTGATAAGGCCGTGCACCCAGTCAGGAGTGGGTGACGTGGATCCCTCTGGCATTTTCTATGGTGGGCCGCTGTTGGCTAGCAAGGTCAGTTTGGAACCTCAACGAATCCATGAGCGGGAAAAGCATGCCATGCAGAGGTTGTGAGAGCAAAGAGGTTGCCCAGGGATCCAGCTTAGGTGGCGCTCCTAAAGACAACCAGAGCTGGGCTGTTGGCTAACAGGCCTCAGCAAAGAGAGTGGGGTACAGTGACAGACAGGCTGATGTGTGGCAAGAGATCTGGGGACTTTGGCAAAAGGAGCATCAGGCGCATCTGGGAACACACAGGTCCGCTGATTCCACAGGAAGGTAAAGCAGATGATAGGGAAGGGAGGTGAGGAGATGGTCACAGCAGAGAGATCAAGGTAGGGAGCCAAACAATAGCTCCCAGGCAGAGTACACTAGGCTGGCCTCCTCTCCCTGGGGGCCGAAGCAGAGGCTATGGGCTCCTCTCCAGGGGCCAGGTCGGATTTAGACTCACGAGAAAGAAACAGAGTTCTGGGAGTTGATTCCCGAATTGGCCCCAGGCAAGAGAGGTCCCTGTCCCAATCCTTGCAGTTTAGAAGGATGTGTGTATCACGAGCACGAACACACACAATAAAATTTATAGAAGAACATGCAGGTGCCTCTGTCACTTGAGATGCAGCTGTTACTGCTGGCACATCACGACCTGCAACCCTGAACATTCACTCTCAGGACTAACACCATTCAGGCCCCAAGGAAATGCTTCTCCCTGTGTCTTGCTCTGCATCCTTGAAACACAAGTCAACTCATTCAGGCATACGGGCACGTGGCTGTTGCCATTAGAGAAACACTAGGGAGAACTGGAGTAGCGGAAGCACTTAGGTAAGAGAAAAGACAAATGAGCACGTCAGATTCTTCCTCTCAGGTAACACGAATGCAGTTGGCTCTGCCATAATAAAGTATAATTTTTTACGAGTGCCACACATCTCTCTTCTTCTTTTTTTTTTTTTTTGCTTCTCTTTGCCTTCCAATTTGTGGTTTTGGAGTTATTCAGAATTAATATGATATTCACAACAGTTATGTACGGTGCATGAGGAATATTTCACAATATTAGAAATTTATATTACTCTTAAGTTTGTATATAGATGGCTAGATGTAATGTGTGGTATATGACACTGATTATGGACATGGTCAACTCTATGGGCATCGAGTGCTCAAATTGCAAACAATCTTATTTTTATCTTAAAACATCTATTAGGCTTAATTAAATTTTCAAAAAGATGAATTAAAAACTAAGGTTGATTTAAATAATTCTTTAAAAATGTTATATTCATTAAATATAATTCATATTTTACCATTCCAATTTACCAGATAACTGAATATTTTAGCAGAGAAATACAATTATTTGAGAAATAAATTTAATTTTACAAAATTTGTACTCAATTTTCACTTTAAATGAAAATTTATTCAAATTTTCTACACTTTGAATACAACTTGAATTTTGTTTTTTACAGGCTGGACTCATTTTATCTTCACAAGAAGCTTGTGAGGTAAATGTTGTCATTATCTTTATTTGTTTCAATTGAATACAAATTATATGAAACTCTTGATTATAGGAACATACTTAGGGGTTTTACTGAACTGAAGGCAAGAAAAATAAATTTCATGGAATACATGTATAACAATTTATGAATTATGTATGTATTTATTACTTACCCAAATACCATCAGCCCATCAATAGGCTATCTACACATAAGCAATGATGATTAAATTCGGTCAATCTTGGTATGTTCTCTTTGGTCATATGAAACCATAGCTTTGTACACATTTTTTAAATTTGTCGTCATGATTATAAATGTCAAGGTAAGAACATACAATATAAGTTATTTGCCAGTTTGCTAGCTTGATTTATAACTTTTACATATTTAGACACATGGTATATGAATTTAGTGGATTGAATGTGGCCCCAAAAAGTTATGTCCAAGTCCTAACCCCTGGTATCTAGAAATGTGACCTTGTCTGGAAAAAGGGTCCTTGCAGATGTAATTAAGGCTCTTCACATAAGACCATCCTGGATTAACTGGGTGGACCAAAAGTCCAATGACAAGTGCTCTTATAAGAAAACAGAAGACGTAGAGACACAGGCGAGAAGGTCATGGAAAGGCAGAGGCAGCCTCAGGCCAGGGAAACACCTGGAACCCCTGGAAGCTGGAAGAGGTGAGGAAGGATTCTCCCCAAAGGCCTTCAGAGGGAGCATGGCCCTGCCGACACCTTGATTTCAGACTTCCAGGCTCCAGAACTGTGAGGGAATAGATTCTTTCTGTTTTAAGCCACCAAGTTTGTGGTAATTTGTTATGACAACCCTAGGAAACTAAAACAGTGGGCCTCCGTGTCTACTCTTGTCCTGGGCCCTGCCAATATGAGGAGTGGGCCTGGCTGCTAGGTAGGCCAGTCATGGGGGGCTGTACAAGGGCCTAGGTTTTAAACCTGCTCGCTGTTCCTGGCCCTCGCGCCTCCTCAGAGACCGCGAGCTCCTTGGAGGCAGGTTCCTATCATTGTCTTCTTTATACCCCCAACTCCCAGTCTGGTGCTCAGTATGAGCTAGTGATGGAATGAATACATGAATGATTGAATGGTAGTCATTAGAGTGCAGGCTCCAGAGCCAGGCCTGCCTGGGTTACAGTCCCGTTACTGGCCATGTGAATGGGGCAAGGTTGTGTAACTCAACTCAACTCTACAGTCTTAGTTCATCCTCTGTAAATAGGGATAATAGCACTCACTTCATGTAGTTGTAAGGATCAAATGAGTCAATCCATATAAAGCAACCAGCATATAATAAGCACTAAGTAAATGGTAGCTGTTGTCATTATCATCATCATCATCACCATCAATTTTCTTTCTTTCTTTTTTTTTTTGCTAAGGAAGATTAGCCCAGAGCTAACATCTGTGCCAGTCTTCCTCCATCTTATATGTGGGTTGACACCACAGCGTAGTTGATGAGTGGTGTAGCTCCGCGCCCAGAACCCAAACCCGCGAACCCTGGTAATCAAAGCAGAGTGATACTAACCTAAGCACTACGCCATGGGGCTGGTCCTGTCATCAATATTTTATAATGCCCCACCTCAGAGCCTTCACTCATGCTGTTCCCTTTGCCTGTGAATCCCTCGCTCTTTCCCCAGCTTATTCCTCCTCCTGGTTCTGGTCTGAGCCTAAACCTCCCTTCCTCGATGATGCCTACCCTGATCCCCGAGTGTAGATCAGTTGTATGTTCCAGGGCTTCTGTCCATATTTCCTGCAAGTCTGTGAGCTCAGGGAGAGTCGCAATTGTATTGTCTCAAGTGCTAGTATAATGCTTTACCTAGCAAAGGACCTGGAACATAGTAAACAAACTTATTGAACGGATGGTTCAAGCCAGTTCAAGATCTGATGGGAAGGAAGTCTCAAAGGGAGAGGGGCGCTGTCTCCGGCAAGAAGATGAATTTGACTCAATTTCTTTATAGGCTTTTTGGACCTCTCTCACCTCCATCAGATTTGAAAACTGAACTCAGCTTTCTCTGCTCTCATAGTTGCCCGGCAACCTGATATTAGTTTGGAGGAGGTGTAAGAAATGGGATCCAGGATGCTCGGGGTACAATAAGCTCCACATTGTGCGTGAAATGTCTGACCCTGGTCATGGTCTCGTCCTGGCCCCAGGGCATGTGTCAGTGCCTGGCAGGGTTTCTGCTGGAGAACTGGGGCCCATCTGGACTGGAATTAAAAACTCCTGTATTTGACTTGCAGGGTGGCTCATACCCATTATTAGTGCTTCCCGCCAGAAGCCAAAACAAATGAAAGACAGCATCAAGAGTTGGCTGGGGTCCTAGATCTAAGTTGGGGCCCTTAGGGCCTTGCCAAGGGATTAGGATGGGGTGAGCACGACATACTTATGATTAGGTGATTGGATGGTGTTTGTGAGACAAAACAAGATAGACCACCATATGCAGAGTCTGTACCATTGTTACATTTTGGGAATTGGTGCCAGGGACATGGTTCCCTCCCTTCCTGACCCGCCTTCTTACCTAATCACTGATTATGATCTGCCTTGCCTACTCAGAGGGGCCCTGGACATCAGCCACCTGCTGCAGACGCTGCTTCAGAGCTGGGCTGGGAGCCACTGGCCTTCTTCCCTTGCTACCAGTCTTGAGCCGACAAAGGCAAGCTGCAGTGTGTGCATGATCAGGCAGCAATTGGGGACGAGGGCAGCTGGGCCGCAGGGCAGGTGTAAGAATCTAAGCTGAAATAGAATATGTATGTCCACAGCTTGAGACAATAATCTTTTGGATGCCTGCTTGCTTAGCCAGTTTAGAACCATCTTCATAGAGACTTGAAGCTTTGTACAAAGATGGAGTCAGGTGGCTGAGTCCTACCCCAGCCCTGCCACTAGCCTGTGACTTTGGGCAAGTCCCTTCCTCCCCTTGGTCCTAGATTTCCTAGGGAGATAGACCATACATTCTTTAATATCTCATCTCATTTTAATAGCCTGTTATTATATCTTATTCAGTCCTGTGGCTTGGAACCTAGCAGAGTATCTGGCACATAGTAGGTCCTTAACAAGAACATATATCGAGTACTTTTTTGCATATTAGGTACTGTGCTAAGTACTCTGCAAACATAATTATCTCCAGGTATCCTCACAAACATATGGAAAATGGAGATTCAAAGAGATAAATAACCTCTCCAAGATGACCTGGCCAGCAAAGGACAGAACATGAGCTTGAAATCAGTTCTTTCTGGCTCCCAAGTTCATGTTTTTTACCACCAAATTCTCAATAAAGAACCGGGATAAATGCATGAGTGTTGCTTATTAGGCTGGCCTAGATTTTTGGTGGGCTAATAGATTTAGGTGGAGAATTGCCTTGATTGATTTCTTTGGATTGTCCAGGGGACTGGTCAACACAAGCATCATTGAGAAGCAGGAAGAATAACATACATACCAAGTGCGTTGGGATGTAAAAATCTCTTAAACTTCCCAACAGCAGCAGTGACTGAAAATCTCCTTCTGGGAAACACAATACCTTCAAGCCACTCTTTCATCAGACCAGCAATTGACGGTTCCCTGTTCTCTAAACCTGGGAGCTTGACTCATAAGAAAGAAAAGAAATGGAGATGTCGGTTTTTCTGAAGCAGGTCTCGTCTGGTCTGAAGGGCAAGGATTTGGCCTATTCAGTTTCCTTTATTCAGAGCCTGGCCTGAGCACCCCTCCTAAGCTCCTCCATGGTGAGGAGATAAGCAGGAGAGGATTAGTTCAGGTGTAAGTGTTGAGTGATGCAACAGGGAGGACCAACCTTCAGTGCAGGTCTCTGCAAAGGGGATAAGGAGAGCAGGTGGGTTTGGCTCCAGAGCACAAGGTAAAATGGGTCATCAGAAGCTGGTGTGACCAGAGCAGCAGAGCAGGGATACATCTAGTTGTGTTGCTCTGGAGACGGAAATGATCTGTGGGAGGGGCTGTGAGTCACTGCCATATCATCAGGAGCCTAGGTCTCCCTCATGGTAACAGACTTGGACCCAAATGTGTATACAAACCTGAGTGTGGTGGACATTTGTTGCATTTTCCTCTCAGCATCATTCTCCCCTCCTATGGCAATGGGGCCTTGATTGGATTGAGAGGAATTAATTCTTTCCTCTGTTCAGTCCAAGAGCTTCTCACAAAGAAGGTGACCCCAGAATGGAGCACATGATCCAGGCCAAATGAATCAGGTGGGGGCATTTTGTTCCCTACCCCAACCTCTACAGTTTGTAGAGATGAACGCTCAGCCAGGTCATGCCATATGGCCCAAACCAGGACTTTGGTTTGCCTTCTAAAGAAAATGTTGCTATATACAAGATTGAAACTACTGGACAGCCCACGTACAACCTGAACTCTGAGCCAACACAGAGGCAGCAAGTTGTGAGATTAACTCAGGACATTGTTTAAGCCTTGAATTGTGCCTCATCCAGGGGTGTTTCAGTGATGCGAGCAAACAAATCTTTTGCCTAAGCCACGGAGGATGAAGTTCTATGTGACTTTCAGCTGAAAGAGAGCAGACTGATTCACCGACCTTTAGCTGCTAGTCTGCTTCCCTTTCCCATGGACCGAATTCCTCTAATAGGCGGGTTGGGATAATGTAAGAACTGAGCTACGAAAATGTGTTTGGGGGTGAACTGTGATGGGCACTCACCGTAAGGGGAAAGGCCTACCTGACCTGTTTTATCCAAGGTACTCTCACCTTTGGTTCCCTTGACAACATCTCTTATAAAGGTTAGTGCTGCCTTCTGACATCCTGCATCTCCATATCTATGATGGTGCCATTTAATGACATCCTGCATGGCGTTATATGTTAAGATGTCTGATAGCTTTTCTTTTTTATTGGGATATAGATAGATAGTTAGGATTGAGATTATTTACCTTCCCCAAGTTTGTTTTGTAGGACATATGTATGTAGCCTGGTGACCCTGCTATCATTGTGGGAAAAGGATGAGACATTGGGAGCCATGTCCCACTCTGAGAAGTATCTCTGTTAGGAGAATCCTGATCCAGATGGCTATTATTTTTTTTCCTTTTCGGTAAGGAAGGTTCACCCTGAGCTAACATCTGTTGCCAATCTTCCTCTGTTTTTTTTTTTTTTTTTTCTTGAGGAAGGTTAGCCCTGAGCTGACATCTTCACAGCATGGCTGATGAGTGGAGTAGGTCCACGCCCGGATCTGAACCTGCAAACCTGGGCCACAGAAGCAAAACACGTGGCACTTTAACTACTTGGCCACAGGGCCGGCCCCCATGTGGCTGTTTTCAAATCCATATATTTGGAACTCCTGAGATCACTGGATGAGAACGCCTCTCCCGAGACTATTGCCAAAGCTAATCCTTTGTATTTGTTAGTGGTGGGACACGAATAGTTACACTGGTGATGGAGGGATTGCTGGTGGTGTTGAGCTTGGAGGGAATTCTGAAAAGTGCCTCAAGATAGAGAGTGTTTGGGGTACAAAGTCTTTTATGAATGTTTATTCCCAGATGTCTGGTTTGGCCCCACTGTGCAGATGTGCACCATGAGGTCAGCAAATTCTACTGTTTCAGAAGTCATACTGGTCTCTGGGATCACAGTGTTATCTAGGAACCAAGAGGGGCCATGATTGCTGGGTGTTTGGGTGGGGTGATCCATATTCTTGCTACTCAGTGAGGTCCGTCATCCACATCATCTGGGAGCTTAGTAGAAGTGCAGGATCTCGGGTCTCACCCAAGACCTACTACATCAGAATCCCCAGGTGATTTGTATGCACAGTAAAGTTTGAGAAGTGCTGATCTATACCTACTGATTCCAGTACTTCACTCAATTCAACATTTAATGAGCACCCACTGTGTTCCAGGCATTGTGCTGAATATTATGAATATAAAGATGAATAATGCATAGTCCTTTCTGAAGGGCTGCTCACAGCTTATTTACTTCTTAATTCTATCTCTAGTCTCCCTCCAACCCTCTGCATTCTGGCTTTTGCCCTGTCTCTTCACTGAGATGCTTCCTTTGAAGACCACTAATGATCTGCTTGTTGTCAAATTCAATTTTCTCCTCTCTGTAGCATTTAATGCTTCTGACCAACACCTACCATTTCAACGCTATCCTCTCCTGGTTTTGCTGATGTTGTGCCATCTTTGTTTTCTATTTCTCTCCCTCCTTCCCCCTGTCTCATTACTGGCTTGTCTCCTTGCTCAGGGCTCCCTCTCACCTTGATCCTAACCCTCCCACCAGATTATCTCATCTAGTTCCACGTCATGAATTGCTTTTATGATAGAGTCCTTGGCCCTCTAGGAGCCCCAGAACTGTTGATATTAAAAGGGGACCCTGGGTCTCTCCTTCCTATAGACTCTTTTCTGAAAAGCTGTCAATTGCTTCCAGTAGGGAATTAAATTTGGAGAATGTCCCTGAAATGAAGGAAGTATGTTTTCATGAGTATTGCTGCTGTCATAAATTATCACAGCCTTGGTGACTGAAGTCAAATTTATTATCTTACAGTTCTGCAGGTCAGAAATCTGATGGGGGCTCACTGGGCTACAATCAAGGCACCAGGAAGGCTGCACTCCTTTCTGGAGGCTCTGGGAGAGAGTCCGTTCCCTGGCCTTTTTCAGCTTCTAGAAGCTGTCTGCATTCTTTGGCTCATGGCTCCTCCGCCATCTTGCAGGACAGCAATGATGGGCTAAGTCCTTCTCATGCTGCCATTGCTCTGGTTCTCTGCGGCCTGGACAGGTGCTGTGATTTTAGGGACTTGTGTGATTGGGTTGGACTCACCTGTATAATCCGGGATAGTCTCCTGTCTCAAGGTTCTTAACCTTAATCACATTTCAGAATCCCTTTTGTAACGTAAGGTAACATATTCACAGGTGCCAGGGGTTAGGGCATCTTTGGGGGTCTATTATTTTGGCCACTGCAGTAAGACTGAGGAGAGCAGAGGTTAGAGGAAGGAGAATGGGAGAGTAGCATTTTCTCTGCATGCCTAGATGGTTCCAAGATGAGTTGACAAGACACCACAGTACCTACGTTGGAAAAGCGGGCTGGAAGTGAGAAGGTGTGGGACAGGCAGGTGGTGAGGTCAGGCCAGCCACCTACATACAGGTGGCTCCTAAGTCTATCTCCAGTCATACTGCAGAACGGCACTTCACACTCATCAGGTTCAAAAATGAACTCACTTGTCTCCTTCATGTCACTCTTTCCCTTTGTTTTCTCTGTGTCTGTGAATGAGACCACTATTTAACTTGTTCTTCAAGGCACAAGCTTTTCAGTCATCTGGATTTCCTCTTCCCTCAGCTGCACGCGAACAGGTTGTGGACTCTGTCCAGTCTTCTCTGCCTTGTTTCTTAAATACGATCTACTGCCCCAGACCCAGTACAGCGCCTCCATCTTCTACCTGGCCAAGAGCTTGAGAGGTAAGCCTTGGACCAACCTTCCTGCCTCTGTGACTATCTGACTTCAGTTCACCTCCTGCTCTGATGTCGGGTGATCGTCTATAAATCACTTTAGTCCCATTTAAATACTCCAAAGAGTGCCCACTGCTTTCAGGATCAAGTTCAAACTAGGTATGATTTTCAAAGGCAGTTTGGCAACAACTTCCATATCTTGTCTTATTTTTGCCAAATTTTGTCCTTCCATCTATACTCCAGCCCAATTGAATCCTTACTTTTCATGCCTATGACCTTTCACTCTTTCATACTTGAGCAAATGTTACTCCCTCCATCTAATCTTACCTCCTGATCCCACAGAACTCAGCTCAGCTATTACTTCCCTTCACGCCTTCTAGGTAGACTTGGCATGCTCCATCCCCAGACTTACACGGCTTTTTGCATGCTACTATTGTAGCAGCTAGCATATGGCCTTGTACTTGACTGTGTGTATGTCAATCTCTCCCTCTAGACTTGTCAGGCAGTGTTAGTAGAGTCCTTTTTTGTCATCATGGAATTTTATTCATATATTTTGATTACTAACAAAGATTTATTAGGGCATATGACTGTGTCTATTTCCTCACGAAGCTACACTATTCTGGAGAATGGTGACCAGTCTGTTCACCCATGTCCCACCATTGCTTTGCACAGTGCCTGGCATACCCAAGGTGCTCATGTTGAATAAGTGAATGCTATTTCTTTATCCAAATATGAGAGCTAAGAAAGGAAGTCCCTACCTACCTACCCAAGGGAGAAAGAGACTTGCTCCACCCTCCTGACCCTGAAGACCTCCACTCCTTGGTCATGGTTCTTTCTGTGCTGCCTCTGGCTATGCCGAGGAAGATGTGGGTTCTGGTCTTCAGGAAGGCTGGAGGGTAAGTCTAGAAGCATTGATCTTTGGGACGTCTTTCTAACTTGGATAGTTTGTAGAGTTATGCTCCTAGGAAAAGCTGATATTGATTTCTGGGTACTCCTGCTCAGAAAGAATCTGGGATGAATCCACTCTGTCCCCTGCAGCTTTCTATTTGGATGCATTTAACTTTAATTGCCTTTTGTTCATTTAGTTGATCAATATCGTCTCCAGTGTGCCAAGTCCCATGCAAGACCAAATGGAGAAGAGAAGGGAATCAGAGAGCTTCTGTCCTCATGGAGTCAAGCCTATAGGAGAGGCAGACTGTGTACAAATACAGCTATGATGAAAAGTTATCAAGGTTAACACTTGCTAGAGAATAAGCAGCTCTACGAAGGTCCAGGAGAGCTCGTCTGTATTCTGAAGGCAACCAAGATCCGTTAGAGGATTTCAAACAGTGCAATGACACGATTCGGTCAGACGAAGACTGAGGGAAGCTTTGGAACAAGGTGGCATTTCACTGGGGACTGGAGGAGGGGGATGAGGTTTTTATAGCTGGTGAGGGAGTAGGGGGAGGGCATTCCAGAAGGAAAGAATGATGGGAGCAGAGGCCCAGATGTGGGAAAGCACGTTCTTTTGGCCTGGCATTTGCTCCTCCCCTTTCTCCTGCCGTGCACCTGGAAAACGCTACATCTTTCCAGACTCTGCTCAGGTGCCACCTTTTTGTCATGCAGTTTCTGACCTCCACTACCTGGGATAGCTGGAAGCTCCTCACTCATTTCCATGTGAGTTACATACTCATATCGCAAAATGTTTAGAGAGCAGAGAAGGAAAAAATAAATAAGCTGTTACATATCCCCTAATATGTTATTTTCTACTTATTTTGTTTCCTTCTGTTTTCCCCTACACCTATTTAATGTATGTGTGTTATATACATGTATATACATACATATATATGTTTGTGTATCTACATATTTGTAATTATAACCTTCATGTAGTTTTGTACCTTGCTTCTTTCACATAATACAATATCAACAAAGAGTAAACTCTGAAAATAATACAAAGGTGCAGCAATAAGGAATGGTTAAGTAAGTTATATACTATCTCTGTCATGAAGTCATTAAAAATTATGATAATAATTATATTCATGGACCAAAGGATGCAATGTTGTTAAGATGTCAATTATCCCCAAATTTTCCTGTGTATTCAACAAAATTCCAATCAAAATGCCAGCAGGCACTTTTTTTTTGAAATTGACAAGCTGAGTCTAAAATTCATGTGGAAAATAAAATGACCTAGAATAACCAAAACATTACTTGATTTTGAATCTTGCTGTAAAGCTACAGCAATCAAGATAGTAAGGTATTGATATAAACATAGACATAGAGATCAATGCAACAGAAGAGAGTCAAGAAAGACTCCCACACATATATGGTCAATTGGTTGTCAACAAAAGTGCTGAAGTAATTCAGTGGAGAAAGGATAGTCTTTTTAACAAATGGTTCTGGAACAACGGGATGTCCATATGTAAAACAATGAATCTCGACCCTTAACTCAAACAATATATAAATGTTAATTCAAGACACGCCAGAGACCTAAGTGTATGAGGTAAAACTATAAAACTTTTAGAAGAAAATAGGAGAAAATATTTGTAACCTGGGTTACATTACGGTGCAAAAAGCATGGATCATGAAGTTAAATTGAACTTCATCAACCTTAAAAACTTTTTTTTATTGGAAATTTGATGTTAAGAAAATGAATAGGGAAATCATGGACCAGGAGAAAATATTTGCAAAATTGATGTTTGATATTTGATATCTGATAAAGTACCTGCATCCAGAATATATAAAGAATTATCACCACTCAATAATAAGAAGATAAATTATCTGATTTAAGAATAGGCAAAAGATTTGAACAGATATTTCACCAAAGAAGGACGTGAAAAGCATGCTGAATGTAATTAGTTATAGCAAATTAAAGCTACCATGAGATATTACCACACACTCACCAGAGTGGCTAAAATGACAAAGACTGACCCTACCAAGTGTTGGTGAGGATATGGAATAACTGGAGCTCTCCTTCATTGTAATGTAGCCTCTTTGGAAAACAGTTTGACAATTTCTTATAAAATTAAACACAATATGACCCAGCAGTCCCACTTCTAGGTATTTATCCAAAAGAAATGAAAACATATATCCATATAAAGATTTTATGTGAATGCTTATAATAGCTTCCTCTGTTATAGCCCCAAATTGGAAACAACCTAAATGTCTATCACCTGGTAAATGAATACCATGGTGCATCAATATCATATAATACTACTTAACAATCAAAAGGAACAAACTAGAGGAAGACAGGCACAGATGTTAGTTCACAGCCAGTCTTCCTCAGCAAAAAGAAAGAGGAGGATTGGTGGCAGATGTTAGCTTGGGGCTAATCTCCTCAAAAAAACAACAAAAAAAGAACAAACTAGGGGCTGGCCCTGTGGCCTCATGATTGTTTGGCACTCCACTTTGGTGGCCTAAGTTTGGTTCCTGGGCACAGACTTATACCACATGTCAGCAGCCATGCTGTGGCAGTGACCCACATACAAAATAGAGTAAGATTGGTACAAATGCTGGCTCAGGGTGAATCTTATTCAGCAATAACAACAAAAAAGGAGCAGACTATTGAGCCAGTCCTGATGGTCTAGTGGCGAAAGATTGGCGCTCTTACCTGCATCAGTGGCCCAGGTTCATTTCCCAGTGGTGGAACCACACTGTCAGTTGCCATGCTGTGGTGGTGGCTGACATAGAAGAACTAGAAGGACTTACAACTAGGATATACAACCATGTACTGTGGCTTTGGGGGAGAAAAAGAAGAGGAAGATTGACAACAGATAGTAGCTCAGGGCGAGTCTTTTCCTGCAAAAATAAAAAGGAACAAACTATTGATACACACAACATCATGGATGAATCTCAAAGACATTACGCTGTATGAAAGAAGTTAGACACGAAAGTACGAAATATGTGATCCAACTTATAAAAAATTGTAGAAAAAGCAAAACTATAATGACAGAAACCAGATCAGAGGTTGCCAGTGGCTGGGGTTAGGGGAAGTGACTACGAAGGGGTACAAGGGATGTTTTGGGGGTGATGAAAATGCTCTATATAATGATTGTGATGGTGCTTATGTGACTGTATACATTGGTTAAAATTGATTATGTTATGCCCCTAAAATTGGTAAATTTTATGGATCATAAAGCATACCTGCATAAAGCTGATAAAAACTTTGAAGTACGTTAAAATCTATGGTTACAAATGTGAATTAGTAACATGGAAATTGTAGATTTTTGCACCAGCCCTATTTCCTCTTTTGTGATATTTTGTATATTGGTTTTGCTTTTTTATATGCAACTTTTGGTTTGCATGCCTAATTCTGCTGTTTATCCAGCTTTGTATTCCCCTAGGACCTGGCCAGGGCTCTGTAAATGTTTCATTCATTCAATCAAAAAGTATTTTTTGCAACAAATGTTTTATGATCATCACTTCGATAATCACTAAACCTGACCTAGGGCACTGCTCACCTCTTTGAGTCTGCTGGGAGCCTCTTCCTCATAGATTCTGTTCTTTGTGAGAAGCTGTAAGAATAAAGAACTGTATTTTATTTTGCAAAAAACTTATATAGCGCTTGTTCTAAGGCTTTAAAAATATTAATTTAATTCTTACAAAAACCCTAGGGTGTAGGGAATGTTATCATTATTCCCATTTTATAGAGGAGGCAACTGAGGCACGGACATATTAAGAACTTGCCCCAGTTTGCACCTTGAGTAAGTGGTGGAGCCAGGATTTGAATCTAACTTCAAGGTCCAGTCTCTAACCCACTGCACTTGGGCATGGAATCAATCCATGTTGGTGACATTTGTCCTAAAGGAGCCCCTCTGGGGACACACATCTGGGCCTCTTCCTGGCAAGTCTTGCTATGGTCACCCACTTACCTCATCCTGCTGCCTTCTGTTTTTGTAGTATTTACAGCCCTCACCCTCCCTGCTCTCTGGCCTCTGGTCCTCCCTTCTGTGGTCCAGTTTCCTGAGAGCTTACCCCTCCCACAGGAGCACTGAGGTCTGAGAGTTGCGGCATTCTCTGGCTTGGCCTCAGAATCTTTTCTGCGGACCTGCCTTAATCGGTGGCCCCAGTGGCCACAGCCAACCTTCCACATGCTGACCATCTCCCTTGGTCTATTCCAGGAGTCTGGAGTCAGAAAGTTCTTGCTGTCCACTGAATGTCCGAGGACCTCATTATCTACTGCTAATCTGACCTGCTCTGGAGAAGCTAACAGCAGTGGCCCACAGGCTGGACTGATGCCGAGACTGTCGTCACAGTGATCAGAATAGCCACCTGCTCCCGCCACCCAGAACTCAGGTGATGGCTGAGACTGCTTGCTTCAGCATCTGTGGATTTGGGGAAGCAGTTAAAAGCTTGCTAGGAAGAATCTGTCTGAGGGAGGAAAATGCAATGTTCTTACTCTCCTCTTCATCAAAGCGTTCACGTTCATTAAAAATGAAACCCAACCTTCCCTTTCTCTCATTGCAAGTGTTTGCTGCCTCCTCCCTGCCTGGTTCAGAGTGTTTGCGTGTTTGGGAGTGAGTGGGTGTCGGTAGGAGGCTGGGAATGTGCGTCGACAATCTCGCCGTGTAATAATGGAGCAGGCAGATTCAATGACGCCCAGTTCAAATTAGTCACAAGCAAATGCACCATCATCCGCCTTCGAGCACTAGGGAATTCCTCCCGTTTAGCGAAGTGAAGTGTCACAAACAGCTAAGGGACAATTGTGTGTTTCAAGTGGTGGGAATGCTGATTTTTAAATTTCTTTTCTAGAAAAGGATTATAGAAACGTAAAACAAAAATATTTCGACTTGAAAAATACTTTGTAATTATATGTCATAAAATAATTAGGTCATGGCAAATTAGCACAAATGTTTACAGCGAAATTGCCATGTAAAACATTATCGGTAATATTATGCTAATTGCTGCAGAAGCAAAAACTGATTATGTTTCGGCAGGATTAAAATTTGCCACATCTGCATTTCTCTCCAGCTTCACCAGTTTTCCATGAGGGTACCAAGCCTGCTGTGATTACTGTAGGAGCTGAACTGCCCATCTTGGAGTCACCAAATATGAAAAGGGATCTTTCTGAAGACGAAGCCAGATGATCAGTATAAGAGAATTCCTGCAAGTGTTCTTACACTCCGGTGAAACTCACCATGCTCTGTACCAAAAACGATCCCTTTTGGGTGTGTAGCATGGGGGCGTGTGCAGTGTGCTCTGAGGAGCAGAGAGGACACGGCATTGGGCTGCAAAGGATCTCAGAGAGGGTCCCCTGGACTAGCCCACACTTCTGAAGCTTTCATGTGTATGTGAATCTGTTCAAATGCAGATTCTGTTTCAGCATGTCTGGAGTGGGGCCTGGAATTCTGCATTTCCAACAAGCTCCCAGAGAATGCTGGTGTTGCCTGTCCATGGACCGCATTTTGAGGAGCAAGGCCCTAGAAGAAATCTTGTTCAGGGCTTCAAATTCAAATGTATCTGGGGCCAGGCAGGCAATGAGTGATGGTGATGGGAGCAAGAGAATTTGGGATGGCAGAGTCTGTGATGAATTGGAGAGGGCAAGCTGGTCCATGAAAGGTGAATTCAAAGGCAATGGGAGGAAGAGAGGAGAGAGGAAGGGAGAGATGGAAGAAGGGAGGAAGGGATGAATGGAGGGAGGGAAGCCAGGCAGGCCCCACTCTGCCAGCTGGGTATGAGTCTGAGACTCTGATTCTAACCTAGGGTAAGAGCAGACTTAGGCCTGGAGGGCAGAAGTGACTGTCCAAGGCCCACAGCTGGCTAGCGGGCAGCCAGGGCACACCTTCTTGTGCCTCCTGATGAGGAGGGCAGTCTGTGTTGAACCTCGTTGACTGGGAGACAAAACCACTGTTACTTGGGGTACACATCCATCTGTGCTCTGTGCCCGCCAAGGGGGCCAGGCCTTCTTGCTACTTGAACAATAGCACCCTCAGGCTTGTCCAGGAGGGTCCTGCTGCCTCCCACTGTGACAGGTGTGTTCACATCCACTCACACAATGGGCTGAGGTCCACCTTATCTTGCTGTCTTGGCTTCCTTGAAGGGCCTTGGGCCAGTCATTTTGCCCTGGGCCTTAGTTTTTCACCTGTGAAATGGAGCAACATTAAATGCCAGGGGCAGCAATGCTGGGGAGAAGCATCTTTTGACCACCCAGGGGCGGCCCCTGGTCACGGTGTCAGCCTCAGAGGAGCCTCCTCTGTCTGGGCGCAGGCTCACAGAGGCTCACTTTCTGGGGGGTACCCAATGCTGCAGAGAGGCCTCGCTGCCTATAGGGGCACTGGGTGAGACATCATGTTGGGCTTTCTGTGGTCCTGCATTTGCCGCAGCATCTTGGATCCTGTGTAAGGCCCTGAGCCTCTCACTTGACACCTGCCTTGCTCGCAGCCTCCACAGGACTTCACGTTTTGTGTATGAGGCCTATTACTTCTCATGTGGGGTCACCATTCAGTGAGAGCCCCTCTGTGCCTGGCATCAGGACAGGTCTCTATAGGGATCATCTCATTTCATCCCCTGACAATAGGAGATTCTCTTATTATCCTCATCTTACAGACAAGGAAACAGAGGCCTAGAGAGGTTAAGCAACTTGTCCAAAGTCACACAGACAGAGCCAGGACTGACATCCAGTGTCTCTATCTCTGGATCACACCTGCATCCCCATTAAAGTCCGCTGCTCCCTAATCCTCACGCCACAATCCACGAGGCCCGAGGAGCAGGCTGCTCTGGGTTTGTTCTCTGCGGTCCCCTGTGTGGCACGGTGCCTGGCATTAAATATTTGTCTATGGTGCACGAACCTCTTTTATGTTGGGTTCCTTCCTTCTCCAAGAATGACTCCTGACACCTCGCAAAGGGCAGGTGTTTCTGAGAAAAGATGTTTATTTTCCCAAGATCAGTCCCCTCAACACACAGTGCTGCCCAGTTTCCAGCAGGGCCGAGGGCTCATGCCCACCACCTCCTCTGGTTTTTTGCATTTTGAGTGTAAGATTCACAAAATATGGTCCAACTGCTTCACATTATTTCCTTCTGCTCAGAATCATAACCCTCTCGATTATGTTATTCTTTTTTTATTATTTATTGTGCACCCTGGGGAATTTTCATTTTAACCAAGACACTGGTTCAATTGCAAATGGCAAAGAATGATTTGTAAGGAGATCAGTGTTGGGAGCTTATTAAAACATGTATTTAGGGGATGGTTTGGCCATAGGAAGGAAAATCTCTCAGGAGAGGAGATATTTTCAGGAGTTGAGAGGAAATCGTGGAATATGAGGGAGGGAAAGGAAGGGAGGATAAGACAGATGGGGAAGGAGATTTAAGGAATAAAACTGATAGGAAAATAGGAGGTAAATGGAGGAAACAAATGTGAAGAAGTCACAGATAGGAAACCAAAAGTCCTCGGAAATGAAATATGGCAAGCTTACCTTCATTTGAAACAGAATGGAGATTGTCCCCCCTCCATCCTGCAAGCTCCCCATGGGTTTGGGCCATTGTTGGCTGCGTTATTTAGATGTTTTCTGCAAAGCACTATTGAAATTCGCACAGCCCCGGGAGGGGTCTTTGTCCTTGCTCTAGAAGTGCCAGGGTCAACCAGGTACCTCAGGGACCCAAAGAAGCCTAAGACCCCTTTCTGGAGCAGGGGTCTGGGGACACTGTCTGTTCTGCAGCCTGGCTGGGGAGCTCTGGAGGAAGAGCTGTGTTGTGTGTGCTTTGAAGAGACACCACTCCTGTCCCTCTTCCAGGCCCCGCTCATTGTCAGTGGTGCCTCCTGGAGCTGGGCCACGTGGTAGCCACGACCCCCTTCCTAGGGACACTCCTGAGCCAAAGGGCAGCTCCCTTCTCTCTCAGGTGCTCCCTGCTCTCCTCCTGCACCGTGGGCCTCAAGCTCCCTCCTCCTAGGCCTCGAACGGCGCCACAGAGCATCTCATTGTGCCGGTGTGATTTACGGGGCACAGGCAGCCAGGCCCAGAGCCCCTCGGCAGGGGCTTTCCCACCATGTGCGGCTTTACGGAGAGATGTTTCCACTCAGGGGGCAGAGGAGCCTGTCTCAAAAGGCTCCGGGTGGTCCGGGGACTCATCAGTGAACCCATGTTCAGAGGCCCCGTGTCAGGCTCCCTGGACAAGGGCCCACCGCTGCCCGCCCCTGCGATGCAGTTAGACAGTGGTCAGCCACGGGACAGCAGAGGGCAGTGTGCTTTCCTCAGACCTCTGTTTCTGAAATGAGGAGCGGAGAATTTTTGATTTCTGGGGCTTCCATGGAGAAATGAATTTGTCAATGAAGAATCTTGGGAATTCGAGATGCATGTTCTTATTATGTCATTTTAAGAGAGAATGCTGCCAAGTGCTTTCTCCTTGTTCTCTCTGGGGGCTCCTGTTTCAGCACTTACTGCTCTTAGAGCCTCAGGTAACCACCTCTCCGGCACACATTTACACATTTGCACGCATGCACGTGCACATACATGCCTGCACACATCCCAGCACACCATCCTTTGAGGTTGTCCCCACTCACTCAACTCTCAGTCCAGGAGAAGCAACAAGTCCACTTCTGGGCAAGGTAGCCTTCCCTCAGCCTTCCAAGTGGGCAAGTGTGTGTGTGCCTTTCCCTCCTGCACAAACCCAGGGGCAGAAGTTGACTGCACTCTATCAACCTCGTGGTGGGCAACATAATGGTCCTCCAAAGATGTCCACATCCTAATCTCCAGAAGCTGTGCACATGTCATCTTACATGGCTAAAGGAAGTTTGCAGATGTGATTAAATTAAGGACCTTGCAATGAGGAGGTTATCCTGGATTATCTGGATGGGTCCAATGTCATCACAAGGGTCACTGTAAGGGGGAAGCGGGAAGGTGGGAGTGAGAGAAGATAGGACAATGAAAGCAGAGGTCAGAATGATGCAGGGCCACAAGCCAAGGAGCGTGGGCAGCCTTTTGAAGCTGTAAAAGGCAAGGAATGGATTCTCCTCTAGAGCCTCTAGAAGGTATGCAGCCCTGCTGACACCTTGACTTTACTGCAGTGAGACCCACTTCAGAGTTCTGACTTCTAGAATCATACGATAATAAATGCCTATTGTTTAACCCACTAAGTTTGTGGGCATTTGTTATAGTGGCAATAATAACTAGTACAAACAGGTAGACCGTGGGGCACAGCCCACATGGTAGGCAGAGGGAAAACATCTTCTTCTGTCTCTGAGCCAGCTGCATGTGGCACCTGTGTCTGGCCACTGCCTCTGAGCAGCAGGGAGGAGATTAGGGAGATGCGGGGCTCAGTCATGTGTCAGGAGTTTCTAAGAGCTGGGGGAAGACTGCATGTTGAATTGAAGAACTATGGCAGAAGGCTAGTGAGAGTTAAATGTGAACCTTGCTGGATTGAGGATTCTGGGGAAACCCGCTATGAAAGTCTTGAACTCAGAGAGCAAGCAGGCTGCCTGTACAGGAGGGACGGGGAACGAGCCTGCAGGAAGATCACCCTAGTGGCAGGAAATGTGGCCCAGGCAGGCAGGAGAATGGAACTCTTTCAGACCTTCACTTTCCACCTCTGTAGTTCCCATGCATGCCTGATGACATGACCCATCTGTCTGTCTGTCTGTCCATCCATCCATCCATCCATTATCTATCTATCCAGCCATCCATTAACTATCTATCTACCTATACATCCATTATCTATCTATCTATCTATCCATCCATCCATCTATCTACCTTTTTATTTTAGGTTTTGCTCTTTGAGCCCCAGGAAGCATGAAATACAAGTTAAGAGGCCTGGCTGGGTTGAAATCCTTGCTTTAATAGTTCTCAACTGTTTGACCTCAAGCAAATTCTTAGCGTCCCTTGATCTCAGTTTCCCCTCCTATGGAAGGGGATAATGAAAGTACCTAGAACATAGTGTTCTTGCCGAGATAAAATGAGCTAATTTATGTCACATTCTTAGAACAGCTCCTGGCAAGTTGTAAGGGCCCAATAAAGGTTAGGGGTTATTATTACAGAGGCGGGCCTTTAAGAGAGATTTATATGAGAAAAGGAAATTTAAAAAATTCCCTAAGTTCGATTGACCCTTTATTGTAAAACTCTCCCCTTGCCAGCTTGCCTCTTGGCAGGCATTCAAACAGGAAGAGAAAGAGTGATTTCAAACTCAGCTCACCTTTCTGGCCCTAAATCCTTTCTACAGTTGAGTAGACAAGCGGGAATGAGCTCAAAAGGCAGAGAGTGGAGGGCGGGGAGGCCTGGTCGCTTGAGCTGGGATAACAGAGTCAGCGGAGGGTGGCCCCTGTGAATCTAATCCCCACACCATCTGTTTGCTGATTTTCCCCTCTGTCTCAGCTCTCAGCAGCAAGACGTTCCGAGCCGGTGGAATTGAGGGCCCAGCAGACAGGTGGCCCCAGCCGTTCATGCCCGTGTTTTCAATTATGATGCCAGTCAATGGGAGAGAGAGGAGGGCGAAAATGAAAATGGAATATTTGGTTAGCGCTCTGACAAGCCATGAATCAAAACCCAGTGAAATTGCTCTGGGGTCTCCGGGCCTGTCAGCATCCGCCATCCATTCTGCTTGCCCCTTGGCTGTGTAATTCTGTGTACAGCCAACACCGGTTGCAGGAAAGCAGGCCTGTGTGCTGCGTGGCTGGGCCCTGCCTCTGCCCGCCGTGCCAGGGCGATCCTCAGGCAGGTGTGGACAGCGGGCCTCTACGATGGAGCAGAGGAGGCGGGGAGGGCAGCAACGTGGACATCACAGCATGTCTGACCCGTGGCCCTTCGCTGGGCTTATCAATTCCCTGCCAAGTGGTCATTCATTGTCATGTGAGGAGCTCTGGCTCTGGGCTCTCTGGGCCTGCTGTGGTCAAGGCCAAAATGTGCCTCTGGGTCAGCAGGAGGAAGGGAGAAGCTGCAAAGGGAAGGATGTCTTCTCCATGATGAGCGAGGGGCCCCTCTCCACTTCCCTGCGCATAACAGCCCTGACTGATTTAATGCCCATCAGAGTGGAAGCAGAGTGCACTGGACAGGGAGTCCATAAAAAACGGGTTTTGATTGAGCAGATGAGTGAAGGAATGCTCGCTGAAGAGGGGGCTGAATTCAATAAGGCAAACCCGCACCCTTTCATGGTTCTGCCATCTGGGGTGTGGAGAGCCAGTTTCTTCTCTTTTCCTTCTTGTCACTCACCTGTTCGTTCAGTAAGTGTTTGCTAAGCACAGCGAGTACTATGACATGACCCAGCTCTTAGGACCCCCACATCTGGGGCAGCTCAGACAGTGAGTTGGACCGAAGAAGACTGTGGGGAGGTCAGCCCTCGGTTTTGGCAGGTCCTCTGGAGAAAGCCTGTGGGAGGTGGGCCCCTGTGTGGTCCATAGCCGCCAGGGCCGCTGCTCACAGTTGTGCAGGATGTTCATTGGCCAAGGGCAATGGAGGGCTAAGGTCCCACTCACTTTCACTCACTAAGCCACGTGTTCTGGCCTGGCTGTGTCCAGAAGAACAGGAGCCTTTGGATTCGCACGAAGGCATCAGTTGGCCAAAGGAAGCCCTGTAGTCAGATGGTAGAGAAGTCACATGGCACTGGAGCTCTGGAACAGAGAATGGTCAGGAGCTGTTGAGAGGCTCTGTAGCTGCAGAACAAGGAAGGATGAGGTCTAGCGATGCCAGAACAGAGCCGACAGCAGCTGAGGTCAAGTTGGAAACTCAGAGTAGAACCAGATTCCAAAGGGCCGACCAAGATCCAAACCATCAGCAGGAACAGCAGGTGGGAAGAGCCAAAGGTCTGTGCTGGATCCTGGGCTGCGATCAGTCATTCTGGAAGGCCCATGGCCATGATCATGTAGCCTGATGACATTCATAAGTGTCTGCTTGGCTGCCGCTATTTATTTCTGTCCCAACAGCACCTGCATCAGAGGTGGGGTGGGGAACATTCGTGCAAGCCTAAGGGGCTCAGAGCATGCTGGGGAAGAACCAAGGTCAGCGGGTAGAAGTTTCTGGGTGGTAGATTTTGGCTCAAGACAGGCTGCCTGGCTGTGAAAAAGGTTGCTTTGTGTGGTGGTGAGTCCTCTGTCCCCATCAGGGAGCCTGCTGAGGGCATCCCTTGTGCCGGGTGGAAGGCTGGGCTGAGAGTCTCTGAGGTCCCCTCTCAGCACCACGTCATCGTGAGTCTGCCAGACTTCAGTCATCTGGCTTTCCTCCCTGTCACAGAGGATTGATTGCAGAGGAAGTTAAAATTAATGACTAGCACGGGTTTTTGGGTTTTTGTTGTATTTATCTTTCTCCCTCTTTCTGGCTCCCTCTCATGTCCCCAGTGCCAAATCCATTCCATGAATACTTGAGAGTAAATTGTCCAGTGAGGGACTGGAAAGAACTGTGTGGTAATTATGCACGCAGCTTCTGCCCATCTCCACCTTGGGCATTTCTTCAACACAGCAGGACAGAGGACCATCTTGGCAGTGACAGACATGAGATGTAGAGAGCTAGCCACACTGGACGTGCTAGGAGAGGAGACGGGTCCCAGTCTCTTCTACCACTTCTGTCCCCTACAAAGTGGGGGCAGAGTCCAGCACAGGCCCTACAAACTGTATCAGCTAAGGATATTGTAGTGGGATGTTTCTGTAAGTCCAGTATCCATTTCTCCTCCTGAGGCTGGATCTTGGTTTTCCTTTGGGGAACCAATTTTCCCTCCCTGCTAGACCATGTAATCTGGGGAGAGTGACACCTTCCTTCTTCCCCAGCACATGTCAAAAACCTAGACAATTGGTCTATTCTATCCCTCTGGCACGGTGATTGGCTCAGGGTTGGGTATGTGACACCAGCCAAGCCAATGAGGTGCAAATCCAGGATTTTATAGGGAATACAGAATAGTAGATGCTCTATATTTATTAATGGAGGTTAAGATGGCAGAATGTAAGCCTGGAGTGTCCAAGTGTCACTGCAAAGAGAGAGCATGCGTAAGAATGCAGCTAACACAGGAGAAAGCAGAGTTTAGAGATGGAAAGAGAGCAAAGCTCTGGATCCAGCTTGTCCTGAAGCTAGACCTATCCCTGGACTTTTCAGTTACCCAAGCTAACGAAATCCTTACCCTACTTTTCATCTTGAATCAGTTTGAGTAGAGGTTCTTTCCTTGTCACCAGAAAGCATCCTGGCTAGTTCAGGAATGTTTCTGGGGATGCCTTACCTCTAAGGTGTGGCAGATTGAGCATAGGAGCAGAGCTGGGGTTCCCAGCTCTTGGGTAGCTAAGGCCTTATCTGGGGGCACAGAGCTTTCTCTGGTGACTCATGGCTTGGCCTGAGTGGCAGCCCCACGCCAGGCAGCTGTCTAGCTCATCATTCTCAACGCCATGAAATTAGTGGCACTGATGATCTCTGAGGTTGGGGCATTTGGACTAGAGACCAAAAATGTGTTCTGCAGAGCAGTGTTTCCAAGTGATTGTCCAGAATAAAAGGGGCCGTATACGTAGGAGTTTGGGAACTGGTGTCCAGGCAATGCCCCTTCCAGTGTGACTCAATTCAGTGACTGGTTGATGCAGGAATATAAAGGTCTGGATATGGGAAAGACTCCATTGGGTCATTTTAGCTTCAGAGATTCTCACAATGCTGGTTGAGACTGTTGTGTTATGTCTCAGTTTCTCCCTCTGCCCAACCCGCTTCTGTCCTCTCCCTTCTACAGATGTCAATCCCAGAGCACTCAATAAATCATGCCTGCTGACTCTATGTCCTAGTCTGCTTCCTGAGTTGCTGGCCTGGGCAGCGTTCCAGCTGGGTTAGGTAGCCTTCACAGTCCCTACGCTTCCGTCTTATTCTGTACTCTGCGCTCCTCCCTACGCCGTGAGCAGGTTGACTCAGGTGCTCTGCTTAACCCGTTTTCAATGCCCAGTGCCTAGAGCACAGTAGGTACTTCATAAGTGATGGCTGGGGATGTGAATGAACGTGCCAGACCCAAGGTAGTCATCATTCAGTGAGAGGAGTCAAGGGCTTTTCAAGGGCCACTCAGCTTTCTCTTCCTCTTTGAGGTGGTGATTCTGTAGGCACCAGGGTTGGTCATGGTGCTGCTAGGCATTCAGATCACTCAGTGATCTGAGAAGGGCCAGGGCAGGAGCCAGGGGTGGGGAAGCTGGAGCTTCTTCTAAAGGGAGTGGCCTTGGTTTTCTTCCCGACCCAGCTCCCCACAGCATGAGGGCAGAGGGGTCCTTGTGCAGGAGCCCCATGGGGCGGGGGGTGCACGGAATTGTGCCACATCCCAGACATAAAGCAAGGTGCCTTAGGTGTATGGACTGAGCCTAAGAGCTAAGACATAGTGATAGTAAATATAGAACTCATAATGTCATAATATCCCCCCAGTTCTTTTCTAAATGCTTTGCCCACATTGTCTGTTTAATTCTCACCACAACCTATGGAGTGGTTCACATGATTATTTTGCCAGATGAGGGAACTGATGTTTGGGAAGTTAAGTTGCTTCCTCACAACTGGTCAGCGGCAGAGATGGAGGGAAACCAGCTCCCTCTGGCTTCATGCTTGTGCCCTTCATCTAGCAGCAACCACTCTGGCTTAGCCTCAGCAAAGGGCTGGAAACTGGTCCTGTCTATGTGGCTTGACTTCAGTGAGGTCCCATGGGGGTTTCAGCACGCAAGGAACCACCTCCAACCACGACCCAGAGCATCCTAGAGCAGACAATGGCGGTGGTTGAGGAGAGCGGACACTCTGCAGGGTAGCGCTATTTGTTTTCACATTTTAGCTTCTTTTTGCAGTGGAATTCTCTATTTCCCTCCAACAATAAAAGAAGTCTGACTTATAAAACAGATAAGATTTGTTTGATTGGAATGAATTGATTTTATAAGTTCAAGTGGATAATATTTGCTCATTATAAACCAGATAGCAAGAAAAATGAGACTTTTCAGATTAACACAGCCTTTGAAATCAGCTTTTTAAGGTAATATTTGCAGTCTTAGATCAGTCTCAGTGTTCCATTTATGTCTGCATTTTGTTAGGCCACATAACATTGAAAAAAAATCCTGATTCACACAGATATTAGTTGCACATATTAATTCCTGAAAGCTTGCCTTATAATCTCAGCATCTTCTTAAATGCAACTGATCCGGAGGTTTGAAAGAGAAGTGGCAAGATATTTTTGTTCCAAAGCTGAAATACTCTCCATTCTAAAAACTGCCTTCGTTCCTTAATTAGTAAGTGTACAAGAGGGAGGGAGTTGATGAATGGGTTCTTCAGCTAGTTTAAAATCACAACTGTGTAGTAGAAAACACTTTTCAAATTTATGTTGTAACATTATGAGATGTTCAGCAATATCATTAAAAAACTCTCATATATCTTAGTACCTGTCTCTGTCATAGAGTCACTCAAAATTTCAAAGCTGTCAAATTAATTTTTGTTTATTCATTCGTTCGTCTGTTCATCTATTCCTGCATTCAAAAATATTTTTTGAGTTCCTACTCTACTCTGGGCCGCGGTCTAGTGCTCTGGATGTAGCAATAAACAGAACAAAGTTCCTTCCTCTGGGAGTGTACATTTGGAGGGTGGGAGGCAGAAACAAGGTGTGGAAATAGACAATAAGTCCACAAATGAATAAATAAAACCGTCAGGTGGGATACGTGGTTTTAATAAAAGGGCAGTACTCTTTATACTCTGATGAACAGACGTTGGAGGAAACAGAGCAAAAACTGCAATTGAAACATAAGTAGGGGCAACACGAAACAAAGAGAATGTGAAGACTGGTTCCTTTTTTACATTCAATTTCTCCAACCAATGGAGTAGGTGTCTCATCTTACCTCAGAGGTAAAAAATTCCCAAGCCTTGGACTTCGCCATGATGTGATGACTTAGCCCAACGTCTATTCACATGCACAATTTTCTACAAAAAGTGTAAATACATTAATGAAAGAATGAGGAAACTTTATTTAGAAATCTATGTAGTCATAAGATAATAAATAAACTTTATTTTGAGGTCTACGTGTGCTACCCTGGCAGCACTGGTTACTCATATTTGGTATAAAACACATTGGCTTTGCAAATTTCTTTAATTCATATAGTTTTACAAAAATGGTTAAGATATATTAAAATACAATTTGCATAAAACATGTGTAATGTCCTTAAATCATTTGCTCTGGACTCTAAGTTCCTGGGGAACAGTTTGAAAACCACAGGTATGGTGGGGATGGGGTGGATGTTAAGGTCAGGCAGAGCGGTATTTGATCTCAGCAAATCTGGTTTGAAATTTGGCTCTGCCCTTGTAAATTATGTGACCTTGGGATTGTGGCTAGGCCTCAGTGTCTTCACCCTTAAGGCAGAGAGCATCCACTTTCCACATTGGCTGTATGCCTGAAACATCAAGGACACTCAAGACATGTTAGAGTCTTTTTCCTTCTTGCAACAGCCCAGCCTGGATCAGCCTTGGGGACACCAGCCAGCCAGGAGCAGGGCTCTGGCCATCAGAATTGGGCTGTGCTGGGGAACCAGTCTCTGGGGACAGAGACCAGGGGCCAAGAGTCACTTGGGGGATGGGCAGGTGGTGGGGACTTGGGTGCACAAAGTAAACCAGGGACACGGTGACTAGAAAAGGACCCACTGTGGTCACTGGCACTTAGCAATGAGCTAAGCAGTTCCAGGGTTGGGGAGAAAAGGACTTTGGGGGCAGGAAATTGAGCAGGGCTACGTGAGCAAAAATAGGAGTATCTTTTGGACTTCAGTGACTTGTTTTTTCTCAAAAATGGTGCCCAGGTGGAGCTCCCAACTCCAGTTTATCTTGGCTGCTTGGGCTTGGGAGTAGGGCATAGTTGCCATAGATGTTGGCAGTGGTGGCTGGAGCTGGCTTCTGCTGCCTAAGGAGAGCCAATTGTGCACATCACTTCCTGAGTCCACGTTGAGTGATGCACATTGGTATCTTAAAATCAGATATGGTGGGAGCATTTACACCATGGAAATTGGCAAAGGCTACAAATCAGGGCTTTTTTTCCAGAGAGTCAGTTGTTAAGCTTTGGATGCTGGCCTTGGAAGTATCCTCTATTGACTTGACCCTTGGGATGAAGGTTACATGTGAAGTTTTCACTTTACGAGTTATCCAAACATAGATGAGTTTACCACTAGACTTCCCCGTAACGCCATCACTGACTGCCTTGCTGCTGCCACCTCCAAGGAGCTAGAGATAATCTACAGGGTCAGAAGGGGACAAGGAGAGACACTGTGAAAAGCCAAAAGACACGCAAAGGAGAACTGTTCTGTCTGCTGACTGGCCCTCCTCATCATTTTTGCTTCCCTTAGCCAAGCAGCCTGAAATCCCAGTAATGTAAATAAAGGCTGAAAGAGCCAATCAACCATTTATGTATTAGTAAGAATTCGTTCCCTGGGGAAGCAGTGGAAGAAATTAGATGAGTAATTTTAGAGCACAAAGCTTGGGGGGGTGGAGTTGAGGGCAGCCCTGAATGTGATTCCAACCTTAGGGAGTGACCTCAGGGTCCCAGAATGCCCCGAGAAGGGATTCTAAGGTACCAGAGGGCTGAGGACAAAGCTACACATTCTTACCCTTCGTCTAGGGCTGACTCAGCTCCCAAGTAAGAGAGAGAATTCTTTCTTTAGCTTTCTTCCCCTTTCTGAGCTGGTGACACTGGCCCATGGGGCCCACAGATAGATTATCATTAGGGTTCATGCTTAGAAATTTTGGGAGAAATACATTCTAAGTTACAAATCAGCATTCAGAGAACATAGAGTTGACAACTGTCTTTAGCTTTCTTTCTTTAATCAGTCAAGATATAGAACAAGGTAAGTTTACTTATCAACTCACATAGCAATTTCAGAAATATCTTATTTTAATTTCTGATTCCTCCTCTGTGGGTAGAAGCTTTTAATCTGCTAGTATCCTCTGTACTCCAAGCATTCCTGTCAAATGATTAATGATGTGAAAACAAGTACCTAAATGTGTTAGGGTCACTTGGCATTTAAATAAACACTTTCATGGAGAGCAAACCATTCCTGCATGGCCAGAGCCCAGACCAAGTAGATTCTCATGGAGATTTTGTGGAAGAGAACATGACCCTGGTTGTGGATGAGTCCACAGAGGTTTGCCTGATGCTGTTGGTAACTTATGCCTGCATATTCTGGCTACCTACTGCTGCATGAAAAAACTGCTATAAATTAGTAGCTTAAAATAATAACCATTTTTGGGGTCCCGTGGCCGAGTGGTTAAGTCCACGCGCTTGGCTATGGTGGCCCAGGGTTTCTCTCTGGTTCGGATCCTGGGCGCGGACATGGCACCACTCATCAGGCCACGTTGAGGCGGCGTCCCACGTACTACAACTAGGACCCACAACTAAAATATACAACTATATACTGGGGAGATTTGGGGAGAGAAAGCGGAAAGAAAAAAAAAAAGAAGATTGGCAACAGTTGTTAGCTCAGGTGCCAATCTTTAAAACAAAAAACGATTTTTTTACATCTCATTTGATAGGTCTGGTCTGATTTTTAGGCAGGGTTTGGCTGAGTTATTCTTCTGCTCTTTGTGGCAGGGACTGAGGTCACTCAGTGGTTCTCAGCTGGGGGCGTTAATCTGGAAAGTTTAATATAGCTCATTTGTCTGATATCTTGGTGAGAGAGATGTGATATTGTGATTTATAATAAGAAATATGTATTTGGTCTCTGTCCCATTTCTGACACAGAGATCCTAAAACCCTTTGAATTTCCTAAGGGATGAAAGCAATAAAGGTGTCTATTGTTATGTTAATTAGGTGACTTTTGGAAAGCCTTAGGTAACCTAAGGATGGGGGCTGGTTGCCAGGGGAATCAACCATGTGATTAGAGGGTTGGAACTTTCTGTCCCATCCCCATCCCCACCTCCAGGGAGGGGAGAGGGGCTGGAGGTTGAATCAATCGCCAAGCCAATTACCAATGATTTAATCAATCATGCCGAGGTAGTAAAGGCTCCATAAAACCCCAAAAGGATGGGGTTTGGAGAGCTTCTAGGTTGGTGAACACATGGAAATTTGGGGAGAGTGGCAAGCTTAGAGAGCATGGAAGCTTCCAGCCCTTCCCCTATACTTTGCCCTATGCATCTCTTTCATCTGGCTGTTCCTGAGTTATATCCGTTTATAACAAACCAGTAATATAGTAAGTAAAATGTTTCTCTGAGTTTTGTGAGCCACTCTAGAAAATTAATCAAACTTGAGGTGGCAGTTGTTGGAACCTCTCATCTACAGCCTGTCTGTCAGAAGCTCATGTGACAACCTAGACTTGTGATTGGCATCTGAAGTTGGGGGTGGGGGCAATCTTGTAGGACTGAACCCTTAACCTGTGGGATATGATGCTATCTCCAGGTAGACAGTGTCAGAGTTGAGTTAAATTGTAGGACATCCAGCTGGTGTTGGTGAATTACTTCATGGTGTGGAAAAACTCCTATCCACTGAAATTGGCTGCAGAATCAGAATGGACAAAAGCTGGGCTCAGCTGGGACTATCTAAAGGAGCACCTATCTTTGGCCTTTTCAACATGGTGGTCTCAGAATAGTTGGACTCCTTATATGGCAGATGTCTTCTCCCAGAGTGAATGTCACATGAGAACCAGGGCTAAGCTTCACGGCCTTCCTGACTGTTGCAGAACTCCGCAGTATCATTCAGTTCATTCAATTGGTAACAAGTGGGTCATCAGGACAGGATAGATTCAGGGGAGGACAATTAGATTCCATCTCTTGATGGGTGAGTGGCAGGGTCCCACTATGGAAGAGCATGTGGCATGGGAGATGTCGTTGTGGCCATCCTTGGGAAAAACAATCTGCCATACGGCATATCCTAAAACTGGTCATCCTTGCCTGTTGGCTACCATATTACACCATACAGTAGCCAAAAGCCTTGACAGCATTTTCTGCTGAATTAACTAAATGATACTAAACTTTGTTTAGGGTCTGGATTGATTTCAACTCGATCTTCATCATCACCAGTACTCTACATCATGAAATCCAAATCCTGGTTTTGCTGTACCTTCAGCATGTTGTCAATCATCTTGAGCGTTGTCATAAACATCCTAAAATATTAACATTAATTAAATGATAAATATTTACCATTTATGCCTTTGAGGATTTCAACATTGTTACAGCTGCAATCAGACAAGCTATGACAGGGTATCAGTCTCAACTCTTAAAGAAAAAAATCTGAGAATCACAGATGTGTACCCTAAATACCATGAATGGGTAGAATTCAGAGGAAGGATCGTTCTCAGGGGTTGGGGTGAGTACAAGGGTAAGTTCCTCTAAATGCCACTAGTTTTATTACTCTGATTTTTTGTGGGTTTTTTTTTTTGCCAGGAAAAGGGCTTTTTTTCTTTTTTGCCAAATGACTTTTGTGCAGGAAGTTGCCATTCTATTGTTTCTCTCCCACAAGCAGAGATTAGGCTGTTCATGTGTGTGTTGACGAGCTTGAACGACGCCATCACTGATTGACACCGCGCTGCAGCGTGCCCTGCTCCTGGGGGCGGCTAGTAAATCGTCTTTGATGATTTGATGACATAACCTTTAGATCTGAAATTGCAGTTGTACTAGACTGTCAGGAAAAGCTCCTTTCATCATACATCGCATGGATTTATCGGAAAATATATATTACTGTTTGGTTTTTTGAAATCTTTCCGGTGTACTTAAATAATTTCTTGAGTAAACCTTTTAGGAATCAATTGAATTGTTCCCATTGTCTTGATTATGGTTTTTCTCTTTCAAAATTTACTAAAGGTGTTTGATATCTCAAAGAAAAATAGATTGAACATTTAAATCTCTGGTGCGTTTAGACGATCATTTGTCTTTGTAGGGTAAATATAAATCCTTTATAAGTTTCCTCTTAAAGTCTGCCAAATATAGTACTTCTCTAAAAAATACTTGCAGATTTTTGTAATTAACAGTCTTTGTGGCCCAAAAGTATAAATTTGGCAGTATTCTGACATTTCTTTGTTCTGACTTCCCTTGTGCTCACTCACCTTTTAAAATTGCCACTTGTTTACAGCCTGGGTGGGTTTGAATACAGACCATCCTCTGGATGCTACTTGGGTGTCAATTTCCTGATTGGTTGTGTCAGATTTGGAAGATCAGCCAGTGAAATATTTTTCAATCTGGTCCAGTTGTGGCACTTTAGCCAGCACTTGTCCACCAGGAGCACACTGTGGAACGGAGAGTCCCAAGGGAAGGAGACATTCAGGTCCAAAGGGAAGGGGCAGAGGGTGGTCATGCTCAAGGAGCTCCTCCCCACCCCCCAAGGCTTTATTGAGATATAACTGACGTATAACATCGTCTAAGTTTAAGGCGTACAACCCTATTCTTTGATACATCTATCTACTGTGAAATGATTACCATATAAGGTCAGCTAATACATCCATCACCTCACATAATTACCTGTGTTTTACCCTATGGTGAGAAATTCTTAAATGACTCTGAACCCAGTGCTTCCAGGGGAAGACCTCTTTCAGTTTTTCCTGTGAAACAAAACTGAGGTTCTCTTAAACAGCAACAGCAACATACGGGTATGAAGTTTGTCTGTCTCCTAACTCATGGATCCTGTGAATCTTCTAACTGAAAGCATTTCCTCCTTTTTTGGCAGAGTGGGGAAGAGGAGGGAGTTGGAAATCTCAGTTCCGTGATTTTTGCCCCAACTCAGTTCGATGTGCAGGATGGTTCCACGTGTTGGATTCGAACCACATCCTTTATCCTAAATCTCCCTTTGCTCAGATTTCATTATTTTTTTCCTGCTGTGTTTTGCATGTGTGTGTGTGTGTGTGTGTGTGTGTGTGTGTGTGTGTGTGTGAGTATTCTCAAAAACACTTTTGAATGGGTTATAAAGAAAGAGAGAAATCATGATCTTTGTGAATGTTCATGGCTTTAATGCTGTTACATATGGGAGAAAAATGGGAGAGGTGAATTAGAAGGGGTAGAGAGAGTGGGATGAGCTATGGAACAGAGCGGTTAGTTCCCAGGCAGGTGCAGAGCTGTAGAGTGGTGGAATTTCAGGGCTAGAGAGGGCACAAAGGATGGCGGCTGTTGGGCGTGGTAGGCCCCGGGGAAGGGAGATTGACCTCCAAGTGGTGTTCATTAGCACTCCTGGAAGTAAGGGATGCTCTTTTCACTTTCCCTTATTTCTTTTTCTTTTTATACAGGTAATCAGTGACTACTGCACAAATATTAGAAAATACAGATAAGGAAAGGGGAAAAAAACCTTCTATAACCACTTTGCGTAAAATCTTCTACATTTTTTTCTTTTGTTCTGCTATTTATATTTCCTTAAATTCTATATTACCTCCTGCTTTTGTTTAGCTTGAATTTGCCCAGAATGTTTGTCTATCCCTTTATTTAATATTTATTTCTGTATTTTTTAATGATTATAGCAATAGATGGCCCAAAAGTAAAAACCTAAGCATTACGGAAGACTGTGAAATGAAAGGAAAACGCTTGTTTCCCACCTCTCATCCTAGTATCCCCTTTCAAAGAAAAGCGCATTTGACTTTTTTGTTTTTAATTCTAATTCCATAATTCTAAGTAATATACTTTTGCCTCTATTTCTTGATTTGTCAATGCTAAGCGATTTATCAGTTTTATGTATATTTAATTTATCGATTCCTCATTATGAAAAAATAATAAATTTCACTCACTTTTTACCCTTTCTCCTGCCCTCTTTGTATTTCCAATTCTTTTGTTTGTTCTTTATTTAATTCTTTGATCTGCTACTGTCCCAACTCTAAACGATATATCTCCATCTGCTATTTCTTGATTCATCCATTTAGACAGTATCTTGATTCTTGACTATATAACATGAGGAAATTAACGCCCTCCTTTCCCTCCACTGCTTCTGTCTTTCAGTTCTCGACTCTTGTTTTGTACCATTATTTTTACATTGTTAGGGTATATGACATAGGTATAATTAAACCTTCCACATTTTGTTTAGGTTGATTCCTAGATTTGAATACCCATGACTGCTATTTATCCTATTGGCTAATACGTCTGTTACTTACTTGGCTGTCCTTTAGTGGGCCTGCATCCAGAGAGGGAGAGAAGTCACAGACTCCAAACCTATGCCTCTCACTGAGAATGCTGCAAATGCCAAGGGCAAAGAGACCCTCAAAATTACATCGTATATAATTTTCTTCATATTTACCTTAGTCATTTCACAGACACCTTTTTCTTTATTCTGGAGTTTCTAACTGCCGTTCTCTTTTCTTACCGATAGAAATATCTGCCTTTAAAACAGAAGCAGAAGCACATCTAAGCACGTTTGTTGGGTGTTCCATTCCAGACAGGTGCTTTCCAGGGCTGCTGCATCAAGACCATTCTGTTTTCTTTTCATTGCACTCAAGGAGTTGTTTTTTCATTTTTTTCTTTTTCTTTTCCCCTTAAAATTAACGTACAGTAAAATGACTTCCTTTTTCGCTGTACAGTTCTACGGGTTTGAACACGTGTGGATCCGTGTAACCACCAGCATGATGAGGATGCAAACAGCTCCATCATCCCCAAAACTCTCTGTCCTGCTCCTTTGCAGTCACACCTCCCCACCCTTACATTGGCAACTACTGATCTCTTCCAACAGCAGCTCTTAAAAAGCTTTTCCCGATGATAAATACAGCTGCTACAGAAATTGGTTTACAGATCTTTGTGTAAATGTTAAGTTTTCATTTATGTAGGTTAAATATCTAGGAGCAGGATTAATGAGCTCTGTGATGTTCTAGTTTAACTTTATAAGAAACTGTCAAAGAATTTTCTAAAGCACTATACTATTGCATTCCCACCAACAACGTATGAGAGAGTTGCTTCACATTTTTGCCAGCACTTGATATTGTTAATTTTTTTAAATTATTATTTTTAGCCATTCTAATACATATATAGTAGTATCTCATTGTGGTTTTAAGTAGCATCTCCCTAATGGCTAATGATATTGAGCATCTTTTCATATGGTTGGCTGTTTGCCCACCACACATCCTCTTGATGAAGTGTCAGTTCAAGGATTTTGTCTATATCTTTACTCAGTTGTTTTGTTACTGCTGAGTTTTGAGAGTTCGTTATATATTTTGGATTCGTAAATATTTTTCCTGGTCTGTAGTCTATCTTTTTGTTCTCTTAACAGTGTCTTTCACAGAGCAAAAGTTTTTAATTTTTATGAGGTCCAATTTATCCACTTTTTTTCCCAATAGATTGAGTTTTTGGTCTCATATCTAAGAACTCCTGGGTTAAATCCAATCCATGAACATGATAAGATTCTCCATTTATTTGCATCATGTTTGATTTCTTCCATCAGTCTTTTGTTGTTTTCAGCACACAGATTCTGCACGTTTTGTTAAATTCAAATAGATTAAACCATAAAATTAATCCGTACAAATATACAATTTGGTGGATTTTAGTATAGTCAGAAAACTGTGCAAATGTCAACACAGTCTAAAATTACAACATTTTCATCATCCCAGAAAGAAACACTGTGCTTGTTAGTGACCACTCCTCAGTCTGTCTCCTCCTCCAGTAATAGAAAACTGTTAATTTACTTTTTTGCCTATTCTGGGATTTTCATATAAATGGAATCATACAGTATGTGGTCTTTCTGTCTAGCTTCTTCACTTAGCACACTATTTTCAAGTTTCATTCATGTTACTGCATGTATCAACATTCCATTTCGTTATATTGCTGAGTAATATTCCCTTGTATGGATATATCACATTTTGCTTACCTGTCTATCAGTTGATGGCCACTTGGGTTGTTTCACTTCATGGCTGTTATGAATAATGCTATTAAAATTAGTATACAAGTTTTTGAGTAGTCTTATGTTTTCTTTCCCTTGGGCATATATCTAGGAACAAAATTGCTAGGTCATATGGTAAGTCTATGTTTAACAATTTGAGAGATTGCCAAATTGTTTTCCAAAGCACTGTGCCATTTTTCATTCCCTCCAGCAGTGTATGAGGGTTTTGATTTGTCCACATCCTTGACCACACTTCTCATTATGTGACTTTGGATTCTAGCTATCTTAGTGAGTATGATGTGGTATCTCATCGTGGTTTTGATTACCATTTTTCTGATGACTAAGGATGTTGAGCATCTTTTCATGTGCTTATTAGCCATGTGGTTTTTTCCCTTTATTTTATTCGTATGGTGTGTTTCATTGTCTGATTTTCACATGTTGAACCAACTTGGCATTCCTGGGATAATTCCCACTTGGTCGTGATGTATAATCCTTTGTATATATTGTGGGATTCAGTTTGCTAGTATTTTGTTGAGGATTTTTGCATCTATGTTTATAAGGGATATTGGTCTGCAGGTTTCTTTTTGTGATATCTTTGTCTGGTTCTGGTGTTAGAATAGTATTCTCCTTATAGAATGAGTTGGGAAGCATACCTTACTTTCTACTTTTTGGATGAATTTGTGAAAGGTTGGTACTAATTATTCTTTAAATATTTGGTTAAATTCACCATTGAAGCCATCTGGGACTGGGCTTACTTTGTGGCTAGCTTTTAAATTACTAACTCAATCTCTTTACTTCTTACTGGTCTATTCAGATTTTCTGTTTTTTCTTTGGTCAGTTTTGGTCTTCGTAGGAATTTGTTCATTTGATCTAAGTTATCTAATTTGTTAGTATGCCCTTGTTTATAGGATTCCCTCGTAATCTGTTGATTGCTGTAAGGTTGGTAGTCACTTCCCCTCTTTCATTCTTGATTTTAGTAATTGAGTCTTCGCTTTCTTTTCTTGGTTAGCTCTAGCTAAAAGTTTGTCAATGTTGTTGATTGTTTCAAAGAATTAGCTTTTGGTTTCATTGTTTTTCTCTATTTTTTTACACTCTCTATTTAATTAATTTCTGCTTTAATTTTAATTATTTCTTCCTTCTGTTTGCTTTGGGTTTAGTTCACTCCTCCTTTTCTAAGTTGGAAAGTTAGGTTATTGATCTGACATCTTTCTTCCCTTTTAAGATAGGCATTTATAGCTATAAATTTCCTTCTGTGCACTGCTTTAGCTGCATCTCCTAAGTTTTGGTATATTATGGGTTTTTTTTCACTAATATCAAGGTATTTTCTGATTTTCCTTGCAAGTTCTTCTTTGATCCACTAGTTATTAGGAGTGTGTTGTTTAATTTCCACATATTTGTGAATTTCACAAATTGCCTTCTGTAATTATTTTCTAATTCCATTCTATTAAATTGGAAAACATACACTTATCATTTCAATTCTTTTAAATTTATCAAGGCTTGTTTTGTGGCTTCATATGGTCTAATCTGGAGAGTCTTCCATGTGCACTTGAGAAGAAAGTCTATTCTGTGGTTGATGGGTGGAGTATTCCATGAATGTCTAGTTGTTCAAATCTTCTATTTCCTTATTGATCTTCCTCCTACTTGTTCTATCCATTATTGAAAGTGTGGCATTGAAGTCTCCAACTGGTATTATTGAATTGTCTGTTTGTCCCTTCAATTTTATCAGTTTTTGCTTCACATATTTTGGGGCTGTTGTGAGGTGCTATTTGGTTCTTTTTAGGGAGTGTTTTATTTTTCCTGTTTATTTTTCTTTATTTGCTCTGCTTTTATTCATTTTAATCAAACTTGATATGTTATTCCTGTTCTATATTTGCATTATCTGATGTTCTTGAACGTCTAAACCTACTGTTTATTGTGTTTGCTGATCTCATGAAGCTAAATAGTTTCCTCACCTATTTTGTAATTTTCCATTGTGAGCTCATGTTTAGAGGATTTAATCTGTAGGAAACTTACACAGCCTGGGTTGAAGGTGTGTCTCTACAAATTGATTTTTCTTTTGCCTCTGTCAGATGTTCTGAGGATAGCACCAGCCTGAGAAACTTTTCGAAATGTGTATTTGTGATGTGGAAGTGTCCTGGAGAAAGCTTAAATTTGATCTCTAAAAATGTGTTAGCATAGGCCCATGAGACACTTTTTTCCAACTGAGAGGCCAGTCTAGGACAAGCAAAATTTCTTTTTCTTTTCCCTGAGCTGTTGGGTTGACATTTTCTAGTCTACTTTTTCACAGAATGTGGAGCCTTTCTAGGAATCTGGTTTTTATGTAAAAGTCTCAATTCTATTCCTTAACATATGCAGGATCAAGAACTCATTTCATTTCCTTGTGAGGTCATTAAAACAAAAACCCTTTAGTTACTAAGACCAAAAAACACCCCTAGTGCTGCTACAGGATCAGCTCAGGTCCTTATTTCTTTCATTTCTGGTTTTCTCTTGTTTTTG
The DNA here is from genome assembly GCF_037783145.1 of Equus przewalskii. NCBI lineage: Eukaryota > Metazoa > Chordata > Mammalia > Perissodactyla > Equidae > Equus > Equus przewalskii. The sequence continues at coordinate 72,417,029 of NC_091845.1, read as the reverse complement.
ATGAGGGAATTTCCCTTCTTGGGACTGTGGCTTTGCATGTAATAGGATGTTTATAATATTTTAGCCAACATTTTAAAGAGTTTTCAGGTTATCTAGTTCAGAATATTGCCAGAGATAAAAGCCAAGTCACTTTCTTTTTATTTTTTGAAATAGAACTTCTATAATAAAGAAATTCAATTTAGAATGAGAGAAATAGAGAATCACCTAATCGCTACACTAATAATTGCTGCAGGCAAGATCCATTGATGACTATCTAGTGACGAATATCTACCTAGAACGAGAGGGGCCCACCAACACATTCTTTACTGACAAGGAATAGACATTCCACATTATGTTCATTTGAGTCTCCCTCTTGAAGCCCTCACTGCAAAACTCAGGCCTCCTGTGAAGTGGCCCAGCCTTCACCTCTTCTTTACTTGATAGAAAAGTAGATTACTTATCCTCTTTCATCACCAATGAGAAATTGATTATTGTTATGAACACAGCCTAAATTATTTGCTTATTCTTATCAGAGCAACATTTGTGTCTAGCCCTTGTCAATAGCCAAAATTCTTCTACCACTTGTGAGTGAGACATCATTGATAGCAATGGCAGAAGATGCTCCTTTGATGGGCATGGAGTTGGGCCTCATGGTCCAGGTAGTCCAGGTCCATGGAATATAGACCGGAGCTATTTCCCAGGAAGCTGAATACGACCACTGCTGACAGGCGTGCTACTGGTATATGTCTGAAGAGACACCACGGAATAGTCTGCTCTAGTAGCCATTGACTACACAGAATTCCAGATGTGAGACAAAGTGCCTCTTCCTGAGGGAATGCCCATTGTAGACTAAGGTGACCAAACACAGAGCCTGGCACTAGTCAGTGATATTTTTGAGAGTCACCAGGATCTGGTCAGAGCCATAGTTTCCATAGTTTCCTAGGCAGCAGGTGAAGCCAAAGGTCCATTTGAAGGCTTTGTCCCACGGTGCTCTACACAGCTGAGGCGGTTCGCTCAGTAAGATCAGTGGATGCTACAGCTCCTTTGGGTGATCCTCTGTCTTGGACCAGTTATGAACAATCAAGCTCGTTGGTGACTATGATGTTAAGTGTAGAGCTAATAGACATCTTTTGCAGGTTAAATATGTTCTTTCCATTCCTTCATTCTAACAATTTTCTTTTCTGTGGTCGTTGAAGCTTGTGGGATTTCACGAAATGCTTTATCTTTGTGTTGAGATGAACTTATGGCCTTTCTCTCCTTTATTTTGTTACCAAATATAAGTTAATGCAGTAAATTCAACCTGATCATAATATCATTATCTTTTCTATGCAGTTCTATAATAGTGTTATTAATATGTTGTTTAGATTTTTTTGCTTCTAAGTTGATGAGTGATATTGGCCAAAGACTTTCTTTCTTGAAATATCTGTCTGGATTTGATATTAAGCTTATATTAACCTCATGAAATGAGTTGTGAAAACCTTTTCTCTGAAAAAGTTGTATGTATCTATTTTTATTAATCTTGTTAGAGGTTTGTCAACTTTATTAGTCTTTTCAAAGAATCAGTTTTTGAGTTTATTGGAATTATCTATTGAATCTTTCTTTTCTAGTCCATTAATTTCTGCTCACATATTTATTACTTCCTTTCTACTGCTTTTTTTTTCTGGTTTATCCTGCTGTTCTTTTCTGATATCTTAAATCTAATGCTTGGCTCATATATTTTCATTTTATCTTCCTTTCTAATGTCTGTATTTAAGAACTTTTCCCATCAGCACTGCAGAATCCTCAAAGTTTTGATGTGTAATATTTTTGGTATTGATCCAACAGTTACTGAGAAAGTCACTTTTAAATGTCCTATAATTTTAGGGTTTTTGTTAATTTCTCCCATGATTCTATTCTATTTTTCTTTATGTATCTAACATTATGCACTTAAATAGTTTTCTCTCTCTTATGAAGTATAACCTTTTTTTAAATTTAATTTTTATTGAGTTAATGATAGGTTACAATCTTGTGAAATTTCAGTTGTACATTATTGTCTGTCAGTCGTGTTGTAGGTGCACCCCTTCACCCTTTGTGCCCACCCCCCACCCCACCTTTCCCCTGGTAACCACTAATCTGTTCTCTTTGTCTACATTTTTAAATTCCTCATATGAAGTAAAACTTTTATCAACATATAATGGCTTCCCAGATGGCTTCGCCACTGAATTGTACCAAACATTTAAGGAGTTACTAAAAATCCTCTACAAACTCTTCCAAAAAGTGTAGAAGAGGAGAGAATGCTTCCTCACTCATTTTCTGAGACCAGTATTACCCTGATGCCCATAGCAGACAAAGATATCACAAGAAAACTACAGATCAGTATCTCTTATGAATGTCTGCAAAAATCCTTAACAAAATACTAGCAAACTGAATCCAGCAAAATATAAAAAGAATCCTACACCATGACCAAGTGGGATTTATCTCAGGAATGCAAGACTGGTTCAACATCAGAAAATTGATTAATATAAAACATTATATCAATATAATTTTTAAAAATCACATCATCATCTTATTAGATGCATAAAAAGCATTGAGAAAATCTAACACCCTTTCATGATAAAAACACTCAACACACCAGGAATAGGAGGGGATTTCCTCAACCTGATAAAGAGCATCTACGAAAAATCCACAGCTAACATCATATTTAATGGTAAAATCCTGGATGTTTTCCCCCTAAGACCAGAAACAAGACAAAGATGTGCATTCTCACCACTTCCACTCACGATTGTATTGGATATTTTAGGAAAATTAGGCAAGAAAAATAGATAAAAAGGATCTATTTAGAAAGGAAGAAGATATACTTTCTCTATTGACAACTACAGAAAATTCTAAGGAATTTATTAAAAAACTATTAAAACTAATAAACAAGTTCAGCATGGTTGGAGGATACAAGATTGGTGTACAAAAATCAATTGTATTTGTATACACTTGTGATGAGCAATCCAAAATGAAACTAAGAAAACAATTCCGTACAATAGCATCAAAAAGAATAAATCAAAGAGGATGAAAGAATAAAGGAAAAAGTGCAGAATTATACTCTGAACACTAAAAAGACACAAGCAAACAACCAAACAAAACATTGTTGAAAGTAATTAAAGAAGATCTAAATAAATGGGGAAACATCCCATGTTCACGGATCAGAAGACTTAACATTTTTAAGATGGCAATATTCTTAAGCTCCTCTAATTGATCAACACAATCTCTATCAGAATCCCAGCTGACTTCTTTGTAAAAATTGGCAAGCTGATTCTAAAATTCATATGGAATTCAAGAGGTTCCAGAATAGCCAAATAATCATGAAAAAGAAGAACAAAGCAGGAGGACTCTCACTGTCGGATCTCAAAACTTGCTACAAAGCAATGGTAATCAAGCAGTGTAGTACTGGTATGAGCATAGACATAGATCAATGGGTAGAATTGATAGTCCAGAAGTAAACACATACAATTGCCGGAAACTGATATTAGACAAAGGTGTCAAGACCATTCAATAGGGAAAAAATAGTGTTTAACAAATAGTGCTGGGATAACTGGATATCCACATGCAAAAGAATGAAGTTGGGCCCATACCTCACACTATATATAAAAATTAACTCAAAATGGTCCAAAGACCTAAACGTAAGAGCTAACTATAAAACTCTTAGAAGAAAGTATAGAGGTAAGTTTTCATGACCTTGAGTTTGGTAAAGGATTCTTAGCTATGACACCATAAGCATGAGAAACAAAAGAAAAACTACATTAATCGGACTTCATCAAAATTATAAACTTTTGTGCTTCAAAGAGCACCATCAAGAAAGTGAAAAGACAACCCACAGAACGAGAGAAAATATTTGAGAATCATATATCTGATACGGCACCTGCATCTAGAATATATAAAGAACTCCTACAACTCAATGCAAAATGGGCAAAAGACTTGAATAGACGTTTCTCCAAAAAAGATACTCAAATGGCCAATAAGCACATGAAAAGATGCTTGACATCATTAGTTATCAGGGAAATGCAAATCAAAACCACAGTGAGGTACCACTTCCTGTCCACTAGCGCAGCTAGAATCAAAAAGTCAGATAGTAACAGCGATGAGGATGTGGAGAAACTGAAGCTGTAACACACTGCTGGTGGGAATACAAGACGGTGCAGCCACTTTGAGAACACCGTTTGGCAGTTTCTCAAATGATTAAACAGAGACTTACCACATGGCTCGGAAATTACACTCCTAGCTATATATCCAAAAGAAATGAAAGGATATGTTTACACAAAAAACTTCTACACTAATGTTTATAGCAGCACTATTCATAGCCAAAAGATGGAAACGATCCAAATCTCCATCAACGCATGAATGGATGAATTAAATGTTGTACATTTATACAATGGAATATTATTTGTGCATAGAATGGAATGAAGTACCAATACATGTTACAGCTTGAATGAACCTTGAAAACATGGTAAGCAAAAGAAGTTAGTCACAAAAGCCCACATATTATATAATTCCATTCGTATAAAAGTCCTGAATAAGGAAATATAACAAGACAGCAAGTAAATTTTGTCCTCTTAGACCTGAGGGAGCGTTAGGGAGGTAGGGGGTGATAGCTAAACGGTGTGGGGTTTCCTTTCGAGGTGATAAAAATCCTCTAAAATTGTGATGATGGTTCTGCATATCTGTGGATTTAATAAAAACCATTGAATTGTACACTTTAAATGGATGAATTGTATGACAGACACGTAAATCACATTTCAATAAAGTTGTTAAAGAAAGATAACCTATAAAAATGCGATGACCCTCATTATATCTTGAAATGCTTTTTTAAAAACTTAACTTTATCTGATATTAGGATGTGTACAGTAGTGTTCTTTTGGTTTGAGTTTTTCTGATGTATATTTTTTTATGTTTTATTTTCAACCTTTCCATTGTTCTTATGGCTTATGTGTGTCTTTTTGTTTTTTTAAATGTACTTAGCTATTTTGTAAATCCAGTTTGAGAACTTTTTTAATTGGAAAAGTTTCTTCTTTATTATTGATTGTGATTGTGTGTGTGCGTGTGTGTGACTGTTTGTTACCATCTTATTTTGGACTGGTTGTCCTAGCTTTTCTGTTTCTCCCTTTTTTCCACTCTTTTAGATTTATTTGTTTGTCACCTCTATCCCATGTTTTTTCGTTTCATTAATTTGATGATTTACACTCTAATTCTATTCTTTTGGTAGTAATGTTAGACATTTTAAAGTGCATATTTATGTTAAAATTTAAACTAAATCATTAGTTATATCTTCATTTGTATCTTGAACAATATAAACAGATTTGAATACTTCAACTTGATCATAACTGCCATGTATATCTATCGTTGGTCAGTATTTAGTTTTTTTTAAATTCTACATTTTAGACATTTTTTCTTTTTCAAAACCACATTTACCATTTCTTTGTTCAACTGCCTTTCTGGCATCTCAGACATTCTGTGATCATTTTCTTTCTTCTTGAAGTGCATTCTTCTCTCTAGTGAATGTCAGAAGTAAACTTTTTTCATTAGTATTTGTCTCAAAATGTCTTAACTTCACCTTTGTATTTGAAAGATAATTCTACTGAGTCGAATGATCCTCAGTTGATATTATTTTCTCCCAGCACTTTGAGAATATTATTTTACAGTCTGCTGGCTTTTTTTTCCCCTCAAGAAATCAGCAGTCATTCTCTTTCAGGTAATCTGTCTTTTCTGTCTTGCTAATTTTAATATCTTCTCTTTGTCTTTGTTCTGAAGATTTGCTGACTTTTTCTAGATGTCTTTTTGTTTATTCTGTCGAGAATTCTTGGGCTTCCCGCATCCTGAATCCAAGGTCTGATGCTCTTCATCAATTTGGGGAGGGTCTCAGCCGTTCTTTGAATAACGCTTTTCCTTTATTATCTTTATAAGCTCTACCAAAAACTGCAATAAGATGTATGCTGGAACTTTTCACTTTATATCCCATGTCCCTTAACTTCTTTTTCATATTTTTCTTATCTTTGTGCAATATTTGGGAAATGTCTTTTGGGTATTATCTAGTTTACAGTGATCTCTTCAGATGTGTCTAACTTTCAACTTACCATCTATGTAGTTCTGTTTTCATTTATATTTTTTATTTCTAGAAGTTCTACCTGGTATTATTTCAAACCAGACATTTTGATATCCTTTTGTTCATTCACCATACTTTCAATGTCTTTTTTTTCCATAGAATACTGTAATACTGTTTTCTCTTTTGTCTCTCAAAATTCTAATATTTGCTGTCTTTGCAGGTATAATTACGCAGTTTGTTTTTTTCTGCAGATTTTTGCTCAAAGAAGCATTCTTCTTGTGTCTTGTGTGTTTTGATTATAAATACATATTCCTCAGCCATGCACTTAAGAGTTTTTTGTAAACTAATATTGTATCCTACATTTTGTTTATTTTGTATCAGTAGGGTTTATTTAGATCTCTAGTCTTAAATATTGCCAGAAACAGAAGTCCAATCATCCCTTTATCTTAAATTTCTTGTGTTATTTTGTTTCAGGTATGTCTTGTTAAATAGTAATTATTTGTATTTTGTTTACTAAACAAATTTGAGATGCCCTAACAGATGAACTTAACCTTGATACATTCACAGTATATTTGATATATTTTGTTCTACTTCTATTATTTTATATTTTGTTACTTTTATACTTTGTTATTTTTCTTTGGCTGCCATTTGTGATATTGCTGTGGCCCGCCTTGGTCTTTTTTGGTAGCATGTTTTATTTCACACTTATTTATTTATTTATTTTTATTTCACACATTTTTATTCTACTGGTGTTTAATATAAAAACCCATGTTTCTCTAAATATATTTACTCTCTTCCTATATAAAGAATTATATATAGGAATTCTTTTAAGAATTATCTTTTAAATTTGCATTAAATGTTATAAATGCATTGCATTTGTTTAGACATCTTTTCTAAATTTTACTAGATGTTGTAAAACTTTTCTAAAACTACTAGATGTTGTTCCCAAGAGCGCTTTCCAATGAACCACCTGCATGCAAATCTCCATCTCAGACCTACAACATCAGGGCTATCTCTAGGGTGTGCAGAGTCCTGGGCAAATACTGCCTATATAACAGTTTAATTAAAATTTCTATCACAAATACGTGGACCCAGGTGAGGTATGGTGAATTGTCAATGAAGATTTAGAACGCCAGATAAAGAAGAGGTACTTATGTCTTTGTTTATTATCCAATCAGAGCATGTGAAGACTCTCTGTAGTGTCCAGGCACCGTTTCTTCCTGCTCAGGTCCAAGAATCACCTTGTCCTGCTCTTTATTAGTGTTCTATTTATCGTCATGTACACAGTGCCTGAGTAATTTCCTATGTCTCACCAGGAAAAAAAGCTAGTGATGATGTTATTATACACAACATCATGCCTCTGGACCTGTTTGTATTGAGACAACATAGATGTTCTTGACTCTGAAGTTCCCTAATGTCTTTGTCTATGCCAGTTATATTGTTACTTGTGATGCTGCATTATTCAAAGCTGCATTGAATACTGGTTTCCAAAGACTCTCAAAGGCTGTGACTGTGCTTTGTTTAGTTGCCCACAAATGCAAGCCTTTCTTAGAATGCAAAAGACTATGTGAATGATAATTAGTTTTCTGGTCATGTTAAGTTTATACTTTGAAATTGTAGCACAGATGTAGAATGACACATCTTCCAACCGTATCTTCCCTTGAACTCTTTAAGCTATCATCATTACATTCCTAGACTGTGATCTTTTTCAATGTCAACAGCACCCTGTTACAAGCAGAAAGGGTAGTTGAGGGGCCTGTGGACAAAGCAAGAAGAGTGGTCCCGTTCCCCCAAAGGATGACTATGACTCATCCAGCACAGCTTAAGACTGATCCAGAAGAGCATGATGCCACCAGAGAGAGCATGCAGTCAGAACCTGGATGGATGAAGTCAATGCATGGTTTCTTCCATACAGCCTAAGCACAAAGGTCGGTGGTAGCCCAGAGACCTGAACTCATTGTGTGTCCAACATGAATGACAGTCACCCACAATCATTGTGTCAGCACTATTCTGGTTTGATTTCCTGCCGTACCATGAAAGAAATACTGTACTGGGCAGTGGGAGTGATCTTCTCACCAGGCCACTCTCCTGGAACCAGGGCCTGATCCCAAGGCCCCAGGACAACACCATAGGGACGAGAGTCAGGGGGCACCACATAGACATTCTAGGAAGACACTCTCTGGGCATGCTCTGGAGCTATCTCAGTCATTCAAGAGAGCAGGGTTTCCTCTCTAACTGCTCCTTGGCACGCCCTCTGTTTTAGACTATTTCTGTGAGCTTGGAGGATTGGAGATGGGACATTCTCCTGGGGAAATCTCATGTAACTTGGCTTTTCAGGGAGGTTCTTCCTTAATTTGTGTTGGGACAGAAACTGGTACACGATTCTTCCATCTGGAGGCTTAAGATTATGAAATTTCATCAAAGATCTTCCTTATTTTCTCACAGAGATTTTTTTCTTGTTGTCTTTCTCTTTCTTTTGACCATTGCATTGGGAATTTAAGAAAAAAGAGAATTAAATTCATGGGCTTAAATAGTAATTAATTATCATTGTTTCTTATTTTCTTGATGAATCCATCTTACCTGTACTTCTGTGTCCCATTTTTGAGGGGTGCTGTAGTGTTTGCCATTTAGGACTGGGCACCAGACTGGTCTTCAAACTTCAGCAGAAAATCTGCAGAGATAGACACTGCCTCTAGCCAAATACAGTGCCTTTTTGAAGTCGGGGTCCGCAGTCTGGCAGTCGATCTGTGGATCTAAGAATTTTAGGGTAAACCCCTGTGCTTGTCATCACAATGGAGCTCTCTTGTCATTCAGAACTCCAAGGTTGGTCTGGGTTCTTACAACCCAAATTGCTGAGGGCTTTTAAATACACTTCTTTTCCTCATCCAATTCAGGGACATCTTTGACAGCCTTCCAAACTCTGATACTCTCAGAGCTCAGACGACCCCTGTGAGGTTCAGTTGCTCATTGAGTGAGAGGATTGGCCATAGGGAAGATGCTTGGTGCCCAGTCTCAGATGCACAGGGAAGCCCCATGTAAACCTCTCCCAGGCCTCCTTCTGCTTTGGGGGACTGAGTCTCCCCTGGGAAAGGGTCTGCCTTTGCCTTCTGGACTTGCCTCAAGAGGCAGAGTCAGTCTAATTAGACTCCTCCTCTCTCAGTCATGCCTGGACCACATGGCCGCCAGCCCCCTGCAGAACATCACAGCAGATGGCCCAATTATGCCTTTGAGCCACTGTCACTGTCCCTGCCGTGTGGCTGTGTCTGATTCTCACATTCTGACATCCTTTCCACTTGCTCTTTCAAGTTGTCTGACATTTAAAAAAAAAACGCCCTCCCTTCTTATCATTAGTATATTTTATTAGCATCTTGATTAAAAATTGAATGGAACCTGCGTGGGTTCGTTAATCAGCTGGGCCTACCACTGAGACCAGGCAGGATAAAGGGTAAGGCTGTCCTGGCTGTGAGGCAAGGGTGGATCAGCTGGAGATGCACGCTTGACATTGTGGGCAACCAGCAGTCACCTGTGGCTCAGGGCACGTGATTCTGGACTGTGCATCTCTGCAAGAGGAGTCCTTCTGTAATGTGTAGTCACTCACCCCCAAGGAGCCTCTCCAAGGTCTTCCCTCTCTGTGGGCAGGTTTATTCAGTAGGGCACCTCTGGGCTGTCGATCTTTGTTGTTCTCTGCTGAACACTCCTTGGAGTTAAAGAAAGAGTTTAGGAAAAGCTCAGGTCATTCAAGATGAGAGCCTTCTGCTGGTGACATCCAAGTGTAAGCAGTTTGGGTGTCTCTGCTCCCTGGCTTTGCGTGTTTTCCTCAGAGGTGAGGGAGGAGAACTCAAAAGATATCCACACTTCCTCCACCTGCCTTCTCACTTGTCTCTTCCCGTGCTTCGTATGCATGGTCATCTTGAACAGTCCCGAGCATTTTGGGAATTTCCAGAAGGCCCTTTCATTCTCTCCTTGAGCGTTAAAAACACTGTCCCTAATTTTTCTAATTACAAATATAACAAAATTTTGTTGTAGAGAATTGGAGAATATAAACAAAAAACAAAAGTGAGAAAAATCACCTTAATAGCACCAAAGATAATTATTGTGAACGTTTTAATATTATTTCCTTCTAGTTGCTTTTCCATGCTTACATTTATTGTTTATCTATGTGACATTACTCTACACACTATTTTGAATCCTGTGATTTTCGCTTAACGATATGCTTTGGATATTTTATCGTCTTATTAAACATTCTTCTGTAACTCCATTTTTAATGGCTGCATCATGTGCTATTTCATAGAGGTCCCATAAATTGTTTTTCTAATTTCTGGTTGTTGAATATTTAGGTCTTATTCTTCCTCTTTCTTCTCTTCCTCTTTCTTTCATTTTAGTGTTACAAAAAGCATTGTGATAACGTAAGCCTCATTTTTCACGAATCCTTTATTATGTCCTTAGTAGTATTAATTCATAGAAGTAGAAATGCTGGATCATAGTACATGGAAGTTCTATGCTTTTTAAAAAGACACCAAATTGTCCTTCAGAAGGCTATGCTAATTTATCTCTGAAGTGTGTAAGAGTTCATTACACTGAAGTTGGATTATTATATATGGTAACATATAATTATCATGTTTTTATATACTACTTAATATGTAACTGTATATGTTAATATATATACATTTTCTAGAAAAACATCCAGAAATTTATTGCTTTACTATGTATTTCTTTGGTAATGAAACATTGAATATTTTTCAAATGATTCTCTCTCGTCTTTAGTGTCACGCCGACTCATGCCCTTTGTTTTTCCTATTCCTATAATCATGTGTTACTTATCAATTGATTTAGAAGAGCTTTTATATATTGATGGCATTGCTTCTCTGTCCTTTCTATGATTTTCTATATAGACGTGTGTGTGTGTGTGTGTGTGTGTGTGTGTGTGTGAGGAAGATTGGCCCTGACCCAATCTGTTGCCAACCTTCCTCTTTTTTTTTTTTCTCTCCCCAAAGCCCAGTATGTAGTTGTATACCCTAGTTGTAAGTCATTCCAGTTCTTTAGGTGGGACGTCACCACAGCATGGCTTGATGAACCATGTGTAGGTCGGGGCCCAGGATCATAATTGGTGACCCCAGGCCATGGAAGCGGAGTGAGTGAACTTAACCACTTGGCCTCAAGGCCGGCCCCAGCTATATAGATTTTTTGACATGCCAAATTCTAATTTTCATAGCATTACATTCATTTCTAAACTCACCTAACAGAAAATTTTTGGATCCTACTGTATGCCAGGCACTGTTCTAGGCAACAGGGACAAAGCAGTGACAAATGAGACAGGGCCCTCCCTCCTGGATTTAGTTTCTACTAGAGGGAGGAGAAGTCACACACTGAACATAAAGTATGCAAAATGTCAGATAATAATTACTGCTGAGAAGAAGAGCAGAGCAGTGATGGGAGCGAAGAGTGCCTGGAGTGTCACTGTCACTGGGGTGGCCTGGGATGGATGGCACCTTCTGAGCAGAGATTTGAGTGAAAGGGAGCAAGCTGTGGGTCCATCTGGAGAAGTTTTCAGGCAGCAGGAACAGCAAGTGCTGAAGCCTTGAGGTGGGAGAGTGCTGGGCGGGTTGAAGGGGGCAAGGAGCCTAGTGTGGCTGGAGCCAGGTGAGGTAGGGAAGGGAGTGATGAGAAGGTGGGGAAGCCGGGTGGTGGTGTGCTAGAGGCTGCTCTGACCTCTCATGGGAGCCAGTTGTCAAATTTTCAGGAATTTTGCAAGCCAGTTGTTAAACATAGCCATTATTAAAAATTAAATGATATAAACTTATAATTAAGAACACTGTATTAAAAATGAAGATAATAGGTACTCAAATTTCATCACTTCCTAATTATTTTTTTCTATATTTGACTATTTTCTCTGCTCTTGAGGTTAATTGTGTCTATTGTATTGTATCGTGGAAACACTACATAACAGCATGTTACCTCCCCTCTCTTCATGACTCCGCACTCAGGGACATCGTGTTGGTAGCATGATGTCAGCCATGGTGAGAATATTTTCATCCTAGAAATCAGCAAATTCTACAAATCGGGGCTTCATTTATCGTTTTATTGATTGCCTAGATTTAAAGCGATGGAGAAAATGTTAATAATGTAGAGTAAACTTAGAAGTTTTGGTGTCTGTAGCTGTTACATTGTGAATAGAGGAAATATTCCTCCAGTATTTAAAAGTTATTATCCAATTCAACAAAAAAGTTGCTTGCATCACTGATGAACAAGTGGAGTTCCAGCATGAGTTTTCATTGCTTTATTTTCTTCTTACTCATTAATATAAAGAAATATATCAGCCAACATTCATTTTGGAGATATACTCATTTGTCAATTGCAGGGATAGGCTTGCTGAAGAAATAAGAATTTGGCAAAAAAACAATAAAGCATTCTGTTAGAATCAATTTGATATATGGAATCTACACTGAAGAATACTGTATAGTTTATTACTATTTGCAAATTGTATGCTGTACATCCTTTGCATCAACAAGATTTATAGTAAACTTATGAAAGTATGTGCATACATTGTTTATTTTAGAGAGCTGATTATTGATCATTTACCAGCACACCACTAGAGCCAGGGCCAGAACATAGGCAGCCCTTGTGGACAAAGGTAAGGATATTTATTCTAAGTGTGATCGAAGCTGTTAATGGTGAGAGGAGACACAGGGAGACCAGTGTGGAGGCTCTTGAGTGAGCCAGGTGACTGATGACAAATTAGTGTCGTGGCAGAGGAGGTGACGAGAAGTGGTTGTGTTCAAGATATATATTTTGAAAGCATGTCCACAGGATTTCCTAATGAACTACATGTGGGGTTTGAGAGAAACAGAGGGATCAAAATATCTCTCTAGATCTTTCTTTTTTTTTTTTGAGGAAGATTAGCCCTGAGCTAACTGCTGCCAATCCTCCTCTTTTTGCTGAGGAAGACTGGCCCTGAGATAACATCCGTGCCCATCTTCCTCTACTTTATATGTGGGATGCCTGCCACACCATGGCTTGTCAAGCGGTGCCATGGCCGCACCTGGGATCTGAACCGGTGAACCCTGGGCCACCAAAGTGGAACGTGTGCACCGCTGGGCCACCAGGTTGGCCCCTCTCTAGATATTTGATGTGAACAACCAAAAGGATGGAGGTGCCTGGTTCTAAGGAAACGGTTCTAGTTCTAGGTGGAACTAGGGGAGGAGCAGTTGTGGCGGGAAAATTAAGGTTTTGGATTTGGATGAGGGAAGTTCGTGATGCTTACAAGACATCAAAATGGCAAGCAAATGGGCATGGGAATCTGGAGTTTTAGGAGAGATAGGTGCAAAAAATAGAAATTCATGGTTCAAAAGCATAGAGAAGGTATTTGAAGCCATGAAAAGAAATGAGGTCACCCAGGGATGAGTGTAACAGAGAGGAGAGAGTTTCATGATGGCGCCCTCCAGCACTCCAGCTCCTGGAGACTGCAGACGTGCCGGGGGTGCAGAAAAGAACCGAGAGAGCACAGTGGTCTCGGTTCTCTTATGTAAATTGTCCTTGGTGTCTGACTTTTCCAACTATTTCTGCTCCAATAATGAATCGTTTTAATTCCTGTAGCTTTATGATAGATTTTAATATCAGGTAGAGTAAGCCCTCGTCATTAGTTTTCATAATTTTCTTAGCTAGCCCTTTGTGTTCATTTTTTAATAATAATTTTTATGGCTAGTCTTATGTGTTTATTTTTGTAGATAATTTTTGACAATGGTGTTTGAGTTTTAAAAATTGGATGGCTGAATTTTAAATCATTTATGGGTTAATTGGTACTTTATGATATAAGTGTTTCTCTCTAAGAAAATGTTATTTCTGTCTGTTTATTCAAATATACTTTTATGTGCCTTTGTAAAGTTTTAGTGTCTGTTTTTACAATGACCCTAAACAATTTTTGATAAGTTTACGTCTATACATTTATTTTTTCTATTGTAAATTGAACCCTTTCTCCTCATTGTTTTTCTAGCCAGTTATGGCTAGTATATAATAAAGTTATTTATTTGTGTATACTCAATTTTTATCCAGCCAGCTTATTGAACCCTCTTTTTCATTATGAAAGGATTTTAGTTCATGGGCGTTTACCGGATGATAATCACTCAAACAATAATAATGTTAGATCTTATTTTCAAATATTTATATCTATTATTTCTTATTTTGTGATTCTTATTTCAATACCTGAGCTTTTCAGAGTTGAGATAATTAATTGGACTGAGAGCAGACACCCTTATATTTTCCTGCCTTTAATGGAGAAGGCCTCTATTATATCAGGGTTAACCATGCTATTAACTAATTTGATTTAGATTAGTGGTTCTCAAACTTTGGCATGCATAAGAATTATCTGTGCTTTTGTTAAAAATGCAGAATTTGGGAACCCATTTCCAGAGTGTAGAGGTCTAGAATGAGGCTCAGGACTTTAAATTTTTGGCAAGAAACCTGTTCTATCCCATGCTAGACCACTCTGTCTAAGAGATACTTTCGTTTTTATGTTAAGATATCGCTCTCTCATGCTTAGTTGGATTTTATCAAGTGTTTTCTTATCCTTCATCAAATGTGAATTTTATTCTTTAATGAAATAATGTAATAGATTGTAATCTTGAAAAAAGTTCAACTGGATTATTAGAATAGTTCTTTAAAAAAATTTTTGCTTATACGGATCTTCCTTGATTTGTGCTGGGGTTATGTCCCTATAAACTCATCGTAAGTTGAAAATATATGTGGAAAATGCATTTAATACATCGAATCTACTGAACATCATAGCTTAGCCTAGCCCGGCTTAGATGTGCTCAGAACACTTACCTGAGCTTACAGTTGGGCAAAATCATCTAACACAAAGCCCTTTTTATAATAAAGTATTGAATATCTTGTGTATTAAATACTGTACTGAAAGTGAAAAACAGAGTGGCTGTGTGGGTAGAGAATGGTTGTAAATGCATTGGCCGTTACCCTCGTGATCACTGGCTAACTGGGACCTGCGGCTCGCAGCCACTGCCCAGCGTCACAAGAGAGCATCATACTGCATATCGCGTGTCCAGGAGAAGATCAAACCCAGGAGAAGATCAAAATTCAAAATTTGAAGTATGGTTTCTAATGAATGCTTATCGCCTTCGCACCATCTAAAGTCAAAAAATTGTAAGTTGAACCATCGTAAGTTGGGGACCATCAGTATATTCAAAAGGGAGATTTGCTTATAGTTAATTTTGGAGGTTAACTTTGTTGGGATGTTTTTCAAAATCAGGCTTATTATAGCTTCTTAAAATGAATCGGAAATCATAAAATGTTACATTTTACGTAACACGTAAGTTTTCTCTCTGTTAAAGGTTTGAAATACCTTTGCGTGTAAAATTCTCTGGGCCTGATGCTGTTAGGGAAGGTATTCAGTTCTTGGAAAATATTTCCAGGTTTTTTTCTGGGTTATTTATCTACTTAGGTTTTCTTCATTCTTGATTTACTTAGACTTTCCCTTTTTAATTACTTAAAAGGGGGGGGGGTATTTGTTCCCATTCATTTGTGTTTAATACTGAAAGAATTTGAGATTCATTAGTTTTTCTTTGAGATTAGTTTTGGACTCATCCAATATGTATTAACTTGGAGTCTTCTTATTATTATTCTTTTCTAAATCACATGCAAATGAAATTTTTATTTCTTCTTTGATCTAAGCATTATTTAAGAGAGTGGATTTTAAACTCTTGTCAAAGTGGTTGGAGCTTTTCAGTGTAAATTGTAGAATTAAATTTTAGCGTATTCACTGTGGCTTGCACAATTCTTATTCAGTCCTTTTTTTGTGGCCATATGAATGATATGTGATCAGTATTTTTGAAGCTTGTCATGGGGCATGGAAAAGAATTGTGTAGTCTCTGCTCTTGAAGTACAGAATTCAGCTATATTGCTATGCACACATATGCATAAATATGTACACAGAAATAAATTAAAGTTCCCTTGTAATATATTATTCACAACACCAGTATCCTTTCTTTGCTTTTGCTTGCTATGTCCAGTACTTACAAAGGTATTGTGATGGTTAATTTTATGTGTTGAATTACTTGGCTGGGCCACGGTACCCAGATATCTGACCAAACATTATTCTACGTGTTTATGTGAAGATATTTTTAGATGACGTTAACATTTACATCAGTAGACTTTGAGTAAAGCAGATTGTCCTCCATAATGTGGGTGGGCCTCAGCCAATCAGTTGAAGGCCTTAATAGAAAAAGACTGACATCTCCCAGGGAGAAGGGAATTATGCCAGGAGACTGCTTTTGGACTTGACCTGCAACTCTTCCCTGGATCCACAGCCCGCTGGCCTACCCTGAAGAGTTTGGACTTGTCAGCCTCTACAATCCTGTGAACCAATCCCCTAAATAAATCTCTCTTTCTGTATGTTTACATACCGTTGGTTCTGTTTCTCTGGAGAACCCCGACTATGCAGGTATGTTCAAATCTCCCAAACTCACTGTGCTTTTGCAAATTTATTCTTCTACAAATTATATTCCCAACAGTATGTGCTTTACACACTCTGATGCAATATTTTTCAGCACACAAAGATTGATGACTCCATCTTTTTACTGTAAATTGTTTATTAATATTAAATTAATATTTTTATATTCATTCGTCAATATTAAATTCTTATCATTAATGTTAGACTTATCTGTTTTAATGCCTTCTTTGGGCATCTTTTGTCTAATATTGATTTCTATTTTATCAAATATTAATAAAACAATTCTTTTTCAAGATTTGCATTTGCTTATATGCCTTTGCCCACTTCTGCTTTTCGGCTTTCTGTGTCATTTGCATTAAAAGTGACACCCCAAAACATAGTATTTTGTTTGTTTATTTTTTTAAACAGCATCTTAATGTCCTTTTCTAATAACGGGAATCAATGGTTGTGAAAATGTGGACAGTTACTAAACTTCTGTGCTTCTGTTTTCTTACCTGCAAAGTGGGGATAATAAGAGTATTTTCTGTAATGGATTGATTGTGCATGTGCACGTGGGTTTGTGCATGTGTGTGCATGAGTATGTTTGTGCATGTGCATGTGTGTATTCATGTATGTGTTGTGCAGCACATGTGTGTGCTTGCGCATGTGTCTGCATGTTCACATATTTACATGAGCTCACACATATGGGCATACATCCACGTGTGTATGTTTGTGTACACATGAGTGTGTAGATGCATTTGCGTGTGTGTGTTATGTCGTGTTGTCTAAGAGTCACCACCCGCTGTTAGCCAGGAGGCCACATGCAGAGCCTTACAGAGAGGCCTATACGGGGGCCAGTTTTATGATGCTAAAGACTAATCTGGACTGTTCAGCAGGTTCCTCTCCTCTTCTGTCAGTTCCTCTCTTTAACAGTTTTATTTTGGCTGCTTATTTTTATTTTGCTAACTTAAAAGGAAGCTCTCCTCCATCCCTATTATTCCTCACTTCCTCATCTCTTGCCTCAATTAACGTGCATGCTTATCGACTGTCTCCCTGCCTCCGGCTGTGATCACCTCCAACGGCCTAGGGTCACGGCTGATTTTTCTAAAGTTCAGAGATCTCTACAGAACGTCCCTTCTCCAAACTGTCCCGTGATTTCCCTTCACCTACACGTGACATTCTGACTCAGCTGCTCCATGAACCTCTTAGTCCTCAGTTGCCCCATGTACCTCTTACCCCCTTTCCCGCCTCCCAGGTTCTCTTGCCACCCACTCATGTTGGACACTAACTTGCTCCCCTCCAAAATTCTGGTTCATTTTTATACAATTAAGTCTTCCTTCCAGGAAGCCTCTAGAACTCCCTCCCATCTGAATGAGGCAGCCCTCCTCTCTGAATTCTCACCATATGCTCACCCTCATCTCTCATGGACACTGACCCAAGAGTGTACATGATTTCCTAATTTCCACAGAACTAATAAGTGGCAGGAGGGGTATTGAACTTTGGGCTTCTAACCTGGAGCCCAAGGATGGTTAATTCAAAGCTTGGCACCGCCCCTGAGAAGGTTGTGATATTAAAAGCTGGGTTTTGATGTTCTGGTGTGCAGGTGCAGAAAGCCACGTCTGCTGCCCTGCTCCCCCCACCCCATTCACTAAATGCTCTGCCTGGTTCTGGCAGGAGCAAGAGACTTATGCACACTCATGAGAGGAGGTGGGTGCAGGTGACGGGGTCTCCACTGTAATGAACAGTGGGCTGGGCTGAGCACTGGGGAGGGTTAAAGATGACGTCTGAGATGGTTCCACTGAAAATTCCAATTCACCCACTTAACTCAGGTAGCTCAACAGGCTGAGTCAGACTGGAGCAATTACAGCCGAGGCTGTCCCTTAGGAGTGCCTGAACAATGCAACTCCGTGAAGATTACTCCGGGAGCTCTTTATTACGCCACCTCTGAGCCTTGGGGAAGGATAGTCTTTGTCTTGGGCTCAAGAAATGGCTTTCTTCCTCTATCTCTGAGCCAGAAATGAGTTTTGGCTCTTGTTTAGTAATCATCATCGTCATCATCATCATCGTAGTGAATTAGAATATATTAACTTTACCAGAAACGGTAATTGGCTCCAATCCTGTGTTGAATTCAGATTCTATTTCACAGCTACTTTTAAGCTACTAAAGTTGTTCAAATGATTAGTGGGGTTGGAGGGAGGGCTGGTGAGTTAACGCCTTCCTATATAATAAGAACTCCCATTTGAGACGCACTTTCTATGATACGTATTAGCTTGTTTTCATCCTCACAACAACCCCTGAAGTAGACTGGAAGGGATTGCTAGAGTCAGAACATGGCGGCCTTAGCAAAGAGCAGGGACGCCACAGCTTTCTGGACGTTAGCTTAGGTTCGAGTCTCAGCTCTGGCCTTTTATAGGTGTGGCTTTGGGTGAGTCACTTAAGTATGTAGGGCCACTATCCTCTCCTCTCTAATGGGATCATAATGATTTATTATCAGGCTTGACTGAGACAGTGCCTGATGTGTGACAGGCGCTCCATGAATGATTCTGTTATTACGAGTGGCTTGGCTTAGGTCACATAATAGTGAGTGGTAAAAAGGGATTTCAATCTGGGACTTTTGATCCCAAATTTATTCGCCAACATATCTAATCAGAATCCTTTAATCTCAATGTTTTTTCCTCACTTCTTATTTTTCTAAATCTTCATTTATTCATCAAACATTTATTGACAACTACTACACTGGCCGAGTTCTGGGTGACAAAGAGATGAAGTAAACACAGATCTGTTCCTGGAAAGGTTGACATCTAGTGAGGGACAGAGAGAAAGACATCCAAATGCGTGGTAATCTCACAGGACTTGGGATCACGGCCTGCCAGAGATACAGTACATGCACTGGGTGTATGGAGGTTGAGTCAAAGAATTGTCGCTACTGGTCCAGGCGCAGAGATGCTGAGCTGGAACTGGGTTGAGAAGGCTGAGCTGGGAGGGATGAGGGGTAATGCTGGTGGATGGGGTTGAGGGGCTTTCCTGGCAGCAGTGTTGATGAGGCGTAGGTGTGTGACTGGTGTCTAGAACAGATGTGTCTGGGGCACGGAGGGAGGGGCGAGGAAGGCATGAGGCTGGAGGAGCAGGAGGAGACCAGTCCAGGAAGGGTCCCCTAAGTCCTGCCAGAAGAGCTTGTCCTGCTATGAGGTTTGCATTTCGCTGTATAAAGAATTGGGAACCATTGAGTGGATTTTAATGGAGCATGACATGGTCAGATGAAAGTTTTAGAAGGCTTTAGAAGGGAACATTGTGAAAGATGAATCATAAGGTGGGGAGACAAGCCCAGGGAAATGAACAAGGGGCCAGAGTCCAAGCAGAGTATGCTGGACCTCAGAGCTAGGGCTCTCAGCCCTGCCCCAGGGAGCTTCCTCAGGGAGTCAAGGGAATGAGGGACAAAGAGGCTGTGCATCAGGGCTGGGAGCTTGGGAGATCATAAATGGGTGTGTTCTCAGTAATCGCAAAATCCAGGGTGGGGCCACAAAATAGGCTGCAGGAGTGGAGTACAAGAGGTGTTATAACTGAGGAGAAGGGACTTTGGTGCTGATGCTAGAGGTTTCATTAATAGAGACATTGAACTCACCAAGACGATGGTGGGCTTGAGATGGAAATACAAAATGGAAGTCAGGTGCTTATATTTTAGTGACCTTTAGGTCAGCAGACAGCAGTGATAGGAAGGGTGGAGCAGAGGTTCTGCAAGGTGGGAAAGGAGTAACGGTGGCAGAGGTGTCCAGTTGTCCACCCCATTCCATTGTGGAGGATTGTTATAAAGTAAGAAGAGGAAAGAAATCCCCAAGGCCAGCTCTGGAGCCAAGAGGGTGAGTTAGGATGTGGGAGAAGGAGCTGCCTGCCCTGGAGAAAACTTCTGGGAAGCTGTATTTCTGTGGGAAACTGTATTTCTGTAAGAATCTGGAGGTGAAGGCAGAGACCCAGATTTTAGTCGAGGCAGGAAGTGGATGGAGCAACTGTGAAGAGGTTAAGGCTGTGGGAAAATTTGTTTATAATGAGCTGGGGGTTCCAGAGGCGCCCCAAGAAGAGCTGAAGGGAAGCCAGTAGTTAAAGCGGGAGAAGAAAGATATGTCTGTCTTTTATTTATCGTTTTTTGGCCACGGCCCTTGGTCTTCAATGCTATTGTGTTTGACTGGCCTCCCCTTTCTTTGTGAAACTCTTTCCTTTTGTTATCTTCCTAACACTACACTCTCCTGGGTCATTGTCTGTCTCTCAGGCTGAGTCTCATTTACTCATATTCACTAAATATTTGTTGAAAAACTTCCTGGTGCTTCCTGGCCCCTTCTCCACTCCTTTTGTGAAAAACAAGGGCTCGTCAACTCTTGTCACTTCACTGACTCTTTCATGGGTACTGTAAGGATTCCCAAGGCTTCAATTCCCACCTGTATGGGTGAATTCCGCACCCAGCCCAGATCTCTCTGTGAGCTCCAGATTGCATTTCATGCTTCCTCATCAGCATCTCCACATGGACATCAAGGGCCCCAGCACCTAGCAGGGTGCCAGGCTCCCGGTCTGCCCATCAGGCTGCCTCTCCTCAGGAGTTCCCTCTCTTCAGGCACTGTGCCCCACCCAGTCACCTGAAAGCAGGGGAAAGATATAAAGTCCCGGAGGTCAGGGATTCTCTCTCTTGTTCACCGCCATGTCCACAAAACCTAGAATGACTGTACTTAGGACATGTCAGGGGCTCTATAAATATTTTTTGCATGAATAAGTGATAGAATTCTTGGTGCCCCCCTCTGTCAATGCTCACATCCAATGAGACACAAGTTCTGTCAGTTCTGCCCTGAACTCATGCCCCTTCTCAAGACCATGTGTCCTCTCATAATTCAGACGGTGTAGTCTTCCTGTTTCAGTGTCCACCTTCCTGGAACCCCCGCCAGGCAGCTCTGCAGTCTACACTCCACACTGCTACTAGAAGGATTTTTTAAAATAACTGTTGGTTCTCAAAATTGCATGGTACCTGGGAGTAAGTACCTCACTCTCTGCATAATACTGTGAAATATTGTTCTCCTTAATAAAATAATGCAACATTGGAGGGTGCCTTCTGTTGGAATTTATCAGCATTTCCCACAGAGGGTTCTGCAGAATAGAAGCTCCTGAAGGTGTTCTGAAAAAGAAGTTTCCATGATCTGATGTGCCTGGAAAAATGACACACCTGGTCGCCATCTTGAGGAATCACACTGCACGTGAGAGTATTAAAGAATTCCATTATTCCTGAAGTAAAGAGAAAAAATAAAAGAGTTTAACTTTATTTAATTCAGTGCACCCCCCCATTTTTAAAAAAGAAAATCTCTTTTTCTAAGTAATTTTAATTAGCAACCAGTGGAATTAATATCCTGTGAAAAATTAATGGGAAATACAGGACTATAAAACAGGTCTTGCCTTTACCAAAAATATGTATGACATTTTTAGAAACCACATTCGAGCAGAATAAAAGTCATAAACACAAATCCAATTATCAAATTTAGTGTGGAGCTGAAGCTGCCAGGATGCACAAAGCTGTTCACCTTGGATGACAATTGGCTACCTGAGCTTCTGCTGGTGATTGGTGGCTGAGAGGTATAGTGTGCCCAAAGTTTAAAGAAACATTATGGGAGACGCACTTAAACTTTTTATCAAATTGTACCCATTAACTTAATCTTTTGGAAAGGGAGAATAGAACACCATTACTTGATGTCAGTGGTAGACTTCTTGATCTGGCTGATGACAAAATCATCAGGTACCTAGTGAGAGAGCAAGTGCAATAAAATACAGATGGAACTATGTCCCTGACAGGCCAAAAACAGACACTATGACCCTGACCTTGATTGTTCCCCATTTCCCAAGGATTCAGCTGGGCTGTAGTTTGTCACCATGAATCTGTCACTGCCCCTTCAGCTTCCCTGACTCAGCTGTATTGTCATCAGTCTCATTCCATGGGACATTGCTTTAGCTCAGGGCTGGAAGTGAGTGCAGCAAATGAAACTCCCCCATTAGATGTTAATGGGTTAATAGTTTCAGGGTCTCAAGTGAGATTATTCCACATTCCACACAGTCAGCAGTTTAATTGTGTGTTTGATTTACACCAAAATTGATGCATTTTTACCAGGCCGTGGTGAAGATATTTTGGGAAGGGCTAGTCTAAATTTCTCAAATCACTTAACTTATGTCAGTGGTTCTAAATCTGGTGCCTCCAAGATGAAGCCTTGGGTCCAAGTGATGTAAGGTTAGGATCTGAGAATTATTCCTAAAAAAGACCAAGTGATATGTCATACGTTAGTGGATTAAGAAGCCACATCAGGGCCTTCCATCAAGACTACCACTAAATTCGGATTTTTGGTTTGTTATCCCTGATGCTGCAAATGAATAGCAATGATAGATAAACTATGAAAAGAAAAAAAGGACACTCACAGGCTCAAACACAAGGTAAACATCTCTGTGGACCTCAAATGAAAGAGAAAGGCAGTGAAATGAGCAAGGCTGAAGGCGTGTGCCCACTTGTCTCCTGTGTGTCAGAAAGCACAGAGGTCATCTGCAGCGGCCAGGAGTAAGTTAGCTCCGTATCCACGGGATAGTAGAGCCGAGGGGCCCGTTGTGAGGATGGGAGGTCAGAAAAAGCCTAACTGCTTGATGTGAGGGACAGGGAAAGACATCTTAGCTCATGAAATCTCTCACAGTTCTGGAGGCCAGAAGTCCAAAACCAAGGTGTCAGCAGGGCTGGGCTCCCTCTGGAGACCCTGGGGGAGAATCCACTCCTGCCTCTCTCTTAGCTTCTGGTGGCTGCCAGCAATCCGGGTGTTCCTTGGCTTGTAGCCTCATCACTCCAGTCTCTGCCTCTGCCTTCACATCGCCTTCTCCTTTGTGTTCTGTCTCCTCCTCTTCCATGTAATTTTCCACTGCTTCACTCTCACAAAGGGATTAGGTGTTCACCCAGATTGTCCAAGATGGTCCCATCTCGAAACCCTTAACTTATATAATTATACCCTTTTTCCAAATAAAGTAACATTCACAGGTTCCAGAAATTAGGATGTAGACATATTTTTTTGGAGACCATCATTCAACCCACCAATGTTACGAAGATGTGAAGAAATGGGAACTATCACAAGTCATTGGTGAGAACAATTTGGCAACATCTAGCAAATATATATGTCTAGTAAGTCGTTTCATGCACCAGAAAACAAATACAGCCATGTGTCACAAAAGGACAGGGATATGTTCTGAGAAATGCATCGTTAGGTGATTTCGTCATTGTGTGAACATGACAGAGTATACTTACACAAATCTAGATGGTGTAGCCTACTACACACCTAGGCGATATGGTACTAATCCTATGGGACAACTACCTTATATGCGGTTGGTTGTTGTCCAAAACATTACGTTGCATGTGAGTTTTTATAGAAGACAGAGGTGTTTCCAAAGTC
This sequence comes from Equus przewalskii, assembly GCF_037783145.1. Classification (NCBI taxonomy): domain Eukaryota; kingdom Metazoa; phylum Chordata; class Mammalia; order Perissodactyla; family Equidae; genus Equus; species Equus przewalskii. The sequence continues at coordinate 72,393,097 of NC_091845.1, read as the reverse complement.
AGGAGACTCAATTCACACAATGTGTCAGCCATAGGAAATTAATTCAGTGGGTAAATGTGAAAGATCCTTTTTTTTCTTATTTTAAAAATTCTCTTTAATACATAATTGACTGACCTGATTTCTCTAATCCTCTTCCTGCTGACTGGGGACCCCTGGAAAGTTTTGCCCTGATGCTGATGTCTTTCCCCACCATTTTATTCTTGTCTGATGTCGACCATGTTTCTAGTTCTACTGATTTTAAAAGGAGGGAGCCCTGAATAATTTGGTACTTGTATTTTTCTACCCTTCACTCTTTTAGCCCATGTTGCAGTGCTCTCCAGATGGACACATTGGTGATGTCCTGGGGCTGCTGGGGTTTACAGGGATCCCTGGGCAGAGTCTTAAGAAAATCAAACAGTTCCACCTTCCTTTAGCTACCTTTGTTCAAGGGGATTCCTGTAAACGGAGTTTCCTTAAAGCAGGGTCCACTTGGCCGTCATTACCCAGAGCGGAGCTGTCAGACGCATCATTGTTTGGGAAGAACACTGAGCTAGATGAATGAGGTGGTGTAATTGGGCCCTGATCCAGCCCTGAATCCCACAGCAGGAAAGGGGGGCCTTTCATCCTCCTGCAACCCCGCCTCCCCCTCTTCGCTTGCTGGGAGACACCAGCAGTGCTGTCAAGGGAGCACAGCCCAGAGAAGAGAGCTCACAGCCGAGATCTGAGGCCCTTTAAAGATCTTGCATCTAACAGAGGAGGATTTCCTCTAACAGGCAGGAGACAGATGCATGGCAGGCCCAGAGAGAGACATCAGAGAAGGGTCTCTCCCCTGTGATGAAGGCATTGAGGGATGAAGCAAGAGTGGAGCAGGCCTGGAAGCGCTGTGGCTCACTGTGTGTCACCCAGGCCCAGCCTGACAGCTGGCCATAGAGTCTTAGAGTCCCAGAGAGGCAGAACCAGCGAGGGGCTGTATTGTGCACTTGGCCCCCGAGGAAAAGAGATTGGCATGGGTCACACAGTAGGTTAGAGGTCAAGCTGGGCAGGGCCTCCTAAATAGTAAAGAAACAGGCTGAGTTTCTATGTAGGGCATTTCTCTCTTGTTCCTGCTCTCAGATTTTAGTCTCCAGCTGCACAGAGCTGAGAGGTGTGTCTGGCTGTGCGCTACTGATAACCCAACGTCAGGAGAGAGACCTGACATCCTCTCTCCCACTGTGAAATCCCTGCTCTTCCCGAGCATCCTCTGCCTCTTTCAAACTTCCCCACCCCAGACTCATTTTCGTCAGTCATGCTCTGATCCCAGGGTCCTGTCACTCCCTCTGTTCAGGGTCCCTTGATGCCTCAGTGTGATCAGCACATTGGGTGCAGGGTGGTAGCTCTGGGCTTTGTGCTGGGGTCTCGGCAAAGCACCTGAATGAAGACACTTCAAGGTCAGCTGTCCACCACAGGCCTCGTCCTATCCATTGGCCCAACAGTACTACTGCCAGCAGCCTATGGACAGGCTTTGCCCTCTGGTCTTGCCCATAGTGCAATTAGAAACTCATTCCCCCCATGCACATGTGACTGAGCTCTCACCGCCCCTTGCACACATAGTTCACACCCTCCACACCTGCACTGACTTGTTTTCACTTGGAATAAAGACCAGGTTCCTCGGTGAGGCTTACAAGGCCCTTCACACTCAGGACTACTCACCTCTTCAGCTTCAGCTTGCACACTGTGTACCCAACCTCTTGGATCCAGAGTCAACTTAGAACCGAGGATGCAAATGCCCCAGAACCTGTATCCAGTGCCATTCCCTCTGCCTGAACTTCTCTTCCTGGCACCACCCCCTCATAGTCTGACTTCCATTCCTCAAGTCTTCTCACCCAGAGGACAGTGGGGAGAGCTTCTGGTCAACACGCCCACTCTACATACGAGAACTGAAGCCCAAACCCTTGAGTTTGAAGGCAGAGCCAGGACTCCAGCCTCGGTTCTCCTGACCACAAGACCAGACCGCAGCCCTCGGCACCAAGACCCTGCACCTCGTTTGCAAGGAATCTGCAGCCCCGGCTCACACTTCTCTTCCAGATGTGTCACATGGCCGTGAAGGGCGTCTGGAGGCTTTCTGAGCTACCCCGGCTGGTGCTCTCCTACTGCCCAGTGCACTTGGTGGGAAAGCTTGTCCATGCGCTTCAGGTTTTTTTCCTTTTTCAAAAAACTTTTCTTCTATCAATATTTGATAAGGGTAATTTCAAAGACTTGTTTAGTATGATCTGCACATAAGGAGCCCTTCCGAGTATTTATCACGCTCGGGGTATAATTACATTCAAATCCTGAGACACTGTTGCTAGGTTACTGTTGCTCGAGGTTCCTCTGACTTCCATGCTCGAGGTGCTCCGCCTCCCCCTTGTGATGTTAGGGGCAGGGGACTGGCAGAGTAGGGCTTATGATTCCCCTTAATGAAGGAGAGCCTCTGGGGTCTCTCATCTGGTGGAGAGAGAGAGAGAGAGGGAGAGAGAGAGCGTGTGCATGCAGGGGCACTTTGCACACCTCCCCAGGTAGGGCTGAATGTGCAGATCATGTGGTTGCTGCAAGCAAGATTAAAGAGGCAGGAGGGGATAAAGAGGGCAGTTGTTGCCTTGAGAGACTCCCTGGGAGGGATCATTTCTGAGCCTTCCCTTGCGCCCTGCGTTCTCGAGAACTGAGCACGCATCCTGCATCCTCCGAGGGCCACAGGGGGAGTTCCGTTCTGACGGCAGGAGGCTGCCCTTGTCCAAGGACACAGGCAGCTTCTGAGGGGTGAAGCACCTGCGTTCCAGGCTGAACAGCACCGATTCCCCTAGCAGAAGGTGGAAAATCAGGATGAAGAGCCCAAACCAGCCCCTCTCCTCCTGCGGTCCTCCACGATAATGTCACTTCCATAACGGGTGAGAGGCGCCTGGGCTTGAACCTGAGCTGTCTGCCCTAGTGCCTCTGGAGTGTGTGTGTGTGTGAGGGGGTGGGCAGGAGGCCCTTCTTCCGGGCCTCACATTCGCAAAAGGTCTCAAATGTAGACTTTTGATATTTTCTCCAATTGAGGCTAAATGTACAATCATCGCTCTTCTTTTCTTTTTTCTTTTTTTTGCCACAGGTAAGGGAGTCGACTTGTTAAATATAAGCCTCTAAAATATACCACATATTTATAACTCTGTTTTGGCATTTAGATTTCTTTTCAATCAACTGGGACCTTTCAGCATAGGAAGTGGCCTGTACCCCGGTCCACTTCTGAGAGCCAGGTTCAATTTCTCCTGGCATGCACTTGGCACCTTGCAGTAGATTGCTAATCCATGGATGCTGCCTTTGTGGCTGCACATTGATTAATGGCTGGTCAGGGCCAAACCCACGCATTTGTGTTTAATGCACTACTGAGTCAGCACCACTGGCCTTGGGGAAGGAAAAAAGGAAATAAAACTGAGGCAGATGGGTTCAGGATGGTGTTTAGCACCGGATTTGCATTTTGTGACTCTGCTGCCCAATCTATTTCCCATTGGCCTTTAGAAATGCTCTAGATTGAATTGTGTTTCCTATTGCAAATTTTAAATAAGGTGGATGATACAGTAGGCATTACTATCCACAATCCCTTGGGTATAGCTGCAAATACGCTTTTAAACCTCAAAGCAATTTCCCCAGTCATCATGGAGCAATAATTGCTATTAAAACAAATATATACCCATGCATACACACACACACACACACACACACACACTGTTTGTAGCTCATCAGTGGGGAATATCGATTGTTGTCAATTTTTAATGCAAAAAATAATTAAAGACTTAGCATCTGTTCAAAATATTTACAGATTCACTATTAGTGTTTATCTTCAAAACCACAAGCAAGATCTGGAGATAATTCTCTGAGACATCAGCCGGGTAAAAGACATTTTGTTTCAACATTGTAAGTTTCTAAGCCTTCATGTCAGGAGAGGCTGTGGAGGGTAGATTTCCCCAGTTCGTGAGAGGGTTAGCTAAGCTGGTGGAGGCAGATTCTGTACAAAATGGCAAAGGATTCCTGGATTCTTCTAAATGATCCTAGGGAGCATGAAGGTGACACAACCCTGGTTAACTGCAGGACTCTTTGTCGTAAAGAATCACACAGTAGGGAATGCAAACTGGTGCAGCCACTATGGAAAACAGTATGGAGATCCCTCAAAAAACTAAAAATAGAACTACCATATGATCCAGCCATCCCACTACTGGGTATTTATCCAAAGAGCCTGAAGTCAGCAATCCCAAAAGTGCTGTGCACCCCAATGTTTATTGCAGCACTGTTTACAATAGCCAAGATGGGGAAGCAACCTAAGTGCCCATCAACAGACGAATGGATAAAGAAGATGTGGTACATATATACAATGGAATACTACTCAGCTGCAAAACAGAACAAAATCATTCCATTTGCAATAACATGGATGGACCTTGAGAGAATTATGTTAAGTGAAATAAGCCAGCAAGAGAAAGATAATCTGTGTATGACTCCACTCATATGAGGAATTTAAAACTATGGACCAAGAACAGTTTAGTGGATACCAGGGGAAAGGTGGGGTGGGGGGTGGGCACAAAGGGTGAAGTGGTGCACCTACAACATGACTGACAAACATTAATGTACAATTGAAATTTCACAAGATTGTAACCTATCAATAACTCAATTAAAAAAAACTGAAAAGCAACAACAACAACAACAACAAAAAAAAAGAATTAAAAGAAAAAAAAGAATCACACAGCCGATCCTTGGGTTCACCAAGTTGGGTTGTTACCAACAAGGAAAAGAGTCAATTCTGGTTTCGCTGACCACAGAGGCTTGACTCAGTCTCTGCTCAGGAGGTCTTCCCAGCCTCGAGAGAAAGGGTAAGGCAACACAGAAATAGCCATCTGTATCACCCGGGAAAACAGAACCCAGACCAGATAGTTCAAGCAAGGGAGTTTGCAAGGAGAGAATCATTACAGCAGGGTTGGAAGAACTGAAAACCAGGGATGGGTAAGACAACCCAGAGGTTAACAAGAGATCAACAAGAGAAACCTCTGCCACCCCTAGGCTGGTGAGGCAAAGGGAGGAGACAGGGTGACGGGAGCCCAGGAGCTGGGGCAGCCTGACTGGAGCTGAGGCCAGTCGGCACAGCTCTTTCCATTGGTGCCCCACCCCAAAGCAGAGAGAGGGGCAAGAAACACCCTGGATTCTCCCTTCTCCTGTCTTCTACCCAGTCGCCCATGCCTCCCACTGGCTGGTCCAAACCAGAAGCCAGAGGGAGCACTCACCTGGGAAATGCAGTTTGTAATGTCAGGCCTCTGAGGCACAGAGCAATAGAGCGGAGGGAAGGATGGATGTGAGGGTGAACTGGCAATTGACTGGCACACCAACTGAGGCACAATGCCCGGTGAGGAGAGGGAGACAGAATAGTGAGAGAGCCTGGAGGGAGCAGCGGAGAACTTTCATGGGGAAATTAAGGCAGGCTTTCTAAAAGAGGCGCCACCTGAAATGGGCCTTGAAGGATAGAGTGGATGTCACAAACAGGCCATGGGTAGGAGATGGAAAGACACTGTTAGCGCTCGTCTGCAATTGTAGGTAACACCTAGCATGAGGGAGGGACTGTTTTGAGATGGTCGGAGATGGAACCAGACTGGTGGGACCAGGGCCTGTGGAGTACATGGTTGAAGAGGCTAGACTGGAAGGCAACACAAAGCAAAAGGCTCTCATGGATCGGGTGGCTCACGAAACAGACCTGAGACAGAGATGGGCATGCAAGGGACTTGTGAGAGCATGCACTCAGGATCAGTGCAAGAAAGGGAAAGGGAAAGGATCAGGATGAGGCAGAGGGAGGAGCCGGACTGTGATGCAGTCACAACAAGGGCCTCAGCCAACCCTATGGGAGCTCCAGAGCCGGGATGACCCTTCAGATTGTCCTGAGTTGGGACAAGGAGCTAGATCTTTACACCTTTCATCTGCCAGTCACTGGGTACATGCTCCCCAGGAAGAGGGGTGACTCTGGGTGAGGCAACTCACTTCAGCCAAGGAGGATTCCCAGCCAGGGCAGTGGCCCTAATGCACTTCCACCCGCAGGGAGAATGAGTCCTTCAGTCCCAGTGTGGGCAACACATGATAGTGTCCGTTCCAAGACACCAAGGGAAGGGGAGGAAAATAACACTACAGGGTACCCACTACACGCCAGGCCCTATGCCTGCACTTCACACACGTTACCTTACTTCAGACAACCCCCTGCAAGGTCAGGATCACTAGCCTCATTTTACAGCAAAGAAGCTGCGGCTCAGAGAAAGTAACATGCCCAGTGGCTCCAGCCCCAGTCAGTAAGTAATGGAGTCCAGATCTGAACCCTCATCAGCGTGACCTTCTGCCCACAGGACCAAGCAGAGCTCTCGTGGGGCAAGGGTAGGGAGCCTCCTGTCTTTGTAAAGAGGACAGTGAGAATATCACCCAGAGAAAGGGGTCAGTGAGGACATGGAGGATGGTTTCTAGAAAGTTGAAAAAAATCAGAAATAACTACGAACTGAGTGTCATAGGAGAAGACTAAAAGGATTGATTGCCAAGCAGCAGAGAGGGCCCAGGCAAGCTTAGATTGCACAGATGTTTTGGGGCACCTAGTGGACTTTTTCATTCTTTTTGGCCCCTCAGTAAACCAAACCCTTTTACTTATGTTGAAGAATCACTGTCTTATGAGCCTAGGTTGGGAGAGGATGAAAATGGCAGGCTGTCACTTCACCTTTCTCCCCTGCAGCCAGGTGGAGCCGTGACACAGGCTCTGCTGGCCCACATCCACCCACATGGTGGGGAAGCAGGGACCTTGAGGGAGCTGCTCTGATGGCCACGGGACATGTGGCCTTGTCCAGCCCAGTGCTGGGGGGAAGGTGGGTGGCAGCACAAGGGTTTGGGATGGCAGGGGGACCTCAATGGGCTGTTCGAGCACATTGTGAACCTTGCTCCTAGCTGCGTAGTCCTAAGTCTGGCTCTTTAGTCCTCCTATCAGTTCTGGGAGTGACGTAACACCCTTTAAAAAAACATTGTCTCAAACAATTTCACTTATAAAATATTAAACTGATAAAAACTTCACCCAGATTCCCAAAATGCTAACATTTTACCACACTTGTGCTCTCTCTGTCTCTGTCTCTCTCTGTGTCTCTTATCTCTTTGTCTATCCTACTACAGTAATAATCGTTTCAGATAAGATTCATCAGTGGATGCTAAATTAATGGCTGAAAGAGTGATGAGAAATAAGATATTTACATAGTTTCAAAATACATCCCCTCAATTATATAGAGGAAAGAGTAACTTCACAGTGGAGAAACCTGGTAGATGCCACCTTAACTCCGCAACCAAACTTAACACCAAGAGTAACAGGACACGTCTACACCACGTGTACCTTGACAGGATGCACCGAGATGGACGCACCATCACTTCTGGGGCATTCCTGCCAAACTGCACAACCTGAACTGACTCCTGAGGAACCCCAGAGGAAACCAAGCCAAGGTTTGTTCTACAAAATAACTGGCCTGTTTTCCCTAAGATCATTTTAGTAATTTCTAAGGCAACATTCTATCCAGGTGTTTTGTAGCCTGCATAGAACCAAACCAATGTAACATCATGCTTGTAGTTTTTGCTGTGATGAAGTCCACGCTGGTGAGGAAAATGCCTGAATGGGGCACCATTCCAGCAACTGACTATCAAATTGCTAGGGATCCCTGGGAGAAGCAGGTAGACTGAGAGGGAGCAGAGGCAGCTGAGGAATATTGGGGTACGGGACAGGGGTGTTGAATACAGTGTTCGACATCCAGCCCACAGCTGATGCTTTCGTGTCTCGGTTTTTCACCTACACTTGTGCTCCATGGCTGCAAAATTATGGCATATTGTTCCTTCCTCTCTGAACCAGTGAGAGCGACATACGGCAAAGCCATCAGAGGGGGCTAACACTTTCTGAGCACTAACTGTGTGCCCAGCACTGTACCTGCATAGTAGGTTGCATTCTCCCTATTATGAGCGAGTATGTCGCAGTGGCCAATTGCTCAGGCTCTTGAATAAGTTTCTTTATCTGTAAAGTGGGGATAATGATAATGCATAGTTCACAGGCATGAGGAGAGGATTCACTGAGATACTGAGTGTCAGGTGTTTACACTGTGCTTGGACCACCATGAACACATAAATGTTCTATGATGCTATGAGTGTGACTAGAAGGGCGTTGGATTAGATGATGTGCTTGAGGTCACTCGGCCCTGAGAAATGAAACAGGGATCAAGCCCACGCTTGGCATTTTTCATACCAACATTCTCCTCTGTGTGAAGTACAGAGACGTGAGGACTAACAGAGGGGCTTGGACTGGAGATCGAGTGTCCATGTCACAGAGAAGGAAGCCGAGGGCAGGTGGAGAGCTCTGGCCTCCCCCAGGTCAGCGCTGGCTGCTGCTCTAACACCCCTCCTCCCTTTGCCACGTTCCTCCATCACCTCCACTTGTGCTAACCTTGGCACTCAGGGAAGTGGGCAGGGAGCTCATAACTTGGTAATTGCCTAGTGGATTTTATGGAGCCATATAACGGTGTGCTGTGCAAACTTTTATGAGTATTTATTTTACAATGTCTACTGAAACCATTAACACTTCCATTAGCCAGATTCAAGGGCCTTGAGAGGCTTGGCTTCCCTTCTAGGATTGATTTTGTTTGTAGATTTTAAATAACAGTTTATGAAAACACTGCACGCTCATCCCAAGGCAAGGTGGCATTCTCAGTGTCTCGCAGACCTGGATGGAATTAGGAATCCACGAGAAACTATTTATCCTTTTCAATTCTGTGCTGGCAGGAAGGGGACAAATGGGGATTACTAGACCAGTGAGCCCACAGTATTTATTACTTCGCCTTGAAACCTGGATTCTGCTGGCAAAGCTGATCTCCGAGTGACCTCACGCCTTCCAAGACTGCACTTTCAGTTTGGGTTCCATAATTTCTGGCAGGTAGAATTTTAAGCACAGGGTACCGAAAAAGATAAAAATAAAATTCTAGTTCCTTTGAAATATGTGGCTGTACACTACAGGTGACTATACCTGATAAAATTAGGATACTGTCCTTAATGTACTTAAAATCTATAGTAAAGGCAAAGAGCTGTTTATCAAAAATAATTCTCTTTTTTAAGTAGTGCTGGAAGCTGAAGTTGTCAAGAGAATTACTGTAGCTGAGTAAAGTGATCATTAGCAAGAAGTGATCAGGTAGAGAAGCCAGTACCTGGGAGCTTGTCTCTGGTTGAGTAAGAGGAGGACATGGGTGGTTTATTTTCCCAGTGCTGAGGCATGTCACGGAGCTGACATGATTAAAATAAGTGCACACTTTGCACATCAATTGATTCCCCTGATGATGTGCAAGGAAATGTCCTAAGAACAGTGAAGAGAGATGCAAGAGTGAATTGAATCCCACTGGTCTGGCATGCAAGTTGTGTTGTTGTTGTTTGCTTGGTCCTTGTGGGTCTTCTTTGCGGCAGGCGGAGTTTAGCCCCCTCCTGAGTCGTGGCCCAGCTGTCATCACTGGTGCAGGCCAACTTCTTCTCTTTGTATCCGTTTTTTCCTTTTTATCCCCGTAACTCTTCCCATTCCCTTCCTCCCCATAAGCAACTGCACGTTTGCATTTGATGTCTACCTTTTTGCTTACATATGTTTTTATAAAATGTTTACTGCTTTGCTGTATGTATTTTTAATGCATGTAAGTGGTCTTATGTCATATAATCTCATTCCATTCTTGCTCCTCTCACTAAACACTATATTTTTAAGATTCACTCATGTTGCTTGTTTAAAGCTAATCTGTTGCTTCTAATTGCTGCATAATGCTACATTCATATTTTATTTGTGTGAAAGAGTAAGTTCTCTTGAGGAAGAGGTCTACCTGAACCTCAGGAAAATAATTCTGGAGATTCTGGGAGAACAGACTGGAGTCATTGGGGGAGGGGCAACTGGGACGCAACTTTAATCACCCAAATGACAGGGATCCTGGCCAAGAACTAGGAATGGAAAAGATGGGATGTGTGTTAAACCTATTTAGAGGCAGACTTGATGTATTTTGACTACATATTTGATAGAAGGAGTGAGGGGGAGAAGGAGTCAAAAGCAGCATTAAGATGTTGAACCTAAAGGGTGGGGTGGTTTCAAGTACCAATGATCGAGAGGGGAAACAGAATAGAAGGCGAAGGTATGGTGGGGAGGAGAGGGGAGAAAAGGATGGCCTCATGCCTAGACACTCATTTGTGCATTCAATCAACATCTATTGAATACCTGTTATGTGCCCTGCACTGAAGGAGCCCGCTAGGAAGGCAGGGTGGGGGTGGTACATACAGACATCTCTACCCTCACTGAGTGGAAAGTAGGCATTAACAAAAGGTCACAAAAAATAAAAACATCATTGCAAGTTGTCATGAGGGCCCTGGGAAGATGAAGGGCCCCAGATTTAGGAAGGAAATCAGGAGAGTTCTCTGGGGACATCACTTTTCAGCTGAAACCTGCATGAGAATGGGTCACCCAGGTGATAAATATTGCATTCCCCTCTGAGGCCTTGAAGTGGCAAAGCACTTGGCACATGGGAGGTGCTAAAGGAAGGCCAGGGTGGCTGAGGCACCGGGAACAAGGGAGGCCGGGCATAGGCTGGATTCTGCGGCATCTCCCGGCCGTGTTCAGCTTTTTAAAACTCATCCTAAGGCAAATGGCAGATATTAAAGACTGTTAATCAAGGCCTGCCATGCTTAGCTGAGCCATTCAAATCAGGGCTGTGTGGAGAAGATGTGGGGAGGGAGTGTGGGAAGACGGACCAATTTTGGGGGTGGGGGTGGTGTTTAGGCAGAGAGGTGGCATGTGGGAAGTCCTGGAGGTGGGGATGCTTGGCATTTTGGAGGAGCTGAAAGAAGTGAGTATAGCTGAAGTGTAGAGAATCAGAGGAAGGACAGCTGAGTGGTGACAGAATTCAGACCACCTCAGGGCTGGTAGGCCATGCTACTGAGTTTGGACACTATCTTAGAGGGAAGCAATTGGAAGACTGTAGGCAGGAGTGATCCCGTCTGATGAGGAGGTTAAAAAGAGATGGGAGAGTAAGAAGGAGACATTTAGGAGCAATTTCAGTTTTCTGGATGGGGGGCGGGGGTGGCTTGGCTTGGGGGTGGAACAGGAGATGGGAAGAAGGAGATTGATGAGAGGTTTTGAGGTCAACTTGACCAAGTTAGATGATGGATGGAATGGCAGAGGCAGGGGCTCTGTGTCACTGAGCTGCCTGTCGGATATGCAAATGCTGATGTCTGGGGATCATTTGGATATGACACTCTGACATGTAGGAGATGGTTTAGATGCTGTGAGATCAATTTCAGAACCCCGTGTGCTGTGGGGAAAGGGGAACCATGAGAACAGGTGAGGTCATCGAGGAAGATTGTGTAGGGACATAAATTGGGAAGTGCCTATTTGGAAGATAAATTTTTATTGGAGATTTTAAATTTTGTTATTCATTTTGAGACATTAAAAATGCAATAGCAAGCAAAGAAATATATAGCATAATCTCATATTCCCATCATCATGAATATATTTGGTCATATCTGCTACATGGGAAAAAAATAGAAATAAAATATTACAACCCCAACCCCCCAACTCCTGGCAAACACACTCGCGAGTTTGGTGGCAGGATACTTTTCTGCGATACAGATCCATCTTTTCTCTCTGTGTTTTTCCTTCCCTGATCCAGGCAGTTTTCAGACTCTGTGCTAAGTGTTTCGGGAGGCAGGGCTCTGGATGTTGGTGAGACGAAGGCTCTCTGAAGATGATAAGGATAGAAGAGACAAGGAGGCTTTCTCAGTGATTGAAGAGAGTTCCCTGGGCAAGTTCTGTGGTCCTGGAGTGGAGCAGCAGGGACCTTTTCCCTGTCCCTTACAGTACCCTGAACCCTGGTAGGACCTCAGAGTGGGTAGCCCATGGTGCCTGGGCTGCCAGCTCTGCCAAAGCTGCCCCCATGCAAGCTTGGTGGGGAAGGAGCAGGGCTACACAGGGCTCAGGGCCTGAGGCAGTGGAATTCTATTAGCGGGGAGGCCCCCTCTATGTTCTAACCCTGTGTCCTGCCTTAGAACCATGGCACAACCCCTCAGGGGAAGGAGAGGAAGCCCTGAGAACAATTGAGGCTGGAATTTCTCATCAACCCAGCAGAATGAGGGCTCAGAGTTAAAATCCAGTTAATTCACAGAAAGTGGAGAAATGAAATATTTCTTGAATGCCTGAGTCTACGGACAGAAATTCAAACCCAACGGAAGTCTACTTAATAAGAGGAGACCATGGTGGAGATTGAGTAGGAGGAGGACAAGAACCAGCACGTCCTAGGGCAGGGGCAGCGGAAAAGCAGAGGGGTCAGCTGTGTGAAATGTGGCAGAAGGACCTGAGGGGGAGGTCCTGGAAGCAGAGGGTGATCTATCCACCTGTAGGGATGGGAAGCCTTTGAGAACATAAAGGGCTTATGGCAAGGGGCTGAAAAGAGAATGGGAGTGAAACTTGTGTAGACTCCATTAAAGAAGCTTGTCTGTGAACAGAAGGAAAGAGAAAGAAGATTTAAAATGCTGTGTTTTGCTTAGGGCTAGGAGAGACGTGAGGCTCTTTCTGTCCTGAGGTAGAGGGAGAAGCAAGAGAGTCTGAATAAGAAAGATAGAGCGGAGGGGATACCTGAGCTTATGGCAGCTAAGATGTCCTGAGGGAGAGAGGGCTGGCCTTGGCAGGAGACGGCACACTCCTCTGGGCCTGCAGGAAAGAGGACTGTGTGGCTACATGTAGAGGGACTCTTCAAGTGTAGAGAGGGTACTGAGGGAGCACATGGTGGATGGCCTTGATCTTCATAACAAAGTACATGGAGAGGTCAATGTCTGCCTGTCAAGGACTTGGGAATAATAGAAACGTTTTCAGGTATATACAGAGAAGAACACCATAAGGGATCATTAAGGCTGAATATAAGTACAACCATGATAAAGCTGCTGTTATGATTGCATTCTATATTGTAGGCACTGTCCTATGCCTACTACCTAATAATTCACATAATTAGTGTACTTCTTAATTCTTAGACATTGTTAGTATTATTATCCCCACTTTATTGATGAGGAAATTGAGGCTTAGAGAGGTTAAATAACATAACTTCATTAAATAGTAAAACCCTGTGGTCATTCAACAAGAAAATCAGAGCCAGGGTTTTAAGCAGCCTACTGGACACCAAAGTCAGCCTTAATCCTTTGTCATACTGGAGGAACACAGCAGTGCAAGCATGGAGGTGGAAGTGAATGAGCTGTGTCCTAGGATGTTCTCCAGCAGCTTAGGGCCAGGAGGACTGCTGCATGCTGAGTGAACTGGTGTAGGAATTCCCTTAACTCTGATCTCAAGATATCTGGATGAAGATGTGAGTATGATGGATGTGGGACCCTTGGCCAGGCTGTTCAGAGAGAGACCTGATGGTCTGGCAGAGTAAAGAGTATGAAGGAGTTAAAAAAACTGGAGACCAAGGCTCAAGGTGGATTCCAGAGTTCATCTGTGTACAGGGAGAATCTGAAGCCATGAGGGTGATGAGCTCATCGAGGGAGATGGTTTAGAGTGTGAGGAAGAAGGGGCCTGGGACCAGGTCTGGGGGAATTCCAATATGAAGTAGTTAATAGAAGGAAGAGAAACTTGCAAAGGAGACAGAAAAAAGTATTGGCAGGAAATTGAGGAGCGGAGTGGTGGTGTGTCACTAGAGCAAAGGGAAGTGAGTGGGTACAAGGAGTAGGGAGTGTCCACAGGGCCAGGGAGAAGCTGGCAAGTGCAGTGAGATTAGGACCAAAACATGCCTGCTGGCTTTGGGGAATGGAGGGCTCTGGTGACCCAAGCAAGAGCACTTCTAGAAAAGCCAGCGGGGAGTAGGTTGAGGAGTGAGAAGAGTGAGGAACTGTAAATGGGAAGTATGAAAGAATCTTTTCAGGAAGTTTTGCTTAAAGGGTAAAGAGAGATGAGGCAATAGCTGGAGGGATATACAAGATTGAAAGAAGGCAGTTTTTAAATGGAAAAGATGTATGGGTATTTAAATGTCTTTGGGAGAAATCCATTCCGGAGGGAATTAAAGAAAGAAGAGATCCTGGATAGTGTATGCTTCCTGACAAGGCAGGAAAAGATGGATCTTAAGCCATGTGGACGAACCAGCCTCGGTTGGTGGGAGGGAGAAAAGGCCAAGGAACAGGAGGGAGGGGGTGGGCTTGCGTGCTTGGTGGTGGGTAGGCGAGAGTATCATGTAACAGACTCAATGTTCCCTGTGAAACAGAGGCAGGGTTGTACGCCAAGAGCGAGGAGAGAAGTGAGGGAGTCGGAGGTTTGAGGAGGGCGCATTAGGCCGGAAGCATGTTGCAGAGCTCATGAGAGAAAAGGGGCATGCTTGCTGGGCAGTGTTGAGAGTCCGTCTGAGAAGAGTTATCATGACTACATGGTGAAATTGATTTGCAGATGTGGTGCTTTCTCAATAAAACTCAGCAGCTGGTGCTCTGCTCCAGAGCATGAGGGCAGTTGGGGCCATTCAGAGTTGGCTTTTTGCCAGGCGGATGTGCTAAAAAGACAAAGTGGCAGAGGAGTTTAGAGTTCTGAAAAAAGTATTATTGAGTGATGGGCCGTGAGATCTAGGTTGGATAAGGAGGAGAATGGAGAAAGAAGTTAGTTGATGGTTGGCAGAGAATGACTGGAGGTTCCAATGAGGTTCAAAGACCATTTGGGGAGAAGCTGATCAAGCTAGCCAGAGAGCAAGGTGAGACCTATGCATAAAATGAATCATGATGACAAGATTTAGGTCTGGGGAGTAAGTGACCAATGTGTAAGAGAGGAGAAGTTCACTGGAGATGAGGCAGTCAAGGGACTGAGAGGCCAGAGTGTTGTATGGTCATCCATGTAGACCCTGAAGTCATGTGACTCACGGGCCAAAGTCAGGGGCCCAATGGCAGCACTGAGGAGGGGAAGAAGGCAATAGAGCCAATAGCTCTGGGCAGGGACTGTATGCCCAGCTGGAAAGAAGTGAGAGTCTGCTTATGCCTGAAATGCCACAATTTGAAATTCCTTTTTTAACCCAAGATGTCATCCCCTTTAAGTTGCAAAGGTTCCGAGGAGGAGTAATACACCAAGCCTCGTGAATCACTTACTTTTTGGTATAAATGAGTTTCTCAGTAGTTTACAGAGAATACTTTTTGGCCAGGAGAACTAAAAAGGCATATGGAGTGAGAGGAAATGGCTAAGCCTAGAAAATGTCATCACAGTCAATCCTAGGAATCAACACAGGGCAATTGGCTCAGGGTACCAGGAAAGTTGTAATCAGGCAAGTGGAGTTCCACTGGCTCACAACCAGCCCTCGTGAGCAGGCAGGGGGCACCATGAGACTTGGTTCAAGGCTTTCCAACTCCTTGGCTGGATTAGTTTGAATGAGATCTGAGCAGAGATCAGGATCCTGGACAAGTCAGAAGGACCACAATTTTCCCCAATAAAGAGCATTTCTAGGTCCCATAGCTGTAGACTTTCTAATTGGAAAAGTAGGGCTGTACAGACCTGGTTATTAAGTCATAGGTCTTTTCTTATTATGGGAAGCAGATCATATTTGTATATTTTGGGAAGCAGATCATATCATACTTATATGTCCATCTATTGGTCCATTCATCCATACCTCCATCCAAAACCAAACATTGATCACTTTCTATATGCAGGCGTTTTGGTGACAAGTATGAAAAGATATGAATAAGACATGATCCCATTCTTCAAAGAGATCATTATCTGGGCGAGGGAGAGAAAGATAAGTTCAACAAATAATTAAAATGCTGTTTGATAAATTCCATGATAATGATTGTACAAAATAGCTGGGGAACATAGCAGAAGAAGTAACTAACTTTGTATACAATTTTTTTTTCTAAATCAGGATGTGGGCAAGCTAAAACATTGGTCACAAATATCCTAAAATAGTCAGTGTCTCTGTGGATGGGGAATAAGGCACATGTGTCTTCTCAAAACTGCTAAAAATAAAGAAGGTTTCAGAAGGTCCTAGCATCTGCACAATTGTTCTGATGTCGGTATCAAGGGGATGTGTTTTGCTGTGGTTTTGAGATGAAGAATATTCCAAATTAATAGCAGAAATATTTTGTGAGTTAGAATATCTATACAACAAAGAGAATCCAAGCAAAATCGTCCAACTGTGATTTCCCTCAGCTTGGGAACTTGTCAGAGTGTCCTTGAGATTGGTAGGGGAGGGCTCCCAGAGAAGTCCCTGCACTCTCTGTCTGGGACATGGAGCCTGAGATCTCAGCAGGGCCTGGAGCCCTGGAAGCTTTCCCACTGGCACCACTTTTTCTTTCATTTATCTAAAACCTGGGTTTTCAGCTTGATGTCACAGCACAAGGATGTGTGGCCACAACTCTAATAACTAAAAATAATTCACATGCTCCCCTCGCATCGTTTCAAAGTTATTTCTATAACAATACAACTCTCGCTCATTCATATTTGAATTTTTTTCCAGTGGCAATAGAGGGGGGTGGATTTACAACTCTGGAAGGAAATTCTGCCTGCCCTGTCACCTATCTTATTTCTGTTGCATCTTTCCACCATATGGACCATAACTATTGATCAGTTAATTGTCCAGGTCACACAGGAAAGGTTCAGTGGGGATCAAGTGGGTACTGGGCTGCCTGTTCTCCAGGTGTAAACAGTCGATGTCTCAACGATAGTGCTTGTGATCCAGTGAGCCATGTTCTTCCATAAAAAGCAAAGGCTTTTTAAATAATGATATGCCTTAATTAACTTCACTCCATAGAAGGTGAATAAGTTCAAAATTTCAATGGGGTCTAGAAAGAAATAGAACGGTGAGGCATGGATTGGCACCTTCAAACGGGAGCTGTCATTAATTGCTGCTTGACCTAAGGTTTCCTCTTATTCTCCAGGAATCCTTTTCCCATTCTTTCCAGCTCCTGTCTGTCCATGAACCCCTGACCCATGTTCCTTCTGGCTTAGCCCTTGCTTTGGGTCTCTGCTTCTTTGGCTCTCTCCAAGTCCCTTTAGAGACGATTGACTTTTTGTTTCCTTTTCTTCCGTGGTCAGAGCGCAAAGAGAATGAAAGGCTCCCGTGGTTCACAGTCTGGTTCCTTTCCAATCAGGTTGTGATTATCTGATGACTGAATCTCTAACATGGGGAGCCTCTACCCCCTGCCCCTGTCTGGCTCCCTCCACTTACCTGCCCTGCCTTTTCTGATGAATAGACCCCTCAGACCCACTGAACCTCAGCCCGGAGCCTGCCACGTGCAGGATTGTACAGGCTTCTTTTGACAGCCCTTTCCTTAAAGAAGCCAAACTCTTTTGGCCTTTCCAAAATTTAAAATATAGCTTAAATATGCCAGAGCATGTGTTAAGCAGAACTACATAGTTTTCATATATCTAAGTTACTAATTTTCTGGGACCTGCCAACATTTCCATTTTAGGCTTGTAAGATTAGAAAGAATAATTTGCAAATATGTCAAAACTTTACATTTTCCACAAAGGCCCTGGTACAGATCATTGAGGGGTGGACCTTATAGTTCCCTGGCTACTTCTCTTCTCCCCGATGGGTTGCCACCATTTGTCCATTCACTCGAGGGTAGAGGGTGTGTAGGACAAACTCACAGCTGTCTATTATTTTGGTAAAGTACTAGAGTCAGAGAGAATGGAAGATGGGAAGACTGTGAGACCGTGGACTAAAATCAGGTCTTACTTAGATATAGTGCACAAAGGAAGCTCTGATGGCTGATAAAGGGTATTGAGGGAGGAGTCAGGCAGTGCCCTTTAGTGCTGTCCGCGCAAGATGGAGTCGCCCTGGAAAGAGTGATGCATCCCTACCCTGAGCTTAGTCTCCCCTTAGACCCCATTCGTCAGTGCTGTCCCCATAACTCACATGCTCACACCCCCTCACACACACTCTCACCTCCACTCACCGCCACTCACACATGCAGGTGCACACACACACACTCATTCCCTCTCACATACACAGCACACCCTCACCTCCACTCACACCCACTCACAATCACACACACAGAGGCACACTCACTCATACACACAAACACACTTATACACACACAATGCATACACGCACACACACTTATACGCATATGCGTGTGTGCCTTCTCAGAAGTGTGATCTAGAGGGCAGGGTATTGTTCTTTAGCAACTAGGAATGAGAACGTTTGGTTAGCTATGTGACCTTGGGCAGACTCTTCAGCCCATTGGGGCCTCAGTTTCCCCACATGGAAAATTAGAGATGTGAACCACGTAATGCTTAAGTTTACTCCAGTCCCAGTGCAGGCAGGAAGAGAATCTCTTTTTTTGAGATATGCTCCCACCACTCCTGCAGTGAGGGCTTCTCGGAAACCGAAGAAGATGCTGAAATGATTAATGAGGGAACAGAGATGAATCCATTTCAGCCTTCCCAGTTAACGATTTTGTAACCTGCTGAGCTGGTCTGGCACCTTCAGATCTGTTATTCAGGGTGGCTTTTTGTTGGTCTTTTCCAGGCTTCCAAATAATTCCCCTTGACATGGTACCCATCCCTCCTGCTTTCACTCCCTGACTAGCTGGGGGTGCTGCTGGAGGCCAGGCCCACACTCAGGACCGTTTGGAGATGGCAAGGCTGTCACTCTGGCTGAAAACACCAGAAAAGTGAGTCACCTTGGGTGCTGACCTTAAAGGGAGAGGCAATTGGTGATGGCTTCTCAGCGGCATCTCTAAAGGCCCAAGATACACACAGCGGCTCCCCTTTCACAGCGCTTTGCTGCAGGCAATACACGTTCACACCTATTAATTACTTCATTTGGTTCTTACAAGAGCTCTAAAAAGAAGAGAGTTCAAATATTCTTATTGCAATTTTTGATAAAAAGTTAAGTGACTTGTCTTATGGTCACAGCTAATGAGGAGCAGGCGTGAGGCTGCCCGTGGGTTTTTCTGATTGACAGACCAGGGCCTTTCCTGGAGCTTTTTATTGTCTCCTAAGAATGTGGATGTCTGAGACCCACCACTGGTGGTGCAGGGTCTCTTGGTGTCAGCGTGGGGGATGGGAATCCAGCTTGTTAGCTAGATCCCCAGGGAATTCTGACACACCCCAGGTTTGGGGGCTCCAGATGGATGTCATCCATCGCATGGGGCAGGCTTGGTGTGGTAAGGCAGCTGTGAGGTATAGAAGGGTGTTGTGCTTACAATGCTGAGGCCATAATTCTGCATGACAATAGACTCACCCAGTAATTACTCTCAGTCCTAGTCTCTTCATTTGATGATGAGGGAAATGAAGCCTGGGTGAACCCCTCCCCCTCCACACACACACATGCACGCGCGCGCGCGCACACACACACACACACATACAGGTACCCAAGTATTTGCTCAGGAAGGTAATATTTGGGAAAGCCCTCATTATGCACTCAGGGCTTATATTGGTTAGCTTTTGTTGTGGTAACGAAGAGCCCTGATTTGTCAGGAGCTTAGAACCATCAACCCCTTATTTCTTACTGACTTTATGTGAGGGCTGCAGGTTGGTGTAGTTTTGCTGGGCTTTGCTTGGCTGGACTGAGCCAGACTGGGAGGCCTCTCTCTGGGACAGGCTGTTCTCAAGGTACAGCGTAGGAACCCAAAGGGTAGCGCCAAATCCCCCTAGCGTATTTAAACTTTTGCTCAGACATGACCTACATCACATCCTCACTCTCATTTCACTAGCCAAAGCAAGACTCCTGGCCAAACCTAAAATCGGCGGGGTAGGGAATTACATACTCCACCTACAGGGAAGAGTGGCCTGGGTGGAGTGGGAGTGAGTAATTGTCAAGACAACACGGTTCAGTATAAGGATGTTATTATGCTGCCCATGGTTAAGAACTCATGAGCTTCAACTCCAGTGGCTGAGTCAAGCTCTCCATTGTCTGGTCAGGTGATTATCTTCTGGTTTGAGTGGCTCCAGTCCCATCCTGGCACTTTTCTGTCTCTCTCTGCCTCAGTGTCTCTTGCAGACTCTTCCTCTCTTCCATCTTCTGTCCTGGCACTCCTTAAAACTCAAAGGAAACGCTCTTGCCTTCAGGGACCTTGCAATATAAATGCAAACAAGGAGAGGCAGCCATAAATCCCTGCAGCCTTCTTCAGTGCTTGGCTCACCTGTCACTCAGCTTGGCAGGGAAAAATGCACTCACACTTCTCTCCTGCAAGTGAGAGACCACAGAGAAAAGAAAGGCACCAGCATTCGGGACCCCAGGAAGGAACTGAGTGTAATTAAGGGAGGCTGGAAACTTGCAAGGATTTCAGTGAGAGGAAGAAAAATATTGTCAGCGTGAGTTCTCTTACCCACTGTTTCAGGGTCATGTCCTCCAGGAGGAAGAGGAGGCCCCATGGCTGGGACCTACAGCACATGTGGTTACTATAGGAGGCCTGGGCTGGCCCATGTTCAGAGCATGGGGAGAGATCATGTGTCTGAGGGCTCAGTATTCCGTAACCAGCCTCACCCTTGTGTGGCAGTGTGATCCCTTTGGTGGACTCCATCATCATTGGTCCTGTTGTCACTGAACAAACTTTTATGCCATATGTAATACTACCATTCCAAAGGCACATATGGAGTGCTTCCTGTGGGCTGAGCCCATCCCTGAGGATATGGAGATGAACAAGCCCCAGGCCCTGACCCGAAGGGCTCACAGTCTACAGCACAAGGCAGATGCATGAATCAGACCTTATATTGCAAAAGAGGCCCAATGGAGATGCATGAGCATCACTGTGCATCATGGTACAGACAAGAAGTTTACTTCTCCAGCCGCCTTGTCTCTTTTTCCATAATGATAATAACAACTAGCATATCTGGAGCACTTCAGTTTCTTTGTATCATTTTCTCCCAGTAAGCAGCGTTTACGCTAACATACCGGAGCAGGGGAGCAGCATGTGAGTTGAACAGTTCTGGAGTTCTAATCCTGGGTCTGCGTCTTATTAGCTGTGTGACCCCATGTGAGTTATCCAACTTCGCTGAACCTCATCTCATCAATGGTAAAATTGGGACAATAATGCCTTCTTTTCAAGGGTCCTGTGAGGATTAGAGCCAAAATGTTCACATTGCCCAGCTCGGTCTCTGGACCGTCTTTGGATAGCATCTGCTTCCAAAATGCTGCATATTCTAAATGTGGTCACTTCTCCTGAACCTCACTGTAGCGTCCTTTGCTAGTTATGTGAATACTAGCTGCTGCAACAAACAGACCTCTTGACTTCAGTGTCTAGTACAATAAATGCTTATTTCCTGCTCATATGAGAATTTAATGCAGGTGTTCATGACTGGCAAGGGGCCTTCTTCCATGGAGTCTTCAGGGGC
Source organism: Equus przewalskii (assembly GCF_037783145.1). Lineage (NCBI taxonomy): Eukaryota > Metazoa > Chordata > Mammalia > Perissodactyla > Equidae > Equus > Equus przewalskii. The sequence continues at coordinate 72,371,784 of NC_091845.1, read as the reverse complement.
TCAGACCACTTCCATCCCTTAGCCCCACCATCCCTGCGTCTTCAGAGTTCACTGCTTCCAGCAGCTGGGCAAAGAGAAGGAGGAGACAAAATACCACTTCCTAACTGCCTTGGCCCAGAAGTGAAACACATCACTTCTATGTATATTTCATTGGCAAAAAAAAATCAATGTCCACTGCTAACAGCAGAGGAGACTTGCAAATGCAGTCTCCTTGTGGACCAGGGAAGGAGGAGGTCCAGGTGGGCTGTGCCACACACCATTTCTTCCGCAGACCACTGCAAATGCTGCCCCTGAGCCCACTCTCACCCTGGTAGAGGCCATCGGCTCTCCCACACAGTAGCCAAGGGGATCTTTTAAAAGTGTGAGTTATGTTATGTTACGTTTCTGTGCAAAACCCTTCAAATCTAGACTCCCGGCGATGACCAGCAAGTGCTTGCGGGATCTGGCCCCTGCCTACCTCTCTGATCTCAGCTCCTGTTACTCTGCCTTTCACTCACTCCACCCCTACAGATCTTTCTGTTCCTAGAACATGCTGGACTATTAATAACTTGGAGCCTTTGCACTTGCTGTCCCCATAGCCTGTGACAAACTTCTCACCTCTCATTTCATTCAGTTCTCTGCTGAAATATTGCCTTCCTGAAGAGGCCTTGTTTGACCACTTAACCACCCCTCATTTTTTTAAAAAAAAAAATTGTATTAGGAAATATGTATAGAAAATAATAAGGTGATACCACTATCTAGCTTTATCAAGGCTTAATATATATAAGCGTTTATTGAAAATGAGGATCTTTAAGACTCAGTCTTGACTGGGACCCAATACAAATATGGTAAGTGCCAAGTAGCCCCATATTCCAAAGCAAGGTGATAACATTAGCTGATCAGTCACCTCCAGCTAATAGAAGGGGTGAGACTGGAGGAGTCGGAAGAGAGAATTTCTTTGGAGAAAGTGGCTGGAGTGGTGTGGCATGTCCCCTCCCCTGTCTGCAGAAGAAAGAAGGGACTGTTTTCCTCTCCCTTTAACCTAAGATATGGAGCCATTAGAAGAACCACTCAGAGAGACTTTCCTTTGTCTGCTGGGGCTGGAGAAGCCTGAAGAGAAAGGCAGGCTGAGAGCTGAGGACTGTACAGCGGAGAGAGAGCTTCTCCAGAGCAAGCTGCAGGTCACGTGATGGTGGGGTAAGCGTGAGATTCTCCCAGTCAGAGGTCAATCTGAGGAAGGGAGCAGATATGGGCCCTGCTCAGGAAAGCCACTGTGGAAGCTCATGTTTCCTGGCAACAAGCTGGAAGGGAAATGGAGGCTTCTGACAGGACTGGGGGCACCACTTCCTTCTCTGCTGGAATCTGACTTCCCATCAGGTAGTGGGGCGCTAGAAGTTGACCTTCTCAGACAACTCCCTGCACAGCAGCAACTTCGATGGCTTAGAACCTGGGACTAGACTCGTTATTGCTCACAGACAAGGCTGTTCTCAGGTGCACACCTTAAAAGGTAGAGTAGCAAAGGGGCAGGCTCTCTCTCTAAGCATAGCCCACCATGTGTCCACAGACAGCCCCACATGCCTCTCTGCAGGATGTTGAGAGAATGGGGGACCAGTGCGTCTGCTGGCCCTTCTGCTCAGGAGTCCCACCCCAGTGGTAGAGGGTATTACTGTTCAGCACATAGTATATGTTTTCTTTCCCCAGCCCCAACCCCACTCTCCACCATGGAAGGAGCATACTTAACCTCCTCATTAACACAGGGCTTGGCCAAATGAATAGCTTTGGCCAACAGAATGTGAGCAGACATTTCAGTGTGCCAGTTCGAAGCAGAGTCTTTTAGAGGGATTGCCAGTCTGTTTTTCCTGCCTTAAGAACATTATATTTTGGTTGTAGGGGTGCCCTTCAGCCTGGGTCCTAGAATGAAAAGACCCGGAACACAGCCATTAACATACAACATGAGGAAGATACGAATAATTGTTGTCATGAGCCTCTGAGGTTTTAAGGTTGCGTGTTTCACAACTTCATTGTAGCAAAAGCTGACTGATACTAACTTTCTGTAAGTGACCCTTGTGGGTGTTCACCTGAGTCTCGTGCATGACCTGCAGTGAACAGGGTAAGGGCATCAGGAACTGGCATAAGGAAACTGCTGTGGGCCAAGTGTTTGTATCCCCTCACGATTCATACGGTGAACCTCTAACTCCCAATGTGATGCTATTTGGAGATGAGGCCTTTCGGAGATATTAAGTTTGGATGAAGTCAAGAGGGTGGGACGATCATGATGGGATTAGCGTCCTTATAAGAAGAGGAAGCGCTATCTCCCTCTACATGCACACACACAAGGGAAAGGCCCTGTGAGCAGACGGAGAGAAGGCAACTGTCTTACAAACCAGAAGGCAAGCTCTCACCAGAAACCAAATATGCTGACACCTTGGTCTTGGACATCCCAGCCTCCAGACTGTGAGAAATAAATGTCTATCATTTAAGCCACCCAGTCCATGGTATTTTGGGTTATAGCAACCTGAGCAGAATAAGACAATAATTGGGCTGAGAAGTAGAGGTGCTGCTGTAACAAGTACCTAAAAATGTAGAAGCAGCTTTGGAACTGGGAAATGGGTAGAAACTGGAAGAGTTCTGAGGTGCATGCCGGGAAAAAACAATATTGCCAGAAAGGGATTTTTAAGGTGATTCAGGTGAGAGCTCAGAAAGAAAAGAGGAGAGCTGTAGAGAAGGCTTCCATCTTCTTTAGAGAATACATAAAGAATCATGCACAGAATGTTGGTAAAAATATGGACAATAAAGGCCATTCTGATGAGGTCTCAGATGGAATGGGGGAACGTGTTCTTGAACAATGGAGAAAGGGTGATCCTTACTATAAAATGGCAAAGAACTTGCCTGAATTATATTTGTGTTGTACTGTTCTTTTGAAGGTAGAACTTGTGAGCAATGAAATTGGATATGCTAAGGAGATTTCTAAACAAAGTGTTGAAGGAGAGGGTTGGTTCCTCCTGATTGCTTACAGTAAAAGCAAAAAGAAAGAAACGAATTGAAGAAGGAATTGTTAAACAAAAAGCAACCAAAACTTACACATTTGGAAAATTCTCTGCCTATCCATGTTGCAAAAAATGAGAAATCACGTTTGGAAGAGAACACAAAGAGTGTGGCTATCCAATAATGAGATTAGCGTGGGGTGAATCAGTGACCTGATCAGCCATTTCAGCAGAGGCCAGGAATGGAGATGGGATCATACCTGCAGGAACTCTGCAAGCTGGGACTAAACGAAACAGAGAAAATAGGGCAGAATGAAGGAAGGCTGCAAACACATGCTATTTCTCAAGAAAAGGGAAGAAAGACACCAAAGGTCATTCAGAGATCATCAGCACTTCCATTCCTGCCACAGGCTCATGGGGCAGGGCTAGTTCCTCCTCAGTTTCAAAGGAGGGGGAGCTCCTCTCTGGTTTGGAGGGCCAGACTTCAGGGGCAGAGCCACCGCAGAGAGCCATGTGTGCATGGAGCTGAAGGGGCGGAACCAACTTGCTGAGCTGTGGGGGTGATGTTGTCACCCCAGTGGACCTGGAGGGCACAGCATCAGACCAAAGAGGATTACTCTTGAGTCTTAAGATCTCGTGGACTTTGCCTTGCTGAGTTGAGGACTTGCCTGGGACCTATCACCCCTTCCCTCCTTCCAATTTCTCTCTTTTGGAATGAGAATGTCTACCTATGCCTGTCCCACTATTGTATTTTGGAAACACATAACTTGTCTGGCTTTGCAGGTTCACAACTGGAGGTGAATTTTGCCTCAGGATGAATTGTACCTCGAGTCTCACCCATATCTGATTTAGACGATATTTAGATGGGACTTGGGACTTTAGACATTAGAGTCGATGCTGGAACGGGTTAAGACTTTTGGGGCTGTGGGGTGCAAGAAATGTGTTTTGCATGTGAGAAAGACGTGAATTTGGGGGGACCAGGAGTGGAATGTTATGGACTGAAATTGTCTCCTCTAAATTCATATATTGAAGCCCTACCCAGCAGTGTGATATTAGGAAGTGAAGATTTTGGTGGGTAATCAGGTTTAGATGAGGCCATGAGGGTGGGGTCCTCGTGATGCAGTCAGTGCTCTTCTAAGAAGAGACCAGAGAGCTAACTCTGTCTCCACCATGTGAGGACACAGCAAGAAGACGGTGTTCTGCAACCTGGGAAGAGGGACTCAGTCAGGAACTGAATCAGCCGGCACCCAGATCATGGGAATTCCCAGCCTCCAGAACTGTGTTGTATAAGTTGCCCAGTCTATGGTATTTTGTTACAGCAGCCTGAACAGACAACACAGAACCCAAGGGCCACACAAGGAAACGCGTTAGTTCACATGTTAGTTATAGATTTTCCGTAAATGTGCTCTATGAAATTGAAGTAGTTCCCTTCATTTTGGAATTTGCTGAGAGTCTTTACCATGAATAGTTAAATAAATAAACTGTGGTATAGTCACACAATAGAATACTACTCAGCAATAAAAAAAAGAATAAGCTACTAATACTTGCAAAAACATGGATGAATCTCAAAAACATCTAGAGGAAAAGAAGACAGACACAAGAGAATACCTACCACATGATCTCATTTGTATGTAGATTAAGAATAAGAAAAACTAGTCTGTGGTAATAGAAATTGAATAGCAGTTGCCTCTGGTGGGGGACTCATTGGAAAGGGGCATGAAAATAGATTTATGTATCATTCAATCACCCTAAATCGACTATTTCAGTTTTCCTAGGGCTCCCTGTAGTCTTTACCCATGTCTACATATTTTATGCTGCTTTGATCATAGACCAGATATCACCCCAGATTCTGCTCTCTTCCGCTAATGTCACATCATGGACCTTTTCCCATGTTGTTGTGTGGTCCTCGATGTAACTGTGTGCTCAATGGCTGTAGATTGTTCTGGTAGGAACCCCAAATTTTCTGGAGTATTGGTAATGTTCTCTATTTTGTTATGGGTTTTGGCTACATGGACGTATACGTGTGTCAAATTTTATTGATAAACTTATTTATATGTATGTTTGCAATATTATTATGTGCTCAGGTCTGGTTTTCTTTGTAGTTAATTCTACTTGTGATTCATAGCACTTTTTGCATCTGAAGCTTGATGTACATTGCCACATTTGAAAATACTCAATCTTTATGCCCTCAATACTTGCTTCTGTCCAATTTTCTTTCTCTTCTCCTTCCAGAACCACAATTACACCCGTTAGTGTGGAGGAGGCCAAATGGGAACTCTCCCAGGCTAAACCTGTTTTGATGCCCTTTTAGCCCAATTCCTTCTGTGTCTTTGGGGAGCCCACATACCTTCAGGTCTCCATCCCAGGGCTGAAGGGTCTAGTTTCCAGATCAACAAAAAGCTATCTCTCAATATTTGTTTCAGCGGTAAAGACTCAAAACATGAGCATCTAGTCTCCTCCCTGCCCCATGAATAAGAAGTCCTTATGCCTCAAAGGCATCACGGCCCTGAGAGGGGCAGATGCACCGGCAGACTTTCAGACACCCTGACCTATGAAAGGGAGCCTTCGGATAGAGGAGGTTACAGATCTTGTCCCCTTAGGCAGCCACCTCACCTTCCTCCTTTGGAATCTAGTGTCATTTGGGTCAATTAAAACAGTATTTGCACTTAATTTTACAGTTTAAAAAATAGCTTCTCATACAGTTTAAATCAGTCAGTGTTTAGACAGCATAAACATACACATCCCTATTTTGCAGATGTGGAAGGCGAGGTTCAGAGTGGCCCCTGTGTGCTGGGTGCCTTAGAAATGCTATCTCATTGACCTCTCACAAGACCTGTAGATTGTTCTAGTAGGAACCCCAGCTTTTTCTGCTCCACCCTCCCCACTCCACCTCCCAACAGTTGGGTATAAGACTTCAAGATGAGGGGCTCTGTGGCCTTCTGTGTGTTTAGAAGGGAGTGCAATGCTGAGAAGTCTCTTTTCTTAAAAATTCAAAGTTGAGCATCAAATAAGAACGAACATGCAGGCTGTTAAAGTCGTGATTTTTTTTTGTTTTAAGATTTTTTTTTCCTTTTTCTCCCCAAAGCCCCCCGGTACATAGTTGTATATTCTTCGTTGTGGGTCCTTCTGGTTGTGGCATGTGGGGCGATGCCTCAGCGTGGTTTGGTGAGCAGTGCCATATCCGCGCCCAGGATTCGAACCAACGAAACACTGGGCCGCCTGCAGCGCAGCTTGCAAACTTAACCACTCGGCCACGGGGCCAGCCCCTAAAGTTGTGATTTTTAAGGGCCACTCATCAACAGGTGAGCGTGTAAATCCCTGCTGAAGGCTGCTCTAGGGCAGTCCAGGACGAAATGGGAGGCAACGACACTCTAATGCTTTCATTTGTCCAGACATTCAGCAGGGATGGCAATTTCACTTAAGGGAAAATTTCAGCAGGAATCAATTTTTCTAAATCAAATTCAAGGGTCACTGATTGTTAAGGCAACCGTGGGTACGCTAATGATGCTATTTATAGTTTGGTTAATACGTATGCATAATAAGAGAAAATTATTTACAGAGATGATGAATTTAATATTGGGAGTGAAGCAGATTTACAGCCCGGAAAATGTAATTGCTTTTTGATATCAATTAAAGGACTGTTTCCAAAATCAATAAGAATTTTAAAGAATAGCGTGAGCCTGAATGAATGATAAGTAACTTGGAAGCAATTTTAAAATCTTACAGTGAACAATTCTCTTGAGTCCCATGAAGGGCTTTATGGGCCTTTGAGGAATAAGGTAAGATTTTTTTAAAACTTTCATTGATTCGAAATGAAAGCAAAGCTTGCACACACCACTGAACTGCCACTTGTGTCGCTACATAAAGTCGTGTCGGACATGGAGCTCTGGGAGTGATGAATCAGAGGGAAGGAGAGAGCTCAAGAGTGGGTGCCTAGAGGCTGGAGCCAGAAAAAGAAACACCTGTTGAGGCTGGGGAGGGGATCAGGACCTGCCCTGGGGGGAGGGCAGGGCAGCCCCTCAGCTCAGAGGTGAACAGTAGAAGAGGGACCGTCCAAGAGACACCAAAGGATGAAAGCATACAATTTTGTCATTCCATATATATTTATTGTGCATCTACTGGGTGGAGGCAACTTGATAGACTCTGCAGAGACAGTGATAAATAAGAAAGGGTTTGTCCTTGAGAGGTTCATAGACTAGAGGAGAAGGCAGATGTGCAAGGAGTAAGAGGACAATATAATGTTTGATCCCGTTTATGGAGAACTTACTATGTGACAGGCAACACACCAGGCACTTGGCATGCACTGTCTTACTCAGTCCTTGCAAGAAGACTCCATTTTATAGACTAAAAAAACTGAGACAAAATGAGGTTATACAACCTGCCCAAGGTCACCTAGCTAGCAAGTGCAAGAGCTGGAAATCAAACCCAGCATTCTGCATTTGTTAAAGTTGCTAACACTGTTTCCAGTGGAGTCTGAGTCATGGACCGTTGCTGTGTGGTGCCAAAGTCATGGCCATGACACCAGTGAGAACCCCGTACAGGTGAATGGCCAGTGCTGTGGGGCTGCCCAGGAGGAAGGGACTCACTTTACCTGGGGGACGGCGGAAAGGCTCAGCCAGTTGGATTTCCCAGAGGCAATGAAATTTGACCAACTGTTCAAGGATGAATGGCCATGGGCTTGGCAAGGAACGTAGGGAAGGGTATTTGACAAGGACAGAATTGTAGCCAATGCAAGGAGGCAAGCATGGACCATGAGACAGTCTTGGTACTTGCAGGCCAGGTCATCTCAAACAACAGGTGCCATCGCTGTTTTTAATGATTCCCCATAGCATTTGCCTGTGACAATGTCCACTGGAAAGTGGTCACTGACTACGCAGTGAAGATGTGACTGATCCTCAACTGAGCACTAGCTCAGGAATCTGAAGGCTGAGGTAAGAGTTCTGCTATTTCCTCGCTGTGTAACAATGGACAAGTTACTCAACCTTGCTGGATCTTGGTTTCCCTGTTTATAAACTGAGCATGTAATACCTATTTCTAAGGTTCATTGTGAGGTTTAATATGCAATTCTGAATCTAAAGTGTCTGATATGGGGCCTGGCACAGAATAAGCCTAAATAATTCTAAGAATATGTATCTATATTAATATCTGTGTCCATATGTATATTTATCTTTATCTTTTAATACTTGTCCTCAAGGAACATATGAATCCTAGTTGCCATGACAAAACCAAGTACTGTGTTGTCAACCAAGATAGAGAATCAGAGGATCATACAGACTTGGAATCAGGGGACCCCTAAGAGATTATCTTGTTTAGGCTTCTGGATGTTATCTGATTCTCAGTTGAGCAAGCTTTCCAGCACACCACGTTTATGTGGCATCATACCCAGTTCTAATGATAAATTTTAAACAACAAGCAGAAGATAGACGTGTGTTCCGATTAAGTACTTGGGCATGGAATCAGTATGCCAAGGCTTGAATCTTGGGTCTGTTACCAATTACGTATAATTGTATGGCTTGTATAATTTCATAAACTTGGCTGCACCTTAGTTTCTTCAACTTTAAAATAGAAATAATAATTGCACCTACCTCCTCAGATTCTTGGGAGGATTAAATGAGAGAATGTATGTACATCTCCTAGGGCAATGCTTGATCCACTAGTAAGTGTGAAAAAATGTCTGTTAACATTAATATCAAGGCATTGCTAAGTTACAACAGACAACTTACTTCTTCCAGTAAGTTATCAACACAATCAGTATAGCCCTACCAGCACAGCCAAAACGTATGTGGACAATGGTCTGGAATTTTCAGCAGAGGGTTTGATCTATACCGTTTTCCTCATGGGCTTGCAGAACAGGACTTCCATTGATCCAGAACAAATTTAGATAAATTCCATTGGCTCAGAAATTGATCTTATGTGAGTGCTGGCCTGTCTCCCATTATGACGTTGCCAGCAAGAAATCAGCATCGTCTTGGGATGGAGGAGGTACAGAAAGATCAATCCTAAAATAGCTGTAAAGAAAACCCAAGAAGCAAGCTATGCTGGGGAGAGCCTCACTCATCTGAGAGAGATATGTAGCAAAGGGTTAAGGAATTGGCTTCTGGAGGCACCCTGGGCAAGTCATCTTGCTTTGTTCTGCCTCAGACACCTCATTTTGCGAAATGGGGATAATTATAATACATAATTCCCGAGTTTGTTGTAAAGATTAAATACATGTACATATAAAGTATTTAGAAGCTAATAAATGCTGAATACTCATCAAATATTATTGATAATACACAGATCAAGTGCAGTAAGCCTCCAAGTAGCTCTACGGGAATAGAGGTAGGAGGGGAGAGGATGGGAATTCTCGCTTCTTTGTCTCTGATTTCTCTCGCCATTCTAATAACATCACTTTTGTTAGTTCAGTTCCTTGCAGACAGCATATACTGAGGGCCAGCTATGGGCCTACCTGTGTGCAAGATTCTGTAGGGGACCCACAAGGAGGGGCAAGAAGAGCAGGCATCTCTTTCACCTCCAAGGAACTCTCCATCTGAAAGGAAGACACTTCTATGCAGTGTGAACTTATCTGGTGTAGACACTTGGTATTGCACTAGCTCAGGCAAGGAGAGAGCAGGGGCTGGGTAGATTCGGCTCTAAGCAACAATCCAGGAGGGTGTGAGAGCGTTCCAGGTAAGAGGGCATCAGAAGCAAAGTCAGATGGGCGTGGCCTAGTGTGATAAGTTGGGGGAGAGGGTGAGGAGACCAATCTGGCTGGAAACAGGAGTGAGGGGAGTGGCAGGGGGGTGGTCATCTCAAGGGGCTGCTGTTGATAATGTTGTCGGTTGGGCAGAGATTCAGCTGGTGTCTGTGGTAGGGCCATACTGGTTGTTAAAGGACTGAAATCTGCCCACATACTGTCATCAACTGGGGACAACCTGACCCCAGCTCCCACTCACACAGAAGTCCCCCAAATGCAGAACTGGAGATTAATGCTCAGCGCTACAGGGGGCCTCCTGGGCCAGCCTGCTCTATCACCACGCCCAGTGACCAGTTCTGATTGGTCAGTGGAAGACGACCCTGTTTATCAGCACACAGAGGACCTCCAGGGCCAGGCTGAGGAAATTGCCCTTTATTCTGGAGACCACAGAGACTCACTCACAGTCTCCTCTCTTTAGAAATTCCCTCTGTCATGCAGAGGCATAGTGGGGCAATGTCTCCCACTGCAGGGACATTTGCCTCCTCCAGACTCAGCCACAAGCATTTGCTCTTTCCCACAGGTTTCCTGTGGGCTATTTGGGCCTGATCAGGCACACAATTGATGCCCACACTGAGGTCCCCACACCAGCAAAGGACAATAGAGCTGCTCACTGTCTTTCGTGTGATCCCAGTTGCACCACTGTGATGGTGAAGCAGTCACATCTTCCATCCGTTACAAAGGATGTTGGTGGTCACGCTGGATCTGCCTCTGCCCTTTGCTCTCCCTCTACAACTAGTTAGTTTGTCCTGCTAATTCTTTCTCAACAATTTCTCTTGTCTGTTCTTTTGTCTCTACAACCTCAGGGCTGCCTGTCTCCCTGACTGGTCCCCTACAAACCTCTTGTTGAGTTAGCACATCCCTTGTGGCTGAATCCTCTCAGCATCTGCCACTTTGGTCTTGTCTCCTAACTTCCCCAGGGACAGAGGGGTGGGAGGCTAACAGGGAGGGAGCGCAGATGCTGGTTAGTCTTAAGTTGATGCATCTGTCGAGGAGGACTGCCCTGAGGAGGTGTTGATGCTCTAGAGAATGCTTGGGCCACCTGGGAAAGCTTCCCTGAGGACAAATTGGAAATTGATTCCTGATACTTTTAAACTGAAAGAGGGAAGTGCTCCTGGTTTTCTTTAAATACGTCTGGGTAATTTTATCAAAGAGGCTGATTATATTGGAAATTTTGATTGATTCAGAAACATAACTATTTCAATTTAGAAATATACAAAATTACCTTGGTTAAAACCATCATTTTCCTGTCTTGCCTTTAAACAGATTATATGATTCTTTGTTCTCTTCTCTGTAGATGGTTACTGAGCAAAATCTGGATCTCCCGGTTGCTTGATTTGCGTCTTTTTTGGACTCAAGGCACACAATCAGTGCTATTTCTTCTCTCCAGCATTTCAGGGCCAAGTAGTTTGAAGAAGTCCAAGGCAGAGCTTTCCGGCAAATCCTTTGAAGAACTGCTGAAAGGATGATCAGAAACCATCTCCCAGATGAACAGAGGATTCAGGAAGAAGATGATGGTGGGTCACGAGTTTGCCTTTTTATTTATCAAGCCTACAGTTTTCTGACTCTATCATTTTCTCTTCATGGCCTCTGTCACCTCCCCAACCCAGTCCCCATCACCTGAATTCTGTCTGAGCCTCTACAAGCATTTTCAGCTACTCTTCCCATATTGACTCTCATTTTTCCCTGTATGTTATTTGTATTACCTCAACCCACTTACAGACTCTTTGAGGTCTTTGAAGCTATAGCTCACCAAGGTACCGAAAGAAGGGGTTCACAGGCCATCCATGACAATTTGTTCACTGACCTTTACACTGATGGCAAATGGTCCCTATTGAAGGGAACTCAATCCAAGGAGATTGGTTCTATATGTTGAACCACCGTGGCCCATGAAGAGATGACTGTCTGTTTGGCTGCAATTATATTATTACTGTCTTTATATAAATGGATGACTGAGAGTGCGACTCCACACATCTATCACCTTGGAAAGCCAACATCAATAATCCGGACAGGTGCCAAGGAGATATAACTGAGTACTCCATGGGACAGCCCACCCAGGGCAGGGAAGGGAGGTAGAGTAGCATCCCAGTTAAGCACTCAAGCCCTGAGGTCAGGCTGCCTGTGTTTGAAGCTTGATTCTGCCTTCAATTTCCTGAGTGAAACTGGCAATGATTTTAGACGTTCCTTCACTTCATAGTAAGCAATCCAAAAATAGTGTTGAGGACAGAGAACCCAAAAGGTAGCTATTATTGCTGGAAGGTCCCCTTGCAGAAGATCACTAGAACTCAATCTCCTAGTATCCAGAAACTGGATTTCCTGTTACTCTCGTGAAGCTACTTCAGATCTCCGCTTAAAAAGCCTCACAAAGGTCTGTTTCAATGTGTTTATGTGTCTTGGGGATTATCAAGTAGGGTAAGTCCTCTAACCTTGCTCTTTTTAAAAATTGCTTTGGTTATTGTAGGTATTTTACATTCATACATACATTTTAGAATTTATATAGAATTTACATGTAAATTCTGGCTTATAAATTTCTTCAAAAATGCCTACCGGAATTTTGATGGAGACTGCGTGGGCATGTGAGGAGATCAATTCTCCCCATATCAATTTCTCCTAGCAACATTTTGTAGTTTCAGTGTAGAGGTCTGGATCTCCTTGTTAGACTTATTCCTGCATATTCCATATTTTTTTGGTGCCACTCTAAATGGACTTTTGAAAATTTCCCTTTCTACTTGGTTGTTGTAGGTATATAAGAATAAAATTGCTTTTGTATATTAACCTTATCATCTATGACCTTGCTAACTTCATTCATTCGTTTTAGTAATCCTTAGCTTCCCTGGTATTTTCTACATGAACAATCACGTCAACCGCAAGTAAGGAGAGTTCTACTTCTTTCTTTCTTTCCAGTCTGTATTGATTTTGTTTTCTTGCCTTCACACAATAGAAAGGACCTCCAGAAAGATGTGAATAGATATGGTGAACGTGGGCATCCTTGCCTTCTTCCTGATCTTAGGAGGAAAAGCATTCAGGCTCTCACCATTAAGAATGATGTTAGCTGTCTTTTGTTTGGTTTTACTTTATATGTAGTTATAGATGCCCAGGTTGAAAAAGTGCCATTCCTAGTTTGATGAGAATTTTAAAAAATTATGAATGGTGTTTAATTTTGTCAAATTCTTTTTGACAGCTAATGAAACAATCATCCATTTTTTCCCTTAATTTTGTTTACATGGTAAATTGTGTTGATTGATTTGCACAGGTTAAACCAACCTCGTGTTCTTGAAATAAGCTCTACTTGGTTATGACGCATTATCCATTTTTTATATATAGTTGGAGTCAACTTGCTAATATTTTATTAAGAATTTTTGCATCTATATTCATGAGAGATCGGTCTGTAATTTTCTTTTCTTTGTTATGTCTTTGCTAGGTTTTGGTATTAAAGTTATGCTGATCTCAGAAAATGAGTTAGGCGTTGATCGTTCTGTCTCTATTTCTTGAAAAACTTGTGTAATAGTGTTACTTTTTTCTTCATTGTTTGATAGAATTCGCTAAGGAAGCTGTCTGTATTAGTTTCTTATTGCTGCTCTAACAAATGACCAGAAACCTAGTGGCTTAAAACAACACAAATTTCTTATGTTACAGTTCTTGAGGCCAAAAGCCTGAAATGGGTTTCACTGGGTTAAATTCAAGGCATAAGCGGGGCTGTATTCCTTTTAGGGGGAAGATTAGGGGAGAATCTCTTTTCCTGCCTTTTCCAGCTTTTTGAGGCTGCCTTCATTCTTTGGTTTGCAGCCCCTTCCATTTCCAAAGTCTACTCCAGTAGCCAGTTGAGTCCTTCTCAGATTGCATCTCCCTGACATTGGCCCTCTGCCTCCCTCTTTCATGTTTAAGGACCCTTGTGGTTACATTGGCCTACCTGGCTAATCCAGCATAATCTTTACCTTAAGGTCAGCTGATTAGAAATAGTAATTCTACCTATTACCTAATTTCCTTTTGCTAAAACAAATTCCAGGGATAATGATGTAGACATCTTTGGAAAGTCGTTATTCTTTCCACAATACCATCTCAGCCTGAAGTTTTCTTTGTGGGATGTATTTAATTTTTTTTTCCAATTTTTAAAATAGATGCAGCGCTATCCAGTTTTTCTGTTTCTTCTTTTGTCAATTTTGGTAAGTTGTATTTTTCAAAAAGTCCTCCATTTCACCTAAATTTTCAGGTTTGTTGGCCTAAAGTTGTTCATAGTATTCTCTTATTATCCTTTTCACGTATGTAGGATCAGTGGTGATAAAACCTTTCATTACTAATTGATGATATGTGTTCTTTTTCTTTTTTGCTTCATTTATTTAGCTAGAGTTTGCCAATTTTGTTGCACTTTTCAAAGAACCAGCTTTTTGCCATGGTAGTTTTCTCTGCTTTCTGCCTGCATTTTATTTCGTTAATTTCTGCTCTCAGCCTTTATTCCCTTCCTTCTACTTACATTGGGGTTACTTTGCTCTTTTTTTTCCTGCTTCATAAGCTGAAACTCTTGGTATTTGATTTTAAGTCTTTCCTTCCAAGTACAGCTTTACTTACATGCGACAGATTTTGATGTGTTGTATTTCTTTTGTTTTTCCAAAAGATACAAAAAGATTGTATCCATTGGATGCTATGGATCTCCTGTCTCCTTGAGACACTTCTTAAAAACTGGAATCTGAAACAGGGGCATTGCTGTACCCCAAAGTGGCTTTGGATTGGGACCAAAGGTCAACTCTTGACCTTAAAAAAAAGCACTCACCCTAAACCAGAGGCCTTAGTTCAGTAGCTATTATTTCCTTGTCCCAAAAATATGTTTTGAGAGAAAGAATTCTACAATTGTTTCAAGTATGCTCCAGTTATTGACCCTCTGAGCCCAAGTTGTTAGAAATCACATTGTGAATAATCTATTACCTCCCTTCTAACTAGGGCAAATTATAAGACACAGCTTTGCAATGTCTCCTGAATGCATATGTCTCCACTCAGCTAGGACCGACTTTGTTTTTCCTGGTACCTATTTGGACTGCCTCACTGTGCTAAATGGGATGTACATGGGCTCCTGGACTAGGTATGTGCTGAGAGAGAATGATGCAAGGCAGAGTCCATGGGGGGCAGAGCTTCTTGAGTAGATAAGGTGTAAAGTTGGGGAAAGCATGTGAGGCCAGAAGTCAGCATCTGGGTTTTATCACAGCTCTGCACAGTAAGGAGATGTGAGAGCAAGTCCTTTCTTCTCTCTGAGTCTGTCCTGCCTAGAGCATTGGCTGTGTGGTCCTCAGAGCAGAGTGGATGTGAAAGTCCCTTTGGGCTATAATGTGCTGGGTGACTGTTGTCTGGCATGGCTCTCTGTTTAACCTCTCCACCTCTTGACCCCTATTTCTCTAGCGGATCTTGCTTTTTTCTTACCTGCAGGTCTGGCTTCATGAGTGTGTGACCTGAGCAGTTGCACAGGACCCCACGCTCAGAATGGTCTGCACTTGGTTTAATGCTCTACTGTCACCATCTTGAAATTCTTAATCATTTTTAGCAAGAGCCCCACATTTTCATTTTTCACCGGGCTGCACAATTTCTGTAGGTGAGCCTATTTACCTGGAAAGTCCCTTGAAGACACCACAGTGACTTGGCAAGTAAAAGGGGCATAGTAAGGCTCCAGGGGCAAAGCTCAAGAGCTGTCGCAGACACAGCTGGGTGCAATTTGAGATGGTGTGTCACATTTCCATGCCTCACTAAAACAACTTCCAGCAGCACCTCTCCCGCCCCCATACCTCCTTGTAAGGAGAATTTTTGGAAGGCTAAATCATATTTTCCCGGATATTCCCCACCATACACCTGCCCCAGCAACTCCCCCAGTACTCATTCACATCCAGCAACCCAAGAATCAACAGCATCCATATGTGCATCCTCTATAAATGAAAGCTCTTTTAATTAGTGATGGGACACCTCAAATAATTTCAGCAGATGCTTCCATTCCACGCAAACAGGCACATGTCTTTGCAATTGGGCAATATCGTTCTAATTATATCACAGCCTGCAGCCCAACTGGGTCTGTCTCTTAGACAGTCTTTCTGAAGGAGAGTACGTGGGCTGGGAAGATCTATTTTATTCACTCTCCCCCACACACACTATGATATCTCCTTTCAATATTTAGTGTTTGTTAACGGTTTTTTGTTTTGTTTTGTTTGTTGCTATTTTGATCCCCAAGTGCTTTCTAAAGTCAGAAAACGGGGAATGGGAAGGACATAATTATTTGGCACTAGAATGGTTGAGGAGAGATGGCTCTAGGATTTTTCTTCTTTTTATAGTTTCTTTAAAAAGAATGGGTCTACTTCTTCACGGAGGCTGTGGAGCATGTGACGCAGAGATTCCTTTCACTCTCCCCAATATCCTGGGACTCTGTGGCAGAGATGACAGGGCCATTTGCTATAATTAAATATCCCCTAGGAGGAGTGGGAGAGAGTGTGGTCTCTGAACAGACTGGGTTTGTATCTGGAGCCGTCGGCATGGTTCTGTGTAGTTCCTGGCATACGGTGCGAGAGGACCTGTAAGCATGTAGGCTTGGGCAGGTACATTGTCTGGGTCCATGAGATGCTGGTTGTAGTTGTTCATGAAATATTTATACCTTCCGAACACATAGTAGGACCGTGCTTCTGTTCTTCTTTGAAGGCTTCTATATGGGGCTTCCAAATGGAGCCAAATGTCTTTCTAAATTTCCTTTTATATGGGGCTGTGTGATTTACTTTGGCCAATGAAATATGAGTGGGCATGAACTGTATCCCTTCCAGGTGGAAGTCTTCAAGAACCAGGCTTCCTTCCCACTGCTGCAGTGGTCATGGAAGCACATGTCAAGATGAAGTCTCTGTCACCTTGGGCCCCTGAGTGTCTAATCTCAGCAGAAACCTCTTATGGGCCTAAGACGTTTTTGTTGTATTCCACCACTGAGATTTTGAAATTGTTTGTTGGTGCAGCAAAACCTGGCCTCTCCTGACTAATACGATAGTGACTGGAGCTGGCCCAGGTTCACTCTCTGGGACGTTCCCACAGGGCCACTCTGAGCTGAGGAAAAGAGGGGTTCCTAGAGGAGCAATCTGAGGATTGGCAATACTGGATCAAGCGAGAGAAGACCTACTGACATATACCCATCTTAGGAACACATCTCTCCCATTCTGATACATAGGAATGGCCAACCATGAGGTCCTTGGGCTGTTTTAGGTGAGAAAGAGCAGCTAGATTCTGGAGCAGGGAGGCACAGAAAAGATGACTCATGGCAAGTTGAGGAATAGGCTGAATGAAGCTGTGGTTGAGGCTGCCTCAGGAGAATCCAAAGTCTCCAGGCAGCCCTGAGAGTTTTGTCCTCTCTGCTGACCACGAGCAGGGCCTATCCTTTGCACCGTGGCCTAACACTCAGGCCAGGCTGTGTTGAGGTGCAGCTGGAGGATGCACCCAGATGTCCCCATGTGGCAGAGGGGTCCTGAGGATGCCTTCCTTCTTGGTTGTGTGGGTCCATGAATTCTTGGTTTACCAATCTGGTAGACTCACTTGCTTTCCTGGTCATCCTCTGATGACCTCCAGGGCCTAAGGCAAGCTCAAGGTTCAACTTTCTCACTCTTGCCTCCCCTTATCTGATGTTGCTCTGGGAACCACCATTAATGAAGTCCCTACTTACATAAAACATGATCTGGGCCTCAAACACCAATTGAACAAGTGAGTGTCTTGAGCATCTCCCCATCTGTGAGATGGGAGCCTTGTGAGGATTGATAATTTTCTCTGAGTGCCTCCTATTTGTTTTTTAACCAAAGCAGGATATAGACAAAAACAAAGGAGACTAAAAAAGAAAGCAAGCTTCTTATTTCAAACTTCTTCCAGCACACACTTCAATCTGCTTTATTACCAAGATAATAAAAATAATGCAATTAAATTTAGATAAAATCAAAGAGACATGGTAAGTTTTATTTTATGTGGCCCATAATACATTTAAAATGGTCTCTCTGGGTGAATACTCTAGGCTGAGTCTCATCCAGCCCAGAGGGCTTCTTGTTCTGCCCACTGACAGTGGAACACTCAGAGAATGGGTCTTCAGCAGTGTGGGCACCACCACCACCCTCTGAGCTGTATTTCTCCACACTGACTTAGGTGTGCTGACAAACTGTTGTAAAAAGGAGCTAGAAGCCTCCTTCGGTCCTGCTCAGAGGCAGGGGACTGGATGAGAGAACCTCTCAAGGAATCTTCCAGCTGAGGGAATAACGCATAACTAGGATAAAAACCAGGAAACTATAGGAATTTAAACTTCCTATCTGAGGTTGCATTCAAAGAAGAAAGTTGGGGTGATATCCGAGTGATTAAAAATATTTGGAATGTGTGCAGCATGGACACGCAGAGATGCTAATGGTGTCAGGACATCGTCACCACTGAGTTTCTCTTGCACTTGGTCTCTGCCATTGGGAGCTCACTGTCTGGTGGGAGAGACAGACAGATATATCCCAACACTGTGATCAGGGCTGTGTCAGACACGTGTCCAGCTTCTGGGAGCGTGCTAATGGGACAGGGGTTCTGACTCTTTGGATGAACGGACCTCAGTCTGGATCTTGAAAAAGTGGAAATTAAGTGACAAGGGAATGAGAGCAGCAGCCCTGGAACTGCGAATGCTTTCCCCTGGCAGGGCCGGACCCTGGAAGGGAGGTAGCAGGAAGGGAGCTGGGGAGGACCGGGGGTCAGGTACAGAGGACTGAATGTGTCCACGCTGGATCGTTGAGTTCCTCCTGAAGCAGCAGGAAGCTGGGGGAAGATTTTAAGCAGAGGAGAGGCGTGGTCAGATGAGAGATCTCTCCCACCAGCTTTGGATGGAGAATGGCTGGAGGACAGCGACAGTGGAGAAAGTAATGCTGTAGGAAGCTCCTGCACCAGACCAGATGAGAGATGGCTGGGCCTGAGGGGACAGGGAAGCAGGAGCAGAATCTGGGGGATCCAGGATGAAGGGTGAGCACACCCTTTTGCCTTTGCCATTTCTCAGGGAAGAAACGCACCGGAGCAGCAAGCCTGCCGGTGTCTGGCCTGGATGTGCTTTCCCAGAACAAATGCATCTACGGGGTTGCTTGGGATTCAGTTCAGCAACAACTCCATTGGTGGGATTTTAAATGCCCTCAGCCCACTCACTCTCTGAGCAGTCGCTTCTCTCAGCTGAGAAGCAGCTGCCAGCTGCCAGGCCCCTGTGGCTCTCCCCACTGTCCCACAACAGGGTGCTCAGCAATGGCTGCTGTGCTGCTCTTGTGTGCTGGGCTTCAGCTCGGCATCACGGCAGCCATTCTGTGATCACCCCTTCAAGCTCCAGTCTGCCCGGTCGCCTACCCAGAGGCAGCGGCAGGTGGTACTGAGTGAACCAGCCTAGAGGTCAGGAAACTGGATTCCCATCCTGATGTGCCACAACTCTCCATTTCCCCAGCCCTTGTTTTCCATTTCAGGGAAGTGGGGAGCTCAGCCTAACCATCTCTCAAGGTTCTTTCGGTGCAGTGATTCTCACAGTGTAGCATTCATCAGAATCTTCTTGGGCTTCTTAAAATACAGACGGCTGGGCCCCACTGCCAGAGACTCTGATTAGTGGGACTGGCATGCGGCCTGAGAATCTGTATTTCCAGCAAGCTCCGAGGCATGCTGATGCTGCTGGTTGCGGACCAGACTTTGAGAACCACGTTTTTCCTCCTCACATTCTCTGAGAGCAGTTTTGAGTCATGCCATCTGGGTCCCTCCGCCCTTTAAAACAGAGAAAGCAGAAGAACTGTCCTATTTCAGTTGGTGAATGTGGGAACCAGGTTGGCTCTCGCACATGGGTGCTGAGCCTGGGAATGCTTTGAGGGAGGTGGGCATGGCTGGGAGAGGCTGGGAGAGACTGGAAATCAGGGTGGAGTCAGGGCAGATGCAGGCGCTGAGACCTCCTGACTTGACCTACAGAGCTGCCTGCTGGCTTTGCATGCTCCTCCACGCCCTATTCGGGCTCCTCGCTCCTGATATGTGGGAAAATCAATGCCTGCAAGGTATTAGAACAGCCATCGAATTGCCCTTACCTGCCACCAGGTGACACCTGGTATTGATTTAGCTTATGAAAGTGATTCACAGGTTTTGCTAAAGCCTGGAACAGATCA
The DNA here is from genome assembly GCF_037783145.1 of Equus przewalskii. Taxonomy (NCBI): domain Eukaryota; kingdom Metazoa; phylum Chordata; class Mammalia; order Perissodactyla; family Equidae; genus Equus; species Equus przewalskii. The sequence continues at coordinate 72,351,952 of NC_091845.1, read as the reverse complement.
AATGTTATGAGCCTCATGACCCCATCTTCCTTCTCTGCTCTCAGCTAACGCTAGAGGAGGTAATTGGGAAATAATAGACCGAAGGAGCTTTTTTGGTGCTCTTACAAGGAGAACAAAATACGGGAGAATCATTTCATTGGGAGAGAAGGGATTTTAGTATCATTCGTTTTTATTTAGGGCAATTTTCTCTTTAAGTGCAGCATCCTCCAGACTTGACCGTTATAGAACAACAATCTTAACACAACCAGTAAATCAAATAAAAGAATTACCATGGAGGGAAGCTTTTTACGGATGTTCTGATGGTTACGTACCAGGCAGGTAGCTTAGAGCCAGGAAAGGCTAGAGTCTGCCAGAGAGTCTGTGCTGGGGCTGCCCAGCCTCTTGAAGAAATCTCTCTCTCGTTTTAATAGGGAATGTACTGGGAATAAGACAAATATTTACCAGCTTATTTACATTTCTGAGTCTTGATTTATAATAGTAAATTATAAACTTATCTGGTAGGGTTGTTGTGAAGACTGAAATAATGAAAAGTAGCCAGTGCCCAGTAGCAAGTGTTAGGTGTTGCTGTCGTTGTTATGGCGGTAGAAGTAGCAGGAGCAGAAAGAGCAGTGGTAGTGGGAGGGCGGAGTTTCCATTTATTGAGTGCTGTGGCAGCACGGTGACTTGTGGTCCCCATACCGTTTTGTCTCCTTAACACACAGGAAGACCACATGCCCCAGCTTCCTTTGGAGTTAGTTTAAACCACGTGACAGAATTCCCACCAGTGGGATGTGGGTGGAAGTGATATTACGAGCTCGTTCCTGGCTCACACTTACAAACATTTATAAAATCCTCCAAACCTTCTTTCCTGGCTGCGTTGACCTCGAGATGACGTATTCCTGGTGTGGAGGAGGGCTGCCAGACCCGCATGACAATTTATGTGAGTAATAATAAATGTTTTCATGTTAAGACCCGGAGACTTGAGAGTTTATTTGTCACTGCAGTGTTGTTTATACTATCCTGACAAACATGAATGTCTATATGTGTGAAATGATACATTAGACACATGAATACATAATATGACTTCATTTAATCTGCACAGAAACCCTGCAAGTCTGCTGGACCCCTCACCTGCTGCTCACTGCCTCCCCTCCCCTCTGCAGACACGGTTTGTGTTGGCATCTACTGTGCTGCAGAGAGCTGCTATCGTCGAGAAAAATGGACTTCTAAAACTGGCTACTGTTTTGCCTAGAGCTTCTTTTTCTTCTTAGTAGAGGGCAGATCTGCCTTCATTTAACCGTTAAGGAATTTCAGAATCTTAATCATGTGAGTTCCACAATGGGATCTCTATTGATAGTTGATGATTGTTGCATCTTATTTCTAGACTGTTCCTTTTACCATTTTGTGCAATCCTTTTTACTCCTATTAATTATTTTGCCATATTTAATATTTTGAGTGAAATGAATATCACTGCATTAGCTTTCTTTTGTTTAAAATTTGATGAAATGCTGTTATTGGACTGGCCTTCACTAACTTCCTCTATAAAATAGTATTCCCAGTTAATCTGGAAAGCATATCTTGCTTTTACATATTATATGCGTTTACTTGTTCATTGCTTATTGTCCGTATCCCCTTGCCACTAGAATGGATGTATGTCAATACCTACAATTGAGGTTTTCATAGATTCGTATGCACTTTTAAGTAATATAGGGAGATCTCTTGTACCCTTTGCCCAATTTTCCCCAACATTTTGCAGAACTATCATATGATATCACGCCTGAGATATTGACATTGATACAATCTACCAGTTGTATGCAAATATCTCTGGTTTTACATGTACTCACGTGTGTGCGTTTACATGCATGAATTAACTTCAATACAGTTTTATCGTTTGTGTAGGCTTATGTATCTACTTGTTTCCCTCCTAAACTACCCCTCCCCCCAGCAAGTCATAATCTATCCTCTATTTCTAAAATTTTGTGATTTCAAAAATGTTATGTAAATGGAGTCATAAAATATGTAATCATACAGTATGCAACCATACAGTATGAGATTGGCTTTTTTAAAAGTAACATTCATGTAAGGTAAAATTAACCATTTTAAAGTGCACAACCCAGTGGTATTTCGTACATTCACAATGTGCAACCACCACATCTACTAGATCTAAAATATTTTCATCACTCCAAAAGGAAACCCACATCTACTAAGCAGTCACTCCTCACTCTCCCCTCCCCAGAGCTCCTGGCAACCACTAATCTGCTTTATGTCTGTGGATTTACCTCTTCTGGATATTTTGTGCAAACGGGATTATACAATATGTGATATTTTTTATCTGGCTTCTTTCACTTACCATGATGTTGTCAAGGTTCATGCATGTTGTAGCATGCATCAGAATTTCATTTGTTTTTATGGCTGAATACTATCTCCATTGTATAGATATGCCACATTTTTGTTTATCCATTTATGTTGGTGGACATTTGGGTTATTTCCACCTTTTGGCAATTGTGAATGGTGTTGCTATGAACATTCATGTACAAGTTTCTGTTTGAATATCTGTTTTCACTTCTTTTGGGCGTGTACTGAAGAGTAGAATTGCTGGGTCATATGTTTAACTTTTTGGGGAAGCGTCGAATCATTTCTACAGCTGCTTCAGCATTTCACATTCTCACCAGCAATATGAAACATTCCAAATTCTCTACAGCTTCACCAACACTTGTTATTTTTTGCTTTTTGATTATAGCCATTTTAGTGGGTATAAAGTGACATCTCATTGTGATTTTGATTTGCATTTCCCTAGTGATTAATGACATTGAACATTTTTTCATGTGCTTGTTGGCCATTCATACATCTTTAGAGAGGTGTCTATTCAAGTCCTTTGACCATTTCATAATTGAGTCTTTTCCTTGTTGAGTTCTTTACATATTTTGGATCTAGATATTTACCAGATATATTATTTGAGAATGTGTTCTCCCATTCTGTAGGTTGTCTTAATTTTGTTGATAGTGTCTTTTGAAGCATAAAAGTTTTTAATTTTGATGAAGTCCAATTCATCAATTTTTTTCTTTTGCTGCTTATTCTTCTGGTGTCATATCTGATAATCTATTGCCAAATCCAAGATTGTGAAGATGTACCCCTAAAGGCTGCCTACGTTCCTCGACCTGACAGCGTCCTCCACATTCAAAGCCAGCAGTGTAGCATCTTCTCTCCTCCCTGACCTCCGCTTCGATCCTTACATCTTCTCTCACTGACTCTGATCATCTCCCCTCCTTCTACTGAGGACCTTTGTGATTACATTGGGTCCACCTGGATAATCCAAGATAATCTCCCCATCTTAATTCAATCATATCTACGGAGTCACATCTATCACGTAAAGTGACAAATTCACAGCCTCTGGGGATTAGGGCATGGGCATCATCGGGGGCCATTATTTAGCCTACCACAACTGGTACCAACATTTTACCACTTCCACTGAAGTGTGGATACCTCACTTCCCTTTAGAGCACTTTACCTTCTACACTTTTAAATATCATTGTCTTGGGCATGAGATGCTGTTACAATTTTTGTTTCAATCAATTATTATTTATAAAACTCATCAGGAAAATGGCTACTGTATGTACTCATATTTCTGCTCTTTCCATTGTTCTTTTTTCCTGAAACTCCAAGATTCCTTCTTTTTTCATTTTCTTTCTCTTGGAAGAAATTTCTTTAGCTGAACTTTAAAGAAGTTTGCTAATGACAAATTTTAAAAATTTTCCTTTGTCTGAGAATGTTTTGATTTCCTCCTCATTCTTGAAGGGCATTTTCACCAGCTATCGAATTTGCAGTTTACAATTCTTTTCCTTCAGTACTTGAAAAATATTGTGCCCCTTCTTTCTGGCCTCGGTGGCTTTAGATGAGAAATCCACTCTCATTCAAATGGGTCTTCCCCTACAGGTAATGTTTTCTTTCTTTCTGGCTGTTTTCAAGGTTTTTTCCTGTATCTTTACTTTTAAAAATTTTAATTATGATGTGTCTTGGCACGGATTTCTTTGAGTTTATGTTTTTTGAAGTTTTCTTAGTGTCTTATATCTGTAAGTTTGTGTCTTCCACCAGATTTGGAGAATTTTCAGCCACGATTTCTTTAAAGACTCTTTCAGCCCCGCTGTCCCCTCTACACCTGGGATGGCAGTCACTCTATTTAGTTTTAGCATGCAGGTCTTGGCTTACTTTTGTGGGCTCTGGTTTGAAAGGCAGATTAACTAATCAAAGCCTTTGTGGTATTATTTTGGTCTGTGTAGTGTATCTGGTTCCGCTGGGGTTCCCACTGGTCCTTGCTGGTGCTTCCTTAGGAGGGCAGAAGGAGCTTCCCCAGATGGTCTCACCAGGTGTCTCTAGGTGGGGGAGGGGGATAATGGGATCACCCTACGAGTGCCCGCTCACCCTTCACTTCCTCACCAATACCCCATCCCTGAATGTCTCTGGGTAAGCGAGGAGAGTCTTGAGCTCATGGAGACAAACAGCATTCCTAGATCACGCCGCCTGATGTCTCTCCTGCTGGCTCCACCTGCCTGCTCCTTAGATCTCTGTGGAAGAGGGGACTCTCAGTCCTGGGGAGGAAAGAGAATGCCCCCTTGGCTTCTTATTCTGGTGGGGCTCCCAATCAATTCCCCTTGCCAGTGGTGGTGGGCTCATCTGATGTTGTTGGAGGGCCTCCTGTTGGATCAGGGGGAAGAATGAACCTACCTGGGTTGCCCTCTACTGCTATGTTGGGGATTGGGAAATAGCAGGTCTGGGCAGCCTTCCTGTGTTGGGTGGGGGGTGCAAGACACCCTGCCTCTGTGTTGTTTCTCTAGTCTTGAAGTCCCACACCAGTTCGCCTCTCTTTTACCACCTTTCAGAGCTCTTCTTTGGTTGCCTCTTGCTCCATTTCCAGGATTTATAGCTGTGCTTAGCAGGGAGGAAGCAGGAAAAACAGGCTTACACCATCTTGTCTGGGCCAGTATTGACTCCACCATTTTCCTTAGATCATTTCCTCATCTTCATTGACTTTGATCTCTCCTACTGGAATTCTTATTAAATGCGTTTTGGAGTCTTGTCTTCTTTCACTTTAAAAAAGTCTCTCCTCTTTTATTTTTCCATCTCTTTTTACTATGGAAGATTTTCTTATCTTCCCATGCACTATTTTGATTTTCATTTATGTTTATTCTTTTATTTTTCTTGCCCTATTTATCTTTTACTTCCATTTTCAGAATTCAAATTTTCAATAGCTTTTTTCCTTGTGATTGCTCCTTTTCAACGTTTTCTCAAATGACTCTAAGAATCCAATAAAAAGTACAACTTTTAAACTGCTTTCTTTTCCTTGATTTCTTTAATTCATTGTTGTTGTTGTTTTGGATCATTTTGGCTTCCTCTTCATGCTGTTGATTTTCCTTAAAGGCCTTGTGATCCCTGGCCGACTCTTCACGTTGACAAGTGACAGCAAGGCTGTTTGGTACAGATGGCACACAAGGGACACCCCGCTGTGTGCAAGGGCTTGGGGGGCGTTCCCACTTCTGCCTAAGCCCACTGGCTTGACCCTTGTCACAGTAATTCCCTGTGGTTTAGTCTTGAGCGGAGCTGCCCCCATTTCTGTGTGTTGGTCTGCTGAGGAGGGTGGGAGGTACCCAGTCTCTCCTCTGCCCTTTCTCCAACATGCACATGTGGGCCTCAGGGCCACCGGGTACAAATGCTGCAGCCAACTCCTTTGTGACTCAGGAGGGTACAGGGCCAACTAGCCCAGCAGATAACACCCCAGTGGACGCTAGTGGGGGTGCTCTCCCTGAGAGATGTGCAAGTTGATCCACTGAGTGTGCAAAGAAAAGCTTAGAACTTTTACTGACTTGAATTTTATCTAAAATATGAAAGACAGTAAGGCTTACTAATTTTAACATAAGGGTTGTCATTCCTGAGGTGAAAATAGGAGTTCCTTAATCCACTTGTTTTATCGTCTTATGACGAACTGAAGTTTCTATCTTCTTGGTTAAGGAGACTTATGGATAATACATTCCATTAAAAAATCGAATCCTTGCAAAATGGTTAAGTGATTTAAAATTCCGGCATTGAAAATGCAAATCAAAGAGAATTTTAAAATGCCAACAGGAGTAAACAACTGGAGAATAGCAAAGCCGATACTTCCAACTTTCATTCACTACATTATGTGATGAAAATAGTGATGATTTAATGATATCTGATGAGAATTTGGTCCCTAAAGTTCCAAACTATCATGAAGACTGTTTGGAAGATGAAGTCTCACTCCTGATCATTAAAGATTAATCTCACCTAAATATAAATTGTGTTGAGATATTTGCTAACGAGCATAGTATGAGTATACAATTTATAAATAAATAAATTTACATCAATTGTGCATGTATGCTTAATTTTTTTTAAATGATAAGAGTATGTGATTCAAAACAATTTGGAAACCACTGCAGTGGATAGTCCTCCAACTAATGATTCTGATTTTCGCTCCACGGCCAAACTCAAGCTGGAGACCCTCTGGGCTCCCCTGGGAACACTGCCCTTACTGCTGCTAGAGACTTCTCCCTCATGGTTTCAAGTTGCAACAATCCAGTCACATCTGTATTCTATTGTCCATAAATTTTTTATCATTTCTGTTCCATCAATGACACTCTTACTTACATTTAAGGGCAGCCACAGATTTCTTCCTTTTTGCCAAATGTCACCGACACTCCTGTGAGATCCTCAGGGGGAGGGCATAAGGTGTATGCATAGGCCACCAGCCCAAATCTAAAGCCAAAAGGTGGCCACTGAACTTGGTGAACAAGAAATTCCCTACTGAATGTCTGCTCTGTAAACAATATTTTCTGTTGGTCTTTATTAAAACAAAAGTCAAAACAAACAAAAGCGGGCTGACTCAGGCATGGGGGACAGAGCACGCAAGCTTAGATTTTGTCACGAACTAGGGAGCTCCTGGGCCTGGATGTGGCTTTGGCATGTTGTCCAAGAGAAGGTGAGACTGGCAGAGGGAGGGGCAGGTTGTTATTATCATTTGGGGATATTATCTAAATAGGAAGGACTATTTCTTTCCTCCTAGAAAAATCTCTCCACCAGTGTGGGGCTAACATCAGATTCAGAACCAAGCATCCCCCACCCACCCAGACCCTGACTGCAGTTAGTGGTCTCCTGGTGCCCTTCCCGGCTTAGGTCCTTGGAGGCCTTGGGTTTGCTTTTAGTGAGGGAGGCTGTTTCTTTACAACAAGACCCTCCTCTTGCTTAGCTCTATGATGCACACACTCCCTCCTAGATATGTCATGGAGCACGTTCAACACAAAAATGAATTTAAATTAATTGGGTTTGAGATTCCTTCTTGGAGAATTTCATGAGGCCCTTTGAAATAACAGAAGTGTCACAAACATGGGTTGGGAAGCAGACATCAGGTACAAAGAGTATGCTAGAGGAAGATACAGTTGTCAGAAAGGCATTTTTCCCCCTGCAGTGACAGGTGGCTCTGACAGCTCTGGTTTGTCAGCAGGCAGACACACGAGGATGAGGAGATCAGAAATGAAAGATGCCAGTGAAAATAATTCCTTCTGTGGCTATGAAGTGATCATGACATTGCTGTATCATAACGCAGCGCGGAAGACAGGATCAAAATGAAATCTCTCAACCCGCAGAAGAAATTTTTACCTGGTAATGTTCTCCCTCTAGCCCGTTCTATATTTACTGATGTACCCTGAGGGTGAATGGAAAGGGGCAGGACTAAGAAGATGATCTATCCTTGTCCACAGATTGCTGGAGGCTGGAGGCTGCTTCGTGCAGGGTGTGGTTTTCAGGTTTGTGTCCCTGAGAGAATGGTCCCAGGGAAGCTGGGAGCGGGAGGCACCTGGGATGGTGAGGTAAGTTGTAGTGCCCAGGGCTCAGCACCAGGGGGAGACCTACCTACCGAACGAAGAGGCACATACACCTCCACATGATGCACCATCTGTACTAAGGCCCTTTCCCATCTTCTGAGGGTTGCAGGTTGTGGGAAGGGCATTCACTTTCTTAGGAAAGAAGGTCTTAGAGGAATACTATTTCCTTAAAACTTCTGGAAATAGTTTATGGCTACGGTAGTTACTTTCCCAAATGAACACAGGCTGAAGGCTATAGCTCAGAACATAAGTAGCCACAGATTCCTGAATAAGTTTGCCTAGACACTAGGATGCTTCCTCCATCAACCAGCCATAATGATGGAAAAGCAACTTACTGCTGGTCTGAGTTGAGACAGCTGTGGTTAAGAGCCAGAGAGGGGCTTTTGGGGTATTCAGCTCGGAATACGGGTGAGTGCAGAAGCCAAGAGCTGTAGTGGAGAAGGATGGGCTCCTGGATGGATCCCAAATGCCTGCTCCCTTATGTAATCTACTATGGCCCTGCTTCCCAGAAGTTTTTCTGGACATTTGGGAAAACACTTGTATGCAAGTCAATAACCTGTTCCCCTTCTTGTGACGATGAGTTTTCTAAGTTCATCATCTATAGTGGGTAGAAGTTCTCCTTTTCACACTTTCAAATTTAAGTCTACTGATGTAGAGTTTGGGGAAAAGGTTTATATTCATCCTAACACTGCATATTTTTGGAAAACCTGGCAAGTCTTCCTGCCTGCTTCCCTTTGGTAACTGTGAGCGGCCAGTTCTAGCCTTGGGGATCAAGCCATCATTTTATCTGTCCACTGAAAAAATATAGGAGTCTTCTCCAGAACCCTTCTTAAGTAATATTTTTTAGAAAGGCATAAATCTTCAAGCACGAAGAGACTATGAGAGGAGCAGCAGCAAAAACATTTTTGAAAGATGGATTGCAGGTATACAAGTCACATTTGACTTAACATAAAGAGAGCTGAATCTAAAGACCATACTGGGGAGAGCTGAAAAGCAAACCAGTTTCCAACCCCAAGCTCTCAAAAGGCTCAGGACTTGCTGGTCCTGCATCTCTGGGAATGGGAATGAAAGCGAACCTAAAGGCAGGATGATTTTGGTTCTCTTTATCCCTCCCACTCCAAGAAAGTGGACAACTGTCCCTTCTCCACCCTTCCAGAATACTGGAGGCTTATTTCCTGGAGCCAGGAGAAGAGAGGGTCTCTGCCTGGGGGCATCAGGCCCATGTGAGGATAAGGTCACCGTAAGGGAAAGAGAGGGCTTACGTGCAAGCTTGTACACTGAATGTGGAGGCTGCCAGCCCCCTTTTCACTCAGCTCCCGGGACTCTGGCAGTTAGACTTGACCTTCTAGGAAGGAGCTCAGAAGAATCTTCTCAGAGGAATCTGATCACCCTAGGAGGACTGACCTAAGGATAATGGAATTAAAGTTTCCCAAAGAAAAGTTCAGCCAGCACGCCACAACGTGATATCCGCAATGGGGAAGTCCTAGCCACTTCGACAGAGCTCCCAATGAGACTTTCAGTTTCCCAATTTTAAACAGGCAAGGATCAAGGATCACCAGAAAACTGAAAAAGTCCTCTAATTTAAAACGTGGAGATCAAAACAAGAGGGACAAAAAGCAACTTGGAGGAAATGCAAGAGAAAGAAAACTTTAAAAAATCCTATCATTAATATCATCTGATAGCTAGTAGAAGATATTCTCTCCATGAAAGAAAAGAAGAGAAGGCTATAGACATTAACATTCAGGGGGCAAAAGTGTCATCTTGAAAATTAAAAATATGATGACAAAAAGTGAAAAACTCAATAGAACGACTGGAAGATAAAATTAAAGATATCTCTCAGAAAGGAGACACAAAAATAAGAAAAGAGATGTCATTGTGGAGAAATCATAGAACAATTTAGGAATGTCTCAGAGATCCAAAATCTAAATAATAGGGATTCCCAAAAGAGACAAGAGAGAAAATGGAAGGGAGGCATTCATCAGTGAAGAAATTAAGGAAACTTCCCTGAATTGAAGGGCATGTCTTTCTAGGTTAAAAAGACCAACTGAACACCCAGCAAAAATAGAGCCACATCCTCATCGTCATCTTCATCATCATTATCATCATCAACATCATCATCATCATCATCATCATCATCATCATAGTCTATAAAAGTGAACAAATGCATGTGATTATTTCCAGCATTGGACACTAGAGCAGAACTGTCATCCTTGAGAGAAGGAAAACTCAAAATATGCTCCTCCTAAGTTCACCTGACTTTCTGTCTGGGGGAACTTTCCTGCCACATTGCAGAGACCTGGAGCCTTATCTTGCTGAACTGAGGAGGCAGGTGTTGGGGTCTGAAGCTGCGGACATGGCTTGGAGGGATGGCTATGAACACACAGAGTGAGGATCTGGAATGCCCGGCAGGGAGCAGATGCTGCAGGACAAAAGCTGAATGGAGGTACCTAAGGTCCCACAGTGTTGGGAGACATCAGAATTTGGATCTGGTCAGGGTGAAGAGTCCTTGTTGAGTCTCTGGAATATTCCAGAGACCCCCCCCTCCCCCAAAAGGCCATGTCTTAGCTATAAAAATCACACACATTATAAGAAAGAAAAAAAATAGACATTAACATAGACACAACAATCGTTAAGATAATATTACCAAATTGGGGCCGGCCTGGTGGCTGAGTGGTTAAGTTCGTGTGCTCCAGTTCAGTGTCCTGGGATTCACTGGTTCAGATCCTGGGAGCAGACTTACACACCACTCATCAAGCCTTGCTGTGGAGGCATCCCACATAGAAGAACTAGAAGGACTTACAACTAGGCTATACAACTCTGTCCTGGGACTTTAGGGAAGAAAAAGAAAAGAGGAAGATTGGCAACAGATGTTAGCTCAGGGCCCATATTCCTCACCAAAAAAAAAGCATAAAACAAACAAACAAAATATTAGCAAATTGGAACCAGCCCTATTGAGAAACGGTAATACACATTGGCCAGGCAAGATTTATCCCAGGAGTGCAAGTTGGCTTCACATTTCAAAAATAATGTAATTTACCACATTAATAAAATAACTGGAAAATGCAATTATTTCAATAGATAGAGAAAAAATATTTGACAAAATTCAACAACTATTCATGCTAAAAATTCTCAGAAACTACCAATAGAAGGAAATTGCTTCAATCTGATGAAGAGCATCTCCCAAAAAACCCCTACGGCTGAACATTGCATTTGATGATGAAGTATTCAACACTTTTCTGCTAAGATTGGTATCCAGTCAAAGACCGTCTCTCTCTCATCACTTCTATTCGACATTGTATTGAAGGTTTTAGCCATTGTAATAAGGCAAGATATAGAAATAAGTGACGAAGATGTGAACAAAGGAGCAAAACTTTCTTTATTCACAATGTTATTGTTTACATAGAAAATCTTAAGGAACCCACACACCAAGAAACCCTATGGAATCTAATTTATGAAGCTGGCAAAGTACAAAGTATCGTCAATACAGAATGCAAATGAATATCTACATAATAACAGCAAACAATAGGAAAATGAAATCACATCATAGCACATACATTCTGTTCTAAATTCCAAGACATGATAGATAGATAAATAATAAATAGATACACAGGTTATAATATGTAAACACAAAGATGATAGGTTACATTTATAGATAAAAGGCATTACAGGAGCCTGATTCCAAGATGGCGCCGTGAGTAGTCCTCTTTGTCTCTCGCCCTTCGAGTCTACAATTATTTGGACACTTATCGCTTGACAAAGGATATCCAGACAGCATCTCAGGACGTCTGAGACACCCACGCGACTATACATCGGAAGGCGGACGGACTTTCCTCCGGGAGGATGTGGAAATAGGTGAAAACTCTCCGACCCCGACGGGCAGCCTAGTACCCGCAAGCGGCTTTCTTCCAACGGACGCCCCCAGAGGATCCACACACATCTAGGGCAGGAGCGAGAACACAACAGAGGCGCGACGGTGGAAACAGGTGACCAGAACCCTACTTAAACCCCCCGCAATTACTCCTAAACACAGAGGGAAACTTTGGAGTTGCACACCTGAGCCCGCGGGGAGAGTCTCTCCCCGCCATTGGCGGGGAGACCCGGCCTGGTGCTCGGGGCGCCCGGAGGGTCCCAGAGAGACGCCCGCCCCGGGGGACTAGGGATTGCCGGAGATCTCGGAGAGGACCGGGGCGGGGGAACTTTCAAAGGCGGGTCCGGCGACCCGGTGGGGAAGCGCCGGAGCTCCGCCAGGCAGCAGACAAAACTCTCTGGCTGCCGGTAGCAGAGGGGCTACGCTGAGCACTCAGGGCTCCCGGCAGAGGCCCGGAGAGAAGCCCAGAGGGCGGGGCGACCCCCAGCTGCCGTTGCCCGCCCCGGGGGACTAGGGATTGTCGGAGATCTCGGAGAGGACCGGGGCGGGGGAACTTTCAAAGGCCGGATCGGCGACCCGGAAGGGAAGCGCCGGAGCTCCGCCAGGCAGCAGACAAAACTCTCTGCCGGTAGCAGAGGGGCCACGCTGAGCACTCAGGGCTCCTGGCAGAGGCCCGGACAGAAGCCCAGAGGGCGGGGCGACCCCCAGCTGCCGTTGCCCGCCCCGTGGGACTAGGGATTGCCGGAGATCTCGGAGAGGACCGGGGCGGGGGAACTTTCAAAGGCCGGATCGGCGACCCGGAGGGGAAGTGCCGGAGCTCCCCCAGGCAGCAGACAAAACTCTCTGTCTCCCGGTAGCAGAGGGGCCACGCTGAGCACTCAGGGCTCCCGGCAGAGGCCCGGAGAGAAGCCCAGAGGGCGGGGCGACCCCCAGCTGCCGTTGCCCGCCCCGTGGGACTAGGGATTGTCGGAGATCTTGGAGAGGACCGGGGCGGGGGAACTTTCAAAGGCGGGTCCGGCGACCCGGTGGAGAAGCGCCGGAGCTCCGCCCGGGCAGCAGACAAAACTCTCTGTCTGCCATTAGCAGAGGGGCCACGCCCAGCATTCAGGGCTCCCGGCAGAGGCTCGGACAGAAGCCCAGAGGGCGGGGCGTCCCCCAGCTGCCGTTGCCCGCCCCGTGGGACTAGGGATTGCCGGAGATCTCGGAGAGGACCGGGGCGGGGGAACTTCCAAAGGCGGGTCCGGCGACCCGGAGGGGAAGCGCCGGAGCTCCGCCAGGCAGCAGACAAAACTCTCTGTCTGCCGGTAGCAGAGGGGCCACGCCCAGCATTCAGGGCTCCCGGCAGAGGCTCGGACAGAAGCCCAGAGGGCGGGGCGTCCCCCAGCTGCCGTTGCCCGCCCCGTGGGACTAGGGATTGCCGGAGATCTCAGAGAGGACCGGGGCGGGGGAACTTCCAAAGGCGGGTCCGGCGACCCGGAGGGGAAGCACCGGAGCTCCGCCAGGCAGCAGACAAAACTCTCTGTCTGCCGGTAGCAGAGGGGCCACGCTGAGCATTCAGAGCTCCCGGCAGAGGCCCGGAGAGAAGCCCAGAGGGCGGGGCGACCCCCAGCTGCCGTTGCCCACCCGGTGAGGCTAGGGATTGCCGGAGATCTCGGAGAGGACTGGGGTTGGAGAGAGTTCCAGAGACCCAGCTTAGCAGCCTAGGGGGAAACCCTACAGGCTCACAGAAGCCTTAGGGAAAGCCTCTGCACAGCATCAGTAGAAGGCACCCAGCCGCCAGCCACAAGGCTGGAAGACCCCAGGGCAAAAGCAGCATAGCTAGGTGTACTAACCACAGACTGTAGAAGATGCCAATAGCTCTCCTGCGACCCATAGAGGACAAGTGAGATTTGGTGGGTGCCGACAGCAACCGAGCGACAAATAAAAGTGATCCCACCCCTGGCCACTGGAAAAGCCCATAACACCGTTGCAGACCCCAAGGAGAGAGCGCATCTAGGTGGGCAACAACAGTAGGCACCTGCAGCCTGAAGCCCCCCGTGACGGCCCCCACGGCAGAGGAGGGAATCCAAAGGGCCACTGTGGCTACGAAGAGGGGCCCAGGCCCAGTTAGCAACTACGGACAGGGTTCCTGGTTGGTGAAGTATAAACAGCTGCTCCCCCCACCGCAGCAGCTGAAACAAGTGAAAGGAGCAACTAAACTCTATCTCCATGCGGAGGCACAAATCAACATCATCAAGCAATATGAAAAAATACATTAAATCTCCAGAACAGAAAGAAAGTAACAAATACACAGAAATCAATCCCAAAGAAAATGAGATATATAACCTAAATGATGATGACTTCAAAACAGCCATCATTAAAATACTCACTGAGTTAAGAGAGAATTCTGACCGACAACTCAACGAGTTCAGGAGCTATGTCACAAAAGAGTTTGATACGATAAAGAAGAACCAAACAGAAATACTGGAAATGAAGAACACAATAGAGGAGATTAAGAAAAATCTAGATGCTCTGAACAGTAGGGCCGATAATATGGAGGAAAGAATTAGCAATTTGGAAGATGGCAATATAGAATTGTTGCAGGCAGAGGAGGAGAGAGAAGCAAGACTTAAAAGAAATGAAGAAACTCTCCGAGAATTATCAGACACAATTAGGAGATGCAACGTAAGGATTATAGGTATACCAGAGGGAGAAGAGAAGGAGAAAGGGGCAGAAAACCTATTCAAAGAAATAATGGCTGAGAACTTCCCAAATCTGGTGAGGGAGATGGATCTTCAGGTGACAGAAGCCAATAGATCTCCAAACTTTATCAATGCAAGAAGACCAACTCCACGGCATATAGTAGTGAAGCTAGCAAAAGTCAACGACAAGGAGAAAATATTAAGGACAGCCAGGCAAAAGAAACTAACCTACAAAGGAACCCCCATCAGGCTATCAGCAGATTTCTCAGCAGAAACTTTACAGGCTAGAAGAGAGTGGAATGATATATTCAAAAATCTGAAGGACAAAAACCTACAGCCGAGAATTCTCTACCCAGCGAAAATATCCTTCAAATACGATGGAGAAATAAAAACTTTCCCAGACAAACAAAAATTAAGGGAGTTCATTGCCACAAAACCTCCTCTTCAGGAAATCCTCAGGAAAACCCTCATTCCTGAAAAATCCAAAAAAGGAAAGGGGCTACAAAACCAAGAGCAGAGGAGATAAGTAGAAGGACAACAACAGAGAGTAGCAGCTCTACATCAGAACAGATTAAACCATGGGACGAGAAACAAAGGAAACTGAAGAAAACCGGAAAACAAGACACAAAATGGTAGTGGTAGGCCCCCACGTCTCAATAATCACTCTAAATGTAAACGGATTGAACTCCCCAATCAAAAGACACAGAGTGGCAGGATGGATCAAAGAACAAGATCCAACAATATGCTGCCTCCAGGAAACACACCTCAGCCCCAAAGACAAACACAGACTCAGAGTGAAGGGATGGAGAACAATACTCCAAGCTAATAATGAACAAAAGAAAGCAGGTGTCGCTATACTAATATCAGACAAGGTAGATTTCAAAGCAAAACAGATAAAGAAAGACAAAGAGGGACAGTATATAATGATAAAAGGGACTCTCCACCAAGAAGACATAACACTTATAAATATATACGCACCCAACACAGGAGCACCAAAATTTGTAAAGCAACTCTTAATAGAACTAAAAGAAGACATCAACAACAATACAATAATAGTAGGGGACCTCAACACACCATTAACACCAATGGACAGAACATCCAGACAGAAAATCAACAAGGAAATAATAGAATTAAATGAAAAATTAGACCAGATGGACTTAATAGATATATATAGAACACTTCATCCAAAAACAGCAGGTTACACATTCTTCTCAAGTGCACATGGAACATTCTCAAGGATTGACCATATTTTGGGAACCAAAGCAAACATCAATAAATACAAGAGAGTTGAAATAATATCAAGCATCTTTTCTGATCATAACGCTATTAAACTAGAAATCAACTACAAGAAAAAAGCAGAGAAAGGTGCAAAAATGTGGAGACTAAACAACACGCTTCTCAACAAACAATGGATCATTGAAGAAATTAAAGAAGAAATCAAATATTATCTGGAGACAAATGAAAATGAGAACATGACATACCAAATCATTTGGGATGCAGCAAAAGCAGTCCTAAGAGGGAAATTCATCGCAATACAGGCTCACCTCACTAAACAAGAAAAAGCTCACGTAAGCAACCTCAAACGACACCTAACAGAACTAGAAAAAGAAGAACAAACAAGGCCCAGAGTCAGTAGAAGGAGGGAAATAATAAAAATAAGAGCAGAAATAAACGATATTGAAACAAAAAAGACAATAGAAAGGATCAATGAAACAAAGAGTTGGTTCTTCGAAAGAATTAACAAAATTGACAAACCCCTAGCCAGACTCACCAAGAAAAGAAGAGAGAAATCGCAAATTAATAAAATCAGGAATGACAGAGGAGAAATCACAACAGATACCAACGAAATACAAGAGATCATAAGAGAATACTATGAAAAACTATATGCCAACAAATTGAACAACCTGGAAGAAATGGACAAATTCCTAGACTCCTACAATCTCCCCAAACTGAATCAGGAAGAAATGGAGAATCTGAATAGACCAATCACAAGTAAGGAAATAGAAACGGTAATCAAAAACCTCCCCAAAAACAAGAGTCCAGGACCAGACGGCTTCTCTGGAGAATTCTACCAAACATTCAAAGAAGACTTAATACCTATTCTCCTCAAACTGTTCCAGAAAATTGAGAAAGATGGAGAACTCCCTAACACATTCTATGAAGCCAACATCACTCTGATCCCCAAACCTGACAAGGACAACACAAAGAAGGAGAACTACAGGCCGATATCACTGATGAACATAGATGCAAAAATCCTCAACAAAATTTTGGCAAACCGATTACAGCAATACATCAAAAAGATTATACACCATGATCAAGTGGGATTTATACCAGGGACACAGGGATGGTTCAACATCCGCAAGTCAATCAACGTGATACACTACATTAACAAAATGAAAACCAAAAACCACATGATCATCGCAGTAGATGCAGAGAAAGCATTCGACAAGATCCAACACCCATTTATGATAAAAACCCTCAGTAAAATGGGTATAGATGGAAAGTACCTCAACATAATAAAGGCCATATATGATAGACCCACAGCCAACATCATACTCAATGGACAAAAGCTGAAAGCCATCCCTCTGAGGACAGGAACAAGACAAGGGTGCCCACTTTCACCACTCCTATTCAACATAGTTCTGGAGGTGCTGGCCAGAGCAATTCGGCAGGAAAAAGAAATAAAAGGAATCCAAATAGGTAACGAAGAAGTAAAACTCTCGTTGTTTGCAGACGACATGATCTTATACATAGAAAACCCCAAAGAATCCACAGAAAAACTATTAGAAATAATCAACAACTACAGCAAAGTAGCAGGGTATAAAATTAACGTGCATAAATCAGTAGCATTTCTATACACTAACAATAGACTAACAGAAAAAGAACTCAAGCACTCTATCCCATTCACAATCGCAACGAAAAGAATAAAATACCTTGGGATAAACTTAACCAAGGAAGTGAAGGATCTATACAATGAAAACTACAAGACTCTCTTGAAAGAAATAGGCGATGACATAAAGAGATGGAAAGACATCCCTTGCACATGGATTGGAAGAATAAACATAGTTAAAATGTCCATACTACCTAAAGCAATATACAGATTCAATGCTATCCCAATCAGAATCCCAAGAACATTCTTCACAGAAATTGAACAAACAATCCTAAAATTCATATGGGGCAACAAAAGACCGCGAATTGCTAAAGCAATCCTGAGCAAGAAAAACAAAGCCGGCGGAATCACAATCCCCGATTTCAAAACATACTACAAAGCTACAGTGATCAAAACAGCATGGTACTGGTACAAAAACAGGTCCACAGATCAATGGAACAGAATTGAAAGCCCAGAGATAAAACCACACATCTATGGACAGCTAATCTTCGACAAAGGAGCAGAGGGCCTACAATGGAGAAAAGAAAGTCTCTTCAACAAATGGTGCTGGGAAAACTGGACAGCCACATGCAAAAGATTGAAAATTGACCATTCTTTTTCACCACACACCAAAATAAACTCAAAATGGATCAAAGACCTAAAGATTAGGCCTGAGACAATAAGTCTTTTGGAAGAGAATATAGGCAGTACACTCTTTGACATCAGTTTCAAAAGAATCTTTTCGGACACTGCAACTCCTCAGTTGAGGGAAACAATAGAAAGAATAAACAAATGGGACTTCATCAGACTAAAGAGCTTCTTCAAGGCAAGGGAAAACAGGATTGAAACAAAAAAACAGCTCACTAATTGGGAAAAAATATTTACAAGCCACTTATCCGACAAAGGGTTAATCTCCATAATATACAAAGAACTCACACTGCTTAACAACAAAAAAACAAACAACCCGATCAAAAAATGGGCAGAGGACATGAACAGACATTTCTCAAAAGAAGATATGAATATGGCCAATAGACACATGAAAAGATGTTCATCATCGCTAATCATCAGGGAAATGCAAATCAAAACTACACTAAGATATCACCTTACCCCCGTTAGATTGGCAAAAACATCCAAAACCAAGAACGACAAATGTTGGAGAGGTTGTGGAGAAAGAGGAACCCTCATACACTGTTGGTGGGAATGCAAACTGGTACAGCCACTATGGAAAACAGTATGGAGATTTCTCAAAAAGTTAAAAATAGAAATACCCTATGACCCAGCCATCCCATTACTGGGTATCTATCCTAAGAACCTGATATCAGATATCTCAAGAGTCCGTTGCACCCCTATGTTCATTGCAGCATTATTTACAATAGCCAAGACGTGGAACCAGCCTACATGCCCAGAAACTAATGATTGGATAAAGAAGATGTGGTATATATACACAATGGAATACTACTCAGCCATAAAAAAAGACGAAATTGGCCCATTCACAACAATGTGGATGGACCTCGAGGGTATTATGTTAAGCGAAATAAGTCAGTCAGAGAAAGACGAACTCTACATGACTCCACTCATAGGTGGAAATTAGTATATTGAGAAGGAGATCTGATTGGTGGTTACCAGGGAAAAGGGGGGGTGGGGGGAGGGTACGGAGGGGGAAGTGGTGTACCCACAACATGACTAACAAAAATGTACAACTGAAATCTCACAAGGTTGTAATCTATCATAACATTAATAAAAAAAAAAAAAAATAAAAAAAAGGCATTACAGGATAGGGAAAAAAATAGATCACAGGAGTGTATATGAATGTTTCCCCCATGAACAGAACAATATCTGTTCCACCCTAGTTTTTGCCATTGTAATAAATGGCATCTCTGTCTGCCCATTGGGTCTAGCCAGCAGTCGTTCCTGACAGTACCTCCCTCTCAAGCACACATTCAAACAATCATCACGTCCTGGTACTTCTTCCTTCAAAGACAGCTTTAATCTGTCCACTTCTCTCTACCTGAGTTGCAATAACCCTAGTTCAAGCCATTGTCATTTCTCACTAGGACTGCCTCCTAAATCCTTTCCCCAAATCCAACACATTTTCCACAGAACAATCATTGTGATCTTTTGAAAAAGTAAACTGATGATGCCGCCTTCTGCTCAACACCCTTCAAATGCTTCCAATTTCCTCAAAAGCCACCCAAACTACTAGACACTGCCTGAGGCAGAGAGAAAGGGGGAGAACTCCCCCAGCTTTTCTCTTCCTCCTGGCCGCCAATGTCCTGTCAGCGCCTCCCATTGGCTGAGCCCTGTCCGAGGTCAGTGGACAAGGGACTGTAGAAAACACCAGCTGCAGGGCCCAATCTCCCTCTGCCCCATCTCCAAGATGCAAAATATCAGGGGAAAGATAAGGAATGGGTCTGAAGGTGCACAGGCCCAGGACCTGCTTTATCTAGAGAGGTCGGGGAGTCCTCTCAGGAGGTGACTTCAAACTGAGCCCTGAAGGATGAGAAAGAGCAACTATGTGAAGGATGGGGGAACACGGGCTCCTGGTAGAGAACAGCACAGGCAAATGCTCAGGCGGAAAATAGGTGCCATGTTGTGTCTGAGGAGCTGAAAGAAAGTCATCATGTCTGGGTGTGGTGAGAGGGGCAGATTGCCTGGAGGTGAGGCTAGAGGGAAGGGTGTGGGGCTGTGATGCAGGGCCTCACAGACTGCGGTGGAGCCTCTGGACTTGAACATAGGTGGCACAGTCTGATGAACACCCATTTGGGGAAGCGTCTTTCTGGCTGCTGTGTGCAGAGTGGATTGGCCTGGGTCATAACGTGAGGAGGCAGGGAGACTTGGTGGGGGTGGGGGTGGGGTTGCTGTGGCAGCCCTCCAGGCCAGGAGGTGGCAGTGGAGATGAAGAGAGCTGGGCAGAGTCCAGGTATGTTTCCTTTCTCCCTTGGCCTAGTGGGAGCGGGAGGCGGTCCAGCACTCCCAGGGCATCCTCCTAGTCTAAAGACAACTTTTCTCTGCACCTTGTTCCTTGATTCCTGAGGCTCTTTCCTCCTCATCCTGAGAGTTGCTGGGCTGGAGCTGGGGTAGCTCATGGCCCTAAAACCCCTGCTGATTCATTCCTCCTTCTCTGGAGCTTCCTGACTGTCTGGACCTCTCCCTCCAGAAACTGGGACAAAATGCACCCAGGGCCAGAGGTCACTCACACTGATTATGCAAGAAGTCAGTGGACTTAGGGGAGGGAAGGTGACGGTGCCTGACGAGTGCTGGGACTCTCCCAACCTGCGCCTTGAGTCTCTCATTTCCTTAAATTCCTCCCTAAACTGCCTGTTTTCCAGCCCATTTCTTCTTCTCTCTGAGGAACTGATTAGAGGTAATGGCCCCCTTCTAGACCAACTCATTGTGTATGTAAATTCACATACCAAGGGCACCGTCAGAGACAACAGTCCTTCTGCCTCTTGTGTCTGTGGGAGGAGCAGTCTTGACCACCCAGCTCCGAGCAGGAAGCTTTTCATCCACTCAGCCCTCACAGCTCCCAAAAGACCACAAGCAATCTACTCACCAGGCCCACTGACCCGTTTCTGGGGCCTGGTCCCACATCTGCTGCTTCTAGCTCCAGGCTCCTTTTCTAGGTTTGAAGAGCACATACGGGGTTTTAAGGGAAGTGACTTCCACAATCAGGAAGATGCTCCACGCACATCAAGGAGGACTTGGCACAGAGCTGGGCTATTACAGCTGACGAATCAGGCCAACTTGGAGCTCACAGAGGGCTTAAGGCCGATAACCTCTAAACTCATTTGCATACTGTGGACATTGACTGGGCATTTTCTTTGTGCCCATCCCTGTTCTAAATGCTATAGAGAATAGAAATTAGCCTCAAGCTGGTTCTCACCTTTACACATTACCTGACGGAAAAGCCCCGTATTCATTCAGCAAACAGCAGAGTCTTTCCTGCCTAGAAAGGCATCCTGCATGCCTACCCCAATGAAATGTCACCCTTGGTGGCTCTAACAGCAGTAGAATTCAAAAGAACCCCAAGGGACTGCCAGGGTAAGGCTGCCTTGGACTGATGAGTGAAGAGGCAAATCTTTGCCAGCCAAAAATTAGGATCCTACCCTAATCAGATAGAATTCCCTTCTAGGATTCTCCTCACAATATTCTCAAGAAATGCCTGGCCAGGCACCCTCAGCCCTCCCACCTGCAACATGATGTTTGACATTTGCTAGGGTTACTCACTCTGTGCTTGGGCAGCTCTGTCATGAAGTTCTGTCTTATATTGAGCACAAAGCTGCCTCCTTGTACTGTATTTGTTCTGTCTTCCCAAGTGACTGAGAACAAACCATCCCCTCTTCTGCATGAAGTCCTGAAGAGAAGGCTGCTCTCATGTGCCTTCTGAATGTTTTCTGGGCTCAGCCACCCATGTCTTCCGTTCTCCCTCCTAAGATTTTGCTGTGTGTTTGCTTATCATCCTGGGGGCTTCCTATGGACATGCTCCCTGTGATGGAGTCAGAGCCCAGCAGCAAGCCCAGCTCTCCAGGTTGGGGAAAGGGGCTTTCACCTGAGTTCACTGGGGTCATCAACCCATCCATGGAACACTCTGCTTCTGCTATTCCACCTCTCTGTGTCTCACTTTCCTGATCTGTCAAAGGGGGATAAAAATAGTACTCACCTCGTAGGGTTACATGAAGGTGAAAGCAGATAAGCCATATAAACCACTTAACAGATGACGAAATGTAGGTAATCAACTTAGCATGGGTCCCCTCTGGATCCTGAGACAAAAACTTGCAGACAGGAAATTTATTTTGAGAAGAGATGGCAGGGAATAGAAATGGGGGACTGGGAGGTCCACATACTGGCCCTGGGGAAGAGTGAACCAGGAAGGAGAGAAGACCAATACACAGTAAGTGCTTGGGTTGGTCGCCACTGGTGCCAACTGGGCTCAGTCCGGCTGGGATCCTCTGCAAAGCAGCGTATCTTGGAATTTTCCACCTGAGGGATGAAAGAGAGGAATATTTATTGTTGCCCATTAGCCAAAGAGGAGCTTCTTGTGTGTTAACTTTCTCATACTTTCTGATGGCACATGGAAATGTCAGCAGGTTCCCCAAATGCCCCACACTGAGGAACCCAAGAATCCCTCAGAAGCAAGAGAGACAAGGTGCAGCTAAAGCAGGATGCTATCAGGTTAGCTTGTGTAAAGGTGGTTGACCCAGCAAAAGCTGGAGTAAAAGGTGGGCTAAAAAGATGTGCAGGACGGCACAAGAAGCGCCCAATACATAGTGCCCAATGAATCTTTGTTACTTTTCTTCTTATCATCATCATCAAAATTAATGCAAGCCCAAGGTCACATTCACTCTTTGTCAGCCACACGCTGGTCCTGGTCATTCTATTGGCACAGAACCAGGTTTCCCCAATAACCTCAGAGCTGCACATAGTGACCTCTACTGTCTGTCAGCACCAACTTCATACAAATTACATGCTCAGCAAAGCATTCTGTCACTCTATCCCGTAGACTCTCTTTGTGACCCTAAGTTATCCTATGCTCACTAAAGCCTGGTTCCCTAATCTACAGAATGGATGGTTAGCGGTGCGAGGAAGGGCAGCATCACAGAGCCTTTTTCACGGTGGGAGAAAGGGCTTTTCAAAGGCACCTGAGAGCGGAACTATGGAGCAGTTTCCTCCAGAAGAAGACGGGGCACCCTCCATTTGCCAGTGGTCCCCAGAAGGTGCAGAGCGGGCTTTGATAGTCTCTCTGGAGCATGGAGAGACTTAGTAAGAGGCACCAGCTCTGTAGCTGCTGAGGTGGTCACCAACGGAGAGGGCAACACTCTCAGGAAGAGTGTGGGGCACACTGACCACTGGTCCCATCCTCCTTAATGTAGATAAGAAACATGGGGGGGGGCGGGTAAGAAGATGGACCATGCCCTCTCCCTCCCACTTCAAGTCCCCTTGGACAAAGACTGGCCTATCACAAGAAAGGGGGAATCTAAAGTTGCAATCCAGACTGGAAGTGACCATAAAGCCTAGAATTTCCCAAGATACACTTGAAAGATGTAAAGGGGTGATTTGACAAAGCACAACTCAAGGCGAGATTGGAGGAAAACCTCTTCATGTGTGTGCCCTGCAGAGTTCAGACAGTTCAATTAACCAGTTACATTTGTGGAGCCGAGTACCAGAATGAACCACTGCGGGGCCAGTCCACAGAGCACCTGAATCTCTGCCTTACTCTCCTACAAAGCAGTCCATGGAGTGGAAAGGTTCAGGGCAGCCTTCCTGCCCAAATCAGAGCGTCATGCTTGATTGTCTTCATTTCTTCCCTGGAAATGATGCTGAATAAGAATCAGATGGAGCCGCTGTCTCCTACTTTTCTATAATTTCACCCGGGAAGGCGACTGGCCAGGGTGGGGTAATTACCCCTGGCCTTCCCATCTGTGCGGGAGATGAAGCCTGGCACTCAGCCACGGGAGCTCCGATCTATGCTCCAGGCAAAGGAGCTCCTGACAAGCAAACTGACACTTCCATTGCTCTCATGCCAGTGCGAGGCACAACTTTAATTAAATGGGGTTGCTTAAAACTGCGGCAGAAGAGCTGGGGCTCAGACAGCCTCTTCTTCTCCTATGACATCACCCTGCTCGCGGGCGTTCTTTCTCCTTTCCTCTGGACTAGTCTTCCCTTGGCAGCTGCCGTTCTCTGACTCCAGACTACTGAGATTTCTTTAACTTCTGCCTTCAAAGCCCTTTGCAAAAATAAACTCTGAGGCCAGATCTGGCGGGGAGTGGGGCAGAAAGAGCTTCCTCTCCGTGGGTTGCTCTTTGAGCAGAGTGAATTCTTTCTGTATCCTCTCCTGCTCACCCACTACCCCTGTCTCGTTGTGTTTGTTTAATGAGAGGAGAAAATGTGAATGCCCAATTGAGCATTGCACGTTGTCTGAGAGTATCTAATTTGATCATATTCTATAGGCGTGGGTATACTCTATGGGGAAAACAAGCCATGCCTCCCACTAAACACATTTCTGTGATGTCCACAGAGGCCTGCAGAGTCCCTCCAGGGCAGAGTTGAGGGGAAAGCTTGGTTCCTCAGGACCTTGGGGACCTCAGTCTTAGGCTGCTTCCTCAGCACATCACTGGGAGCGGAAAGGGACGGGGGGCTGGGAGAAGGGCATGGTCACATTTTCATACAGGTTTGGCCAGTTTCCAGTTGGCTGACCTCCCAGGCATCATGGTCAGGCACTCCTTCTGCATTGCTGCTCACTGCCCACCGGAACCAAAGGGGCTTGATTTTGTATTTAGTTGTTCTAAAAGGGGATCTCTTTGTTTGGAGGTGGAAATATCTCCTCCCTCTAAGTAGGATATTGTAATTCTGCCCTGGCTCCTTGAAGTTGACCTTTTGTAGGCTGCCATATTTAAAGGAAGAAAGAAAAACCGAATAAATAATCTCACTGTGCTTGATAGCTAGGTGTCAGAGATGGAGAGGGGAAGATAAGGGCCTATTCCTGGTGACTTATTCTTGGTATGAAATTTATCAGGATAGAAAGGAAAGCCTTGGAGAGAATGTTTAATCAGAGGAAGTGGTGAACGATGGCAGACTCATTACATTCACCTTCAGCAGCGCGATCCTAAGGAACGGGGAAAACAGTGCCTTTGTCTGCCCCTCTTAACAGTTTTTAATTTTTAAATGCATTAAAATTCTTTTTAAATAAGTGAAGAGTTCTGAAGGTTTTTTAATAACTCTGACTTGACTAAAAGTTGGATTGAGAACGTCATTTTTTTTCTGGAAATTTTCGCCAGCCTTTGAAGTACTCCCAACTATATTCTCCCTTCAGAGAGAAAATGCTTGTTTTGAAAGTTGCCTTTTAAGCAGCAGCGCTGTTTCTTCTCTGCTGAGAGCTGCTCTTGTGCACTTCAAAAGCAGAGCATGTCAGCCTTCTCCACCCAGTTTCTCCCCTTTGAAGTAAGTGTGGGGGCAGTCACTGTCTCTTAATCGCACTCTCTGGCATTTCCATGGCACTTCACGGTTTTCAAAGCCTTTCACAGCCATTATCTTATTTGAGCCTCATGACAACCCTGAGGTAGACAGGGCAGGTATCTTTGTCCCCATTTTACAGATGAGAAATCTGGGGCTCAGAGAGATGGAGATTTGTCCCAAGGTGACAGGACACCCAAACTAGAGGTGACTGGAGCAGTCCGAGCCTTTGATGGATACTTTGGGGCTCTTTCTACTGAGTTGCATCCCTTGCCCAGTTGACATTTGGGGGACTAGGGAGTGAGAAGCTGGGGTGACTGAGATAGTTGGTGTTGGCTCTGTGCAGTGTATGAGATGTGTATGCTCTCTGAGGCTTTCAGTGTGCAGTTCTGGAGACTGTGCTGGAAATAGACCCACATTAAGACTTCCCCTGCTACAATGGAGCAAAATAAAGTCAGAAATAAAGCTGAGCTTTGACAGATCTTGTTCCCTGCTCCCATGCTCCATAAATTCCAGCAGCTGTGGTTGCTTCTCCCCCCACCTCCAGACTCAGCCCAGGCCTGGCCCTGGGAGCAGGAACGTCAGAGGCTCTGTCTCACAGGCCTCTGACTGAGAAGCTGCTGGTCCAACTAGTCCATGGTGACATCGTCTTTCATTGACTGAACTTCAGCTCATTTTGAACCCACTCCAGTACCTTATTAATTTTGGTCCATAGCTTAATCCTTATGTCTAGGGTAGAATTTAACTCAGAATTCAAGCTTCCACAAACAAGTGGTCATCTCTTCTACCTGTACATCCAGTAACTGAAGCTTATGGAAATTTCTTTCAGTGTAAACCCTTCATGCTCAAGGCACTTCATTTATTCATTTCATCAACTGGTTTATCCAACAAGCACCTTATACGCAGAAGCTGCCCCTGAGACTTTGTTAAAGAAATGAGTGAGTCCAGTGTGAAAAGAAACAATGATGCTCTGGGGTGGGAGTGCCAGGATGGGAAGGAGCCCAGGTGCTGTGGTCATCTCAGTCCAGAACTGGGATCAGAAAAGACTTCCTAGGGAAGGAAAGGCCTGATCTGGCTCCTGAAATGTGAGTAGATGTAAGCCAGGCAGAGATGGCATGGGAAAGGGAGCAGTGAGAGAGAGGGCGTTCTGGGAGGAAGAAACAGCACAAATAAATGCCAGAAGGTGAGGGGAGGGTGGATTGGGGGGAAAAAGTAGCTCAGAGAGAATAGAGCATGGATTTTGAAGAGAGAGGTAATACATGAGTCCAGAGTGTGAGGGCTTAGTCATAAAGGAACACATTAAGAATCTTGGACTTTATCCCAAAGGCACTGTGCAGCTTTAATAAGAGTTTTTAAGCAGGATAATGTCATACTCAGATTTGCATTTTAGAAAGATCATTCTAGTTGCAGTCTAGAGAATCCAGCATAGATATGCGAGACCCAGCCCTTCCCACAGGCCTACTCAGCTCGAGACCTAGGGAACTTGAAAGAGTCAGTCAGAACAGCATGCTAGTTCCCCATTTTCCTGGATCCCCTAAGCTCTGTACTCTTATTTAGCAAGGTCATCAGAAAGAAAAATGCGTGGCCTGGGCTGCCACATACAGACATGCCATTGCAGAGCTCAAATTTAATGATATTTCATTTGTGTAAGAACCATCCATTTGGAAAAAGGCTCTGTGTTTTTGTCAAACTGAAGTTTAAGACATTGTCCATCAAACGATCATTATCCTTTCTCTGAGGCTCCTCGCTGTTAGAACTCTGTTTTATCTAGAAAAGTGTTCAACTTGGCTTTCCTATACGTAGTATGGGGTTTGTGTGACTACCTTTCTGGGCTGTTGGGAAGGTCGACTGTCACCACAAATGTGAGGATTCTTGGATCCTCTTGGGCATTAAATAAGCATCTGCTAACTTCTCATGATCTACACATAATGTTTAATTCTAGGAGGTGGTGGATAGATATGGGCTTGGAGCCGGGTACCAGATCTGAGCTCAAATCCTGGCCCCACCACTTTCTGTAGCCGAGACCCTGAGCTAGATATTTAATTTCCATGACTCTCTGCTCTCTTATCCCTAACTCTTGGAAACACACTCACTCCACTGAGTTACTGAGAGGAGTGAATAAAAAATACATAGAAAGTGCTTGCCTCGTAGTAGGTGCTGAATGACTACTGATGCCTCTTTCTTCTGCAAAGGAACCCATGGGCTTCATTTCGTCAGAGTATGAACTATATAAATCAGTCTATTTCTCTTTCCTTCTTTATGTAAGTCAGGAAGCTCAGAGCTAATGCAGGGCTCAATTATAAGCTCCTGCCAGCATCCATTTTTGCGCTCCTATCTTCAGATTTCTATTTGTTCTCATTTTGCATCACTCTACTTTGTATATATTTATGTTTTCTAACCACCTCAAATGCACTTTTGAAGCTGGCAGATTGAAGACCATAATAGGTTTACTAAGTAACCTTATTTTGTTATCAGCGCCACATTAGTAAGATGTAGCTCCTGGATTTGATCCTTCTTTGGAGAACTGACCTATGCCGTGGTCTTTGACCATAAGCTTAAAATCCAGCCTTGGCAATAAATGCAATGGTAGGAGAAATAGTGGATGATCTCCTACAGAAACAGCCATCCATCTTGTAACAGACCCTACTGTTTGGTGGTAGTTCTCTGGAATAATGTGTTGAATAGATACCAAAAGCAGTGGTGCACACTCGTCCAGCAAAAAAGGGGGCAGATGGTTGATGACATGGAAATGTTCTTGGATAATGCTGGTTTTAGGCAAAGCTTGACTGGGGCTCGTGCAATGTCACCAGGGCCTGGATTGTCTCTGTCTCAGCTCTGCTCTCTTTCAAGTGTTGACTTTATGCTTAGACTCAAGCTCTAGAAAGATACTGGTAGTTGTTCTAGTCTACATATTTTCAAGATCAACCTTAAGCTTCTTTCTGTCCTTGTCCCAGAAATCTTAGAAAAGTCTTCATGCATCTCACTCGCTCCGATTGAATTTCGTTGTATAGCCTCTTTGTTCTTCCTCATTGTGACCAACGTGATGTGATGCTCTGATTGGCTTAAACCCATGAAGCCTCACTTCTGGAGCTGCAGGTGGGTCATTTTACCTAATTTACATGGACTGAGAATGAGAGAAGGGTGGTTTCCAAAAAATTTAATGGTATTTCTTTTTCCCAGAGAAGGTGAATGGATGCTCTGTGGCAAAATGAATAAATGAAACAATACTGGGGCCACACCGGGATCAGTTATTCACCTCCTCTATCTCACCTCCAAGATCACTCTTTGATGCTTTGCTCTATGATGCGGGGGCTGAGACTCTGCACACTCTTACTTCCCAGTCTCCCTTGTCAGCTGGCTTCCTGTTAAATTCTGCCAGTGGAGGCACTAGAGGAAGACCTGGAGAAGAGAGGAGGGAAAAGGGAATTTCTTTTTGTTTTCTAGTGTCCTTTATCTTCCCTCCAATAACAGCAGACGGTTGACTCTGGCCCCAGCTCCTTTCACCCTTCAAGTACCATTCCTGCCTGAACCATTGCCTCTGGTTCTTCATCCTCATTGTTTCTGGATATGTATCTCGAGTTAGATTACACGTTCCAGAGGACAGGTGCAAAGTCCGTCCCAGAGAGAAATAGCTGATATTCCAAAATAACTGCAAGATTTTGCTAATTTACATAATAAGAGACCTGAAAAATAGTCTGGGGATGGTTTATAAGGTGATAAAACAAGAAGGGTTGTCCATAACCATGGATCAGGCTGAATTTGTCTATATGGTTCTTTGTTAGTTGACTGAAACCAGAGCTCAGTGATGCTGAGATGTTCAAACTTCCCTGGCATAATATAGAGGAAAGAATCAAAACGCTTAAGAAATAAGAATGTTGAGGTGGATTTATCTTGTGCAGCCTTCACACTTACTCAGATCTGCTAAGTCCACTGCAAGGGTCCAAGTTGCACTTCCCTAATTAAGGTACTGAGAAGAGCATTGGCGAGGGAACAGCAGAAATCTTGAATAGCTCTCTCGTGGCTGAATAGCATCTGTAGGCTGGAAGGTGCTGCCACTGAGATGGTTTCCTGATTTCAGTGAGGTTGGTGGAATTCTGAAGTAGCAGAAACCAAGTGATAACAGCAAACTGCCAGAGACAAGGTGGACAGAATTACCATGATGAGCAGCAAAGATCAAGTGGTAATCATCATTTGAATATTTTTAACCTGCAGAAATTTTTGGCAGTGGCTAGTTGATTACAATGTCCCTAGGAATGAAATATATGGACAGCCTGTTAAAATGCTACTTAATTTATGTAACAGGAAAAACTACAATCTGGTGGTCAGAAACCTGGAGAGAGATACCAAAATGGAGAATACCAGTCTCCTACTCAGTTTCAAGGCCTAAGTCAGTTCACAGATCCAGAGTTCCTTGATTCCAGGGAAGACTGAGTTCTCTTGAGACAGATCCCTACAACACTAGCTCCATGTATGTCTCTACACATTCTCCAAAGGAATATGAAGCCATTTACTAAGATGATGGTAAACAGGCTAATGGGAAATGTTGAGACCTTTCAGGATTTAACTAGATACTGGCTCTGATTGAGCGTTAATCCTTAAGGATACAAAATGCCACAGTGGTCCATTGGCAGAGTGGGAGCTTGTAGAGGTTTGGTGGTAAATCAAGTCCAACTATGCCTCAAAGTAATCTGATGGTCTATGGATCTCCTTGTGTTTATTTTCCTGGTTCTTTAACATGTAATTAGAATAGACCTACTCAGCAACCAGTAGAACGCCCACATTGGCTCCCTGATCCAAGAAACAAGGACTCTTAGAGTAGGAAAGGCCAAACAGAAGCCTCTGGAACTTACCTTCCCTGCTAGGATAGTAGGCCAAAAGCAACACCATATCTCAGGGGAAACTGTAAAGATTAGTGCCCCCACTAAAGACTAGAAAGATACAGCGGTGGTAATTCTGCTCACATCCCCATTGAATTTGGTCTGCTTGGTTTGTGTAGAAGGTGAATGGATCTTGGAGAATGACCATGGAATTCTGTAAATTTAATCATGTGCTTTAACACCAATTACGGCAGATGATCCAGATGTGGGATCTCTCCTGTAACAAATCCATACAACCCCTGGAACCTATTACACAGCTGTTTGTATAGCAACTGCTTTTAGCACTATATCAATTTACAAGAACTACAAGAAGTGGTTCTCCTTTCCCCTGGCAGGGACCACAGTACACCTTCATGATTTCCTCAGGCTACACCAACTCACCTGCTCTTGGCTATAATCTAGTTCAGAGATAGTAATCATTTTGACAATCCATAAAACATCACACTGGTCACTGGTGGTCCTGAAAATCAGAAAACATCAAGTACCTTAGAAGTTTTAGTAAGATGCATCAGTGCCAGAGGATTGGAAAAAAATCCCATAAAATTTCAAAGGCCTAAAACTTCGGTGACCATATGGGATATGCCCTTCAATGTGAAAGGCAAGTGCCTACACCTTGTACCATCTCCCACTAAGAAGATGGAATAGCATTTTTGAAGCTTCTTTGGATTTTGGTGGCAACATATACCACATTTGAGTGTGATGTTCAGATCCATTTATAAAGCAAGCTAAAACTTTTGAGTGGGTCTCAGAGAAAGACAAGGCTCTGTAGCAAGTCCAGGCTTCAGGAGAAGCTACTCAGCCACTTGGTTCCTGTGACATAGCAGATCCAACATCACTCAAAGTTTCTGAAGCTCATATGTCTTCTGGCAAGAATCACTGTGGAGAGCCTTAGGATTTTGGAGAAAAACTCGTCTTTTCTAAAGATAAGCATACCTTTGAGAAATAGCTTCTTGCTTGCTATTTGGCCCTGGTGGTACCTGAATGCTTGACCATGGGACTCCAAGTGATCTGAGCTGCTCCTTATGAATTGAGTATCATTGGACCCATCAAATCATAAAGTTAGGCATGCATAGACACAATTCATTATCAAGTGAAAATATAAATGATCAAACTCAAACAGGTCCCGCAGACCCAAGTAAGTTGAATTCCCAGGGGACTGAGACTCCTGCAGCACATAGCCCAGTTGCATGGCCTCCCCTCCTTCCAGACGCATCTATGGAATCATGGGGAATTCCCTACAAACAATTGGCCCTTTGTCCTCCCCCTAGATTAGGGCTAGTTTACAGATAGTTCTGCATGATATGCTGGCACCCATAGGAGGTAGACTGCCACAGTTTTACGGTCTAAGTAGTTTATATTACTGTTCTACTAAATATTCTGTCTCATATCTCCACAGCGTCCCTTCTTGTTGGGAATTAGGTAGTCCATGATCTTTCTGTTTTTCCTCTTCACCATCCATAGCAGGTTGACTCATATCATACAGTGGCAAGATGACTGCCACACTTCTAGACATCATTCATAGTCAATGCAGGAAGAAGTGATAAAGTAAATGTCAGCTGGCTTTCCCATTAATCAACAAAACAGCCTTCCAGAAAACTTCTGCTTAAGTTTCCTAGGCCATAACTGTGTACTATGACCACCTCTAGCTGTGACAGAGGATGGTAAAGTATTTATCTCTTCATCTTCTTGTAATGAAAAGTGGCAAGGCAGAAGGGGTTGGGAATGGCTGCTGGATCCACCAACCAACAGAGTCTGCCACAGGCATAACTAGTTCTCAGTGACAGAAACCGCTTTGGTAGACACCCCCACCCCCCCACAACCCCACCCCCCCGAATGTTACACCATCCTCAGACAATAGATACTGGCCATCTTCTCCTGCTGCAATAGACAAAAATAAATTCAAATCATCTAAAAACTATCAGAATGAGTGTAGGGCGCAGATATTTTTTATGTCATTGGTAATTTTGTGAGAAATAAGGGCATTTCTTGCAGTTGGATTCCTTCATTAAAGTCTTTGACAGAGAGCTAAATAGGCTTGGGTCAATAATGAGATTGTGCAACTTGGGCCAGGTTTGATTTCTGTCTGCGGTATAAACAGTTGATGACAAGATCAATACATGCTTCCAGGTCTTAGATTATCTTTACTTGCATTTCCAATTAGGGGAAATGGACCTTAGAGTATTTCAGATTGGAGTACCCAGGCCTACAGGTTATCTTAAGCAAAGCTGGAACCAACTCTGGGGATACATTCAATGGGCTGACTTATCTAAAATTTTGAGGAGACAGGGATTACCCTCTTTAGATTCATTAAATAGACTTGGGGGTCCAACCTGCCCAGTTATCTGGAAGAAAGTGGAAGAATCAGAGTCTACAAGGGCAGGTTTAAGGGAATCCTAGAATTAGAATTCATCTCAAAAGCCTTTTTCTTTGGCTTCATGTAGTTACATAGATGCGTCCTCATTGGAGGAATTCTGTATCCCATTTGGCATGGAATGGGTGTTGTACTGACACACATCTAGAAGCTACATTTCACCCAGACATCCTACATGACCACTCTTTCAGAGGCCTTGCCATAAGCCACCTTTTTTGCATGCATATGTGGCAGCATTTTACTAATTTTTTTTAAATTGGAGTGTAACATAAATATAGAAAATAATCACAAATAATAAATGTCCAGTTTGGTGAATTTTCATTATTTGGAATATGCATGCATCCTGCACCACCAGATCGAGAAGGAAAACTTTACCAGCACCCCAAAAGACACTCTCTTTGTGTTTGCCCCTTCCTGTCAATACACCCCCTTCCAAGGATGACCACACTCTTGACTTTTTTTTGCAGTTTTCTTGAGATATAATTGACACATAACACTGTATAAGTTTAAGGTGTACAACATTTGATATATCTATATATTGCAAAATGATCACAAGTTTAGTTAACATCCATCCCTTCACGTGGTTATACATTTTTTTCCTTATGACAAGAACTTTTAAGATCTACTCTCTTAGCGATTTTCAAATATACAATACAGTATTGTTAACTATAGTCACATGTTTTACATTACATCTTCTGAACTTATTTCTCTTATAACTGGAAGTTTGTACCTTTTGACTACCTTCACCCACCTCCTCCACCTTCCACCTCCTGCCACAAATCCGATCTCTATTTCTGAGTTTGTTTTTTGTTTTTTCTTTTAGATTCCACATATAAATGAGATCATATGGTATTTGTCTTTCTCTGTCTGACTTATTTCACTTAGCTAATGCCCTCAAGGTACGTCCATGTTGTCATAAATACCAGCTTTTCCTCTTTTTTCTGGCTGAATAGTATTCCATTATCAATATACCACATTTTCTTTATCCATTCATCTGTTGATGGACACTCTTTTGACTTTTAACAGCATATATGTGATTCACTTGCTTTTGAAATTTATGTAAATAGAATCATAGGGCATGTAGTCCTTTGTGCCTAGCTTCTTTTACTCAATATTACAATGGTGGGATTCATCCATGTCGATTCATGTAGTTGTAGTTCATTCATTCTCACCGATTTGCAATATTCCATTGAATGAATACACCATTATTGCTTATCCATTCTTCTGTTAATGGTCATTTGGGTAGTTTCAAGTTTTAGGCTATCACTTACAGTGTTGCTATGAATAATCTTTTACATGATTTTTGATGAATTCTAGATGTGTTTCTGTTGGATGAAGTCAGTATGTCATGGAGTATGCATATATTCAGCTTTAGTAGACAAAAGCCGCTTCTTTCCTGGAATCAACAGTCACTGTTAGCCCTTAGGGCTCTGGGCTGGGTCTGCCTCTGAAAGCAGTAGGCTCGCTGGCTTTTGTCGGAGAGAAAGAGCTTCTAATGTAAAATATAATGAGTTCATGGCATCTTCTTATAAGCTCCTGTTAAGATTCTATGTTGCTGCTTTTCCTAGATTTTTACTATTTTTGGATATTTCCTGGAATTCTCATTTAACCAGGCTCTTTACTGCTTATATTTGGGACAGTCACATGCCTACCATGTGCCAAGCACTGCTAAGTGCTTAGCCTATTTTACTCCATTAAACTTCATAACAAGCCTCTGAGGAAAGTTTGTTTCTATTATAGATAAAAGATATAGATATAGATTATAGAAAAACCCAAGATCAGGAAAGGGAGTTGTGGAGCAAGTACAGAGACCCAGGCCGGTCTGCTTGTCTCCCTCTGTCATCTGATATTGCTTCCCAACTTATTCTGATACCTGGCTTTCACAAACTTGAAATTTACTAAAAACGGAAAGATGCATTTCATAACTCTTCTCCCAACCTGCTGTTCTCTGTCACCAGAAACAGTGTGAGAAGCTGCTGGTAAAAAGTTAAAGCTTTGAAACTGTTTGAAAATTTACAAAGTGGCATCAGGGGAATGAATAAGAGGAGGCTCTGTGAAGGTGGCAACGTGGACCCAGTTAGAGTGAAGACAGAAGACTGCACTTGCGCAAGTCCCTGCATTGGGTCCTGGATCACGGTGTTGTCCTGAGCATGCAAGGCATAGACGGCACCACCCGTGTACCCATTTGTTCAAGAGATGCTTTGAATGACTTTCACGTCAAGCACTACGCTGGGACCTCAGGATAGAAAGATGTATAGCATCTGCTCTGGGGGAGCTCATAGTGTGGTGGAGAAGGCAGGCAATTAAGCAAATAATTGCAAAAAAGAATGCTAAAGTATTCTAACAGAAGTAGGGGATAGACTGGGGCACAGAGAAGTAGCTGGTTCTCCCAGGGAGAGAAGCTGAGGAGTGGTTAGGAGGGATGTAAGGAGGATGAGTTTGAAAGATCAATAGTGGATGGAGTGGTAGCCAAGTGTAAAGGGTAGAAGGAGGCTAGAGTGTAGACAGGGACCCGGCATGAAGGCAGGGGGAGCCATCATGGGCTTTAGCAAGGAAGTGACAGGTCAGATATCCTCGAGTCAGCCCATGCCATGAAGGATTGTCTAGCTGCTGGTTCCTGGAGAGGCTCCCGACCTGTTTCCTGCCAGCCTTACCTCTGGAAGGTGATGGGGCAGAGCTGCTGGTCACACAAACGGATCTTTGGAAACTTGCAGGAGCGCTGGCCACAGACAGTTGCCGATCCTCTTCCAGGCCAGGATGTGGAGCTTTACGGGCATTTGTCCTCCAAAGTATAGTGCTCCCTGGA
Organism: Equus przewalskii; assembly: GCF_037783145.1. NCBI lineage: Eukaryota > Metazoa > Chordata > Mammalia > Perissodactyla > Equidae > Equus > Equus przewalskii. Next base: position 72,316,662 of record NC_091845.1, on the reverse strand, counting down.
GCTCAGTCCTCCCTGTGTGCTGTCTAGGGGATGCACATTGTTAACGAAGTGAGCTTTCACACTTCCAGGAAGGAAATTGGATCCTATCAGTGAACTCAAATGGGTTCAGTCCTCCCAAGAGAGGCTGCTGCTGGTAAAGTGTTGAAAAAGTTTCTTGAGTGAAACTCGCCCCCTTTCCAAGTGTACTAGGGGGCGTTCATCCAGGGGCGTGTTAATTCCACCCAATGGAAATAGAGAATGGCATCTTTCCTAACTATAATCTCTTAGCAGGGATGGAAATAAGAGCCCAAGTCTCTGCCCGTGCATCTAGGGGAAGAATCCCTCTGGGCTCCTGCAGTGCTTGAGATACCTTCGTGCATGTGAAGGCAGGAGAATCTGGGGGCTGATGAAGTGAGGCTCAGAGGAATTGCTCCAGGGCAGGGCCAAGATGAGTGACTCAGGGGTCCTCATGTCTAGGGTCTCAGAGATGCCAACCTCTCCTCTAGACTAACAGCCTGTTTATTGCCAGGCAGCCTTGCCACCGACCCCATCGCACTGGCTCAATGGAAAGAGGAGTGCTCAGAAGAAAGGGGTCTGTGGTCTTGGGCTAGGTGAAGGCGGTGAGGCTTTCCTACATAGACACCCATTTCTTCCCCTTCTGTTGGCAATAGATTCTGATTCTTCCCAGGATTAGGCACATGGTCTGAGCTGGACTAATCTCATACACTATCCTGGGAAGCATAATTGTAGGACAAAGGAAGATGAAGGGTTGGCGTATGTCATCTGAGAAGGTCTTCTGGTTCCTGCCGCTGCTGAGATGCATAGAGCAGTCCTCTCCCCGAGGTCCCCAGTTCCCAGGCCAGCTTTTCATTCCTCAGTTCTGTGAGCTACCTCAGGATCCTTTCAATTAATCACACACACAGACTCCTCTCTTTCCTCACGGATTTTTTTCCCCTGCTTAAGTCAGTCAGAATTGGTTTCTGTTGTTGCAGCAGAGTCTTGGCTGAAATAGAAATTGGTTCCAGAAATTAGTTGTAGGCAGCAGGCCCTCAGGCTATGTGCAATTGGTCACGGGCCCAAATGGGATGCGTGTGCATATGGAGAAGGAACAGCTACTCGGTTACCTGTTGTGCTCACCTGAGATGACACGAGCCCAGTGAGGGTGCAGCACTGGGGACCAGCGGCACTGCCATAGAACACATCAGGGGATGAGACAGGGGGATGCTGGGCCCTCCTGAGGGCATCTAATAGCCTAAGAAAGTGTTCTAACCTCACCTAAACATCAAAAATCTCCACTTAAAGTAAATAATCTCTTATTACTTGTGGCTGTTGGCATGATAGTCCTCTAAAAATTTCAGAGATGTAGTCTTCCAGTGTCTAAATGAGAACACTAGTTAATTCATAACCTCATGAACCGGGGGTGTGGGTGGGCAGGTCACTGGCGTGGGGACATCTGTGAGGACTGGAGGACTTGGGGACACTGCCACCTCAAGCCCCTCTGAGTGCTGCCCCGCCCCTCTCCTGCCTGCAGAAGGGGCTGACACTGCCCCCACCTTAATGTTGCTCTCCAAATAAACAAGAGTGGACCTCAACACGGCCCCGAGGGTGAAATGGATAATCAGGGTACGGAAGAAAAAGTTGTGCCTGGAGGTAATTGCAGGTCCATCATCGGGGTGACTTGAGGGCACACACTTTGAGAGTGCTTAACTGATGAGGGTGAAATGTGATTTTAAGATTTTTTTATTTTTTTTCCTTTTTCTCCCCAAAGCCCCCCGGTACATAGTTGTGTATTCTTCATTGTGGGTTCCTCTAGTTGTGGCATGTGGGACGCTGCCTCAGCGTGGTCTGACGAGCAGTGCCATGTCCGCGCCCAGGATTCGAACCGACGAAACACTGGGCCGCCTGCAGCGGAGCGCGCGAACTTAACCACTCGGCCACGGGGCCAGCCCCTGAAATGTGATTTTAAATGAGGAAAAATCTACTGTCACAGGTGAGCCCATCAGACACTGTACCTGCTGTGTGCCTGCCTGGACAGTCAGTGGGTGCTTTCATCAATGAAAATTTCTAGTGAAGACTGGCCTATGCCGGTGAAACCAAGAGGCTAGGAAGCTCTGAAGTGATGTGGAGACGCGAATTCAAAGACCTACCTGCTTGCTATATCCCTTGACAGCACCCCAAAGACTCTTCTATCTCCCTTGCCTTGAGGAATAGATGGTAAGCAAAATGCTAGAATCTTCTTAAAATGCTCTACTGATAGTCCCCTTTGGGCCAAGAATACTGTAGATGAGCTCACTCAAAATGAGCCCTTGCTATCCTTGAGGATGGAAGAATCTTAGAGAGACATGACCCAGGGCACAGCTAGAAGCAGAGCAGTTTTGGTTCTCATAATAAGCAGTTTTGTAAGTATGGTAGTTAGGCCTTGATAGATGGTCTTAAGAGCAGCAATAACTAGCAGTGATCAATCCATCATGTGTCCTCAGAGACTGTGACCACCTCAGCATCTGTACCACCCAGGTCAGGCCAGGTTATGCTGCAGTAACAAAAACTCCTGTTATCTCAGTGGCTTGAAATAACAAAGATTTAAATCTCAATCACTCAGCTCCATCCTCCACTGAGGGTTGGTCAGGGGAGGGGTTCTGGGAGGGGCTAAAATTGTCAGAGTTATGTAGGGCCCCAAGTTGATGAAGTAGGCACCATGTCAAATGATGCCAGTCACACGTAGAGGGAGAGGATGATCTGGAGGGTCTCATACCAGCAATTAAAAACACTCAGCCTCAGAGGAGGGACACATGATGTCTCACTGGGTAGAACTAGTTACACAGTCCCACCCAGCCAAGAGGAGGCCAGGAAATGCAGTCTGCTGTGTATTTAAAAGTAGAGAACTGAAAATATTTGGGAAACAAAACTAATTCCTACCACATTATCCTGTTGAATACAACACAGACCTATGACTCTATGGGGAAGTTCCCTGTGGCCTTTTAAATAGCAATGGGAAAACTTACAGCTTGACTTCTGGGCGCTTCCAACAGCATCTGTCAGTGCTACCAAGAAGTGAATGCTGGGGAGTTACATCTTCATTCAGAGATGGCCTGAAACACCACTGTGGGAGGGAAGTCCTCCTAGCAGGCCAATTCTGCTGGGAAAGAGAGATGAGCTGAGGTAAGGATCTGCATATTTCCTAAGCAGTGGCTGCTGGATTGGGTGGGTGGTTAGAATCTTGGAAGGAGTAAGACCATAACGTTGTGGACATAGGGATGGATAAACTCTCCAGATGGGTCCAGAGTCTGAAAATACCCACACTCTTAGGAACACATACCAGAAGGCCCTGGATTCCTGCATCCGTAAATCAGAAGCAGGAAAGAGAGCAGGAATGGCTTGTTGAAGACTCCATTTCAGACACCAGCTGGGAGATGACACCCTGCAAGAGGTGGGCACTATCCTGCAATATGTGGTCCATATGGTATTTCGCTTAGATTCCAAATACACAGGTCCAGGAAGCAAAAGGATGGCACTGCTTACAATCCCCTAGTTTTGCTTCTCATCCTTATGATGCAAAGCTCTGTTATATTTTTAAAGTTTTTCACACGTACTTTAAAATTCATTCTTTGAGATGTACCATTCTACGGCTTTTGACAAATGCATAGAGTCATTTATCCACCACTATGGTCATTGCACAGAATAGTTCCATCACCCCAAATTTCCCTCCTGCTGCCACTTTTTCTGCTAGCTGTTTTATTGTGCAAAGTAAGGATGCTTCCACTAGAAAACACAATAATGGTCTTGTGGCTGACCTGGGCATGGATGGGAATTCTCACAGAAGCTCATCAACAATTCTCTTCTCTTAGGGGCTGGTGGGAAAGGCCTTGGCAATGGGAAGCAATATGGGAGTAGGCTCTGTATATCTGGGGTAAAAACTGAGAAAGGACAAAGGAACTGCTCTTGTCCCCAGAGATGGCCAAGGGCAGGCCTGAAACTCATAGCTGTCTTGTCTTCCTTTGAGAGGTCAGCACAGCCTCAGACCAGGAAGGCAAGTCTGCAGGCTGCTGAGCCCAGGCCCATTCTGCTCACACCCAGTCAAGACTGGGCTGTGGTGAAGGGCTTGGCCTCCTTTCCAGACTGTTGAGCCCTGGCCCACCCCAGCTGGCCTGTGGGATCTGTGACCACCAGTGTCTCCAGGGCACTACCTCCCCTGAGCTATACACACAGCTGGAGCTGCTAGGCTCAGACCCTCCCCATACTGTGCTCAAAGGAGGCCCCAACACTTAGCACCCTCACAGCCTATTGTACAATTGCATGGTCTGCAGGAGTGGGGGAACAAGAAATAGCAAAATGAGCATGTTTCAAGATGAGCAATTAACCTCATCTGTCAGGCACAGGCTATCATTGGGCCTGGCCCAAGTGACGAGTGAAGGGCCTCATTCTAGTGGCATCTGAAGTCACAGAAATGACAGAGAAAAGAAGAGGGATGCTTAATTCTGGGGTGGGTGGAAATAAGGCTGCTGTTCTCACTCCCTCCTTCTCCTCTCTCTGTGTAGGGGATTGAGGTTGTTGGGAGGGAGGGGGGAGAGCAGGAGGAACGGAGATGATGGTGCAGAAGCAACTGTCTCACACTGGCCTCTGGAAGGAGAAAAGAGGCCTCAAGCCCTGAGAGATCTCTTGTTGGGTGATCAGAGAGTAGAACAAAATCCATGATTAATGATTTGGTTATGGTGGCTTATAGATACCTGCCTTTCTTTCATCAGGGTACACCCATATTCTCCTAAGTTCTGGGTACCTATAAGAAAAAAAGAAGTACTGTCTCTTCCTCTGGACACATCTTCTTAGCAAAACCTTTCATGAATAAGGATGACGCCCATTTATGTGTTTCTTCATTTCTTCATTCATTCATTAGTTCATCCCTAAGCCTGTGGAACCCCTCCCTAGTGCCAGGCCCTTGCTTTACTTAGATGACTATGGGTAGACCTCACCTTCCAGAACTACATAGTCTCCTTGGGTTGTTATAGCAGGGCACAGCCCCTGGGGAGGGGAGTGATAGGAATAAGGCATGATGTCCAGGCCAGGACTTCCCACCCACAGTAGGTAAGGGGGCTTCTCTGTCTCTTGGATGGCTGTGTTGGGAATAACTCAGAGACAGGAAGGGTAGAGGAGGGCATCCTCAGGACCAGTTCTGAGGGTTCAGACCTCCAGTTTCCTGCCCAGCGCATGGGGAGCCATTAGAGACCCTTGAGGAAGGAACAAAGATTTCTAGATTGGTGGCTTGACCCCTGATGGCCAAGTGCTGGGTTACTTGCTCTTGGTAGTGAGGTAATTGTCTTCTGAGCCTGTTGAGGACACTGGCATGACATGGTTTCTGGTCTTAAGGTTCCCTTGGTAAGGCTCAGACTGCTGTCTGGCCATGCACACTTCCTGAAGCTACTCCAGCCCCAGGGAGAAGAGCCTGGCAGAGTGAACGTGGAGCCTGGGGCAGCCTGTGGGGAAGGTCATGACATTGTGGTGTGTGCTGTCAGTCAGCTCCTGAGTGGCACCCGCTCAGGGAGAGAAGCAGAAGTGGCTGGTCCAGGTCAATTGGAGATTGATTTACTTGACATGTCCATGTTATATGTCTATTGGATTTCCGCAGATGGTTGATCTGCAGTTGATATCGCACTGGACAGAAGGAGAGTGACGAGATGGGCTGCCTGCTCACATCCTGGCTTATGCAGCCCTCCCCTGCAATTGGACTGTTTAACCATCACAGGCAGGCACAGCCCTCCCTGTCTCAGGGACCATGTACAGCTCCAGGCAGGTGCTCTATAGGGAGCCCAGGGTCTGTGGCTTCTTGGGTCACGATTTTATCAATCCAGTTGTGGTGCCATACCAAGTGTCCTGAATTACAGACCCTAGACATTCACCCCTTTTCTAGGATTGGCCTCTCCTTTTATCTTCATTTGACCCTGTGTACACCTGCTTCATCCTCTGTGTGAAATCTCATCTGTGGGTTCCAGCTCCTCTGACCTGTGGCAGGCCCTGGTTGACATCAAGCCTTCCAGAGATTTGTCCTGCCCTTGAGTCTGTGTCTGGGACCTGTCATCTCTCAGATTTTGTCTTGTTTTCAGCCTTTGCCTCCCTCTGACCCCGACCTGCATGTTCCATCCCATCCCTGGACCTACCCTTTGATACCCCTGAATGCTGTACTCACCTGCCCTTAGCTCCAGAGTTGAACACCTGTACCCTGTCTTCATGTTAAATGTCTGCCCAGACTGAGTCTTGGGATGCTGTACCCACTGGACATGTGCTTATCTCTCTGCCCTCCTGATCTAGGCTCCCAGCTCCTAGTGGGTGGGTTCAGTGCTACCCGCTGGCCTCTTTCCACGATCCTGCCTATCAGGAGATATTGGCAAGACCTCCTCCCACCCACTGTTACCTGCAGTGACCTCATGATCTACTGTGCCTTGTGCTTGTGGGTTGGGTCTGAAGGGTAAGGCCAACCTTCTGGACAGTCACCCAGGTGCCAGCTTTATATAGGCCAACTGGGGAGGGGACACTATTTGCCTCTCTGGAGGTACCAAGAAGAACCATATTTTACGCCAACATAGCTAAGCATATGCTTTGGGTTGCAAGGGGTGCTTTGTAAAGGGTCTCCACCAGGAGGGCACAGCCCAGTCAGTAGGAAGGGCTGGAGCAATGAGCTCTCAAAAGTTGATTCTATTTAGTAGTTGAGTACCTAATGCCATGTTACAAACGTTGATAGAGCATCTACCGTATTAAAAACAAACAGGACCATTCTGACTGCAGGGAGGGGTGTGGTGGTATCCTCAGCAGCCAGCAAAGTCTCGTTCCAACCCTACTGCCTGGTTTTAGCCATATGAGGTAGGGTATAGGGTTTCCGTTTCGGCAGGAATATGAAAGAGGAAGTCAGACCACCTGAAACAACCAGGTGGAGGTGGCATTGGCTATTAGTGAGATCCAAAGGGAAGTGGAGGGTTGGGGTGAGAACTTGAGAGGACTGGTCCCACTATCCCTCCCTCTTGGAGGCCCCCCATCCCTAAGAGGCTGGTGGTGGTGGAGTGGTGAGGAGCATGGGCTTTGAATGCAGGTGGACTCGGGTTACAGACTCACCTCTGTCACTTACTAGGTTTATGATCTTGGACAAATTACTGAATCTCTCTATTCCTTAGTTCTTTGCTAGTAAAATAAAAACTCTAATACTTATATCATAAGATTACAGGAATTAACTGAGATAATGTATACAAAACAGCACAGTGCCTGCATCATAGTAAATTCTTGATAAATGGTATCTATTAGATTTAATCTATTTCCAACCATGGGTGACTGGGGTTTGTTTTTATTCAAGAAGGAGGAAATTTCCTTTTACTACCCTGCTTGGTCAACATTCAGTTGCCTGTTGCTTGGAGCTGCACCTTTCCTAGGGCTTGAGGATGGGACCAATCTCTGGGTTATGCTCAGCCCACTCTTTGACCCTTCCCTTCACCTGCTGGGCCCCAGCTTGGAAGGTGCCAGAGACCATGCACACAGAGTGTGCAAGATCTTCCTTTTATGCTGTCTATTCCTTGAAGATGTCTTGATAATGTATTTAAACTCTACCATAGCAGTCTTGTGACCTAAAGGGCTTTGTGAACTTCCTGTTAAGGAAAACAATAATATAAAGTGAACGTGTGTGTCGAGAGGGGTGGGGAGGCATAACAAAATACAGTCCCTGGCAAATAGTGGGAGGATCAGGCTGGCACCCAGAAGCCTCCCCATTTCCACCAAGGGTTGGATTTTTCAGCTCCAGCTTCATCTTCTTTATACATCCAAGTTGGGCCTTATGCAACCTGTCCTACTCAATACTAGTTGAGTGTGTGTGAGCTATCATTTTCACACCCTCTCTTCTTTTATCCAGATTAGGCATCTAATTGTCTAATAAACGTGCTTGTAAGATAATCAAAGGGAGGGGGATGAGTGCAAGGCCAAGAAGGGCTGTAGGAAGGACTCAGAACTTAACAATAAGTGGAGACATGCAGTGGGGTTCTCGTGAGCCCCTCTACCCCATCGGTGTGTGTCCACCACTGACAGTCAAGCTGAGGTTCCACCTGGCCAGCAGCTCAACACGCAAGCTCAGCTCGGAATTCCTCCTGACTGAATTAGGCATTACTAGGGATCTCTCTCCTCTCTTTTCTTTTCTCCTCACATCTTTCTCCTTCCCCTTGTGGAAATAAACTGAATAGAAGTTTCTATGTTATGTCCCATTGTTATTCATGCTTCGCATTCACTCATTAAACAAATGTTCATCAGGAGCCTACTCTGTTCCAAGGATATTAGTCACGTCAAGGTCAGTAGCTTTGAGCTCCGGGCTATGTATATTTTGACCATTTTGAGCACAGGGAAGGATGCAAGGTGTGCTCGAGAAATACCTTCAGTCTATTTACTTAATGTTCTTGGGCTTTGGCCTTGAAAGAAATGATAATCATTTCTCAGACAGTTATGAAAAAGAAGGCTCACCCAATAAGTTGGTGTACTCTTCTGAGGGGTGGGTGCTTACCATGTGCCAGAACTTGTGCTGAGGAGTTCCACACTGCTTTTCTGACTCATCCTTGCCCTTCCCTGCCTTTCCCTTTGATCCAGACACTCAGTCACTTAATAAGATTTTTCTGAGAATGAGCTCTGTGTGGGGCACAGAAGCACACACTGGGATACAAGACAAACAGGGGACAATATCTGCTCTCAGAGACTCACTATGTGAAAGACAGTCCCCCTTGCCCAGCCCGAGGGCAAGGCAGAATGGTGTGGGGTGCTTCCTGCTTTCCTGTTTTCTCTGTCATTCATGCAGTGTCTGTGAACCACTAATTGTGTGATCTTTTGTTTTCCTGACACAGTCTTCTCATTCCAGCACCTTAGATAGCACATGGAAGGACATTAGTCTTGAGTTCTCTTTCTACCAAGCATCTCACTATCCTTATACCCAGTTTGTCTTGTAGCAAAAATGACTGACAGGAGAGGAAAAGGCTCTGCCTGGTAGGTTTTGTGTTGGGTTTAGAAGAGAGATGATTCTAAAATTGGAGGGAGAGCTGTCTCAGGACAAATGTGGTCCTGCTGTAGGATATCAGTGACAGAGGGTCTCTCTTCTGGCAACCCTCCCCACAAGGCCAGACTCCATGGCTCCAGAATATCTCCTCCCCTGCTGGCTTTAGCACTGCTAAAGCACTGCTGTCCTTGAAGCCCCCCTATTTATCCCCTGCCTGCTTCTCCTGTTTCCTTTGCCCTTCAGAAGTTGCCTAAGGACCCTCATGGTACTCAGCTTCCAAGCAGAACTGCGACAGGAAATCTGGTGCTCTTCCGTTCCACAGACGCACAGCTGTTCCTGCTCAGAGGGTGGAGAGTCAGGCCCGCCACTTAAGGAGAGGAGAGAACTTAGGTGCCACTGACTTCTGCCAGCAGGAGGACGAGATGTCTACACCCCATTGAAGGACATGCCCAGATCCTTCCAGGCCACGTGGTGAGCAAAAATCTGTCACTGAAGTCTGCTGCTTTGGCAGTCTACAGGCTGAAGTTCATGGAGAGACCAGGAGCCAGCCAACAAGTTAGAAAGCAGTGTGACTGCTGGCAGACTTGAAGAGTCTGGCGCTGTGAAGGACTCCAAGGCAGAATGATCCAACCAGGAGACGAGGTCTCAGGACTCCTGCTCAGGGCAGAAGAAGGGCCAGCAAGACCCCAGAGTGGCAGGAAGAATATCGTGGGGACCCCAGGGCTCCTCTTTGACAACATTCAGAAGGCTTGTTTCCTCTCCACGTGCTGTCTTGGAAGATCCCCTTCAAGCTGCCACTGCATGTGGGGACATTCATCCCCACATCCCCTTTGCTTTGCTGAAGAGCGTCAGCTTTGTCGCTGTGGTAACTGGCTGAGCCAATGTTAGCTCACAGACCCCTAGAGCTGTGGAGATAAACAGGGTCTGTATGTAAGAAAGTTCTTCCTTATACTGACGGAAAGTTTTCCTCCCTACAATTTCTACTCGTTAGTCTGAATTCTGAAGTTCCAGAAAATTGGCCTCTCCTTTGCGCGATAGTCTTCCAAATATTTGAAGGCATTCAAAAGTCACAACATCTATATTATCCAAATTACCCCTTGTTTCTCCGATGACTATTTCTAAACCCCTTTTAATCCTCCTATTTTCACTAGATGTTTATAACTTGCTACCTAAAGTGCGGTCCACGGACCAACAACATTAGCATCCCCTGGGAGCTTGCTAGAAATGCAGAATCTGGGGTCACATCCTGGACCTCCAGGACTAGAATCTGCATTTTAACAGGATCCCTAGGTGATTTATATATCCATTAAAATTTAGAAATACTGGAAGTGCTTATTTATGACATCTTCATAGCAACATACACACACAGATTTGTATGTAACACCTATGCCAAAGAGTAGGAAAATGATTAAATTATGACATATTTAGGCTATGAGATATTATGCATTGTGCATAGAAACTACACAGAAACTTGAGGAAGTATTAATGCTAATAACTAACATTTAAAGAGAGCGCTTGACTACACCACACTCTGTTCAAAGCATATTGGTGATTACCTCCCTGTACCGTCACTGTAACACCACTAGGTACATAACACTGTTATTCACATTTTAAAAATGGGGAAAGAGGTCCAGAGAGGGTGAGTAACTTGCTCATAATCATACAGCTAGAGCCCTGGCAGTTTAATCCCAGAGCCTCTGTGCCTGAGCACTGCTGAAGTCAAATGATAAAGCTGTAGCTGCAGAATCATGTATAAGCTATGACCGCAACTCTGAGGATATACACTGAGTATTCTCCAACGTTGTCACATTGTGTTATCGTAATAAAAATAATGAAAAGCAGCAAGCCCCAAGCTGAGCACAGCTTCATCCAGCCCCAGCAGTGTCTCTATCACCTCTCTTACATTTTCTTTCCATTTAAAGAATGTTTACCATATAAAAATAATACACAATCATGGTAAAAAAAAAAAAAAAAGAAATTTCGTACACACAAAAGGACAAAAAATGAAAAGTGAAGAACTCTCTCCCCTAGGGGCCTCCTGCACTTTGAGATAACCACTGTTAGCAGCTTCTCGTATATCTTCCAAAAAGTATATCCTGCATTTAAAATAACTAATGCACACACATAGGTGCGTATATAACGCACATGCCATCCACTCGGAGCTTGGCTACATCTGTGAAAGCTCCTTGTGATTGGCTCCTGTTTTATTTATGATAAATTGGAACACCCAGATCTTCCACACATGAAGTGTTGTTAAGTTTTCATCTCTCCATCTTGTATAGTTTTTTTTTTTTTCTCACCTAAATGTAGGATATTTTATGGCTTCTTACTGAGTTTCATGTATCTGGTTGTGTTCAAGCATTCCAGCGAATTAAATCTCTTTTACTTCTGCCTCTAAGCCTAGAAGCTTTCTCCTTCACATGTCTCATGTGTACATCCTGAATTTCTAGCCTAAGGAAACAACCACAGGGCCGGGGGGAGCACGGAGCAGGGGTGTTTTATGAGGGTCACTATTAAGAGTGAATCAAAAAATATACCAAAATGTTAGCCATGGTATCTATCTCCAGATGGTGGGGGTTTTATCTTCACTTTTTATTTTTCTATGTTTTCCAAATGTTTAAAATGAGCATGGGCTAATTTTGTCATTAAAAAAAGAAAGAAAGAGGGGCTGGCCCCGTGGCCGAGTGGTTAAGTTCGCGCGCTCCGCTGCAGGCGGCCCAGTGTTTCGTCGGTTCGAATCCTGGGTGCGGACATGGCACTGCTCGTCAGACCACGCTGAGGCAGCGTCCCACATGCCACAACTAGAGGAACCCACAACGAAGAATACACAACTATGTACCGGGGGGCTTTGGGGAGAAAAAGGAAAAAATAAAATCTTTAGAAAAAGAAAGAAAGAAAAGTTGGGGTTTTATGGATTGGCTATTGTTTCCACCTCTTCACTATCTTCCTGAGAGAGATATGTCCTTTCCCTTGGCTGGGAGACTTTGTAGCAAGCTCAGTAGAGTAAGCAGTGTATATACTCCTGATGTATTGACATTGGATTTGACCACGGGACTTGCTTTGGCCATTGTGACACAAGCAGAGGCATTCACTTGTTTGTCTGGTCTGGTTTTGTCACCTGTGCTTCTGCAGCACATCACCCACCATGAGAGGAGTATGCCCTAGGTAGCTATTGGTCTCAGAATTGAGAGCCCTTAGAGGAGATGTGAACCTGGCCTATAGCCCAAGGCCGAGATCCCCATTCCCCCATCAACCCACAGAATGCCAAGTGAGAAAAATAAATGTAATTTGGGATGTTTTTTGGACAGCATAATTACAGTAATAACTGAGTGGCAGGGAGAGCCGGCTACTCCCATGCTGACTGGTGTGTCCTAATGGTAGGTACCCACCCTTCTCCGGCGATGGTGGCTGCCCTCTCCTTGCTTTGTGCTTCCCCCACCAGCCACTCCAGCTATGCTCCCCCATTCCTGCCCTTAGTCACCTGCCTCCTGCCGTCAGCTACAAGACAGGTCATGAGTTGGAAGGCATGCTTCCTGGCAGGTCCTAATGCTCTTTTCTCCAAAAGTTCCTGTACTGCGGAGTAGGAAGGGCTCTGGTCTACAGCTTAATTGAGTTGTTACGAGTTGAATTGTGTCCCTTTAAAATTCATATATTGAAGCCCTAACCTCCAGAACCACAGAATGGGACCTTATTAGGAAACAGAGTGATTGTAGATGTAATTAGTTAAGATGAGGTCATCCTGGAGTAGGGTGGGCCTCTAATCCAACTGACTAGTGTTCTTCCTAAAAGGGAAATTTAGACACAGAGACAGACATGCACACAGGGAGAACATCATGTACACATGAAGGCGGAGATCAGGGAGATGCTTCTAAAAACCAAGGAATGCCAACGATGGCCAGCAAACCATCAGAAGCTAGAAGAGAAGCATGGACCAGCTTCTTCCTCGCAGACTCAGGAGGAAACAATCCTGCTGACATCTTGATCCCAGACTTCCAGCCTCCAGGACTGTGAGACAATAAGTTTCTATCGTTTAAGCCACCGAGTTTGAGGCACTTTCTTATGGCAGCCACAGGAAGCTAATACATGAGGCCACCTCAGATTCTGCACCCAATTACAATGTGTAGGTTCCCCACCCCCGACTCCCAGCAATTCTCTGACACCATCTGGGTGTCCTACAACTCAACACTGGTCACAAGTCCAGGTTGTCCTCTGTGCTTCTGACCAACTGGCTCTAGATTGGAGCTTCCAACAATCCTCTCCGTCCTTGGGTTTGATTAACCTGTTAGGGCAGCTCACTCAACTCAGAGAAACATTTTACTTACTAGATTACCAGTTTATGCTAAAAAGATACAACTCAGGGACAGCCAGATGGAAGAGCTGCACAGGGCAAGGCATGGGGAAAGGGTGCAGAGCCTGCACACCCTCTTGGCAGTGAGCCACTTTCCCCAAATCTCCACGTGTTCATCAATCCAGAGGTCTCTAAACCCTGTCCTTTTGGGTTTATATGGGGCCTTCATTACGTAGGTATGATTGATTAAATCATCAGCCACAGGCAATTGATTGAACCTGCAGCCCCCCTCCCTTCCTAGGAAGTCAGGAGTGAGGGGAGGGTGAGACTGAAAGTGCCAACCCTCTAATCACATGGTTGGTTCCCCTGGCAACCAGTCCCCATCCTTTGGTGCCTTCCAAAAGTCACCTCATTAACATAAAAAAAGACTCTTTAATTACTCTCATCGAGGAAATTCCAAGAGTTGTAGGAGCTCTGTGCCAGGAACAGGGATGAAGATCAAATACATATATATCTTATTATAAATCACAATATCTCCCCACAGCCAAGTCTCTCTGTTCCTTTCAGTGCTGCTGAAGGTACGGCCGGCCTCTGTCACTACCACTCACCCGGCAGCTGGGTCCAGCTGACCTTGAGGGTGAGTGAGCAGGTCAGAAGTTCTCTCTCCTCTCCTTATCTTCCTTCAGAATCAGTCCTTTGCCCACACAGGATGCCATGCCAAAGTCGCCCTCACCTCCTACTCCCCTCCTGCCGTCCGGGAGCTCAATGCTGGAGTCCAGGCTCTATTCCCAAAACTCCTTCTTTGTGCCTCGGTGACTGCCTTTCTGCAAAATGAATCCTAAGTGCCTCTCTGCAGGTCCAATGTGGATGCATTGATAACCCTGGCACTAAAGACAGAGCTAAGTACCCCGCCTGCCTTCCACGTTGCCACAAGCCCATGACCTCATCCATTAAAAGTGACTGTTCAACCAGGAGCTGGTCTGCCTTCCGACTCCGTGCTCCGCCTTGCCACATGGGTAGTCATGAAAGACCAACCTAATACAAATGGCCTCATAGCACAAAAATACAAGTGCCTGTGGGATAGGAGAAAGTCAGAGCTAAAAAGAACCCAAAGATGGTCAAGCTCAAGCCTCTATTTTACTGATAAGGGACCTGAGGCCCCAGAGAGGAAATGACTCGGCCAAGCCGAGTTCTCTGCAAAGCCAGGACTAGAATATAGGTTTTCCACTTTAGTTTTCATAAGACCATCTGAACAAGCTATTTTTTAGAATCTATGATGGCTCTAATTAATCCCTGATTTATTTTCTAATTGTTCGCTGATCATTGGTTTAATAATCTATTTCACTTTTTTTATTACAGAAGCAAATGCACATTGTTGTACAATTTCAAATTGTACTGTAGAGTTCTCTATGGAAACTGATGTCACTAGTTGTCCCACTTCACCCCAAACACATGAGTCCCTCTCCCTGGGCTAGCTACTTAGAACCTCTTCTGTCTTTAGCATTTCTGATGGTTATCACTCTATCACTAAATAACATGCTCTTTTAACTGTTCAAACTTCAGACAGTATTAATTTCAGTTTTTAAAATTATTAGTAATATAATGAAACCTCTATTTTTTGATTCTTCACTTTACACATTACCTATTTACTCCCCATAATATATGGAGAAGAAATTAACATTCATCTCTCTCCTGTACCTTTCACGTGGTCAAACTTTGTAATGTTTATTTTTATTCTTAAATATAATTTAGTTCTCTTAGCACTTGTCCATAAATTAATTCCAAAATTAAATAAACAGCACTTAAAATAATATGAATACATAAATATTATTCATTGCAGATCCTAATACTGTATTTTTCCCCCTCAAAAACATGTACTCTTCTTTGTCATCAAGGAAGACTGCTCAGAAGGTAAAAGCTATCTTTGCTTACACGCGTTGTAGCTTATGACCATGCCTCCTTTCTAATTTGCTTTTCAAGACAGGACCATGTTTTTTTAAGCAGTCTGTCATTTTTCCTAGGAGATTCTTTTCACATTTGAAGATCTTTAACTGTTCTAGTCTTGCTGTTGATTGAGGGAAATCTCCTTTTTTTCTTCAAAACATTCTTCATGGAAGTCCTCTCTGCTCCTCCTTTTAGGTGACTGATTATGTCCTAGGATGGCTATACAGCAATTACCTCATTTGGAGAGTACACGTTTTCTTCTTTCTTTTATTTCCTTTTTTGGGTATCTGGAACACATGTTGAGCACTTTTGTTTCAGAAAACATATATGAATGGCATTTAAACTTTCTGAATTCTGGAATGCCTGAAACGTCTTTATTCCACCCTCACATGTGATTGATCGTTTAGATTGGCATGGAATTCTGGATTCAAATCATTTTCCCTCAGAATCTGGAAGGCTTTCCTCCTTTGTCTTCTAGAATCTGTTGTTGCACAAGGGAAATCTGGGTCAGTTTGATTTTTCTCCTTTGGAGAGAATCTCTTCTTTCTCTCTCTCGGAAGTTGTAGGATTTTCTCTCTGTTCCGAGTTCAGGAATGCCATTAAGATTTCTCTTACTGAGAGTTTTACCCGGTTGGGATTTGGCGGGCCTTTCAATTGGAATAATCCCTTCCTTCTTTAGCTCCAGAATATTTTCTTCCAACATTTCCTTGATAATTTGCTATTATTCTTTTTTTTTCAGTTTTCCCCTTTAAATCTCTTCTGTACAGATGTTAGACTTGCTACATCTGTCTTTCAGTGACTGAAGTTTCAATCATATCTTTTGTTTTGCTCCCTGTTTTGAGACATTAACATAGCTTTATTTGCTAGAGGACCAACGTTGTCTTCAACTGTGCTCTTACTATTCAGAATGCAATTTAATGTTTTATCTTTGCAGTCCTATTTGATTACTAAGAACACTTTTTGTTTTCCGGTTGTGTGTATCAAATTATCCAGTTCTTCTTCTGGGGATACAGTTTTTCTTAAATTGTTGTTATGTATACTAATAAAAATTATTTTTAGTCATACAGTATTCTGAACTTTGTTCCTTTTCACCAGACATTTTATCTTGGCAATTGTTGGATGTCAATATGTCAATGTTGGAGAGTTACTTCAATTCATTTTAGTAGTTACACTGTTTTTCATTTTCCATTTTACCTATGTGTAACTCTTTAACAAGTTCTCTAATAACGGACACCTGGTTTTAAAAAAAAATTGATAGTACAAAATTTTGCAATTATTCTCCTTGTATGAATGTCTTTGTGCACATAGGTTATTATTTCACTGGAATAAATGCTTAGTTGTAAAAAGCACTGATGTACTGTGTACAGCACGGTGACTATAGTTAATAACACTGTATTTTGTGTCTGAAAGTAGCTAGGAGAGTAGATCTTGAAAGTTCTCATCACAAGAAAAAAAGATTTTGTAACTATGTATGGTGATGGATGTCAACTGGACGTATTATGGTGACCATTTTGCAATATATACAAATATCAAATCATTATGTTGTACACTGAAACTAATGTAATGTTATACGTCAATTATATCTCAATAAAAAAATTAGCACCTAAACAGTACACTAGACAAACAAAAGGTGCTGGGTTGACGTGTATATGTACTGCTCATTTTGCTATGTATTGGTAAATCTCCACCCGTTAAGTTTCTATCTATTTACATTCCCACAAAGAATGAAGAGTTCTGTGTCCTACCCACTTCCCAACAAAGTATCCGAACAGACTTGACCTACTTCATCAGTGAAAAATGCTATCTTAGTGTAGTTTAATTTGCAGTTTTCCTGTTAGGAGTGATATAGATCAGATTATTATATGTTCAAAAGTCTTTTGCAATTCCACTTTTGTTAACTATATAGTTAAACCTGGACCACATTTCTATCAACTTATGGATATTTTTTAAGTTTTATAGAAATGTTTTATGTGTTAAATTAGTCTTTTTCTATCATGTGCGTTAAAAGATTAATTTAGATACTGTTTATAGAGTTTTGGCCATCCTAAATTTTCAGCAAACTTTTCAAATTTATAATAGTTTCAGATTTAAAAAAAATTGAGAAGATAATACAGAGTTCCTATATACCCAACCCCAATTTCTCCTATTATTAACATCCCAGATGAGCATTGTTCAATTGTAACAATTGAATCAATATTAATACATTATTATTAACTAAAGTTCATACTTTATTATTCAGATTTCCTTAGTTTTTACCTAATGTTCTTTTCCTGTTCCCGGATCAAATCACATTATGTTTAGTCATCCTGTCTCCTTAGACACCTCTTGGTTGTGACAGTTTCTCTGACTTTCCTTGTTTCTGATGACCTTGACAAGTTTTGAAGGATACTGGTCGGGTATTTTGTGGAATGTCCTTCAGCCGGGGTTTGTCTCATGTTTTTCTCATGATTAGACTGGGAGGAAGGCCACAGAGGTAAAGTATCATTCTCATCACATCATGTGAAGTGAACATACTATAAACACGACATCATGTTGATGTTAACCTGATCACCTGGGTGAGGTGCTCAGGTGTCTCCACTAAAAAGTTACTTTCTTTCCCCCCTTTCCATATTTTAGTCTTTGGAAGGAAGTCACCACATGCAGCCCACAGCTAAGAAGTGGGGACTTATGTTCCACCTTCTTGGAACAGAGTATCTTCATGAATTATTGGGAATTTTGCATGGCAGATTTGTCTATTCTCCTCCTATTTATGATTTCTATAGGTATGTGCATATTTGTTTATTTATTTATTCAGTGATTTATTTATGTCAGTATGGACTCGTGAATATTTATTTCCTACTTTGGCTCATAATCCAATGCAACTTTATTTTTTTGCTCAAATTGTTCTGCTTTGGCCTTTAGGAGTTCTTCCAGCTGGCTTCTGTGTCCCTTTGACATACCCCCATTATTGTGTGTTTTTAAGCACTTCCTTACTGCAAGATGCTCCAGGCTCATCTTGTATACTTCCTGTTCCAGTCCTAGAATCAATCATTTCGCTAAGGAGCCCTATTCCTTTCACTGGAGAATGATATTAAAAATCAAGGTATGAGTTCTAGGTGAGCTCATTTTTATGGAGTGTCATTGCTTCTAGGTCCTTTCAGGTGACAGAGCCAGGAAATATATATACATATATAAATATTTCTATATGCAACCATCTGAATTTATACTGAGCTAAACACGAGTTCATACTGACATCTTCAACTATAATCCAGTACCACATGGATCTTTCTAGCTTCCTCCCTTGCTGATCTGTAAAATCTACTCTAACAGTGAGAAACCTGGCTTCCACAATCTGTTATCCATTTACTTAACAGTTCAATTCCAGTACAGTGTTTTCAGAATTGTTAACCTGTACCCTCGCGGTAAAAACTCCCTCAACCAGAATACAATGTTTAAGTACAGGTCCTCCTACTTTTTGTCTACAGATTCCACTGATTTCCAAAGTTACTTGGATCAGCACCTTTCCCCGCACCCTCTTCAGTGAGGTTGTTCCCTGCATTTGTAATACAGTTAGATTCTTTTGTCACATTCTACTTTCCATCCTAGGACCTCCCGGTCTCCTAAATGATTTTTTTAATTTGCATATGTTAAGGTTTACTCTTTGTGCTGTAAAATTCTACGGGTTTTGACAAATGTATAGTGTCACGTAGCCACCATTACAGTGTCATACAGAACAGTTTCACCACCCTAAAAATCCCCTGTGCTTCGCCTATTCACCCCTCTCTCCCTGACCTGAACCACCAGCACCCACTGACCTACTTACCATCCCTGTAGTTTTGCCCTTTCCAGAATGTTATAGAAATGGAAAATACAGTATACAGTTTTCTCAAACTGGCTTCTTTCACTTAGCAATATGCATTTAAGATTCACCCATGTCTTTGTGTGTCTTGATAGCTCATTCCTTTTCATCAGTGAATAGTATTCCATTATATGGATCTACCACAATTTGTTTATCCATTCATCAACAAAGGACATCTTGGTCACTTCCAGTTTGGGGTAATTATGAATAAAGCTGCTATAAATAGTCATGTGCAGGTTTATGTATGGGCATAAGTTTTCAGATCAGGTGGTAATGCCTAGGAGTGTGATTGCTGGATCATACAATAGAAGAATGTTTGGCTTTGTAAGAAACTGCCAAACTATCTTTCAAAATGGCCATACCTTTTAAAATTCCACCAGCAATAAATGTGAGCTCCTCTTCCTCCACATGCTGTCAGAAATTAGTATTGTCAGGTTTTTTTTTTTGATTTTAGTCAATCTAATAGGTGTGTAGTGGTATCTCATTGTTGTTTTAATTTGCTCTACCCTAAAGACAAATTATGGTGAGCATCTTTTCAATTGTTTATTTGCCATCTGTATATTTTTGGCCCATTTTTAAATTGGGTTGAATGTTTTCTTATTGTTGAATTTTAAGAGTTCTTTATATATTTGGGACACTAACATCTCATCAGATAGGTGTTTGCCAATTTTTTCTCCCAGTCTGTCACTTGTCTTTTCATTCTCTTAACAGTGCCTTTAGTAGAGCAGACATTTTTGATTTTAATAAAGTCCAATGTATCAATTTTTTCTTTCACAAATCATACTTTTGACGTTGTATCTAAAAACTCATCACAAAGCCCAAGGTCACATAGATTTTATCTTATATTTGCTTTTAGAAGTTTTATAATTTTGTATTTCAGGTTAGATCTATGATCCATTTTGAGTTAGTTTTTGTGAAAGGTATAAGATTTGTGTCTGTTTTCTTTCTCTTTGCTTTTTTTGTAAATGAAGGTCTATTTCTTCCAGGCCCATTTGTTGCAAAGACTATCCTTTCTCCATTGGATTGCCTTTGAATTTTTTTTTAATGATTTTAGAATTATCAATTTTTTTAAACCTCTTGGTTTTCTGTTGTGTATGTAAAGGACTTCACTTTTCAAGATTATTTTTTAAAGTCTCTCATGTCTTTGCTTAGTACTCTTATGTCTTTTCTTAGTATTTTATATGTTTAAATTTTTGATCCAAATTTACATAAATGTAAAGTGTAATTTACATAAATGTAAAGTGTGAAGAAGAGATTCAGATTTATTTTCTTCTGAGGACTTCTGAGCCGTCTGAACACCATATATTGAAGAGTTCATCTTTTCTACATTGATACACCGTCCTTATATAGAAAATTTTTGAATGAATATTGGGCCTGTTTCTCCATTCTCTCTTCTGTTCCACTCATAGATTTTCCAGTCATGTTAATAACACACTATTTAATTACTATTCATTTATAAAATATCTTAATATTTGTAAGACTAATATTCCCACCTTATTTTTATTTTTCAGAATTTTCTTAGAGATTCTTACATCGTTATTTTTTCATATCAACATACGTTTCAATTTATCTACTTTAAAAATAGTCTATTGCTTTTATGGGGATAAAGTAGATTTTAGATATTAAATTAGGAATAACTGAAATCTTTATAATATTGATTTTTTCTATCCAATAATACAGTAGCCTTTCCATTATTAAAACTTATTTTGTGTCTCTCAATAGTATTTTAAAGTTACCTTCATAAAAATATTATTCAATAATCACATTAAATACAAATGGTCTAATCAGTCTAATTACAAAGTAGAATTGTCAGATTGGATAAAAAAATAAGGCCCAACTACTTGCTGCCTATCAGAAATGCTCTTTAAATATAAAGACATAAACAGGATAAAAATGAAAGCATGGAAAATGATATAGCGTGCTAAAATTAATCAGAGCAAAGAATATTACCAGAAATGAGAAAGGTTATTTCATGATAATAAAGGTATCAATGCACAAGAGAACAAAGCAACTCTAAATGTTTATGCTCCAAATAACAGAGCTTCAACATACAAGTAAAAACTGACCAACTGCAAAAAGAAATAGATAAATCAAACAATTACTGTGGGAAGTTTCAACACTCCTCTCTTAATAATTCACTGACAGAAAACTGGTAAAGAGATGAAAGACTTGTACAACACTACCGTGGCTTATTTGACATTTATAGAACACTCACCCAGCGACAGTGTAACACATCTTTTTTTAAGTGGACATGGAATATTTACCAACACAGACCATAGTTTGGGCCAAAAAATAAGTATCAATAAATGTAAAAGGATTGAAGTGATAAAAAATTTATTCTTTGACCAAAGTGGAATTATATTAGAAATCAATAAAAGAAGAATATCTTGAAAATTCCCAAATATTCAGAAGTAAATAACTCATGGTCAAAGAGAAAAATCAAAAGGGAAACTAGAAAATATTTGGAACTAAAAAAAAGAAAGCACTACATATCAAAATGTAAGATTGTAGATAAAGTCATAATTTGGGCGAAATTTATAGCACTAAATACCCAGAAAAGAAGACAAAAGATCCCAGAAGTGGAAATTAAACTTAAGTAAGGAGAAGAAAAGAAACAATGAAGATCAAAGTGGAAGTCAATGAAACAGAAAAAACAGAAAAACAGAGAAAATCAATGAAAACAAAAGCTGTTTTTTTAGAGGTTCAAAAAAATTGATAGACCTTTAACCAGAGAGATTATGAAAAAGAGAATGAAGACACTACTTATCAGTATCAACAATGAAATATGCAGCAATACAGATTTATTGCTATAAAAACATTTTTTAAAAAACATTAGAGAGAGTTTATACCAATACATTTTTAAAAGCTTAGATGAAATGGTAAATTTCCTTGAAATATCCAAACTATGAAAGCTTTTTAAAGAAGTAGATAACCTGAATAGCTCTGTAGTATTAAAGAAATTGAATCTGTAGTTTAAACCCTTCCGATGAAGAACCCTGGGGCTAGTTCACATCAATGGGCAATTCCATCAAGCATATGAAGAAGAAAAATACCAACCCTGCACAAATTTTTTGAAAATTTAAGAGGAAAAATTATTTCCTAACTAATTCTCTGTGGCCAGTATTACGCTAATACCAAAACTAGCCAAAGACATCACAAGAAAAGTAAACAGCAGGATAATATCCCTCATGAACATAGAAGCAAAAATTCTTAACAAAACCTTAACAACCTGAATATATAAAGAGGATAATACATCATGACCAGACTGGATTTATGCCAGGAACCTGAGGCTGGTTTAACATTAGAATGTCAATTGATTCAATTTACCATATTACAACCTAAAAAAAAAAACATGATCATCTCAATAGATACAGAAAAAGCATTTGATAACATTCAATACCCATTCATGATAAAAATGTTCATTAAACTTGGAAAAGAAGTGAACCCCCTTGATCTAATAAAGGGCATCTAGAAAAACCCTACACCAACACAACACTTAGTGTGAAGGACTGAATGTTTCCCCTCTAAGATCAGGAACAAGGTAAGAACGTCTACTCTCATCTCACCACTTCTGTTCAACATTTTACTGGAGGATCTAGCCAGGGCAATAAGAAAAAAAAAAAAAAAAGAGAGAGAGAGAAAGAAAGAACAGGCATCCAGATTGGAAAGGAAGGAATAATATTATCTGTAAAATAGATTGAATTTAACATGAGTGTCTAAGTAGAAAATCCCAAAGGATGTACAAAGAGCTCCTGGAATTAGTAAGTGAATTTAGCAAGGTCAATATAAAAAAGTTTAATTGTATTTCTATACAGTAGAGATGGCCATTTGGGAATACAAATTAAAAAGTTCTACTTACAACAGCATCATAAACACACAATATTAAAAAAAATGTATCCCATGATTTGTATGCTGGAACTACAAAACATTAATGAAAGCTACCAAAGAAGGACTAAATAAACGGAGAGTTGTACCTACAACTTTGTAAGTTCAATGCAAACTCATTCAAAATATCAGCAGGCCTTTTTGTAGAAATCAGAAACCTGATTCTAAAATCTATATGGAAAAGTAAAGGAATTAGAATACCCAAAACAATTTTTAAAGGAACACAGAGGACACCTACTCCTTCATTTCAACACTTACTATAAAACTACAGTAATTAAGACAGTGTAACATTCGTGAATGTTTAGACATACTGATAAATGGAACAGAATAGAGATAGCAGAAATAGATTCAAACATATACGTTCAATTGATTTTCAATGAGGATCCCAATGTAATTTAATGGATAGAGGATAGTCTTTTCAGCCAATATTGATGGAACAGTTGGATATCCACATGCAAAAAAAAAAAAATACAACTTAAACCTCTACCTTGTATCATATATAAAAACAACCTAAAATGGGTCATAATCCTAAATATAAAATGTAAAGCTGTAAAACATAACAAAGAAAACACAAAAGAGAATATATTTTACTTTCAGTTCGACAAAGGTTTATTGAAAGGACACAAAAGCACAAACCATAAAATCAAAAAAGATAGATTGAATTTAACTAAAATTTAAAACTTAGGCTCTTTGAATGTTAAGTAAATAAAATGATAAGCAAGAGGCTGGAAGAAAATGTGTGGAAAAAATAAAAGGAAAGTCTGATAAGAGAAGTCAACCCAGAATACGTAAAGAATTCTCAAAACTCAGTAAGAAAAAAACCCCAATCCATTAAAAAATGGAAAAAAGACTTGAACAGATGCTTCACCAAATAAGACATACAAAATGATAAATAAGCACATGAAAAGATGCTTGACATCATTAATCATTAAGGAAATGCAAATTAAAAGCATAATGAACACCCATTAGAATGACTAAAATTTTTAAAAGACAAAAACAACTCCATATCCAGTGCAAAGATGGGAAGTAACATTTGCATCCATTGCCGCTAATAATGGAAAATGGCACAGTCGCTTAGGAAAACAGTAGTCAGTTTGTTTTAATAAAGTTAAACATGAACTTACAATACGGCTGAAGACTCTACTCCAGATTGCCCAAAAGAAATGAAAACATATGTTCACACAAAGACCTGTACACGGATGTTTGCAGCATATTTATTCACAAAAGTAAAACTGGAAATAATCCAAATGTCCATCAACTGGTGAGTGGATAAAGCAATTGTTGTACATATGTAGGATGGAATACTACTCGACAATAAAAATAAATGAACTACTGATACATGCAATGCCATGGATTAATCTCAATAGCATTGTGTTAAGTGAAAGAAACCAGATACAGTTAGCTACATGTTTTATGGTTTCATTCATAAAACACTCTGAAAAGGTAAAACTATAGAGACCAAAGTCTGATCAATGGTTGCTAGGGGCTGAGGGTGGAGGGAAGAAATTGACAACAAAGGAGCACGTAGGAACTTTTTGGGATCATAAAAAAATATCCTGTATTGATTGTGGTAGAGATTATACTACTGTATATGTTTTTCAAAACTCATAGGACTGTGCACCTCAAAAGGGTGAATTTTATTGAAATTATCCTTGTTAAGAGACAATTCTCCATAGCTTTCTCGCATGTCTTATGGGTAAGGCAGTGATTGCTCTTTCTTCTGGACTATCTTTTCAAGAATGATTGCATAGCAAACAGCCTTGGTAGACAGAGATGTGTCACTCTCTCAAGCAAAGTGCAGGCACACTTACCGTCCAGCGTCATAAAGATAATGTCTGCCTCTGGAGCAAATGGCAAACTTACTGTTGAGTAAGTTCAGGGTTCCTCTTGTGCAACATAACGCATTGTATGTGCAGCATCATTTGGTCCAGGCTGTGTCACCCCGTGGGAACTGGGCTCAGGGACTGGTCTAAAATTTATGATATTCTGGTCACCGCTATTTCTGTGAGTAATAAACTGCCCTTCGCCTCTGACCCAGGAGTCTGGTAGAACAGGATCCGTGAAACAGCGGCAGGGTGACTTCTTAGCTTGCGAATAGAACAAAAGCTCTGACCCCCCACAGCTTTGACACTTTCAGAAAACACATTGACAAAAATATGTTCGCCAGGCACTAAATTGTCCTCCACCCTGTTGCCTGTTAATGAGAAGGAAGTAGGGAGGGACTGCAGGCCAAATACTGGGAAAGAGGTTCCAAGACAGCTGCCTGAACCGGGCCTTGCAGGTTGCGACTTTTCTCCAGTACGGGACTTCTTTGCCAGTTTGGTGGTCAGCTTCAAGTTCACTCTATTGTAATAACTAATATTAAGATGTTTCCTCAGGGCAAGAGGCTGAAGCTTCTGTCTCTATCAAATAACAGTTACAAGAACACCCACACGCACTGAGCACGAAAAGAGCGAAGACTGTGACCACTACAGGCAGAAAACAAGAGACTCTACAGACCTTTGGCCGATGCACTTGGGAGCTGTGGGACGCACAACTCTTGCTGGGGAAGAACGGGAGCAGCTGGATCAAATTATGGCTCAGCCCCTCCTACAGTCTACCGTGCAACTGCCGGTCCACTGGACATGACAGTAAAAGGCTCCCAGTTAGTGTTTTTGCAGTAGGAACTGGCTGTGATAAGGGAGTTTTCCCTAAAACCGACAAACTCCCCTGGGAAACCATAATTGAAGCGTTGACTAGTATTCAGGGTCTTACTGGATTGGTTTTACCATAATGATGAAAGTGAGCCACTGTAGATTGAGAAACTGACCCAAAGAAATCTAGATAAATGGTTGCTGTCAGCCCTGCCACCCTGGCAAATTCCCCTGTTCCTAATGTGGAAATCAAGTAAGAACTTAGGAGGTGTTATCTTAGTAATGGGAAATGATGCCCCAGATTAATGTCGATGCCTCAAAGAAAGTTACCACTGTGTGAGCCAAGCCCAAGAAAGGCAGAGGGCACACACCTCATGGCCCCAGCTGGAAATCAGTGTGGCTGTGGCTGCTGAGTCAAGGGGTTCTCAAGGATGAAACAGAGGGCATCAGCCATGAGGACCTCATCATTCCATATAGTACTGGGTAGGCCAAAACCACGGAGTTCGCTCGGTTGAGCTGAGAGCAGCTGCTGCAGTGCTCAAAATGGAGAGTAAACGTGCCTTGCTTACTGGTGTGGAGCCACTCTCTCTTCAGTGCCCTGGATTCATTACCCACCTCTATCTCAGTTACTCTAAGGAGAAGACGATCAGCCATGAGGCTGAGATCTCCTCCTTTCCCCAGGAGTACTGAAGACAATACACACCTGTCTGTATGCAGGAGAACTTCAGGGGAGGAAAGAGTTTCAAATTTTCATGGCTCTGTTGGACACAAGTGCCCAAGTCGCCATCATACCCATTGCCTGGATTGACCTAATGGGTTCTGGGCAAGTTTCAGAGTGGGGCAAGGAAGTTAATGTGATTTTGTCATTGGAACCCTTGAGGCCAATTAAATGTACTATGATTGTGGCTGAACATATAGTTGATGTTGGTGCTTTACATGCATGTACTTGAATGCTCGTAAAGTCCAGAGGAGGGTCTCCTGATCAGAAGAGAAGTGCTCCATAAACACTCAGTATTTCCCCACGGTGCCTACATTGCACTGGGACTTGCCACTAGTGAATGAGTCAGGTTTTAACGTGTGTCTCTACTCCCTGATGTCCAAACCCTTCACTACATAAATGATGTACTGTTTGTTGGCAAGGTAAAAGCCTGAGTCTTGATGACTTGATCACACCTCTGCCAGCAGGGGTGGCTGATAAACCCTGGCAAAATTCAAACCCTGTTCTCTGAGTAAAGTTCCTTGGGACTATGTGGATGGATGCACAAAGCTCAAGTATACCCCTTTCGGAAAGCATGAATTAGCTTCCCCTTGTGGAAAGTGAACACCTGATCCTGAAGTCTTTGTGACCCAGGCTCAATTATTAACAAGTTGAGTAGTACCCAATGAGCCTCACTTTTCAAATGGAAATAGTATATCAAATACTCAGCTGGGTTGGCCCATTAGCATCTTGGATTTACATGAAAACATGGCAGCTGTCTCTTTGAGAGAAACCTCATCTCCCGTCCTACTACTTTGGAAAACTATTTGAAAGTACCTATTAAAGCAGTACATGCAGATATCCTATGACTCAGCAATTTCACCCCTAGGTATATACTAACAGGAATGCATACATGTATATATCAAAAGACATATACACCAGAAGACGTATGTGAGAGTATTCATGGTACAATTATAATAATCAAAGGCTGGAAATAGTTCAAACATATAATGACAGAGTACATAAGCAAATTGTGGTATATTCATACAAAGAAATATTATACAGCTATTAAAATGAATGAATTAAGGCTAGCCTGGGCTCTCTAGTGGTTAAGTTTGGCACACTCTGCTTTGACGGCCCAGGTTTGGTTCCTGGGCATGGAGCTACACCACTCATCTGTCAGTGGCCATGCTGTGATAGTGGCTCATATACAAAATAGAGGAAGATTGGCAATAGATGCTAGCTCAGGGTGAATCTTCCTCCACACACACACAAAAAAGAGTGAATTAAAATTATAAGAACATGAATGAATTTCACACATATGCTTTGAGCAAAACAAATCAGGCACAGAATAATGCATACTATATTATTCCATTTATATAAAGTTCAAAAGAACGCAAAACAATCTATGGTTTTAGAAGTCAGGAGAGTGGTTATCTGTTCACTTTTGCAAAGTTGGGGGCATAGTGACTGGGAGGGAGCTTGATGTTAGTGGCTTTCTGATTTCCTGATCTGGGTGATGGTTACACTGGTGAGTTTGCTTTATGCAAATTCATCAAGCTATTGACTTATAATTTGGACAGTTTTTTCTTTATACTATACTTTAATAAAAGTGAATGTTAAATAATCAAATAATCAGTACCATTCATAATAAAATGCTGAAAAGGCTAGCACAAATACACAAACAAGAACACTACACACTAATCATATTTACTAATACAGAAGCAAGAATCCCAGGTAAAATTGTAACATAGTAGGTCCACCAGTAAAGTAAAAGCAAAACATGCCACAAAGAAGTAGAGTTCATTTCAGGAATTCAAGCATGGTTCAATATATTATCTTCTCTATGCATGCTAAAATACATTTGAAAAAATAAAATATCTACTCTAAATAACAATTCTTAGTAAAACAAAGATAGAAACTCCCTTACTTGAATATCTATATAATAGCAGCAACCAATGTCATACTTCATTGTGAAACAATAAAGGCATTTGCATTTTATCAAGAAAAAGATAAATATGTTTGCCAACACTATTATTGAATACTTTCCCAGAAGTTCCAGACAATGCAATAAAGCAGGAAAACAAATTAAATTAAAACATTGATGAGTTGGAATTAACACTCTCCTTCATTTTATACTGTATTATCATATAAAAAACAAACAAATGAAATAATAAATTTCACCAAGGAAATACTTAATAATATAATAATGCTCAGCATATTGGATATTTAGAAAATATACATTAAAAAATCAGGAAGTATAACACAAAAGCAGATTCCCTCAACTACAGCAAAACATAAATTATAAGAATTTTTAGCAAGAAATATATGGCATCTGTAAGAAAAGTACAAAACTTTTCTGAGGACTGCAGAAGACTACTTGATGAAATGGAGAGAAATGCCATATACGTAAATGAGAAGATACATCTGGTAAAGATTTCCACTATCTCATATTAGTTTAACCTTTAGAGCTATACCAATGAAAATAGTGATATTTCGGAACTTCACAAAATTGTCTCATAATTCAAGTGGAAAAATATACAGGTGAAAATAGTTATGAGAGTTAGGAAATTGAATAAGGATGGATGACTCATGTTACACAACATTAAAATGTGCAATGAGGCTGTGATAATTAAGATAGTGCTGTCCTGGAATAAGAGTTGGCAGACTAATGAAGCATCTCAGATGTCCAGAAATAGATATATATATATATACATATATATACATGTATATGCACATATACACACACACATAAGAATCCAGTTTAAGGGCAGCAAGTGAAATAAGTGGGGAGTGGGAGCTTACCCCCATTATTCCCAACCATAGGCAACCATTCAATCGTGTTCAATGCAGATACTTTGGTTATACATGTTCTTGAGAAATAGGTATTGTCATATTACAGGTCTATTTCAGTTCTTGCTTTGCCCACTCAGCCCTATGATCTTAAAATCTGTGCAAGCTGCTATGTGAAAACCTAGTAGTCCATTATCTGGAACACAAGCACCCCATGGTGTGCATCCACCACATTTTGGCTATTGACTTCCTCAGCAATGTCACCCAGATTGCCTCAACTCCTTACCACCAGACAACTTCTGGTAGAGTCCTGCGACATCAGTCATCTGAGCTAGGAGATCTGAAATCACTTAGAATGGCTGTCTTCTCCTTGACTCTTTTGTTAGTGTTTAGGACTTAGTCTTCTCTTGGCCATGAGTTTCACCTTTTCTAGTGTGAGATCACTCCCCCTGGCAGAGATGAATGTGCGCTGTCTGGAGGCTTGGCCACAGCTTGTGGGAATGGCCTTGCTGTACAGTCTGTGCCTACTGGCTGTGGTGTCTCCCTTGTCTTCTCAGCTGGGCTTTCTGTCCCATTTGTGATCAGCATCCCCACATCCACCTTTACACACTGGAAGGCAAGGTAGGTTTCAGAAAACAAGCTATGTTTTAGCATCAGTCCAGTCAGGATTGGAATCCCAGCTCGGCAACCCACTATCTGGATAGCCTTGACCAAACCATGCAGCCTTCCTAAACCTCAGTTTTTACGTCAGTGAAATGTTAATAATAATGATACCTGGTGCATTAGGGCATGGTGAGGCTTAAATGAGATAGCATATGGAAAGTCTGCGTGCTGTTTTTTGAAACACCAGGCTGGTTTTTGAACACACCTGGCCATAGCTCCAGTGGCGTTTGCCTACAAGACTGTTCCATCCTGGCTCGCTCCCTTACCTCCTTCAAATATTTGCTCAAATCCCACTTTGTCAATGGGTTCTGACCTGATCACCTTAATTAAAATTGCAAACCACCCTTCTCCTACTCTCAACTTTTCTTTTTTTCACAGCACTTTCACCTTCAAAGATGTTAGATATTTATGTTTATGTTTATTGTTAGTCGTCTGTCTCCCCTTGCTAGATCCAGTGAACATCCAGATCTGTGTTTTGTTTACAGATGGATCCTAAGCACGTGGAAATAATGCCTGTTTCCAGGTGGCATGGAGTCTCTACTGAGTAAACATTTGTTGAATAAATAGTTGTATTTAGCAGCATTAAAATAAGAATAGCCCTGAGAGCCTACCTAAGATGTTTTCACGGGCTAGAGAAAGTCCACTTGAGAAAGTCAGTCTTTGGAGAACGTGAACACCGGGCTGAGGTCCGGATCTTCTGTCAGGAGTCTTTGTTCTCAGTCAGCATCTAGGAGACCAGAGGCCCTTGGGGAGAGCTGCCAGGCTGAGTCACCTCTACGTGGAGTAGATACTTAATAAAAGTCTATCAGGTCTATTGGCTGGATTTGGAGACGGCATGATTCGTTAACTTTGAGCACAGGGACAGTTATTCCTTAGGCATCAAGAACTCCATGACCAGATAGGAAATATTCTTGCTCTTGTCCATTGGCCTGACAACTTGGGAAAGAGCTAAACTTTTGTTAAAATTCACCCTGGAAGCTGATCCTTCTGGTAGCTGAAATGAAAATGGAGTGCCCCTTGGAAAGCGCTGCTCAGGAGCCCATATGAGCACAGGAGGAACCCCATCCTCATTTTTCAGTCCAGTGAAATGACCTTGCATCCTCCCCTGGTGCTGGAAGAAGCCTGGTACAGCTTCAGGCCACTGGGGACTTTGGAGGTCAGCTCTACTCAGAAACCCACTGGTCAAGAGAGGCTGGGTGCTGGTGTCTGCGGGTCAGTGGAACAGTCACCTGTGGACTTACTGAAAACAGTATGGAGTGAATGAGTGAGGGGACTGAGGTCTGGGGTCCTACAGACTCACTGCCACCTTGTTCTTCTGTCTCGTGTGCCTCCTCCTCCTCCTTTGCCGTTTTCTCCTCGTCTTCCTTCTCACTCCCTTCACTGCCTTCCTCTCTTCCTTCCTCTGCCTCAGCTCCTCTGCTCTAGAGCAGTGGTCCTCACCTTTTAGTGAACATCACTTGGAAGGCTTATGAAAATGCAGATCATGGGGCCCATCCCTCAGAGTTTCTGATCCAGCGCTGCTGGGCTGAGGCCTGAGAACTTGCATTTCTAACAAGTTCCCAGGCGATGCTGTTGCTGCTGCTGCCCTGGGGTCCGCTCCTGGAGAAGCACTGCTCCACTGCTTGCATCCTCCCTACTCCTCACCTCTCACTGTGTTTCTCTGTCTACCTCTGCCTCCTTGTCTCCTCTCTCTCGCTGTCTTTGTCTCTCCTCTACGTCCTCGCTGACCTCTCTGTCTCTCTGTCTGCTCCTCTGAGGTCACTGATTTCTCTTTTTGTGACTTGGAATCAGGAGCAGGGTGGAGAAGGAAGCCCCAGGTTCCATCACCCAGCATCCTGCTTCCCAGGCTGGAACTCTCTTCTCTGCTTTTCCCTCGATGCTCTTTGCAAGTCCTTGTGCTGAAGCCTGCCTGCTGGCGACAGTGACACCCTGAGAGCCACAGTGGGCACTAAAGCCTCCAGTCCCTCCATATGGCAGGACTTGTGCCTCTGCTCCTCTCTCCCACAGAGAACACCCGGGAATCTTCAAAGACCACAGAAGCCGGGGGAGAGATGAGAGAAAGTGAATCCATTAAAAGGCGTAAAAGCTGACAGTTTCAAAAATAATGATCCGGGTTTCCTCTTATTTAAAACTACCCAGCTGCCCTGCTGCTTTCATTGCTGCCGCAACTGACACTCAGCTACGTTTGGAATTAAAAATACATAAGCGCTTTCTGAAAAAGCTGCTAATTTGAAGGTCATTAGCAGCCCAAAACATATTTCTCTTATTTATAAAAAAGGCATGTAATAAAGCTATTAATATTTACTCTCCTCCCAGAGCTCGGGCATGCTTACTCGCTCCAGTGTAAGAGGCCTGCCTTGTCTTGGCCCCCAGCAATGTGTCCCCCCAGGTGGCCTTCAATTCCTTATACCTGCCCTGTCCCTGACACCTGCATGATGGCCTCCAGCACCCAGAGGACGGAGGAGCCTGTGACTTGCAGTGGACTGAGATGGATGTAAATTGCCATTAGAGCTGTGAAATGGCCCCGTCTTCCAGGGAGAGGGCACTTCCGGCAGTTAAGCGCTGATGGGTTCAGAGGCACTTGGCTCGGTAACGAGGATATTTGGGATAATTTCCCCTGTGGGCTGCAGCTCGTGTCCTCGCTCCCTCTGGTCTGTGTCATAGCAGCCAGGCAGGCCCGCCTCCCCTGGGGCCACTGTGATGGCCGGCATTTGGCCCACCATTCCTGCAGTCTGGAGGGAGCCTTCCACACCTCGCTCAGTGCCCCAGGCTGAGGCTGGCTTGACTTCACACTGCTGTCAACTGCTGTGCCCAGGACTCTTTCTTCGCGTGTGCACCACTCTCTCGCATTTCTCTGTCCCCTGGTGGCTTCCCTGAGCTGGCCCTGCCACACAGCCCCGCCTCCCAACACCTTCTCCTCAGCTGTTTGTTTTATGAGGAAAATTACTAGAAGACCAGTCTGTCAGCAGCTTCCCTGCAAATCCTACTTGCGAAAGGAAGTGGGGGGTGGGGAGAACAGCAGAGGGAAAAGCGATGAGGCTGGGGGCTGTGGTTGCCATAGAAATCTAGAAATGGAACTGACAACTGCAAAGCATTCCACCGAGCAAAGGAGGAGGACGAGAGAGGGCGTGAGGGGCCATAAACACGGTGAGAGGAGCAGCTGATCAATAGGCAGTTACACAAACTGTGTTAGAGGAAGGACGCTGCATAGATGGGGTCCGAGCCTAGGAGTGCAGATCCTGCTAGAGGGCAGGCTGAGATAAGGATGCAATGCAATCCCTGGGCCTAGAACCAGAAAAGCAAGCAGCGCTGAGTCTACAGAAATGCCGCAATGGACACGGAGACCATCCTGACCCCCCTCCACCCTCACCCGGAGCAGTGGAATTGCCAACCTTCTGGTTTGGGCGAGGCAGAAGCCAGTGTTGGCCAGGCGACATTGTGATTTCTTCTGAAAACCTGATGTGTGGCAGAAGGAAATACAGTGGTGTACTCTGGCTTAATTTAGTTTCTTTTCTCTGAGATTTATTCCTTCATTATAAAAAAAAAGTCATTTTGGGCTTACTTAACCAATTTCCTTTCACCGCTCTTATTTCTTCTAATTACATCTGTGAGGCAGGGGATTATGCTTGCTGCTCATTGCGGGCTGGGAAAGGGTCGACTGCCCCGTGGTACGTGGAGTATAATGAATCTTCCTGGGCCCTCAGGAACGCTCTGGGGGTTGGAGGCCGCAGAGGGGGGTTGATGGCTCTGGGAGACAGGGGGAGGGGCAGGTGGCCTCTGGGTCATCAGGGTCATTTCCATCAAGGCCAGGGACAGAGGACCCGGGAGTGAGGGTGCCGGCAGCTGGAGGCTAAGCTTCTCAAGCCGGCCTCTCTCTGGAGCAGGTCTGCTGCTCCCTGTGTGTTGAGGGCAGCTAGGTGCTGACCCAAAATGGCCACCTTGTTCTGCCAGATTCTGTCAGATCCCTCACCGAGGAGGTTAAACCTTCATAAATCGGCCCCCTCAGGACTCCTGCCTCTATGGCAGCACCTCTCACATCGTTTTTGTTTTACTCCTGTATCAGACTGTGAGTGCCGTTAGAGTGAAGACCCTGCCTGGCATTTACAGGCATTCAGCAGAGATTGGTGAAAGAATGAATCAATGAATGCACGAAAGAGTAAATACTTTTTACCTCTTAGACTCCCTTCAAGTCATCATGGCCACCACCCTCCCCTGAGCCACCTGCTTGTATGTCTCTACTTTTCCCTGACTCCCTGTTGGTCCCTGAAGAAGTCCCCATCATTTGCCCTAAGCAGCCAACGAGACAGATTCCATGGTGGCCGACTGTTCCCTTTCTCGCTGCTTTAGTCCAGAACCACAGTCATTTTAACACTGACCGTGAGTCACCTGCATTTCGCCACTCGGTTATAGTCTGAGGGACTTGCTTTGTTTCTCTGTTTCTGTAATATGGATGGTAGTAAGCAGAGTTCTAGTACAATAAGTTTTTCCTGAAACCAGCTGCCAAGAACGACTGTAAAAGACCATTGGCAAGGCCCGCCTGGCAAGGCCGACCAGACAGTCCGGGGATCTGGATTCAGTTGGTGAGGCTTTGAGAAATATTTCAGATTCCTGAACTTTGCCCCAGCCTCCCTAACTCCAGCCACTGGCCCTCCAGCCCACCCCAGGCAGGTTGTATCAAGGTTGGCCTGACTCCAGAGCAGGAGCTCTGAGCCACCAGTTAGACCCGCCTCAGCAAATGCAGGCCCGTGACCATATGCAGCCCTCCACCTGTTTTTGTAAATAAAATCTTATTGGAACACAGCCACACGCGTTCATCTAAATATCATCTATGACTGCTTTCAGGCTACAAGGGCAGAGTTGAATAGTTGTGACAGATACCACATGGCCCACAAGTCTAAAATATTTACTCTCTGGCCCTTTACAGAAAAGTTTTACCATCCCCTGGATTAGATCTGCTGTACTGGAGTCTAGGAGAGATGCTAGATTTTCTTGTTCTCTGTCAGCCACAGGACTCGAAACCACAAACAGTTAACTAAATCTCTGCACCATATGACAGTTTGCAAATAAGACCAAAGGAATGATGTTCATTCAAACGAAATCAGCTGTACAGTATGCCCCCTGGGCCAGACAAGTTAATGCTTGGCAAACTGCCCTCTCTGTGAAACATCGCAGCAGGCGCTGAGCCCCATGGTGGGAAAAAACAATAAAAAAATTGTTAATTGTTAAATTGGATGTCAGAGAGAATATCTTTCAAAGTTGCAGTAGGCACTTTGCTTTGGGAATATATCAGATTGTGAGTAAGGCTGGAGGTCACCAATAGGCAAAGGAGCCCTTCCCCCATTGGGCACAGTGGATGCAAGGCTTGGTGCCATCTGCTCTGTTCTGCAGGGTCACCCATCACCAGGTGCCCTGCTCAGCTCTGCATTTTCCTTTAGCAAAAGCACAAATGAAAGCATGCGAGCAGGGCGATGTAAACACAGCTCTAAAGAGTTGTAGTGAAGGTGGCCCAACCTGGAGCCTGGGGTGTGGTAACTTCAAGAAGAGTCAATGTAATCAATGAGTAGTGTTGGTCCTTTGGTTTCCTTGGTTGGAGGCAACTGATAGCAAAGGGGCACGGATTCAATTATTAGTTCGTTTAGTCAACAGATTTACTGTGTGACCACTGTGCCCCAGGCTTGCAGATTCAGCCATGAATAAGACATGCTCCCTGGTTTGGCGAAGCTCCCAGTCTGGCAGGGCAGGAAACAGACACATAAATGGACCATTATAAAACAGAGTGAACACCATGATGGTGAGAAGCACAGGGAGCTGAGGGGCCTGGGAAGAGAAGCAGCTGACCCAGGTGGGAGGGCTCCGGGATGCCTTCAAGCGGAGCTGAGGCTCAGAGGATGGCCAGGAAGCAGCCTGGTGAGAGGAGACAGGCCAGGGCATATTCCAGCTGGAATTCCAGGTCAAGGGGCAGGGTCCTGGCTGTCAGGGCCAGTGAGCATCTGGGAGGCTCCAAAGCCGGGGTTGGGAAATGCTAAGAAAAGTGAGAAGGATTCATTGGTTTCCAAACTTCCAATCAAGTCCCTCCTTTAAGATTTTTTTTGTCATATTCACATACTAACTATACTATTTATTTACTATTTTTCTTAAAAACAAGACATGGTTTTAGTTGAATAAATTTATTTTAAAAGAAAACTTCATAATATATGTGAAATAATGCATGTATTTTATGTGATAGATACAGTTTTCTCCAGTACACATTAAAATAAAGGTATGACTATTATGATTTTGAAGAATTTGGACACGTACGTCCTAAAACCCTCTTGCCCATCGATGGTACACTCGGCGCTCTTTTGGGAACCCAGCAGGTTGATCTCTGAGGATGGCTTTTTGGTCACAAGAAAATCTCTGAAATGTAATCTACACAGAATTCGAAATATATTATGATGTGCATCCGAAAATAAACAAATAAATGGAAAAAAACCAAAACCAAAAACAAAATAAATAAATAAGACATTTAGTCAGTCAACAAATATCAAGTACCCTCACCTATATAGCACTGCCTTAAATGCACAGATTTCCAACTGTATTAAAGTTGTTACTTCTGAAAAAAAAAAAAAGAAAATCTCTGAACAGTTATTAGCAGAATAAAGCTCCTCATTTTGATAGGACCAGAAATTGGGCTTTAATCCAAAGAAAAAATGTGGTTTAGCACCAGGAAGGACAGGCCCCTGGCCTGTGAGAATGAGAAAGCAATGTGCCTATGCAATGTACTGAAGAAGTTTCCAGAATCCAACTATTGGTCCAATCTGACAGGCAGCCTGGAATCTGCCCAGGAGCGAGGCAAAGCTCGATTCCAGTCTCTGCAAACATGCAGGGTGAAGGGCAGAAATGATTAAGGTGACAGATACATGCAGCTGTGAAGTTCACAAAAACCCCAAATCCACAGAGGGCAAGGGCTGACCTTTATCAGAAGGCAAGAAGACTTTTTACCACAAACCACATGCACTGATTTGCTTCCTATTTTTAGGTCACGTTCCCAAACCCCTAGAAGTAAATTAAACTCACTGATACTGGCCACATTCATTGAGCTCTCCCTAAGAACAGGAACTAGACTGTGTGGTTTCTATGTGGCCCCTTATTCCACCCTCGCAAAAACCTTGTGGAGTAGATAATGTTACCCTCATATCACAGACACGAAGCCTCAGAGTGTACATAGGTCACCTGTGCTGTGCGACAGGACTGGATGGCCAGTAGGAATTCCCAGAAGATGCCTAGCTCAGGTGGCAGTATGCTTGGTGATTTGGAGAACACACTTCAGGCAAATAGCCTGGGTTCAAATCCTGGCTCTTCAGTGTGACATAGAACAAGCTGCTGGAACTTCTCTGAGCCTTACTAGTTGATTCATTCTCAAAATGGATATAATAATACCTGTTGTATAAGTTCTTGGTGTGCCTGGATCATAGCAGGCACCCCCCACCCCAAAAGTAGCAATTGCTATTACCAATTATAAAATTGAATTTGTGATTATTGTTTTTAAGAGCTTCTCAAGTGGCCATAATTCCAGCCCTACCCCAGGAGCACCTCTTCTAATTAGCTGTTAGAAAGGCTCACTTTGAATTCTAAATGTATAACTCTCGCAGCTCTCCCTCTG
The DNA here is from genome assembly GCF_037783145.1 of Equus przewalskii. Lineage (NCBI taxonomy): Eukaryota > Metazoa > Chordata > Mammalia > Perissodactyla > Equidae > Equus > Equus przewalskii. The sequence continues at coordinate 72,279,296 of NC_091845.1, read as the reverse complement.
ACCTGAATCTGATATGGGAGCCCTAATCAGTTTATCTGCCTCTGGAAATCTCACGGCCATGGTCAGAGATCCTCAAGACGTCTGTGATCAAACAGGAGAAGCCCAGTTGGCGTGCCAAATCCCACTGGCCTTGAGAGCCGGGCACTTGTATGCTCTGCCTTCCTGGTCCTGACCTTCCCTAGTGTGTGCTAGGGGGACAGGGCTGGGCTGTCAGTAAGCCCTATTGCTCCAGCAGGGGCTGGGACTCAGAGAGTCAACCCAGAACTACAGTAGTTCAGGAAAAGGTGGGCTAACTGCTCAGATTTGGCACCAGTGGGTTCTGGTCATATAGCTTAGACATGGGACACTTTCTGAGGTCTTCATTTCCTGCCCATGTCCCGTGGGCAGATAGAGCCCTGAGCTCACCTGGAGCTGCCCGCCTGCTCATTCAGCAGACGCCACAGCATCTGAACAGGTAAGGCTGCTGTGCACACTCAGGATTGTGTTCTCAGTAGTAAAGATCCTCTAAGAACAGCCTTGCCTCCTCACCCAGTTTCAGCATTTCCTTCCTGTGTGAATGCTGGGGAAGCCAAGGTTGAGGAGCCTGGTGACAGGCCCAAACATGCACTAAGCTTAGTGCGAAAGCCAAGGGTCCTCCTTGACCCATCTGACCTGTCTTCCTGGCCCATCTGCTGATGGGCAGTCTGCCTCCTTCCCTCCCTTGCCTTTGTGACATATAGTCAGAGAACTGCTGGCTGCCTGTCTCTCGCCATGGTTGAATCCTTGGTCCCCAAGCAGGCTTCTACGTTCCCTTTGACCTGTGGTTTTAGTTCACATAGTTTACATGGCTATGCCACCTTTATGACTCCATGGAATACCCAGGACCCTGCAAAGCCCCTAGAGCCCAGGAGCAGTCTCATGCATGTTGGTTGAATGAATGAGCGGAGTTCTGCTTTGCTATTACCAGGCTCTCCTCCCCATCTCCCTGCCCTAGTTCCTGGGAATCTGGAGTCCTGACCCTGGGCTCTGCCCTATAGCTAGACCCTAACTCTGAAGCATTGATATCCCAGTCCCACTGCCTGCCTGGTTGGTCCTGTTGTCAGGACCTTCCACTCATTAAGATGTCCATGAACTTCCCCTGGACTTCCAAGTGCTGACCCCTACATGCCAGGGTGACTGCCTGTGGCATCTCACTACCATCCCAGCTGAGCCTCTCCCCGTGGCACACCTTCCATTCTCTGTGTCTGAGGCTCTCTTGTCTTATTTCCAGAGGTTATCTCTTTCTTGACCGCAGCTCTCCTAGACTGCTCCTTCCTTCTGGACTTAATCTCCTTGGGCCCGGCCATGCCTTCCCTCCCATAAACATTTGTTATGTGTGGGCTCTCTGCTGGGTTCTGGAGATAGACAGATGAATATGGTCCATTCCTGCCCTCAAGGAGCTCATAGGCTAGAAGGTAAGCCAGCTGTGTTGAATATGATGGAAGTGAGGACAATTATTTAGGAGGTAGAGAAGGAGGTGACTGACTCCACGGACTGGGCCACCCTCACAAGACCTGTGACTTTTGAGCTGGGGCCTGATGGGCTCACAGGCTGGGGAGTGGGAGGGGTCCTAGCACAGGGATAGCCATGAGCACAGACGCAGAGGTGGAAAGGGTCTGGGAAGTTGTTGCCTGGTGGGAAGTCTGGCTGGAGAGGTAGGCATGGGCCTCCCCTCCATGATCAGGAATTTGGGCCTTATCCCATTGGTGGAGGGTAGCCACAGAGGGATGCTGAGTGGGAGAAGGGCCTATGATGCTTCTCGTTCGTTTCTCACCAGACCCTCTCATCGTCTGCTCATCCATTTCATCAGAAGGGAGCGGGCTTGCCTTGTCGCTCTAGCACTGCGACGGCAAGGCCCATGGGTTCAATCACGGCTCTTCGACTATCTGCACAAGAGACTGCGCGAACTAAGTGATTAGATTGTGAGAAAATTGGAAGGTGAGCTCGAGTTCTGCTAGGAACTCCTGTCATTCCTCGTTTCATTCATCCTCCAAACCTGATTAGAATGCCCGCATTTGAAGCTGCACCATCCCTCCAGAGGCACTTCCTGCCTTCTTGGGGCCTGACCCTCTCAATGACCCACCTTCTCTCTTTCTCTCTCCATGGATTTAGCTTTAAAACATGCTCAAGTCCTTCCCACCAAAAAATAATGACCAGAAGGAGCCTCGTCCAGCTACATCATTTTCCTTTTCCCTTTTGAAGTTAAGCTTCTTGGAAGGTTGTGATGGCCTCTCATTCCTCAATCCAGCCAGCATCTTTTGCAACCACCTCTCTGCCGATACTGCCCTTACCAAGTTCACCCCAGAACTCCTGCAATTAAACCCGTGGGCAGTTTACAAACCTCACCTCATATCAGCAATCCTGGGCAGCACTGAGCCCTGCACAGCCGTAGCCTCCCTGGAAGGTTTTCCGTTGGCTCTACCGACACTACAGGCTCCTGACTTTTCCTGCAGCAGCTCTACCCAGATGCCTCTGTGAGCCTTCCTTTGCCTGGACATCTTTTAAATATGGCTGTTCTCAGGGTTCCATGCGGGCCCACTTCTTTCTCCACTCCCATTCTTCCCATGCAGTAAACTCTTCTACTCCTGTGGCTTTAATTACCACCTGGAGAAAGGATGGCTTCCAAATCTATATCATTAGCCCAAATCTCTTTGCTAAATTATAGACCCCTGTATGCAGTGGTCCATGGGCAAATCAAATGCATATTGTCCCCGCAATTTCTTTCTCCTTTCTTATCCCATACGTCAATGAATGATATCAAAATCCACTCAGTTGCCCAAACCAGAAACTTGGGGTGTCATTCTTGACTCCTCCCTCCCTCACCCCGATGACCAATTCACCTTCTGCTGATCTTACCTCTTTCATATTTCTTGAATCAGTCCACTTTCTCCATCTCCACTGCTACTTCATACCTTCATCCACGTCTCCATCATCCTTTGCCTACATTATTGTATCAGCATCCTAACTAGTCTCCCAGAACTGAGGCTAGTAACTCCCAACAACCAACTCCATTTTCCATTTTGTGGCCAAAGTGATTTATATAATTCCCTGCTTCAACCTGCTTTCCATCAATTGCATTCAGAATAATACCCACATTCCTTGTGCCATAGAAGATCCTTCATGACCTAGTCCCTGCCTGCCACCTCCCCAGGTACCCATCGTTGGCATTCTATTCTCCAGCCTTGCTGAACAGTCTGTGATCCCACAAGCATGCCACCTACTTTCTAGCTTTTAAATCTCTGCCCATACTGTTCCCTCCACCTGCAACGCTAGTTCCACCACTAACATCTCCCTTTCCCCAATTTGTTAGGTCCTTTCACTCCTCAGGTTCCAGTTTAGCAGTCTCCTTCAGGGATGCCTTCTCTGACCCCCAGGACAATGGCAGTGCCCTTCTCAGGGCTCCCAAAGCCCTCTTGACTTCCCTGCTGAAGTTATGTACAAAGTTGAGTTCTGCTCTAAAGATTGTAGCTGAAACTTGTCATCTGTCATTGTATTCTGTGTCAAAAAGCCATTTCCAGAGCTACGGAGTTCCTACGTTACATGAAAATATGAATTTCAAGACAAGAAAAGGAAATTAAAGTCTTCTTGGAGAGAAGAGAACTTCTTTCTTTTAGGAGAATGCAATAGCATGGGCTCAGTATCTTAGCACCTTGGAAGTGGCTTATTTGCCTGTAATTTTGTTTTGTTCAACTTTTTTTACTTCGGGCAAGTGGGTGGCTACAGGAAATCTTGGAGTGAGGATGGCTTTAGGAAGGTGAAACAGTCCTTGGAAGAGAGTCTTAGTGTACAGGGAGTGGGAAAGATACAGATGAAGTTTCCCTGGCCAGGGAAGTCCTGCCCGTCCTCTCTGCCCAACCGAGGTCAACCTGGCAGGACAGTGGCCCTGGTTCTGCTTTCAGAAGGATGTGCTGCTCACTGCCCTTGCATTTTGCCTCTATTGCACCGGGGACAGTGCTGCTTTCATTCTGCATCTCGGGGACTTTGCAAGTGACTGACACTTGGTGGGATGCTGCTTTCCCGGCCAGCGCTCTGGGGAAGACTGTGACATCGTATTAAAGATGCAGAGGGGGGTGAAAAGGAGTGTGTTAAGCTTCACAAAACTAAAATTAGAATAGCTTACAATTGATGGCAGTTAAGAGTGAGAAAGATTCCAACTAAACCCCTGGGGATTAATTTCCTTAAAAGCATGCTGTCTAAGGTCATGGACTTCTGTAGGTGAAATAATGACATGTTAAACTTTCTCAACTCAAACTTATTTAAATCACCAAATATGTATTGAGTGCCTTCCATGTGGTAGGCAGTATGTTGGGTGCTGGGTACAGAGGTGAATATGGCATGACCTGTGTCCACTCCCACTCTGGGGATCACCAGAAGGTTGTGGGTGGGAATGCTGTGTGCAAGCCATGACTCCCAGCAACACAGGAACCCATCAAGGTTGTGTGTAACAGGTCAGCCTGGGAGGGATGCAGGGGTGGGGATAAAGGAGCAGAAGCCTCTCCTTTTCTCTCAGGCGTGTGATAGAGGTTCATCCACCACTGCCCAAGGGTATCCATCCCACTCACCCTTGAGCAGGGTCTGCAGAACACGTGGAGTCCCCCCCAACCACCACCAGGGCAGGCACTCTCCCAGAGGGACTGGGGGTTTGTGCTCGGTCCTCTGTGCACCTGTTCTCATTTGGAAATTGCTGGTCTCAGGAGACTCCCTGGTGGCGAACACCCTCGCCACTTGACCTCAATCAACTTGAACAACCTTCCAGTGTGATCCAGCCAGCCCCTCCCCGTTTTGATGACCTTTCTCTGAGCTCTGTAATTCTCCTCTACCAGCCCCGCCCCTCCAGCCCCATTGATACCTTGGGCAATACAAAACCTCTGGCTGCTTTTGAAAATGACCCTGTAACTTCTGTATGAACTGCAAGGCATCTCGATGAATGGGGGTAGGGGGGCCTAATCACGCCCTTAGTTGGTGCCAGAGCCATTATTTCTGAAATGATAGTGAAGTTCCCAGAATAGCCCACAAAGGCCTTTTTAGAACAAAACGTGTTGTTGGAATCTTGCATCTTTAACTAATATTTTGGAGATTCTCATCCCCCTGCCTGATGTTTCACTCTTCCTGCCCCTCCCCCATATTCCTGAAGTTCTATTCCTCAATCCTCACTAGCTTCTGTTCTCTTCACAAATGTGTGGTCAAGGATAACTTCCGGTCCTTGCTTGATTTCAATTATCTTAGGGGGCCTCAGTGAGGGCCCAGTGACCTAGCTCTACCCATAACTTTGGGGGCGGGCATAGGGAGGTGGTAGGAGGGAAGAGGCATATGATTTTAGTAGTATATGTATCTATTTGGCATCTGTGAGCTTTACTGATCTCCAGATGATACAATAAACACATGCTCTGTAGATGTATTTACTCTCTTTCATTCCTATCTTTGAGTGTTGGAGAGGGGCAGCAAGAGAGCACAGAGAGATGGGTCATAATCTCCAAGGCTTTCCCACAGATCACCTCCATTCCCATAACTCCTGGCCCAGGAACATTAATTAAACATCTCCCACCTGTCTCCTGTGCAGTCCCCACCCACCTGGCTCTTGGTGGCTGCAGGTGTGCCTGGCAGAGGCCCCTTTCTGTGAGCCATACCCTGGGTTGCACAGCATGGCCGTAGATCCCACCTCTTTAGTCTGGCTCACAGGGCCAGAGGCCACTGACCACTGTGCAAGGAGTTTTTAAGAAAGGATCTGAATTGGACTTAATCTTCTGCCATATGATAAGGTAGCATATCTAACTGAAATGCAGAGGCCTGGGGGCTCTCTGCCAGGGAGCATTCTCCCCAGGGAGCTCTTTTGAAGGCGTAAGTAAGGTCCCCTGTCACGAAAGTACCAGCGGGCACAGATACCTCTGTGCAGGGGACCAGCCTCTCCCATCGCTTCATGCCGGAGAGCCTGAGGGGTCATCCCCCTCTCTCTGGGTAGCTCAAGAACCTCAAGGACTGTCATTCCTTAGTCAAGGGCTTTACAGCCATTATCACGAATTCCAGGAAGGCAGGTTAGTGCAGTGAAGGTGCTCAGAGTGGTTCCTGGACCAGCAGCACCAGCACCCTCTGGCAACTTGCGGGAAGTACAAATTTTCAGATTCCACTCCAGATCGACTGAATCAGAAGACCTAGAGGTGGGGCCCAACAATCTGTTTTAACACGCCCTCCACGTGATGCTAATGCGTGCTCAAGTGTGAGACCCACTGGGATAATGGTTAAGAGCACGGAGTGAGACTGCCTGGGTCAAAATCCCGCCTCCACCATTGTGTGATCTAGGAAAGGTCTCTGCCTCTCAGTTTCCTCATCTGAAGATAGAGTATCTGCTACTCTTCACAAGAGAATGCTGAGGAAGAGAGCTGATACACGTAAAGTACTAGAACGTGCGTGGCATAGAGATCCTGCTCAGGAATGTTAGTCTTCATCAAGGGTAGTTCTTACTGTCTGGTTATACACTGAGGAAATGAGGCTCAGAGAGGTTAATGATGGCCCCGTGTTACAGAGGGAAAACAGGATGTCTCACTCCCTAAAGACACACTGCATTTTGGGGTGTGGAGGTGGGGAAGCCTGGCCTGTGAAGCTGAGCCAGGCATCTGCAGGGCAAGTCGAAAGCTTGGTCATACCCCTCCTCCTGAGAACTGCCTGGGGGGCCCTGGCCTCTGCTTTGCCGACCCCTCATTCTTTCTTTCCCCTGTGCACTCTGGGTCCTTTCTCTCTCTCTTCTTTGTGGAATCTTATGGCAGAAGGAAACCAAAGGGTGTGACATGACCTTCACCTTGACCTTGCTTTGCTCACAGCCAGAAGGTGGGCTGGCATTGGTGGAGGTGCAGCCAGGATTTTGGGTTAAGAATGCTGCCTGAGGAATTTGGTGACAAATTAAAATTCATTCCTGTGGAAAATTGAGAGTAGATTAGCTGAATTGCAGGCTTGTAAGACACTTCATGGATTGAGGTCTTTGGGGTAATTAGCAAATTGTGCGTGGGATTGGTAAGCTATTAACAAGGGGAAGTTTTCTATTCTACCCACTATGTGGCTGGATTGGAGCCCTTTGCAACCATATGGGAATCTGCTAAGTCTGTCCATCTCTTCCATCCCCTAAGGGTTACGCACAAGGGGGGGTGCTTCAAGATGGGGCTCCCCTACACTGGAGCTGTACCCCTAGGCCTATGAGCCTCTTAGAAAAGGCTTCAGAAGGTGAGGACCTCCCCAAGGACAAAGTTACCTACAACTAGGGAAAAAAACTCATCTCACCTTAAATCTTATTAAATTATCTGTGTGGGAACTGGAGCTCCTTTCACTGCCTCACACCCCTCCTCTCCAACTGCATGTTCACAGACACACCACAAGCGCGCAGTCTGAAATACTCTCAGTGGCTTTTACAAAACTGACCCGGATGTGAACTTCTCAAGTGCACAGTGTAAACTGAAATCAGGGCTGATCGTGCACTATTGGCGATTATGTTTATTTGCCACTGATTTCTTAAGTTGCACGTTTGAGGGCTCAGAGCCTCGTATTTATTCAGTTCTTCCTTTGAGTCCCCTCACTGAGTGTGATTCTAACATATTCTGCTTCTCGGGAGCCGCAGGGTCCGGGATGTCCCATATCAGGTCCTTCTCATATCGGCGGGAGAAGGACGGCTGTTAAGGACTCTCCCGTAATGTGGGGAAGACCCAGTGGGATTCGAGAACACACACTCCGACACCATGCTATGTAAACCCAGACATGCTTCTGCTCATTTTAATTAGACAGATAAAATTAGCAAGGAGATTAAGGTAAAAGGAGAAATTAAAAATATTTAAATGTTAGGTGGAATTTACAAAAGTGAATTGAACAATGAGGTACAAGAAGGAATGCAGAGAAACACAGACACATTTGAAACATTCGTCGGATGCCACGCGGCTGAAGCCAGTCCACAGATAAGGTCAGAAGAATTCTCCCTCGCCACCTGTTGAATCGCAGATTCCAGGCATGGGGAAGAACATCCTCCAGAAACACTTTCCTTCTCCCTCGCTTCAGATGTTACCGAGAATAATTCATCAGTCAGTATCATTCTAGAATAGCCCACACTGCATCCAATTCAAACCACTCACCTGTTTCCTGTCTGAATTTGCAAGCTCTTAAGAGTATTTCCCCCACTTTCATTTTATTTTTCTCCCTACCGCCTCTCCCCATTGAGCCAATAGGCCAACTGGGCCCAGCAGAAAACCAAACCATCACGTCCCGGCCCCTTTGGATTTTCCAGGGGCAAAGATTTCCAGTTCTTTCTTGTTTGCATCTGTTACGAACAAGCACAGTCATTTTATAACGCAGACATACATTGGCGTGCTCTCGCACATGGAAACAGGTTTTTTCTTTTTTGTTTTTTTTTTCCCCAATTTGTGGTTTCTTTTTCCTTTTTGCAGAAAATGCAAACAAAAGAAAAACAAGGTTTTCAATTGAAGGTACATCTCTTCTTCAATATGAAGACATTAATTGAATTGGTTGGATCCCCCATGCAGTGGTCAGCAAAGTCCTTTGGCAACTGACAGAACGACATCTGGAGACTCAGGAGCTGGGGTTTTTTTGAAGAAACTTCCCTACACAAGTCGGGAGCAAAAGGGAAATGGATGTGGGAGAAGGGAGGGGACTCTTGGGGAGGAGTACAAAAGGAGAAAAGAAAAGAATGTCATTGGTGAGGAAGAAAATGGAAAACGGCTTCTGTTTCTTCCCTCTACCTCCTTCCCTTTCTTCCTGTGGATGGACGACTCCAGCCCACAGAGGCTGGGAGCTGAGTTCACTCTTGGTCCCCCGATGCATCTTGTTTTGTCTTCACTTCTGTTGAACATCAGCTTTTTGTATTTTTATTATTGTATATTTGGTTTCCCACGGCATCTGAGACATGCTTCTGTCACCGAGAAATGAAAGTGGCCCGTTAGGAATAGGTCCAGTTTATTCTTCACTGATGTAATGCATTTCTCAGCTGAGAAGCCAGTCTTTCCAGAACATTCCACAGTGGTCAACCTCTGGTTCCTTAATCCTGGTCCTTTTCCTTCCTCTCCTCCCCCAAGAGAACGAGAGTTCTCATGCCATTGCCGTTGGTGACTGATTCATCTGGACCCTCATAGAATGAATGCTGTTCAGGATCTTCTTCTGATGACCTGCCAAGGTGACCCCTATTCTCAGGAGGTCTCTAGGAGGGAAAAAGCCACAAAAGAAGGCATTTTAGTGTTAGGGCACCTTTTCACAGATCAAAAGTCATCATAGAAGGCGAGCTCCTGATAATAGTTGGGTAGACAAATAAAAACGGTTTAAAATTCAATGAGCCCAGGTTCATCCGAGTCTTCGGCAAATACCTAACTAGGTACTTTCTTGTTCAGTCTCACTTTGCCCATGGCACTTGTCTCCAATGCCCCCTCCAACTTAGACAACCCTGGATGTGCTGTGCCTTGCTCCTCTCCTATGGCTTCTGGAGCAGCCCCTTCGTTTTATCCATGACACTCTGGGGGACTGGAACTTTCCTCTGCTGCTTTTTTTTTTTTTTTTTTTTAACACTTGAAGTATATACTGTATGGGGCTTCAGTTATTCTGTGAAGCTTTCTGCCTAAATTAGTGATCACCCACTGAGATTGAAAAGATGTGGGGTTTGCCTGCTTTTCTGATGTTTTTCCCCTGAGTTTCCATTTTCTGCCTCTGTTTGAATTTTAATGTCATGAATTTTTAAGAATGGTGATCTCAAAATAACTTTCAAATATCTGCCCAAGCAGGAATCTAAGGAATATGTTTAGGACAGGGGTTGGAATTAGATTAATCTTTGAGCTATGAGTCTTAATATGAACAGGTTCATGGCTTGTATTTGACTTCAGTGAAACCCATGCACTTCTCCTTAGTTAATAATAACAGTATATGGCATTGCTTGAACACTTCCCACCTGCTGTATACTAGCTTATTTATACTGATGGAAGCATTTCATAAAAATTGACAAACCACTAAGTCAATGATGATGATTTACCAGCAATCATTTCTCGTGTGCATCCTGTAGGCAGGCAACAGGCCAGTGCTTTACATGTGTTATTTCATTTACCTCTCACCACAAACCGATGAGATGGACACTTTTATAATCTGCACATTTATAGACAAGGCAAGTAGAGCTCAGAGAAGTTAAGTAATGTGCTCAAGATCACACAGCAAGTGGTGGAACTGGGGTTCAAATTCAAGACTGCCTGGCTCTCAGCCATCCTGCAGGGCTGCTCTCAGAACTCCTCTAAGATCCTAATGTATCCCCTCAAATCCCCCCGTCCCCAGCACAGTAGGTCACTTTGTACACTGTGCACCAGACCCACGAAGAGAACCCTGTGCTGGACTTCCACCCTCAATGCCTTGGCCCTCCTGATCCCCCTTCTTTCAGCTGGTGGTCAGTCCCCCACAGGCTATGGCTGCTTTACATAGTCAAATTGCCCATGTGTTTTTAGCAAACACTTTTGAGAGGCAGAGCTGAATTCTGAATTCACAAATTGTCCCGCAATCTATTTTATTTTGTTGTTCATGTTGTTTTATCTCTTAGGAAACAAGCTAAATTGCTCCAACAGCGTATGGACATTTTTTACTTTGAACTAAATCCCTTAATTTTCAGCTTCACTTTCCTTTTAGTCCTCTCCTTGTTCTTTTTCACGTGACTATTCCTGGACCGAGGGAATGACTCCACTCGATGTCCTCATTTTGGGGGGGGTCAGGGGATGACGGCCCCCGTACTCAGCCATGTCACAGTGGGAAAGCAGGAGCAGCCCCATCTTCGTGAACACCCACTCTGCCCCTGAACCCAGGCTTTCCATCATCTAGGGCATCCACTTTAGCTCTTCTGGATGGGGAAGCTGATTTTCCACTAGGATGTGATTCTTTTTTATTTTTTATTTTTGGTGTCTGACAATAACTCATAATGGCAGGGACTGTCCTTTTTAGGCATCACCAGGAAATAAACCTGGATTTAAACAAATGAATTCTGAAGTTTAGTGGCTCCTAAGGCTTGGTTCACAGTCAAACCATCTTCCTGGAGAAAGTGGAGGTTCCATCATTTCTGGCAAGAATAAACCTCAGAGAGGTGGAGCTGGGCTCCAGGAAGACTGACGGCAAAGCAGGAGTCTAGGACAAAAGGCCGAGGGTCAAGAAGCTTCTCCTCTGGGACTCAACTGCTGGGGGAGGATGACCACCCCTCTCCCCTGGGACTCAGCAACTGTCCCACCCAGGAGGGAATTCCAGCACCTAGCACTGTGCCTGACACAAAAGAGGTGATCAATAAGAGTTTGTCAACTGCCTGGCGGATTGACCAATCGTCTACTCTGGGAAATGTGTGGTACAGGCCACCAACTCGATGCTGTCAGTCCGTGTTGTAGCCTGGGCAGCCAGTGAGGTCCCCTCTGGGGCGGGGGAGGGTGTATTCAAAATTTGACCCTTGCCAACTTCAGCCCAGTAGTTTCCAAACTTTGCTGCCCGTTAGAATCACCTGGGGAGCTTTGAAACATCCCAATGTCCAGGTCTCACCACATACCAAATAAATCAGAATATCTGGGTGTGGCCATCAGACATCGGTATTTTTAGAAGATTCCCGGGTCATTCCAGGGTGCAGCAAATTATAGGCACCACTGTGGCCATGGGTGGACTGGAAGAAGGAAATGGAACTGGCCACCAGGAAAGCTGGCTCTCGCCCCGGCTTTGTTCCTTACGAGCACCGAATCTCCAGGCACTAACTTCACTACCTTCTGAATCTGCACAGTGGAGGGGTGGCACTAATAAATATGTCCCAGGCTACAGTCCCACAAAACCCTGGCCCTCAAAAATATGGTTCCATGGTATTTAATATTTTTAAATGGGTTTCTTTATTTCAGGATTTCTCATGGCCTTTACAATGCTAATATGTGTAGTGAATCTCCAAGAGAGTGATAAAGTGCTCAGTATTTCCCAAATTTATTTGACCGTGGGACCTTTTTTCCAAGGAGAACCTATTAACATTTCCCAGAACTGGCCTACTCAGAACATTCTTGGGGAAATGATGGACTACATGGATCTTTAAGACACTTTCTGGCTCTCATCTTATTTGAATAATTTTAGTTTTTGTATTCCTCCACACTCCTGTGGGAGCTGCAGACTGGTAAATAATTTGTGGGGGATGGAATTGTATGCTTATTTATAAGTGCTGTCTATGAACGCATACAAGCTCCCTACACATCTGAGATTGTTGCTGAATCAGTGCGATGTGTCTTCCTGCTATGCTGTTTAAAGTGCTGGCTGGCTGTGTTCTTTCCATCTGGATGCTCTCTTTGATGGGTTGAGTTTAAAAACTTAAACGGAGGAGAGACTCTTGGTGATTAGGCAAATGACATATGGCTCTGACTTTGAAGAGCTCTCACTGGGGCCCAGAATGGATCCCAGTCTCCCCACTCCAGCCCCAGCTGCCCCCTCCATCTTTCCGTGGTGCTCCTCCACCAGCCTGGTTCTGTACAGAGGCAGAGCTCTGGGGTTTAGGCCAGAAATCAGGACTCAGACCACGGTCAACAGCAGAGAAGGAGCCTTGACCTCCACCCATGAACTAGACATTCTCATCACTTACTCTGATGTCATCTGGGTGACCAGCTGGAGGGAGGTGAAGCCGGCGGTGAGGAAGCTGTCCCTGTACTGGACCATTTTGATGGCACTGAGCCAGTCATCCACGGTGGTAAAGGCCGTGAAGTCTGGGATGGAGCGGTCTAGCAGGGGCTGGGAAGGCCTGCGAGACAGAGAGGAGGAGGTGACCCCACAGCTGCAATGTGGGTGGGTAGAGCCACACTCTGAGTGGCCGGTAGACGTCACGGAGAACAGCATCCCCAGCAGGAGGAGGATTATGGGGGAGCCTGGCACTGACCCTTCCTTCCTTCCAGAATCCTGAATTGGCATGGCTTCTCAAGGCCAGGTGGCTAGTCCCCCAGCCTCTGGGCCCTGCCACAGTCATCAGTCAGTCAGACAGGCATGCTGACACAGCATGCAGTCTGAAGGAAAGGGAAGGCCCACAACTCCTTTGTAAACGAAATCTAAGAGCTTCACCATCCAAAGATATGATCTTTTAAAAAATATATGCAGTTCACTAAAACCTCCCCAAATCTATTGGTAACGTGTTTTTTTTTTTTTTCCTGGTTCCAACCTGTTACTTGAAAAAAAATGGAAAAGAGGAGCCCACCACTGACCTTGTTTGGCACATTCTCAAAGCTGATACCCAGGTACCCAATCCAGAAACCAGGAGGCCATCTTGACGTCTCCCTCACCTTCGACACCCAGGCCCAATCCTTCACCAGTCCTAAAGATGTGCCCTCCAAAATCTCTCACTCATCCACTTCTTTGCACACCAGCACCGTGATTTAAGACACGACCTTCTCTCTCATGATCACTGCAACATTCTCCCTACCCATCTTTCTTCAGGCGTGCTTGCTGCCCTCGATACAAGGTTCCCACTGTAGCCTGATGCTCTTTTAAAAATGCAAATGTGATCATGTCAATAACCCCTATCCTTTCCTGACCCTGACTCACATCACACCCTTCAATGGGTGTTCACTGTTCTGAAAACCAAGCTCCAAATTCTTAGCAGGGCCTCAAGGCTCTGAGAATATGGTCCTTACCCACTTCACCAGTCTTAGCCCCCACCCAGTGCCCTCACAAACTGCTCTTCCAACACACTGGCCCGGTCCTTTCCACCCTTGGCCCTCTGGCGCATGCTGCATTCTTGGCCTGGAACCCTTGACCCTCTACTCCCATCTCCCTTCCATTCAGTTAATGCATCTTTGCCCTTCAGCTCTCAGCTGAAATAATGCTCATCAGGGATGGCCACTCTGACACCAGACTCAAGGATATGTTCTCCAAGCCCCATGCACCTCCTTGCCATGCGGCGACCAAGGTCTCAATTTTGCATTTCTTTGGATGATCATCTGATTAGTGTTTGCCACTCTTCAACAGTTCTAAGCTCCATGAGGGCAGGGACCATGTCTATCTTGTTCATCCTCTGTCAGCAATGGGCACAGTGCTTGGCACATAAGAACCCAATAAACTTCGGTGAAAGGATGAATTAACAAGTGAGTTAACACTGCAAGTGTAGATGAGTAATGTACAGCTGACAGTGCTGACTCTAGCTGACAGTTGTTGTGCATTTGCTCATAAAAAATCGAATTGCCTTGTATTTCTCTGTCCCGCAGCAGTCAGGGCCCTTATTTGCTAATATGTTGGCCAAGGTTCCAGTATGTAACTCTACCTGCCTAGGGAACTGGTGTGGTTAACTGAAAGGGTGTCTTCTGGAAACAGATCTCCCAGAAGTAGGGCCTCATACCACACAGATTAGACACAGCTCCACTACTACGGAGCCCAGTGCCCAGTCCATATGAAGCCAAAGGAAGGTGGAGATCCAGACAGGTATCTCAACATCTGTCTACAGCCCATGCTGGAGGCAGGGAATATTTTAGAGAGATGGAAGAGAAAAAAGAAGGGAAGGGTCTTAGAACTTCCTCCATTAGTGGATAAGCTCAGCTACCTCACCCTTGCTCTCAACAGACCAAAAGGCTAGCAGCCTTGCTATCAGCCCTGCCCCTGACCTTGAGACCACCCATGCTTAGGAACTACCCTGTTCCACCAGACTCACACGGCGGTGATGGTTGCCACAGTCTTAAGACTTGCCGGGTTCCGGATCATCTTGTCCAGGGTGTTGACAATCTCCGCAAAGCGGGGCCGGCTGTTACGGTCTTTCTGCCAACAGTCCAGCATGAGCTGATGTAGAGCAGCTGGGCAGTCCATGGGTGGGGGTAGACGGTAGTCCTGCTCAATGGCATTGATGACCTGCAGTAACACACCACCAGAGCAGGTGTGACTGAGTGATGAGCCACCAGCCAGTCATTCTCAAATTAGTCCTGGAAAATGGAGCCTTCCTGACGCAGGTGTCCTCATTCTGTGCTCACATACCCGACTGTGATGGGTTTTATGTGTACTTGCCTTTTCCCCCCTAGAATGTGGGCTCCTAGAAAGCAGGGCCAACATCTTATTTTCCCATTGTGTCCCCAGAACCTGGCGCAGAGCCTGATACACACTTGATCTCTGTGAATGTTTATTGAAGAATGAGCCAGTGGATGGCTTCAGCTTCCCCTCTCTTTAAGAGCACATCAGGCCCAATTCTGCATCACTGGCAGCTGGTGTCACCAGAGGAGATGAAACAATGGCACACAGAAAACCTAGTGAACCCACTATTTATAGAGGACACCCACCAAAGCCTGTGGTGGCCTCATCCTTTCACCGCTAAGGGAAGAGAAAGAGAGGAAAGAATCAGCATTTGATGGAGAACCTACTCCATGCCAGGGACCCTCCAATGCTCCCAGGCATTATTTGTCTTAATCTTCATGAGGCAGTAACAGGAATTGGGTTAAAGATAATTTGGTCAAACAACTGGCTCAGTACAATGACAATGGTCAAAATTACAAGGTAATCCAAAATGAATATCTTCAATCAGGTTTTGGTAATTTTCACAGACTCCAGGGGATAATTTTGTAAAGATTTTAGGATCTTTCAGTACTTTTGTCTATTTTTCAGTTTGTTGTAAGAGTTTTTTACTGTTTACCTCTTAATTTCCAATTCATTTAAATCAACTATGTCTGCTCTGTGCCTTTTGTAATAGCAAAAATAATTGTAAACGACCCAGTGCTGAATCTGAATGTATTATGGTGCACTCATAACACAATGGAAGGCCTGGGATATAACGCAGGTCTTAAAGTGATGCTGTAAAAATGTGCCTATTGAAACGGAAAAATACTCACATTGTAAAATTAGGCAAAAGAGCAGGCTGCATAACTGCAGGTACGGTATAATCTTGCTTTTGTAAAAAACAAAAATCAAATCAAAACAAAAAACAATAATTATACACACACATAGAAAAGACCTTGGAAGGATATATACTGTGGAGTTAATGGCGGCTGCCTCTGGGCAGGTAGAAACATGAATACTCTTTAGGTTCTTCTTGTTGTTTGTTTGTATGTTTATTTTCTACAATAATTATGCATTGATTTTATATTAAACAGTTAAAGCACTTAAACAACAAAGGAAATAATTTCGAGTTCCGGGATTTTCAGGCGTTTTTGCCTCTACTTTCAAAAATATCAGGTTCATTTCAACTGATTATTCTTGCTTTTTTTCACTTTGTAAATGGGTCAGAAAGTGAATATTTTCAATCAGTTCATATTTTTACAAATTCTATACACAGTATATGGGACATGAGATGGGGCATGAGATAATATAATAAACTGAAGTCATTAGAGATAATCAAGGTGTATTATTCCTTCTATTCAATGCAGCAGAAAAACAAATAAGCATACAAACCATACCAAGATTATCAGTAAATAAAAAAACAGTGAATAGGAACACTCACTTTTGAATATGTTGCACCACTGATAAATTTTTATCTCTGCCCAACTGCTGTCAATCAGTTGTCAATCATCTGCTACCCTCTCAGGAGGGCTTTCTAGTCCCATTTTCCTCACAAGGAAATGCAGGCACAGGAAGTGGAGTCACTTGCCTGAGGGCACACAGCTAGTAATGATAGGGCTGGGAATGAATCACGGGGGTCCGATTTTCAGTTTTGAATACCTTGAAGTCCACCCAGGCTTCTGTGGGATCGCCATGGTAAGCTCAGCCTGGAGAACAGTCCTTGGAGCTGTTTGATAACTTCATGGCAGGAAACAGGCATATGGACCGAAACCAAGTAAGCCATGAGGATGAGCAGCTGGGCATCGTTCCCATCAGCCTGGCTCATCAACCAGCACCCTTTTCCAGCTCCTCCCAGGCAGCCACATTGAGGGGCCTGTCAGAGTCCCCACTCACTGCAGAGGCAAGTGGGATTACCCATGGAATGGACCCACGAGCTCTTTCTCGGTTGCCTAAAAGATAAGCCAGGTGGGGCCAGCAGGAGGGTTAGCGTCTAAGTTCCTCTAGGGGCCCCTCTAAATCTTCCAGGGCAGGGCAGCTCATGTTCTCCTAAACTGCTGGCATCTCTGCTCAAATTGTTAGATGTCAGAGCCCAAAATACTAATTTTCCCCACTGACAAGATTACTCTCCCATATGCCATAACAGGAAGGAGCACTGGAGTTAAGGCCTTTTTGCGGGGGCAGCTCTGTGGTGTGACCAGCTGACCCAAGCACCCCTGGCAGAGCTTCAAGAGACTGGGGTCCCCATGCATGTGCTGAATCTTCTGCTTCTGAGTTCTAGACTGAATGCTACTTAGCTACTTTCCCCTTGTCTCCTCGGCATGCCACCTCATGGGAATTTTTGGAAGACTCTCCTAACATTTGCTTTTGTATTTCCTCTGTTTGTTTGGTGTTCTGACTTTCTTTTTAAGAAGACATCAAAGAGCCACTGATGCCTCCTCCCTGCAGGTGAGCCAGGAGCGCAGATCTACAGGCTATGTTGGTGATGATGTGGCAATGTGATTAGGGGCACAGACCTTGGAGGCCTGGGTTCAAGTCCTAGCTCCACTTCTTATTAGCTCCAGAACCCTGGGAGAGTCCCTTGACTTCTTGAAACTGCACACATGGGGTTGTTAAAAAGATTAAATGACACAGTGAGGTGAAGCATGTTGAACATCACATAGGTGAGTAGTAGAAAGAATCTCTGCATCCCATGGAGACTGTCATTTCCGCCAGGTCTATTACAGCAGATGTCTTCTCTGCAAAGAGGGCTGCTGTTCTGCTGCTGGTCATGTGGAAGTCCAAGAAGATAGTGTTTGAAAAGCACCGAGCACATAGTGGGGACTCAGTCAATGCCACATCCCTATTTCTCACCTTTCAAGGTAGAGCATGGAAACCCCATCTCAAGCTCACATTTACAAAATGGGACTTTATTCCATTTTCTATTTCTTCTAGATAATTTTGTTGTTATTGCTTGAGTTGATACTCTGAATGCACATATGAACAAAGAAAGCCTTTACCCTCCACTCCAAAGGAGAATATCCCCAGGTCATTAATTGATGCGCGGGTAGCCCTTATTTACTCTAGTCTTTCACTGAAGTGCTATGCCTTTGGAGAATTTTATTCTATTTTTAAGGATCTGAGTGTTGTCCAAATTTTCTGAGTACATATAACTTATAATCAAATTAAAATATTATTTCAAAAAAAGAATTGTGGTCCTCTAATGGGGCTTTGGGATCATTCTCTGTCACACTTGCCTTGCTAGCAGGTGTGGAAAACAGGGAGGAGAGATGGAGAAACACCTTCAGTCTATCCGTCTGATGGCTCAAAACACAAGTGACCATGTTTGAATTGTGTGGAAAGATATGGCCCAAGGCTGGGGGCCTTTGGTGTCCTACTGAGCAGAGTTGAAAACTGGAGTGAGTCCTGGGCCCCTTTCCTTGGTCCGTCACAGGATGAGATAAATGGATGTTGAAAAGATTTGAGATTAGAAGGAGATCAGATGGTGTTTCCAGAGAGCAGGTGAGAGTGAGGGTGCAGGCTGTGGGAGAGCTAGTCTTGGCAACTGTCCCAGAGCAGACTGCGGGCTTGCTTTCAACAGTCTGCAGCAACTCTTTGGGCCATCCCAAAGGCCCTGGGGCGTAAGGGGGCAGGGACTGGGTCAATGAGGGGCTGGTTTTGCTCACTTGTACCCAGAGATGGCAGGTGTGGAGTTTGGGTGTGGACCAGGTGCAGGTGGTCTGACCCAGGTGCCTCAGGCTCCTGGTGAGGTACTGGAGCTCTGCTGGAAATTCAGCAGGGCCCCTCCTCCTGCCCTCACATCCTCAGCGGGGGGGCTCCTGGCTGTCCCCAGACATTCATTTCCCATTAGCGAGTTGGGCAGCGGGTGGTGCCTACTCGACCTTCCATGCAGGAGAGTGAAGTAGAGCTCTGAGTGGCGGAGGAACCAGGGCAGAGGGGGTTAAGTTGAGCTCTGATGTTTCAATAAAACCTCGGCTCCTCTCCACAGACACTGCCACTCTCATTATCTCTGTCAATCAGATCCAAGCGGCAGAACTTCCAAGTTCTCTCTCTGGCTGACAAACTCTCTGTACATGTTCAAAGACCTTCCTGGGCTCCGGAAGCCCAATTACCAGCACTCTGACTTGCCTCTGCAATTCTCTTTCTTAAAGCCTTTCAATTGTCATCTGTAAAATTCTTGACTGCCACTACCTCAGTGGTTTCTGATGAGTCGGGCTGTGGCTGGAGCAGCTCGGAGCCCCTCCTGGCTCTCTCCCAGGCCAGGTGATAAGAAGCCTTCTGAATGGCATCAAGTCACCCCCTATCCTCCACAGAGAGCAGAATTTCACTTAGGACAATGCTTAGGGGCTTTATTTTGGAGAAATACAGCAAAACTAGAATAAACTGCTACTTCGCAGATGTTCTTATCCCTCTGAGGCCCAGCTCAAGCATCAAATATCTGGCAAGACTTCCTTACCTCTCCCATCCGAATGTTCCCGCAGGCCTGTGATCATGTCACTGGACTGTAAACCCCCCAAGAATAGAACTGGCAAGCACAACGCTTAGTCACAGTTAGCATACAATGAGTGTTTGTAGCATGAACGATTTGGGAATTCTGGAAGTCTAATATCAGAAATTCCATTTGTTTTCAGCATAGGTGAATGCATTTCCTGAGAATAGCTTGAATGTCAAATCTTGCCTTTCAGAGAGTTTCATAATCCATTCTATGTGTGCTGAATTGTTCTTAATCAGATTAAAGTCTCTGGGCAGGACAAAATGGGTCTGCTTTTTCTGACTAATATTTATTACTCATCTAGCTAACGGTATGGACGGAACCAAGCTGCAGTTCATTTCATGAAAGCAGCCTCGGCATCAATTCCGAAACTTACTGATTCGACATGCCACAGGAGCAGAGGCGAGGCGTGGATAATCACAGATAATGGGGGACCTAGACGCCACACTTGGCATCGGGACCTGGTGAAGGATGCAGCCATTTCACCCGCTCTGGGCTGAAGCCACTCTGCTCATGGCAGGATGGGGCACTGTCACAGCAGCACCCCAGCTGCTCTTTCCAGTCTCACTGGGCAATGTCTCTGCGTTCCCAGATTGCCACCTTTCTCAGTCTTTTGAGCAACTGCCACGGCTCTAAACCTTCGGCTGCAGAGAGGGCTGGCCAAGGGCCGATTCCTCAAGTTTGCCGGTGCCTCAGAGCCCACCCAAGCCTGCAGGTGCTTAGCACGGCTGGTTTTCTGATGGAACCAGATCTGGACTGGGGACACCCCTGCCTCTTCTTGCTTGTCAGTTGGGAAAGATAAGAACTGCTCCCCAGGGTGATGCGAAGAGCTGGCAGAGAGCAGAGGTATGAGAGCTTTGCATACTGTCAGCCTCTCAGCTCCAAGTGGGGAGGTCTGTATTCAAAAAACAAAGGAGGAGTGATCCTGGGGAACAAGCCAGGGTCCCAGGCAGTATGGAAATCCAGGTAGGACTTTCCCTTGGGGCCTTATCAAAACAGATCATCTTCAAGACGCTTCCCACCTTTGGGTATTTATGGACCAAAGGACCCCATCTGGAACACCCCCAAAAGACATTTCCAGTTAAAGCATTTCAGATGACCCTTCTCTTTCCTTTCTTGCCCTTGTCTCTTGAGGGGCAGCCTGGAGGATGTTGATGACCTCCAGTCAGACAGGGTCCTGTTCCTGTGGCCCATCTGAATGTGACCAGCTTTGGGAAACTTGCTCAGCTCCTCCTTCACTGAGAGGTGACACAGGATCCCAGAAGGGTGGATTCTCAGGAAAGAGGGGCCCTTTACAATTCCTTTCTTTAAAGCCGACAGGTGTGAGTCCCAGACAAAAACTGCGCCTGGCTCCACGCAGCACATCTGTCAGAGGCAGAGCAGGTCTGGAAGCCAGGCCCGGCCTCAGAGCCCGGCGCCTTCCCCGCTGTCACATGTGGTGAAGGAGAACACAGCTGGGCACTCTGAAGCAGGGCAGAATTCCTGCTTAATTCTGGGCCTGATCTATTCATGGTCCGCAGCCACTCAGAACCAGCTCACCGTCCCCTGACTTGGCCTGGGCACCTTTACAGGCTTTGGGGTAATTGGGACTGTCATATCTCCATGCTGGGCTCTTTGATTAGTTCAAACATTGATGCCAAGGGGGTCCCTGTATCCCCTGCTCTGGTCCCCTCAAGGTCAGGTTATGAGGCCCTGGGCTGAAAACAGGAGGGTTTGGGATGCCACTCCTGTGGGATCCCTTGGGCAGGGGTTTGTGACAACCAGGTATTGCCAACACTCACATCTTGGTTGGACATATCCCAGTAGGGTCTCTCTCCAAATGACATGACTTCCCACATGACGATCCCGTAGCTCCAGACGTCGCTGGCAGACGTGAACTTGCGGTAGGCGATAGCCTCCGGAGCTGTCCATCTCACGGGGATCTTCCCTCCCTGGAAGAAGGAGAACTGGTCAGCCCCACCATCAGGTGAAAGTAAGCTGGACACACGCATCCTTCACTGGCCCACTCCCACGTCTGGTGAATCAGGACAGCCAGGACAGTCTGTGACCCCAGGCCGGCCTCCGTTCCTGCACCTGAGTGGCTCAGGAAGGATCTGCGTGGCCTGTGAGGGTTTCATGCCGTGTGTGGGCACACCCACACACGTCAGGCGGCAGCTGGTTCTGATGCTCCATTTGCCCCCAATTCCCTACATGCTGATTCTAATGTCACTGTCGGGTGAGAGGAGGGAGTGAAACCATTGTAAATGCACTACATGAGACCGGCTCCCTGAGCTGTGAGGTGTAAGTTGCTGCTGTCTTTGTCCCCCAACATTGTAAAAGTCACAACATTTGGGTCAGGAGGAAGCAAAATCAACAAAAAAGGAAGAAAGTGATGAGCCATACTTCATGGAGGACCTCCTCCTACAGGGTCACACTGTGCTGCCCCTTGGCCCCATTTTCCTTGTGCTCCATCCCTGGGTGGAGATATTCCTCACTCCGCCACCTGTGGTCAGGCCTGGGCTGCATGGGGTTCAAGGGGCCCAGGGCTGAGGTCTCTGTAGACGCTGGTCGTCCTCCCTGCCCTTCTGTGGAGGTCGACATCCTGAGGCTGGAGATACACTTTTCTAAAGGGCCCTTCTTAGGGTAGTTTCTCCTTCTGCTCTCCAGCCTCCCACTGGAAGCTTCCAACTTGGCTCTCTGCTTGTCCCTCAGCTTGTCTGCCAGACCTTGGCCTGTTCTGTTCACCTAAGGGATCGATATCCAGCCAAGCAGTCATTCGCCCCGTCAACAAATAGGCAATGAGCACCACTTTGGGCCAGGCCCTTTCTGGGGAGCTGGTGCCCCAGAGATGAGCCAGCCAGGGGCCCTGCCTTCAAGCTGTGCAGGCTACTGGAGAGGCAGACAACAAAGCAGAGATTTCAAATCTATTGTTAAAATGGAAAGTGATGAGGGTGAGGCTGAGGGGGACACAGGGTGTTCTGAGAAGCAGGGAAGACTCCCTAACACAGGCGGGGTCAGGGAAGGTGGCCAGGCGCAGTCGGAGGGGCAGTTTCCCGGAGCCTCTGGTTGAGTGTGGATACCAGTACTGCCCCTTTCTACCTGTGTGACCTGAGCAAGTTACCTAACCTCTCTGTGCTTCAGTTTCTCATCTGCAAAATGGGAGTAATGACTGAACCTACATAGTCAGGTTGTCGTGAGAATTAAGCAGCTTACTGTCCATATAGCGCCTGGGACAGGGCCTGGCATAGGGGGTAAGTGCTGCACATGCGTTAACTATTATTCACTCTGCTTAGTCCTAGAGGACGAGTAGGAGTGAATCAGGCAAAGTGACAAGAGGAGGGAAGGCCAGGCAGAGAGGAGCATGCGCAGACGCCAGGGTAGGTGAGAGGATGGTGCTGCCTGTCATCCAGGATGGCTGAGGCAGGGATGCTGCAGGGGCAGGTGAGGGGAGGGAGCAGAGAGCAGGGCACACTCTGTAGGATGCTGACACAGCTTACAGGGGTAAAGGGGGGCCCTCACACGGCCGCCCTCCAGAGCTCATCATTCACTAGAACAAATACAATCCTCTTTTTCAGTTCCTCATGTCAAATGCCAGGCGTTCACTCCCACGGCCCTTTCGCGATGCCTGGTCTCTGCCTCCTAATCCACGAAACCTCAGCTCCCTCACGCCCTCCTCACCTGCCTCGAGCCTCGGCTGAAGGAGGCTATTTTTATACTGACCGTCCTCATGATCTCTTCAAATCACCAGAGATATGTGCTGGACTTCAGCAAAAATACCTTAAAAATGTGTAAGCGGTTAGTCTGAGAGCAAGTGAGAGAAAAGGAGCACGCCACAAGCGTATTTTGATCCGGTTTCCTACCCAGGCCTGGGAGGAATAAAGGCATCTGGCCCTGACCTCCCCCAGCACACATCCAGCTTTCCGCAAAGAAGACAGTCCTGATTTCCCCGGGGAGGGTGGCAGGCTTTTGTGGTGGGAGATGTCCTCGGCTCAAATGCCAGCAACGTTGACAAATGCCTGGAGGGCAGGCTTGGGCTGTGGCTGCGACAGGATGCTCTGTTCTCACTGTCACCCAGAACATGAATGAATTTACTGGTTTTACCCACATGGTACCCATGGCTGGGAAGAGAGGTGGAAAATTCATCCAGCAAACCAGGAGTTGTCAAATACCTGGAGGCCAGTGTCTAATGGCTCAGGGACTCCATGTTGTATGCCCCCACTAGGGGAGAGGGTGTGTCCTGGAGAGGGCCTGGGGCTCCCCCAGAGGAGGGGGGGTTGATTTCTGGAAATATCTAGGATAAGTGAGGTAGAGAGGTGGAGTTTAATTAGTGTGATCTGTGTGTGTGTGTGAGAGAGAGAGAGACAGAGAGAGAGAGGCAGAGGGAGGGAGGGAATGAGACTGTGTGAATGAGAACTTATCAATATGTGAGTGAGTGTGTGAGAGAGTGGGAGACAGAGAATTTGGCCGTGTAGGTCTGTGAGTAAAAGAGGGTTGGGGCTTATCTTTGGTGTGTATGTTTGTGTCAGAGAAGGGGGGAGGGGAGATGGAAGTGTGGTCCTTCTGAATTTCAAAGAGGCGATTTGGGAGTCTGAAGGTGTCCTCTCTGCCAAGTCTGGAGCAGACCCCAGGGGCTTCCAGTGACAGCTGCTGAGCTGCTCCCTCCTGCATGTAAAGTGGCAGTGCCAGGCCCACTGGTGAGGCGCCTCAGCCCTCCTGCCACCTTGCGCTGTTGGGCCTCACTGAACACGGAGTTTGGCCTGTCACCGCCACCCCCATCCCAGCAGGTGGCAGAGGCTTCGAGAAGAGCCACCCTGGACAGGCAGGTGACAGCTTGTCACGACCGGCTCTCCCACTCAGCCAAGAGAGCAGGAGATGCTGACCTCTGAGGCAGAACAAAAGGGAGGCCAAAGTCAGGGGAGCAGATGGACAGGCGCTTTCCTCCTGGGAATTTTAAACTTTCCTCCCAGCTTTGCAAACATTGCATCATCAGCGTTGCCTTCGGATGCTCAGAAGTAATTATGGGGACGATTATTTAACTTGTCTTCAATTATGTGAAAGGAAATCTGTTAATTTAGAGGATGATGACCAGCCCCATGTGTGGTGTTGCAGCAGGCAGGGTTTCCACTAGTGAGTAGGGTCCTCCTGCCAGGGAAGAGAAGTCTGGACCAGAAGTCCCAAAGCCAAGGCATTCATGTGACTACAGAGTACTGTAAGAGTTCCTGGCTCTTGCCAGAGCAGGCATGAGGAAGGGCACAGAGGAGTGGTTGGCTGCGTTGGATTGGAAGGAACATGACAGAACAGGAATTCTCACGGGGGTGAAGAACAGATGAGGCCCAGGGAAAGAATCTGCATCCAGGTGGGCAAAGAGGGGCTGACACTGAGCTTGAAGAGACACTGTCCCCAGCACAGAGTTGCCCTATGGCACCAGATGGCTGCTTCCCCAGGGATACTGGGGGCTCAGGTCTGCATTCTGCAGGGACCAGGACTCCCCAGAGTTGCCACAGAGGGTCACTGTTGGGGCATGGGCGGGGTGGGGAGAAGAGGAGAGGCGGGGGAGGCACCTCACCACATCAGGGCTCTGAGCTCCCTAAACGACTTCATACGCCGACCTTGAATTGTTGTGTTGTCAAGAAATTCTTGCAAAGTTTGAAATCTACTGCCTCAGAATAATCATGCCCTGACTTAGGTATAAGACTCATTATAAAGATTGTGTGTGTGTGTAATTCAATAAAGTAAGAGAATATATCTGGCAGCGAATTAATTCTAACACCACCATCTTCAGGGTCACCTGCTGATAACCCACAACCACAGCAGGTATGAGGCCAACATGTGGAAAGTCTGTACAGGGGTGCTTTAGTCCCTTAGCCTCAGCCAGGATACAACAATATGTTTGCAGCACCCACTCTGCCCAGCATTCTGCTGGGGACAGGACAACAATGAGACTCAGCCCCACTCTCATAGAGCAATGGATGCCTCCAGTGCCACCTAGCCAGCTCACTGTCTTACCCCAGTGAGATTAGATAAGCACAGCTCATAGCTTTGGTTCTAGAACTCCCCCAATTGTGGAGTTTTCCAGGCCAAAGTCTGAGCATAGGACTGATTCTCCTTGCTAGTTACCAATCCTAGAGATGGCCATAAGGGTAACACTTCTGTGTGTCTGGGCATTGTTATAGAACTTTTCTCTGCCATCTTGTGTGAGACAAGTCTCAGTGGGGATATAACATGAATCTAGATACTCATGAACACTGAGTATGGTGATCATGGACTTGTTCATCAAATATTGGAATCATGCTGCATGAGGAATCCCCTTGAAGTGATAGGTTTGTGACCAAGAGCATCATGCAATGGCTCTGAATGTCATAATGCCCACTCACTAATAGGTTTATAATATATAAAACATATTGGGGTTGCTGTGAAGATCTGACATGATATATATATCTAAACCACCCAGTATACTATCGTTGCCATTAAATAAGTATTTTTTGAGAGTTATATGTTGGATTGTGTCCTCCAAAAGACATGTTCAAGTTCTAATCTCCTGTACTAATGAGTATGACCTTATTTGGAAATTTGGTCTTTGAAGATATAACCAGATAAGAGAAGGTCCTAGTGGATTAGGGTGGGTCCTAAGTCCAATGACTGATGCCCATGTAGGAAGGCCATGTGAAGACACAGAGACACATAGGAGAGAAGAACATATGAAGACAGAGGCAGAGATTGGAAAGATGCACAGACAAGCCGAGGATTGCCAACAACAGATTCTTCCTAGAGCCTTAGGAGGAAGCATGAGCCAGACAAAACATTGATTTTGGGTTTCTAGCCTCCAGAACTGTAAGAGAATAAATTCCCCTTGTTTAAAGTCACTCAGTTTGTGGTACTTTGGTAAAGTAGCCCTAGGAAACTAACACATTGAGTGTACACAATTTTATCAGGCACTAGTTTAAAAATACTGCTGTTAAATTCCCAGGTGGCAGGTCCACCGTGGGCTGTAATTAGGAGGCAGTGGGATTTGGGAGTGAGAGATTCCTCTAACATTCAGATTGAAGCCCAGCAGATAAACCCAGGGCCCTCTGTATTCCTCAGTGCTGTTGCTCAGACCCAGGCCAGCCTAGCCCTTGAAGGACTGTGCTGCCCAGCAATGCAAGTGCTGTGCAGTGACAATTACAAGGGCCAGCACCATCACACTTTCACTGATGAACTGAGGACCACAGGCAGAAGGCAGCTCTGATGAGGATGCTGGAGCCACCACCAATACTCCTCTTCACTGGAGAGCCCTGACATGCCTGAGGGAGAACCCACCCTTACACTTCCAGCTGAGTCCCAGACAGGGTAGACACTCCAGGTCTAGGTAGCTCCATCTTAATCGACAACACTGGCTGAAGGTAATGTTAATACCCCTCTTCTCGGTACCCCGGAAAGCCTAGCCTGGTGTTCTCAAGCTTTGCTGCCCATTGGAATCACCCTAGGAAGTTGTGGCTTTATTATTTTTTTAATGCCAATGGGCATTCTACTTTATTCAGAATCTCTAGGAGTGGTGCCCAAGCATTGGTAGGTTTAACATGCTTTAGGTGATTCTAATATGCAACCACTGGCCTGCAGCAGTGGTTCTTAAATTTGAGTGTGCATCAGAATCTCCTGGAAGGCCTGTTAAAACACACATCTCAGGGCCCTGACCCAGACTTTCAAATTTACTAGTTCTGGGATAGGATTTGAGAATTTACACTTCTAACAAATTTCTAGGGTGGTTCCTACACTTTGAGAACCATTGGTACAGATCAACCCTGCATAAGTCATGGATTGCATGAGGTCTCATTTTAAATACCAGCTCTGGTCACTGTTAGTGGCTGGGTTGAGAAGGATTCTGAGGGCTCATCTAGGCTCAGCAAGGAAGAGTACCATGACTGATGAGCCATGTCTGTGATGGGTGAGGGAATGGGTGGCCGTATATATGGCCACCATACTGCACTAAATGTCAAAAGATCTTAAAATGATGGGGCGACAAAAGGCAGCAAGATAGCTTCACCAAAGTTTCCATCAAGTATATCTGTGGCCTAAGGAAAATGAAGGGCAAATCGAGGTGAAGTTCACATTGCATAGAAAGTGTCTTTCTGCAGTGGAAGGTTGGACACTCCCCTTGGAGCAATGACCATCCTGACCGTGTGGTTGCCCAGCCTTGGCCGAGGCATCTGCCGAGAGAGGGTCTCTGTGCAGCCCTTTGTAGACAGTTCAGGCACAGATGGTCCTGCCCTCAGGCTGCATCCATGGGACATGTCCTCCTCCTGTTTCCCAGTCACTGTCCCTGGCCTGAACCAAGAGGTCTAATGTGGTTCTAAGTGTTAAATTAGGAAGGTATTTTTGAATAAATGTCTCTTTTTAAAAGCACTCTGAAAGTACACTGAGCCGTTTTCTCCAACCTCATCAACAAAGTGATTTTTTTCAGATAAGACCTGTATCAGCCAAGAAGGAAAAGAACTTTCTGCCTAAAAGGTTATCTTTCTCTGAGTTACCAGCTTCTAACAGCCAGTGGAAATGGCTTCAGGCTGCTAAATTGCAACTGAGTCCATATAATAAACAGGCTGTTCCTAGTTCCCCAGGATGCCAGGAATTTGCATGAAAACAGTCTCTCCATCTTCTGAGAGAGTTCATCTGGCCCTGCTGCTTCTTTCTTTCCAGAAGCCACAATCTTGACGGTGACACTGTAATTTATTACCACGCTAAGGATTATGATGCAACATACAGAGAATTAGAACTTTAGGTGGGAAACAGGCTGCAGGAACAGGTGAGCTTCTGGGGAGGATGGTCTTATTTGTCATGCAAATAGCACACGTAACAGAGAGAAGACAACCCGAAAAGACACACTGCGTTGTCTGCAGACAAAACTGTTTCTAAATAGAATGTTTTTCAAAGCTTTTCTTGAAGCATTAGCTGCTCTCCAAAATGAATGACACAATGTATTTCATACGAGTAATAAAATATGTGATTTGAATAACTACAAACGGCAAGATTTACAGTCAGTAGGGTCCTTGCTGCCTCTCCCCTGAGCTTTGCGAGCGCTGAAACCCTTCTGCGAGATGCTGCAAAAGGTAATTGCATCCCAAACATCATTTTCCAGCAGCTAGAGAAAGGCCTATTTGGACATAAATTAACTAAAAATATGCAGATAATAGTGTGTGTTTCCTGTGGGAAGAACAGAATGGCCGCTTGGTGATGTTTCCCAGATGGAAAAAAAAATCCTGTTCAACCAAACAGACGTTGTTTCTCTGTACTACACAGTCAGGGCAAACAGCTGTCTTTTCCTACCCACCCCCCAGATAGCCCCCGATGGCTGAGATGTGGGCATCATTATTATTATTTTTATCACCCAGCACTTCTTGAGTTTATAATTAAAAAGAAACAGTGGAGAGATAAGGGCTAAATAATTCACTGGCTGCCTTCATTCATTTGAAAGTAGGCGGTGGGTACCCTCTCTGGGCCAGGCCAGGGTCAGCAGAGGGAAAGGGAACAGTACCGCTTCTGCCCTGAGGAGGGCACCAGCCAGGCACTCCTGCAGCCATGAGCAGATCAACCAGGCGCAGGCTTAGTCTCTCCTGGTACCATCCCCCAGGCTTGGGCCTTGTTCTCAGTGCCCCTGGGAAGTCTCTCTGGAGAGAGTGGTTGGATTAACTGGTCCTATGGGCTTTAGATTCTCTGCATGTGCCTTCCCAGATGGTGGACTACTGGTAACCGAGGGAGGGAGCCAGTACCTACCAAGGACCTGGTGAGCAAGGATGTGTCTACCCAGCTGATGAGTCAAAAATTCCCCCTGCCTCCGAGCTGGAGCCTCAGGGCCCTTTGGATGACAAGGTGGCAGGGAGAACCAGGGAGCAGGGGATGGGCAGGGTTGAGGAGGAGGCTAGCCAGTCACCCTGCTGTCTACCCTCAGCTTCCTGGGCCATGTCCAGTGTATATGGGTTGCTTCTCTGTCCTTGGCAAGAATTGTGCTTTTTCCTGGAGCCCCTCATCCCCACTGCTTCTCTGCTGCCTACCCCCAGCCCCAGGCCCACCCTAACACACCACAATTCTCCTCTCCTTTTTCAGCCAGTCCATTTGCCTTGCCAGGGACACCTGGGCTCTCCCACGAGTCCCCATGTCTCCGTGGCTCCTCTCTCTGTCAACAGGCTGTGATGGCCCTCCTGCCTTTGCCCCATGTGTCACCCCCTGACCTCAGGCACCGGCACTATTCTGTGGTTCCATTCCCGCTCCTGTGCCCGGGACCCTGGGCCTTCCTGCACTCTGAGGCACGGCTGCACCGCCCACCGCAACCGGCTGCCAGGGGCTCCCACAGGAGCAGCGAGGTGCAGGGTGGATGCGCTGTCTGCAGACGGGGACTGGCCTCTGTGCAGCCATCTTGGAGACCTCTGTCCAGCTCTGTGGGAGGCCCATGGGGTTTACTCCATTGTCCTTGCTGAGTCCACTAGGGCCTTCCATTTTTTTCCCTTCTCTTCATGCAATGTGAGCATCTGACAGACTGTCCACGGCACCCCGTTTTACTCTGTATACCAGGTACACTCCTTATTCGCAGTGTGATTTTCGGTGCCTTACCCATGCCCACCAGCCATGCGTCTAGTCTCCCTCCCTGCCCCCCCAAGAGCTATTTTAAAATAATCAGTCATGTTAAGTAGCATAAGCTCTCGCGGCCTCCTGAACTGCACTGCCTTCTTGGCACGGCTTCTCCCTCCAACAATCCCGGCTGTTATAACCAAGTCACTTAACCACTCTGTCTTACCATCTCCACCTGCCAATATGGATAATAATGCTTAATTATCTCAGAGGGTCGTACGAGGAGCTGTTAGCTACCGCCTGCGGAGCGCGAGCTGTGCGGGTGAGGCTGTGCCACCTGCCTCCCTGCGTGAGCCCGTTCTCGGGGCCCCTGTCCTCCTCTGGTGGTGGTGAGGGATGGCTAGGGAGAGGCAGAGCCAGCCCCAAAGGCCATTCAGGGAGGCCAGCTTCCTCCTGGGTACCTTCCCCATCAGTTATGTGTCTCGGCAAGGAGAGGAGGGCGCTGTGAGTCCACACCTGACGAAAGGCACAAGGGGCACCCGAAACCCATCTGTCCTCCAGTTCCACATCTCATGCTGCCTTTTCTTCAGAGTGGATAACAAGAAAGAAGAAGGAAAGATAAATGGAGATAAATGTCCCTGTGTATGGAGGGCAGGTGGTATCTGTTCTCTCCCAAAGAGAAAAAAAAGGATTGGCTTCTGTTTTATTTTCAGAGCATGGAGCCCCAAACTCTCCTCCAAGGATGCCATCCCACCTGTGCTGTCATCACCCTGAGACTGTCCAAGTCCCAGTGAGCTTCAGGATACAAAAGATCGTGTGAGTCTACCACATTTTTGATGTTTGGGGAACATCTGTTCAGAGAGAAGAATATTAAGGTGTTCCTCAAAGTGAAGTGGGAAAAGACATTTCTTTCTTTCTTTTAAAATAAAGCATTAATGAGCAGAGTGCACAGGCTGGGAATAAGTTGAGGACTGATGGTCCCCTTCGTGACGGAGGGATGGACCATGGGGAAGTCTCCCAAACTGTGACAGGAGTATAAATTGGTAAAAGGTTTTGGGAAATGAACTTTTTCTATCAAAATTTAAAATATGCAATTCTGAACATCACCATGAGGGGCAGAGGAACATCATGTGCCTCCAGATGTGATCTCTGAGAAGGCCACACCGTCATTTGTGCAATGCATAATGCATAACCCGAGTCTAATCATGAAGAGATAGAAGACAAACCCCAAATGAAGAAGATTCTATTAAAAAAATAGGGACGATATTCTTTTAAAATGTCAATATCATAAACAACAAAGAAAGGGTGTGAAAATGTTCCAGATTAAAAAACACTAAACTGACATGACAATGAAATGCAATATCTGATCTTAGACTGGATCCTGTAACAAAAGCAAAAAGTGCTGAAAAGGACATTTTTGGGTCAATTAACAAAATTAGGGTACAGACAGTACATTAGATCAAAGTATTTTATCCATGTTAAATTGCTGAAGTTGGTAACTGTACTATAGCTTTGTAAGAGAATATTCCTATTCTCAGGAAATAAGGAAGTGCACTCTCGGTTTGTGGAGATAAAGAGCCATGATGTATGCAGCGTATTCCAAGTGTTTAGAAAAAAACATTTTAGAGATGGGAAGCAGGCAAATAATAAAGAAATGGGGTAAAATGACAACAATAGGTGAAGAATCTGGGCAGAGGTCATATGTATATGGGTGTTGTTTGTATTGTTCTTATTTTTGGAACTTTTCTTAAGTTTGAAATTATTAAAAAAAAATTTAATGTGCAAATTCTTTGACCCAACAATTTCCCTTCTTGAAATTTATTTTGCAGAAATATCTATACAAGTGTGCAGAGATATCTATAGGAGAATATTCATGGAAGCATTGTTTGAAATAATACAACATCAGAAGCCACCTAGACGGCCATCCCAAAGGAGCTTGTTAAACGGTTTCTACAGTTCATTCATCCAAAGGATGCCTGAGAAAGAGCCTGAGAAACCTCCAGGGGCAGCAGCAAAAGATCTCCAAAGGTATGAAGTAAGGGACTAAGAGGGGAAAAGGTCATATTCATGATACATCGTGAACTAGCAAAGCAAGTCAAATAGATCAATATGTATAGTATGAAACCATTTTTGAGACCACAAAAAATATATAGATAAACACACACACAAACACACTCAAATTGGGAAGGAACACACCAAACTATTAATGATAGTGACTTCTGGGAATTGGGAAGAGGAAGACAGTTTCACTTTTTACTTTAAACACATTTTTATTTTTTGATATTTTTCAACATTGCTTTTATAAATAAAACTATAGTAACATTTTTTTAAATATGGCATTCAAGAACCTTCCTTAGGTCCCTTTCTTCAGATAGGCTGACCCTCCAAGTTGGATCAATAAGCCCCCTTCTCTCTGCCTGCCCTGGGATCAGTCCTCTCTCAGGTGTGGGGGGAGAGAGTGGGGAATTGTGATGGCCAAAGTCTGATGAAAGGGGCTGATGATAACAGCTACCTAAGAGCCACAGGGAAAGGGTCAAGTCCAGGGTTGGAAGAGTGGAAACTGAAGGGTGTCTTCTTCCCACTCTGAAGAACCCAGCTGCTTTGGGACAGCCATTGCTCCCTGGGCACACGGGCTCCTGCTCCATTTTACACTGACCATTCTACTTGGTAGATCCCAGGTCTCCAGGGACATGTTTGTCACTCATTAATTAATTTCTTAATTCACTCCACAAGCATTTACTGAGCAGCATATGAAAGCTCAGGATACTGTGATAAAAGAAGAAGCCAGGCCAGCTGCTGGGAGAAAAGGATGCATGGCTGGGTAAGAACAGGAGGAGTGGGCAGCGAAGAGCAACTGAGTGGTCTGGAGGAGGGCACTGAGGTGAAACCAGGTGGAGGTGGTAAAAGCAGCAGTAAGAACACAGTGGAGGCTGGACCATGGGCTGAGCTGCCTGTGGTTGTTCCCAATCTCTCATGCTTTTGGCCTCAGATTCCAGTGGCCAGCCTAGGCCTGCACTACAGAACCCTTGCGTGGAGTATCTGGGAGCCAGCTCGATTTAGACTTCAGCCATGCTGCTTGTATCTTACCTCTTCTTTCCTTGCTGACTGACCTCTCTATTTTCTTATCTACGTTAGGATTTATAGTACATTTTCTCATTCCTTAGAAAACCAGATCCTGGAGTTCCTCTCACATTCCCAGACCTAAGTTCGCCCACCCTAGAGGGTCTAGACCCCTGCTCTTTACCTCCCTGCCTGTCCTTCTTGGGCCCATAGGAGCCCAGGGATGGGTCTGCCATATGATTGTCCCAAAGGCAGTTGAGTTCTTCACAGCAGGAAGAGGAGATCCCTCAGTTTCTACTCCTCCATCCCTGGACTTGACCCTTTCCCTGTGGCTCTTAGTGGCTGTTAACACAAGCCCCACTCACTAGACTTGGGGCCTTCCTAATCTTGCTACAGCCTTGAAGCTCTGCCTAGAACTGTGGGGCCTCCATTCCAGAATTTTCTGGAATCATGAGAGTCATGGTAGCACCTCCTGAGGAAGTCCAAAGACTTCCTGTTTTCAGAGAGTTCAAAATTCATTTTATCTGGGGCTGGTGAACTGTGAGCCCCGCAAAACAATTCCCATTTCCTTCATAGCCATGGTCTACCAAGGCCTACGAACCCATATTCATGTTCTGTAGGAACCCAAATGGCTCAGGAGGTAATCCTCAACCACAAGTCAAGAGAAGCCCAGGTAAGTTCCCAAGATCTGTGGCCTCTACACATGATAAGCAGAAGCCTTCCCATCTGGCCTTGTTGATGCTGGAGGTCCTACAGCCTATAGGAACATTTTAGTATCTCCCAAGGTCTATAAGACTTTTACCTTTCTGGGCTATCCAGGGGTATTTTACCACCTGTGACAAATGATGGGTGAGATGAGGACAGGTGGAAAGCAGGGCATCCTCGCTCTGGAGCAAAGAAGGCATGTAGGCAGAGAAGCAAGAATTAAAGAGCCAACATATTTGTGGGGCAGAGAGGAGCTTGTCTACTTCTCCCCATCCTACTCTCCTCTCCCCTCAAGTAAATGACAGACTGTTTACAACAAAGGTGTGCGCAGAGTGTAGAGTGATGGAATAAGACCAGATCTGAAAAGCCATAGCCTTACAGGGTTTGGCAACCGGGGAACAGATGAGAATCTTAATGTTTTGGCCAAAGGTTATTCGAAAACTTCTCAGGCAAAAATCACAGAGAATGTGATCTTCAGAATGTTATTAGGTTGAGTTTCCAAGCAGGACAAAGGAACATTTGACTGGATTATAGAACTACCATCCAAAATATCCCCTTGTCAATGACAAGTGCTAACACAGTGGCTAGAGGTGGAAAATATCATTTTGCAGCCATGATAATAAAGACTATTTCAGATAAGAATCATCAACAGATGCTAAAACTAGCATGGAAATTTTGATGAAGAGCAGAATATTTGCATAGTCAGTCCTCCCACAGACTATTTATCAATTACAAGAGAAAAACATATGTAATATTTACTATACGTAACTATTCATTGGAGAAATTGGACAAAATCTTGACCAGGTGATCAAAATTAATAGCACCAATGAGGGGCACATGGACATCATATGTCTTGAGATATGATACCCTAGGAAGGATGCAACATTACTTATGTGGGATATCACCAAGAATATAGAACAGAAATCTAATTCTGAAGAATACCAGAAAAGCCCAAATTGAAGAATGTTCTACTAATGCATAAAAAACGACTATATCCTTTAAAAAAAGTCAATGTAATAAAAGTCAAAGAAAGACACTGGAAATGTTCCAGATTGAGGGAAACTGAAGAGACGTGACAACTCACTGCAAGAGCTGACCCTAGACTGCAGGTCCTGGGAGGCATTCCCTTCTAGTAGAGATTGGTTTCCACAAAATTAAAATCTTTTGAAATTTTGTCCAAATAAAAAGTTTTAAAAAATCTTCTTTTGAATTGATTAGGTATCTAAAGGAATTCTCTGACAAACAATAGTGTTTCCTTTTGAAGTTGTTCTTACAGAGAAGTGATCAGGAGAGCCCTAAGCATTTCCGTCATGGCTTCAGATGTAGACAGTAAACCAAATGTAATACGGACAATACCCTAGCTTTGAAGCTCTAAAATGTAATTACATTTCCCTGTAATCTTCTTTAAAGACCAACATTGGCATGGTCTGTAGAGTCTCTCCTAGGCCTGGAAAAAGTATGACCACATAAAATGACCTATTATTGTGACACTTGATGGCCCATATTTTTCAAATACTGTACTTGGAGTGGCAAAACCTTTGTTGGAAAGGAAACCTTGTAAAAGCTCAATCTCTCAAACCCATCGAAGAGGAGCTGTGGTTGAAGCAGGATGGCAGCCTGGACCCAGCTGGGTCTCCCATCACACAAGAGGGGGCCCTGTCCCAACTCCTGTAAACTCTAGGACAAGAGAGAGAAGCACTGACCACATGCCAAAGGAGGCATCCTAGAGACTCACATACAAGGTTTTCTTTGGTTGACCTATACGTTCTAACATAATTGTTTTAATTTTGATATTATTGAAAACTCTAAAAACTTTCCGTCTCAGATGTTAGGCCTATTGATGGTTCAATGACTTATTATGCCTAAGTGGAGCATATGCTTCCTGAAGGTGATTGAATAGACTCTAATTTCCCAATACAGGCATTTCTGCTATAACGTCGTACACAAATTTCTAAAAAACCTCATATTCTGAAAAATCCCACAATAAAATAACAGAGAGAGCCTATGGAAAAAAAATTACATTGGGAGAAGAACACTCAAAATGTAACAAAAACACAACAATCCTAGTAAAAATAGTAGTGCAGGTAAATGACAACCTAGTTCGCACCAGCATATCAGCCAGTCAATCCTTTGCAGCCTAAATCCTGGATTTTGTGTTTCCTCTCAGGGGATGCAGGTCCTGGGGGGCATTCACATCTCATAGAGATCAGTTTCCTCAAAATTAAAAATCTGATCAGCAGTGTTGTCTCCAAATTAAAATTTAACACAAAGGAAGACGTTTGCACAGTTTCCTTATCTTTATGCTCCGCTTCACCAGATAACAGAGTGGAAAACACAGTAGTTCTGGAAACCACGAAACCAGCCACTGTTTGCACTAAAGAAAGGCCTTTCTGTCAATGTCCAACTTTTTTCTTCAGGCCCTCTTATTATGCTGAGGCTGTCTCTTTAATTGTAAGAAAACTTACCCTGACTGCTTCAAGACACAAATCTCCTGGGAAAAGATCACATGAGAACCACAGCACTTCTGCCTATCCTGACATCATTTCCCCATTTACTGATCATGTATTGAGTGGGTTTACACTGAAGAGACAGGCACTGTAACACAGCAGGGTCCATCTCCACTCTCATTTTTACCAGGCACCTCAGAGGAGGCGAGAGCAAATGGACATTTATCAAGCATCCACTGGGCGACAGCTGCCCTGCTGGGCGCTTTATATATTCACCCAATTTTCACAATACGAAGAGGTAGGGTCTTATTCCTATTTTACAGATCACAAACTGAGGCTCACAAAGTAAATTCTTCATGGGTTACATACTGTGTTAGTGGCAGAACCATGGTGTAGATCTCTGTCTCACTGCCATCAACTTTGTGCTCTTTACATTACATTGGTTAGATTTTCATATTAGAATCCCACCACTTGCGTATTAACTGAAAGCAACAAGTCCCATTCGTTGCTAATTAGAATTTAGCATGCCGTGTATTGTTGGAACAGAGTTCTCCTCCAAAATCAGGTGAAAGTATTTTACCAAGATCCAGAATAATTTATTGTATTTCATCAGCTTTTATGGTAAGTTTTATTTTGTTACATTTTTATAGGACTTGGAAAGTTTATTAAAGCACTTTCGAAACAGTATATTTTCCTTTGACCTTTACAATAATCATGTGATATAGGTCAAGTATAATATATTATTCCCATTCGAAAGATAATGGAACAGAGTCTCAGAGAGGTAAAGTAACTTACTCCAAGTTAATAATTGGCAGAGCCAGGATTCAAACCATGGTTTTTGGCTCAAAATTCAGCCTTGTCTTAAAGCTGCTGAGACCACCTTCAGAATTACCTACTGTGAGGTCTTGTGCGTTGAACTTGTGTGTCTGTCATCAGACCTATTGGACCGAATTATGCTCCATGAGTTGAAATGTGATGAAAACATTGAAAAATAAAGCAAGAAAAAAAATGAGTTTAGGGTGTTTGTTACTGAAGATAATGACTACTGGTAGGAGAACAAGTATCAAAAGCCAATACAAATAAACAACCAAAAAGCCTGAATAATAGGTTTTAAACTATGTGTCTTATTGACTTACTAAAATAATTATCTAATACTGAGAACTACTATAGAATACTGGTAACTATTTTAGGATAATAGAACCATAGCATGTGCGATGGTAATTTGGGAGGAACATGAACTATCTTGAAGTGATACTAAGGGATCCGCCCCTTCCTCTGCCCAGACCTCTGCATCCCCTCACCCCATACCCCCTACCCCCTACCCCCAACTCTAGCATTTCCTTGCCAAACCTTTACCCTTTTAACTTCTCAGGGTAGAATGTCTAACTAAAAACCATTTCATACCATTTTATTGGTGATGTTGGTTTAAAAGCACATGAATTCACACCGCTTGGCAATTTGGGCTGGGGTCGCCCTGGATTTCCTGCCATCTTCTGTGATCCCTGGACCAGGGAAATTCCGTTCCAAAGGAGAAGTTTTCAAAAATGGTGGGGGCTAAAGTCAGGTCCCCATAGCTACTCCTGGCTAAGTCATAGGCCAGAGTCCTAGGGAATGTGCCCAAAGCATTCACCTCTAACAGTCATGAAGTAAGAGAAAGTGCATGGACAACGCGGGTTCTTTGTCCCACCTGACATGGAGTAGGAAAATGTGAGGCTGCTGGGTCAGTCCGGGCACAACTGGGTTGTGGCTTTGCATTTTAATAGAAAATTCTCAGCCTATTCGTGAATAGAAGGTCAGCTTTGCTCTTGTCACCTGGGTCCCCTCCCCGCCCCTCTCCCCACTGCTTAGCTCCTTGGCCACAAGAGAATAAAGGAAGGAAGACCTGACAGGTCACTTTGAAAAGATAGTCATTGCTGACCAAGAAAAAAAATATCCGCCTCCCACAAAGGAGAGAGCTAGCCATGAGGGGAGGCAAGCAGCTTGTAACTCACAAGCCGAATCTGCGAACTTTGAACTTTTCTTTACGCCTTTTTTTCGTTTTTTCTTTTTATCAAACACTCAGATGGCATGTAGTCTCTAAGTGAGCAATATTGGTGGAAGTCTACATGGACCTTTTCACTGAGAATCTTGTCTTCCTGTTTCTTACTCTCTGGCTTTCTCACAGGGAAACAGTTTACTTGAATGCTTTTGTGGGAGGATTAAAATAAAATCTTCACCTCTGCAGCCTATTCCGCCTGCAGCTGGAGAATCTGCAGAGCTGCTGCAGCACTGGCCTTTGATCAGCTCTCCTCCTGCTCTTTCCCTTCCTCACTCAGCTCTCTCTCCTCCTCTCCCCCTTATTTTCCGACTCACTCTTTCCTGTTCCTCTGGATCTATAAACTGTGCTGGCAGAGAGTTTCTTGGCCGCCTTCAGATTTTCGAATTCAGCTTTCCCAGAGGAAGTGTAATATGGCCAGCCTCGACAGGGCTGGTTTTGAGCTGCTGGGGTCTTTAGAAAATCACTCTTGCTCCCACGTGCTCTCAGAGGGCTGGATTGAAGGGCCTGGTTTCCCTTTCTTGGATAAACACCTTGCCTTCCAGAGATTCGCTGGACCCACAGGCCTCTTTTTGTGAGGAGGCTATGCCTTGTGACTGGCTCATGGGCCAACCCCGTGAGGTCCTGGAGGCCCTATTAGGCTGGGTGCATGGGACAAGTACCTCCACCCTCCGTAGAACTTCTCTAACAATGTATAGAACTCCTGCAGAACTAGAGGGGGATTTGCAAAGACTCCCAGAATCTCAAGGCTGGTCAGGGCTTTACAAACCTGAGCAGTCCCTTTTACTTAACCTCTTGTGCTCATCGCTCTTTGAAAGCAAAGCTCCTGCAAAGATGCACTGCCACCCCAGTGAACTCAGCAAACCAGGATTAGAATGTTATTGGGTTTTTTTTTTTTTACCTTCTTAAATCTCACGCAGTCAGGTTTCCCTGAGTCCTGGGTAAATTCCGGATGTGCATCCAAGACCTTCCATGTTGTTTCCCACCCTTCATCCTTTATAGTCTGACTGCCCACCCACTGCACACCAGTCCAGTGATGGTGGGGCAGTTGGTCTCTTAGGATTTGTATGAATTTGATAGGGCTGCAGTAACACAGTACCATAAACTGGGTGGCTCAAGACAACAGAAGCATATTGTCTCACAGTTCTGGAGGATGGAAGTCTGAAATCAAGGTGTTGGCAGGGCCATGCTCCCTCTGAAATTGCTAGGGGCAAGTCCCTCCTTGCTTCTTCCAGCTTCTGGTGTTTGCTGGTGATCCTTGATGTTCCTTGACTTGTAGACGCATCAATCCAATCCCTGCCTCTGTCATCACGTGGCCACCCTCTCCCAATGGGTGTCTGTCTAAATTTCCCCCTTCTTATGAGGACATTAGTGATTAGTTTTAGGGTCCACTCTTATCCAATATGATCTCATCTTAACTTGATTACATCAAATTAAAGACCCTATTTCCAAATAAGATCACATTTCACAGGTACAGGGCTTAGGACTTAGATAGAATCTTTCCTAGAGGGACACAATTCAACTGAAAACAGGGCCCTTCCAGGGCTAACACACCATGATTTTACTGGTCTGCATGCCCTCTGCCCAATACCAGCCAAATCAACCTGTTCTCTACCCAGTGGGCACAGCACGTACTTTCTGGCCTCTCCTGTTCTGATCAGACTGTTACCATTGTCTAGAAAACCCTCATCCTCTGAGCCCTCATAGCCTTATCCATTTACCCATCCACCCCTCCATTCATCCTAGAAATAGTCACTGAGGATCTTTCATGCACCCAGTGTTACCACTCAGTTCATATCTAACTCATCTGGAAATCTATTCCATCCCCCACCCCTTTTCTCACTTCAGCTGAAAACAATCTCTCTTTTCTCTAAGTTATGGCCCCAAACTTTCATTTATTAAGCGCCCAATCAGTAAAATAAGCCTATTCCTTAGTGAATGATTTACAGATACTACTGCCAATCAACATATTAAATATAAATAAAGTTTAATTTCCTCCTCTAGCAGAGGTCCTTGCCTTTTACAGGAAATCAATGATCCTTGATTGATGGGTTCATTGACTTCTTGACTGACTCTCGTCAGGACCTCAGCTGAGAAGGTGAAATCTGGCTGGCCACCCTCTACAAGGAGTGCTCCAACAGGGCCTGCACAGCTCCCCCTCGCTCTCTTCACAGGGCTCCCAGCGCAGTCCCTGAACACTGGCGTCTGGGGTCTTATTTCTGGTTCTTCCTTGCCTCCTATGCCCCTGGAGTTCATAGGTTGGAGCAAAGCTGCTGTGGGCCCAATGGGGCTGCTCACATGGTCCCTACACCTTGATGCTGCCTCACCTCAGCCTGCCATTTCTCCCAACATCCCCTTTGGCTTTTTCTATTTTCTTTTTTTTAAAGATTGGCACCTGAGCTAACATCTGTTGCCAATCTTTTTTTTCTTTTCTTCTTCTTCTTCTTCTTCTCCCCAAAGGCCCCCAGTACATAGTTGTATATTCTAGTTGTGAGTGCCTCTGATCGTGCTATGTGGGATGCTGCCTCAGCATGGCCTGATGAGTGGTGCCATGTCCGCACCCAGGATCTGAACCAGCGAAATCCTAGGCTGCCGAAGCCAAGTGTGCGAACTTAACCACTCGGCCACGGGGCCGGCCCCTCTTTGGCTTTTTCTATGGGACAGCTGCTTCTCCCCGTCTTTACTTGATCACAAGCCCCCCAACACCTTTGTCTCCCCACACCCTGTGCTCACTGGTGAAGCAGGGTCTGTGTTTTGCTTTGGTCTGTTTCCCACGAGGCACTGGCCAAGCTCTTCCCCTAATTATCTCCTTTCCACCTTGAGTTTCAGCCCAGATGTTCCTTCCTCAGGGTCCTGTGATACACAATTGTAATCACATAGTTCAGTGCATAATTAGTTGTCTAATGTCCATCTTTTTTTGCTAGGAAGGAAATGCAAGGAGCTCAGGAACCGTCCATTTTGTTAACTGCTGTGCTTTGTACACACTAGGTGCCTCATAAATGTGTGCTGGTTGGGAGAAGAGCTCGCAGAGGCATTGCCTGGCCCACATCCAGGTGGCTGGCCCACCTCCGTGATGACAGGCACGATGACAGGCACGTGAAGAGGAGGCCCATACGCCAGGCTCAGAGTAGAGAGATGTGCTTTCTGGGAAACGCCATCTGAGCCTCGCTCCGGTCCCCAGCGCATGAGCTGGCTCAGGCTCTGCGATCCCATCCTCATCTCACTCACGCTAATAATACACTGGCCTTACTAATAATAATTATGCTGAGTCTTTTTCTAAAGGGCATTTCAGTCGGGGCCTGATATCCCTAACTGAGCATCTGGTGACAAAGTGACCCAGGGAGAGATATCGGAGGAAGGAGGAGGCAGACGTGCCTGAAGAAGAATTATCTGAGTGGCGGAGCATGGGTAGAGTGGCATTTGAATTATTCCTCCCTCAGCTTAATTAATGCTACTGGAGAATTTCCAGGGGACCGGGACTCGGTTTTATTCTGGCTGCAATTAAAGGGTCTCCCCCTCTTTTCCTTGCTTGTCTTCATTCCTCTTCACTTTCCCACCCACCCAAGAGAGAGCCTGTTACCCAAGCTCCATGATTGAAAGAAGAGCGAGGAATCATAATTTGACAATGGCCTCATGAGGGAAGGCATGGATTAGAAAGGGAGGAGAAGTATGATTTAAATGGACAAACCGCCAGGAACTGTGGGGAGAAGTAAAACTGGATCTGGGGTCGCTGGCTGGAAAGCCAACAAACCTTTCTCCTTCTGAGGGACTAAGGTCCTCTGAGCCCAAACCTGGCAGGCAGAGGGCTCCATCCGCTTAGCAGCAAATTCTTGCAAAGTGCAGATCGGGGTGCTTTTTCCTGAAGCCTTGCAAGAAGGATTATCTTTGAGATAATTTTCTGCTTTCTTTGCACCTTTTAAGTATTAAGTACATTACAATAAAAAAAATCTAAAACAGAGTCCTATAGCAGCCAAACTCACTTCTCAGTGATAATGAAAGAAAAAAGCCTGGCCATTACCCTGTACTGATTCAGAAAGTTTGTGTGTGTGTGTGTCTGGTAGCCCCAGGTATGTGTGCGTACTTCTCTGTGTGTCTCTGACTGTGCTTTTTATGTGTGTCTACTGCACTAAATACCTGTGTGTGCTTGCTGTGTGTGTGTTGCTGATGGGAGCCACTCACCACAGGCTTTGGGAAAAGTTCACAGAGCCTCTTTGTCCTCACCACAGGGTCCCCTAACCATAGTGTCACCCACGAGGGCTGTGCATAGCATTGCTGGCCCCGGTGGAACTGAAAGTCTGGGCAGCCCTCAGACCCCTGCTGTTTCAGGGAACAGTGATTGCAGGTCTGCCACTCTTCTGGGATGCGTCAAAGCAGATGGAGTCCCGACTGTTCGCGGCACCCACTTCTCCCGCACAGGTCGGGCTCGGGGCCCGGCATGGGGAAGGAGGAGCATCCTTAAGGCTGAAGCTTTGATCCCTTGATCTTTCCTCTGTGGATCTCCTCTTTGAAAGACTCTCAAGCAGGTTCCCTGGAGAGAAAAAGACTCTCCCTCCCAGACGTGGGTGACCCGCTCAGGCGCCCTGATCTACCTTCTTAGCTTGAGCGCCTGTTTACTTATAAGAGATGGGGGATAAACAAATGCAACGCCAGAAACCCTCTTGGAGTTCAACCCCAGTTTACCCCGCAGCTGGCTCACTGGTAACCGTGACAATGAAAGTGACTGAGGCGTTAATGTCTATGCTTTTGCTGCTATGGCACAGAATCTCAAGCCTGAGGGTGATCATCGATCTGTCCCTAACTCCTTAATACCAATCGCAGGATTTCCAGGGCTGATTTAATCAGCTTTTGCTTTTGTTCTTTTGGGTTTTTTCCCAAAAGAGCTGATGGATGGGGAAGGGATTCAGACTCTGGGAAATGGGTTATGAGGGGCAAAGTGGCAGGATCAGAAGGAGGGTCCCAGGACCTGGATGCAGATGCTAGTTTGGGGCTCTGTGGTGGGGACAGCAGCTGGCAGTGTCCCTCCTCCTGAGACAGAGGGAAAATGGGCCGGAGGCACAGGGGCTCCGGACCTCGCAAAGACCTGGTG
The DNA here is from genome assembly GCF_037783145.1 of Equus przewalskii. NCBI lineage: Eukaryota > Metazoa > Chordata > Mammalia > Perissodactyla > Equidae > Equus > Equus przewalskii. The sequence continues at coordinate 72,235,962 of NC_091845.1, read as the reverse complement.
TGCAGGAGTGGCCCCCGGACCTTCTCACTCCCTTGGGCTTACGGAGGGAGGAGGAGTTCTAGTGAGACTGAAAATACTTTTTCTTTTCCAGCCTGACAGATGGGGACTCTGTGTCAGACTAACTTTGATTTTTGAAAAATAAGGTAATTGATACTTCTCCCAATGCCAGTTTGGGCAGTAAATTTACACTCCCTAAAATAGTTTCAATGCAGTGGTTCTCCAAGTGTGGTCCCAGACCAACGTCATCAGCATTATCTGGGTACTTGTGTGAAATGCACATTCCTGGGCCCACCTCAGCCATACAGATCAGGAACTCTGTGCTTTAACAAGCCCTCCCAGGGGGTCTGGCACACAGTGGAGTGTGAGAACCATGGTTTCAATGGACACAATAATCTTAGTTGCCTTTCCCCTGCTCTCTCCTGAGACGTTTTCTTCAAAATTCTTCCATGGTGATCCTGTCAAAAATACCCTCAATTTTCCTTTGTGACTATCAGCTTTGCCTGGGCTTCTGGAGGCTCTCTGCTCTATTGTTTTCTGCTTTGGAGTGACTAGGAATAGGGAAAGTTATAAGATCCTTTTTGCCAGTTAGCCTTGAAAATGTACCCCTGAGCGTGTCTTGTGCTGGGCTGTGGGCTCTGAGAGGTGGGTGAGCACTTGTGCAGCATCCACAGCCATCACATAAGCTGTGACCGGAGCAGGACTTGGACTGGGGGTTGCTTCTAGTTTATCACATGGGGTCTTACAAATTCCCACAAATCCCATTTCATGGATGAGGAGACTTCAGGTCAAATCTATAGAGCATAGTTTGAATCCGAGTCCTGTATTCTTCCCACCACGTCAAAGAACTATTTTGCCACACCAGATGGGGAGAGAATTCTAGAGAGGGTCTTTTCTCCACCTTCCCAGGTGGGAAGACAGGGCTCAAATGGGCAGCATCGTATCATGGAATGAAGGTCAATTTTTTTTGTGAAAGGAAAGGCGCTCCAGATATCAGCGTGGAATCGATCGTGGCTAGAATTCTTGCTCTCTCCTGGAAACACGGTGAGGATGGAGGCCACAGCTGGGACAACAATTCAGAGGAATAATGGGGGAGGATGGGACTAGGGTCATGCATCCATGGTGACCTGGGATGGCTGAAATTCATCACAGGGGAGTAAGGGCCTCTGCAGAGCCTGTGAGGGGCAGGCCTGACGCCCCCAGCAGGATGAGCCATGGAGTCAGGTACCCACAGAGATTGCCCTCGGGGAGAGGCTGTCCCTAGTCCCACAGGGAGGATGGACCCTCCATGCCCAGGGTCCCAGAGCAGTGCAGGAAATGAGTCTGACGTAGATGGGGAGGATTCTAGAGGAAGTGGAACAGCTGAGCCGTCCCCGAGCCGGTCCAGGCAGTCCGTGTGGGAAATGAGGGGCAGAAGAGGCAGCGCAGCATGTGAGGAAGAACTGGCACGGGAATGAAGATCAAGAAAGGACAAGGGCACAGCTGGCAAATCGCCTGAGAAGATGGTTCCTGCCTCCCACCAGGAGGGGCCGATGCCCCGGAAACAGCTCTGTTTGAAGTTCACAGAGGGGGACAGAGCAGGGCAGAGAACGTCAGCAGACCTTAGAAGAGAGACAGCAAGGAGGAGGAGGAACTGATGGGCTGGGAAGGAGGTGAGTCTCAGAAGCCCAGAAAGCCAGGGTGTGGGAGGAGCTGGGGCCTGAGACAAGAGGACACCACCGCAGGAGGAGCAAAGGAGAAGGGGCTGAGGGAGATCAGAGGCACCTTGAAGACGGAGTGCAGTTCATTTAAAACAGGGAGGCCTGCAGAGAGCGGGGCTGCGGGAAGGCAGAGCAAGGCCAGAGACTTCTTAGAGAGACAGCCTGGGGCTCTGGAGGATGGGAACGTTGACACTACTTTAGCAGAAGGAACGTGGCTGAATACTAAGAAGGGAAGATTTTGCTCACAAAGGGACTGGATGTGGCCTTTTCTTACTGATCAGAAGAGCAAGCAATCCACGCTGGAGTAGAGCTTTTGACTTAACCAGCAGAAAGCTGCCATCCAGAGATTTATGGAATTCTACTGGGGCTCTGTCCACCCGTGGGAGCGGCTATGGGTGGCAGACCAGATTTGTGAATGTGTGTTTGAGCCCATGATGCAAAGACTTAATCAAACACATGGCACCTTTCCTGGTATGTGTGTGCCTCTTTTTTCTCTTGGTAACAGGAGACAGGACCAGTAATTACCAGAATGTGACCTGTGAAGTCAGACATTGAGACCTAGTCTATGACACAAGCATGGTGTTACGGACTGAATGCTCTGGTCCTCCTGAAATGTACATGTTGAAGCCCTAACCCCCAGTGTGATAGTATCCGGAGGCGGGGCCTTTGGGAGGTGATTAGGTTGAGATGAGGTCATGATGGTGGGACCCCCATGATGGGACTGGTGTCCTCATAGTTTGAGGAAGAGAGACCAGAGCCCTCTCTCTCTCTACTATGCACGGATGCGGGAGAAGGCGGCCACCTGCAAACCAGTAAGAGGGCTCTTACCAGGAACTAAGTCTGCCAGCACCTTGACTTGGAGTTTGAGCCTCCGGAACTGCGGGAAATAAACGTCTGTTGTTAAGCCACGCAGTCTCCGGTATTTGTCACAGCTGCCTGAACAAACTAAGGCACATGGGACTGTTGATTTGAACACCCACAACAGTATTCAGAAATATACCTGCCAAAAAGAGCACTGTGTAAATGGTACAGGTGTTAGAGCCCAGCCCAGCTCATTTATCTCATAAAGGATGGAACAGTGGGAGCAATTCAGAACTCCTCCCTCCTCCCTACTTTAGTGGGTTTATTCCAATCATAAGAAAGCACAAAAGAACAAATTCTATCTGTTCATTATTCTGGGAGCCTGGTGGGAAGGAAATGCTCCTGGGGCTAGAAATAGCAATTTAAAATAGAGAAAGAAGACCTGCAGAAAAGTATGGTGGTGAATTAAGACAGAATGAGAGATGAAGGCTGAGAGCCTGGTAGGAAAACCTAGAGAACTTTAATAGCTCTTAATGAGGTCTTCACTAACAGAGTAAAACAAGATGCATTAGAAGATGATGATGTTAAAGAGATCCTGAAAGAACTGCATGGAATAGGGGAATGAAGATGGAGTAGAGTGTCTTAAGGACTGTGTTAGGGAATTGCTGATCACGGGTAATAAGTGGAGGGTTCCACTTCTGGTGGGAGACATATGCTGCTAACAGACGGACTCTTCAGCAAATAACAACAAATACAAGAGAAGAGGAAAGGACAGAAAATAAGAAAAAAGAAAAGAAAGGAAAAGCAACCTGAAGTTTTCACCGACTGAACAGCGCGGAGGTGAACTTTACTTCCTGCAGTTTTGTCCTGAGGGCAGTCAGCTCTCGTGGCTAAAACTCCCACTGAAAAACCCACCCTCTGTCTGGCTGGAGGAACCAAGGGAAGATAATCAGGGCTGCTGCAGAGTTGGGGAGGATCTCTGGAAATGAGAACCAGGGAAAAGGAATCCCAACTTCTGGGTTTTCCCAATTCTCTGGCTGACCCTTGAACCATGCATGTATGAGACGGACTGAAAACCACAAGCACTGAAATCTGAACTGTTGCCTACTGCACACATGACCGAGTTTGCAGGTTGAGTGTAACAAGTTAATTCACTGCTAAACCGAAAACATCAACACTCTTTGGATCAATGTAACAGAATTCAGAGTCTCTACATCATAACAGTCACAATGTATATAATCCAAAACTACTAGACACACAAAGAGCTAGAGAAATGTAACCCGTTTTCACCAGAAAAAAAAGATGCCAACCCCAAGACGACCCAGACTTTAAAGCTGCTATTGCAGCTATGCTCAATAAAGTAAAGAAAAATATGCTTAGAATGAATAAAAAAATAAGACATTTCGGCTGAGAATTAGAAAGTATAAAAGAAAAATTAATAAGAAATTGTAGAGAAAAAGATACAATATCAGAAAAAAATCAATACAGGGCCTTTTTTTTTTTTTTTAGCAGAACGGAGATGGCGAATGAAAGAATCAATGAACTTAAAGATAGATCTGAGGAAGAAAGGGAAAAAATTGGGGAAAATAATGAACAGAGCCTCAAGAACCTGTGGAACAATTTCAAAAGTACTACAAATAGATAACTGTTGTCCTAGAAGGAGAGAAAAAGGGGTGGGAAATAATAATTGAAGAATTGTGGCTGAAAACTTCCCAAATAATAGTGAAAGACATAAATTTACAGAATTAAGAACCTTAGAAAATTTCAAACAGGATAAATTGGTGGAAAAAAGCATATCCAGGCACATCATACATCATAATAAAGCTAAAAACCAAAGATAATGAGAACATCTTGAAAGCTGCTAGAGAAAAATCACACAGCGTATATATATATATATATATATATATATATATGTACACACACACACATGCACACACTGGAACGATGATCCAAATAACTGAGGACTTTTCATCAGAAACCACAGCAACCAGAAGACAATGATACAACATGTTTAAAGTGCTTAAAGAAAAAAAGTAACCTATAAAGCTGGAACTGTATATCCAGCAAAAATGTCTTTCAGGAATGAATGAAAACATATAGACATTTCTCTGATAAAGGAAAATTAAGAGAATTTGTTGTTCAAAGACCTGCATTACAAGAAATAACAAAGGAAGTTCTTCAGACTGAAGGAATGATGCCAAAGAGCAAACTGGATCTTCCAGAATGAACAAAAAGCAAGAGAAATGGTCACTATGTTGAGTTAAAACAAAACATTTTCCTCTTATGTATTACATATGACTGCTTAAAGGAAAAACTGTCAGATTGTCTTCTGGGACTTTTAATGTACATAGACATAACACATATGACAATTATAACATAAAGGGCAGCAGGAGTAGGGTGGTAAATGGACTATATGTTTTGATTTTGTTGTTGTTTCTACATTTTATATAAAGTGGTACAATATTAACCCTAAGCAGATTGAAATTAAAAAAAAATTATATATATAAGTTCTAGAGTAACCAAGAAAAAAATGTAAAGAAGCAAGAGCTGAAAAATCAATAGATAAAGTTAATAGCCTGCTCGCCTCTGCCTGAAGATGGGGTGGGGAGAGATTCAAGATCCCTTGGCATCTGTCACCCAAAGGCCCAAAGGCCAGCAGAGCGAGTTGGCAAAGACGACAGCTGGCTTGGATACAAAGTCAGTCCTTTACTGGGCCTTTGTAAGCAAAAGGGGAAAAAATAAAGACAGAGAAACAGACTTTCTGGGACATCACAAATGACCAAAGTTGGGCAAGGGGTCCAGCACACTGTGGGGCCAGATAGGGAGCCGTAGTGTCCTGTCACCAGGCTTGGAGTCTGGATACCTAGAGTGAGGGCCAAGCTGCACTAACAGGCTATATGACTGGGGGTAACTCAGTTCACCACTCTGGGCCATGGATCTCTTGTCTGCAAAGTGACGGGGTAGGAGTTTCAGCAAATTCTTAGTAATTGCCTCTCTGGAGGAAAGGCACAATTGGACTTCCACAGCTCCTACTTTATATACACCTGTATTGGTAAATGGAGGGCTCCGTCATGCTCAGAATGAGGCCTCTTGCCCACTCTACTCTCTCCCAAGTCAAGTACATTTACACCCACTGTTTTGATTCCTGCCTTTATGCCAATGACTCCTAAATATACATCTTCATTTGGACTTTTCCTCCATGTGCCAAACCCACGTCTCCAGCTGCCTACTCAGTAGCTCTGCTTAGATACCCTACTAGCACATAAAAATCAAAATGTTCTAAACAAATACCTTTCAAAATTCTGTGGGTGTCAGAATTTCCTGGGAAATCATGGTCACAATGGAAAGGCCTGGACTCTATTCTACCTCAGTGAATCTGTGCCTCCATGCTCCTTATTAGCTCTCCAGATGAATCTGATACTCTTCCAACTTTGAGAAACACCATTCTAAACTAAACCTACAATCCACTCCCCAACCCTTCTACTGTTCCAACCAGTACCTTTCCAGCATCCCCACTCTCAGAGAATGGCAACATCATCCATTCAGAGGCATGGGTCTGATACTGGGTGTCACTCTTGGACCTCTGTCACCCTCATCCCTAAGCAACATCCACCAGCAAGTCCTTTCCAGGGTGCTCCCCGAACCCTCTGGGCTCCATTCACTCCCACTGTCTCAGAGCCCCTGGACACATCTTCTTGCTTCTATTGCCTCTCCCACCCAAACTCCACACTGCAAGCAGGGTAAGTGTTTTTAAAAAATAGTTTATTTTGAGATAGTTTCAACTCTCTACAAAAGTTGCAAGAACACTACAAAGAATGTCTGTACACTCCTCACCCAGAAACTCCATTCCGACTCTCAACAACTGTCCCAGAAAGACCCTATTAAGGATCCCACGTGTTACCTGGTTATCACACCTGCCTCTGGAATCCCCTTCAATCTGGAACAGTTGCTCAGTCTCCCTGACTTTCATGTCCTTGAAACTTTTGAAGATCATAGGCCAGGCATTGAATAGAATGTACCTTAATTTTAGTTAGTCTAATGTCTCCTCACGATGGTACCTGGCTTATACATTTTGAACAGAGTATCTCAAATGCTTATGTTCTTTTCCTTGCATCCTACTAAGTGGCACACAATGTCCACTTGTCCTGTGATTCGTGGTATGAACTTAAAACACTTGATTCAGATGGTGTTTGACAAACTTCTCTGTAAACTTACATTCTTCCCCTTTGTAATAAATATTTTGTAGGGAGATGCTTTAAGGCTATGTAAAATCCTATTTCTTTCCCCAATTTCACCCCAACTTTTAGCATCCATTAATGTTTCTTATCTGATCTAATTATTAATTTGATGGTTGCCAAATAGTGATTTTCTAATAATATCATTCTTTCCACTATTGGGAAAAGCTTTCTCTTCTCTCCATTTATTTATTCATTTATATTCATATCAGTGTGGACTCAATAATTCCTATCTTAGTCAATAGGTTGTAATCTGTTACTATCATTATATATTTTGAAGCTCAAATTATCCCGTATTTGGACATTGGGAGTCCCTTCAAGCTCAGTGTTGTCTTCTTTTGACATGTCCCCATCATTCTTTGAGTACTTTCTTACTTTTGGACACAAACAGATATACCATGCTCATCTTGTACTTTCCCTGCCCAGGCCCTGGAAAGGGTCATTACTCTAATAAGTTCTGATTGCTTTTAGTGTAGAAGGGACTATAGAATCCAGGATCTGAGTGCCAGGTGTACTCTTTGCTACATGAGTGTCATTGATTTGAGGCTCTCTCACCCTATATTTATTTCTTTATCTCTGTATTGAAAACTACAAGTTCATACCAATACCTCCAATTCCGATTCAATACCACATAATTCATTCCAGCAAATATGCTTTGCATATTTGTACCTCCTTTTCCAACATCTCCCATTATCTTCAATATATTTCTCAATCTCCCTTATAAAGTTAATTTCCCACTCTTGCGGGCTGCCAATCCCCTCACACGTGGGTCTCCATCCCTGCGAGGGCTTGTCTCCCTTGCTCAGGATGTCTACTTTGATTGGGCCTGCCAAATGGTTTTCTGGTGAAAAAAAAAGAAGGAAGAAAGCCAAAGAAGTATTTTGTTTTGTTTTGCTTTTAAGGAAGGGAAGGGAAGAGATTGGAAGGGGTTGGCAAGAGAAAAAGCCAGGTTATTTTTCTAAAATGAAAATCCATCACCATTGGGTCATGTGTGTGCATCTGTGTGCACACACACGTATCCACACACTCACAGCCCTTGAATGACTTGCTAGTACTTTGAGGCTGTAAATTCCATCACAAGGCTCTAGAAGGCCCTGCATGATGTAACTGCTGCTGACCTCCTTGGCCACTTTCCCCCTCTTTCTCCAAATTCCCAGCACAGGGGTCCTCTCTCAGCTCCTCTAATATTCCATTTTCCCTCTTACCACAGGGCCTTTGTATGTGCTGCTTCTCTCTCTCTCAGTGCCCTAACCTGCCCCATTCATTTGGGTGACTTATTCTTCAAATCTCTGTTGGAGTACCATCTCCTCCTCTGGATACCCTCTTTAACTCTCCCAGATAAAGTCAAACTGCTTTGTTATTTATTGTTCTATTCATGCTCTCACAGAACACAGTGGCTCTTCTCTCAACTGGTAATTATGCACTTATTTGTGTATATGTCTTATTAATGTCCTCTTTCCTCATTAAGTTGTGAGTGATGTGAGAAAAGAAATGATTTCTTTTTTTTTTCTTTTTGCTGAGGAAGATTCGCTCTGAGCCAATCTTCCTCTTTTTTTCCTTTTATCTGAGCCACCACCACAGCATGGCCACTAACCAACAAGTGGTGTGGGTCTACACCCTGGAACCGAACCCAGGCTGCTGAAGTGGAGTGCACCAAACTTAACCACTAGCCGACTGGGGCTGGCCCAGTGATGTCTCTTTTTGATCAGGATTGTGCCCCTAGCTTGTAGTCCAATATTGGCACACAGTAGATGCTCAATAAATACTTTTCATGTGAATAAATTGTAATTTTTGAAACAAAGTGTTTAATCAGCAAACATTATAACGTTCTCTATTTGGAATAAAAGGCAAAATGTGGAGGAATAATATGATAAATATGGTGAGGCAGGTGAACATATGACTGTGAAAGATCCTGAAAGCTCTTAGGTCTAGGAGTTTATAAGCGTTGCTATTTAGAAGAAACACAAAATCACAATAAATGATCTACATGATGCGTACAGAAAAATAATTTGGGAAAGATCTTACCTAAGGCATACACAAATTGTGTATTTGGCTCACATCATGACTGAGGTGACTCAAGGTCATCAGAATGTGAGTCCACCCAAAGGTAGCAACAGAGTTCATTCAAAATCCAAACATGAGGGTATTCTGTATGTGCATGTTTTGGGGCTTGATAAAGTCATTTTAAATTGTCCTTAAATGAAAAGGTGTCTGATAACAGTCAAGAACTGTTTTTTCTTATGAAGGATAACTTAGTTTACCCAAATAGTAAAACTTTCCTTGAAGTTATCATAATCAGAACAATATAGTTGGGCACAAGAATCAACAAATAGGTCAATGGTCCAGAATTGAGAATCAAAACATAATTTATATAAGGGACTTAATATATGACAAAGATGACATGTGATTCAATAAAAGATGGATAATATATTTAATTAGTGGTGTTCCATAGTTATCTATTCACCTGGATGAAACAGGGTAAGAAGATACGCCCTAATACATATTCAAAACCAAATTCAAGAACAGCTCTGGGGATCTATCGACAAGAAAATGGGTAAATAAACCATGGACTATTACAATAAATAGGAGCAAACTACTGAGGCACACACGCCAAGAATGAGTCTCACAAACAGGATGCTGAGTGACAGCAGCCGGACACAAAGAACACAAAATATGTATGATTCCAGTCACGTGAAGTTCTAGAACAGGTAAAACAAACCCACGGTCGAAGAAAAAATCAGAACAGCAGTTGCCTCCGGGGTGGGGTCGGGGTGAGAATTGACGGGGGAGGGACGTGAGGGAACTTCCTGGTGTGACGACAGGGTTCTACGTCTTGATAGGAGTTTGGGTTACACAGTTTTATGCATTTGTTAAAACTCTGTAAATGTACACTTAAGACTTGTGCATTTCTTATATGCAAATTTTACCTTAAGGAAAAAAAAAAGAATGTAAACAAATGTTTAACTCTAGTTAAAGACACGTACACTGACGTGTTCAGGGGTGATACGTACTGATGTCTGCAACTTACCTGGAAATGCGGCGACCACATAGGATGGAGTGGTGAACGGACAGAGGGATGATTAGATGGGGAGTTATATGACAAGCAAACAAAGCAAGATCTTAATTCTGGAATATACGTGGTGAGTATATGGTTGTGCTCTGTGAAATTCTATCAAGTGCTCTGTATGCTTGAAATTTTTCAAAATAAAATCTTGGGAAAAAGAAATAAATTTCAGGTGTACTAAATATTTAAACATAGAACAAAAACGCAAACAAAATAGTACAGGAAACTTTAAAAAGCATTTTATAACCTTGGAGTGAGGAAAACTTTTAAAATAAACCAGAAAATCCAAGAAGACATAGAGAAACAGATAGCTATTTTTGACTAAATGAATATTAACCACTTTTGAAAGCCAAAGGATATCATAAGCAATATCAAAAGAACAATTGTATTCTTTTGAATACAAAAAAGAATTGTATTTTTTTGTACAAAAAAGGAGGAGGGGTAATTAATTGTATCGCATTTGGCAGACAAAGGGTTAACATCGGTAATATAAAAAACTTTCTGTAAATTTCTAAGAAACCATCAAACAACCCAATAGAAAAATAGTTAAAAACATGTACAGATAATGAACAGAAGAGGAAGCACACATCCCAGTACCTGTGTAAAAAGACAGTAAAATCGCTAGCAGTGAGCTGAAAATGCAAACGAAAACAAAATAAGGTCTCATTTTTCATCTTTGGATTAGCAAATTTGTAAGGATTGATCACTTCCAGTGCTCATGAGGATGTTGGAAGACGCACCATACATTCCTGGTGGGGTGTGAATGCTTACAAACTTTCAGGACAGTAACCTGACAGTAAGAAAGCTCGAGACACACAGGACACAGAGTCACAGGCATAGTATGATCCCATTTTTATAAACTAAAAAGTTCAAAATTTTGAACAAAGAGAAAAATGTGAAAGGAGACACATTTAACTGAAAGTAATGCTTCACGACAGGGGTTGGTAAACAGCGCCAACTCTGCTTGGTCATCTGGTTTCCTGCAGCCCAGGAGCTAAGAATGGTGTTTGTATCTTTTAAAGGGTTACATTTTAAATAGAGGAATATCCTCTATTTTGCCTCTGGGCCAGCAAAGCCTAAAATATTTACTACATGGCCCTTTAGGAAAAGTTTACTGACTCCTGCTTCAAGGGAATGGCAGTTTCTCAGTTATTCTTTTCCTCTTCTCTGTATTGTTTTCATTTTTATAATAATCATGTATTGCAAGTTGAAAGAATATAGGTAGGTAAGAAATCAATCACTTTGGATGCTGTTGAGAATGGATATAAGGAGACAAAACGAAACCATGAGACTAGTTAAGGAGCTACTGTAACAGTGCAGGTGAAAGAGAATGGTGCTTTGGAACAGAGTGGGACAGTAGAGATGGAAAGAAGGGGCAGGTTTTATAGGAACCTATAGGAGTGGCTGAGGGATTGGACAGGAATGGTGAGGCACAGAGAGAAATCAAGGCTGATTCCTAGGTTTCAGTCATTAGTTGAGTGGTGAACCACTGAGATGGAGAGACTGGGGAGAGGAAACCAGAGAGTAAGTCTAGAGCTTTGTTTTGGACCTGTGGAAGTTCTAAATGGAATTGTGTGAACTAGGGGGTTGGACCCAGATGATTAGAGCAGCTTGGGCTATGGAGTGGGAGGCTGAGCAGGAAATACAAGTTTAAGAGGACTCATCATGTGGATGGCACTTGAAGCTATCGGGAAGCAATGGAGAGGGAGAGAAGGGGACAAAGAGTCTACCTGGTAGCACAGTGCCCAACCCAACTGGAACCTGCTCCCTGCTGACAGATGTCTCTGATGCTACTGTCCAACTGTTTGGATTCCCCCAAACCATCTGTTCCAAAATATCCAAGGAACATCATGGCTTTGGAGGAGACACCGACCCTTCCTCACAGCCTCTGCCCAAATGCTTGTCTGGACAACCAGCTGCTATTGTTTCTCTTGGCCAATGGATGGTCCACCCAGCACCTGACTCCCCCAGTGGAGAGACGAGTTCAGGTCCCAGTCCCTCCCAGTCTGCCCTGCCATGGGTCCCCAGCCATGTGCAGCCACCTTTACTCATGCCACGCTTTTACCTGAGAATGCCAAGAAAGACTCACCAAGGAGCTGGTATAGGTGGGATCTGAGGTGTCATCCTGGAGGTAGCGGGAAAGGCCAAAGTCAGACACCTTGCACACCAAGTTACTGTTGACAAGAATGTTTCTAGCAGCCAGGTCCCGGTGCACATAGTTCATCTCGGCCAGGTACTTCATCCCTGCGGCGATGCCCCTGAGCATCCCTACCAGCTGGATCACCGTGAACTGTCCATCATTTTGCTGTAATAAGACACAAAGGGCATTGAGATCAAGATGGGCTTCAGTGGTTAAACAGAAGCTGAGGTGCCATGGTCCCACTGCTTGTCAGCCTCTGTCAGTACCAGGCCAAGCCACTCACTGCCTCCTCCCTCCCCAAACCCCATCTTCATCCCTCTCCTTGAATGCTCTGCTCTCTTCTCCTTGCCAAACCCTGTTGATTTCATCTCCAAATTACATTTCAAACCCATCCACTTCTCTCTGTCTCCACTGCCACCATTCTAACCAAGTCATTGTCATCCCTCACCTGTAACAGCCTCCCTGCAGCTGCCCCGCCCCCACAATCCATTCTCTACATGGGAGTTAGAGCCATCTTTATAAGACATAAATCAGGTCATGTCACTCCCTGGCTAAAGCTCTCTATTAGCCTCCCATTGCATTAAGGAAAAGCTGCGAACTTCTTCGCATGGCCCACAAGACCCCACGGAATCATCTACTGCCTCACCTTATGCTACCTTATCCCTCACTCCTGTGCTAAAGCCACAATGATTGGTGACCTTTCAATCCTTTCCCAAGCCAAGCTCTTCCTGCCTTACGGTCCTTACACATGCCATTCCCTCTGTTTTTTCCCCACAATCCAAACTTACCTGCCCTTCAGGTCTCCACTTAAACTTCACTTCTTTGGAGAGGATGTCTCTGTAACCAGTCCCCTCCCCCAACTGTAATTAGCGCTTTCTTACTACTACCTGTCAGTGCATGCTCTTAGTTTTCTTCTCAGCACATATCATAAGTTTTAGCTGCCTGTGTGTGTGCATGCATGTGTGTGTGCGTGCATGCGTGCATGTGTGTATGTGTCTGTGTGTCTGTCTGTCTCTGCTGCTTGACTCTAAGCTCTTTGAGACAAGAACTCTCTCTTCTGTGGTCACCACAGTATTCCCAGTGCTGAGAACTTTAATGTCGATAGAAAGAGCTCAGTAAGCACATGTGGAATGAATGACCTAGACATCTCTTCCTATTTCCAGAAATAAACGTTTAAGGTGTCTTCCTTGGGTGCTACCAGTGCTGTCAACCTTGACATTGGGATAACCACACCTACCTCATAGGGATTGGTGGTCAGGGGAAGTGCACACCCAGCGTCTGGAACATGGACCCTTCTAGTGAATGGGAGCTGTGACTGCTCCCTCTCATGCCAACCTGAAGTGCTTCCTTCTCTGCAATCACAGTTTCTTGCATGGATGCCCTCTTCCAGGGTTAGATGATAGACTCTTCAGTGAATGAATCTGTGCATCCTTCTGCCTCCCCCAAACCTCTGGGTCTTGGCTCGGCACACACTGGTTAGATTAGTGGACCCTGGGCCAGGTTGCCAAGAACACCTTTTCCCATCTAGTCCAGCCCCAGCTGCTCGCCAAAGGGCTATGAGTTGTATTCTGTAAGTAGAGCCTGGACCAGGCACTGAGACGCTCTGATTGAAGGAGAGGTCGGAGTAGGCGGGTCTCCCTGGGTCTACTCCAGCTACTGCTGAACACAGGCCCTGGGCAAAGCAGTCACCTCCTCTGCCCCAGTGTTCCCATGTGAAATGCAGAAAGCATAAATAGTGTGAGGAGCTCTCATTTATTGAGCACCTACTATATGTGAGATAGTATATGCTACACTCTTCTGCATTATCTCACCTAAATATGTGTGGACACATCATTTATGAATGCATTCCCACAAAAGCATTTCCATAAGTAAGGAAAAATAAAAGAGCTGCTATAAAAATACCCTGTTTATTAGAGAAAACACCAACCGAAAATTCTAACAATGACAGCAATGTGGTTAAAAACGAGTATCTCCCTAAAGAAGCCCACTGGTAGATAGATGTTGGGGGGAACTGGTGGTGACTGAACAACTCTGAGAGGAGCAGTGTTGAAAGCGTGGGCAGCAGTGTGTCTATGCTTCCACTTTAAGTTAGTCAAGACTTCATAGAGCCGCTTTATTGTCTGATTTGTTTGAATATTTAGATCAGTCATCCTTATAGTTTCTGGGGCCAACAAAGGCCAAGAAGTGGTTAAAAGTCCAGGATTTGGAGCCACACAGACCGCTTGGATCCAGGCTCTGCCGCTCACTGGTTGCATGGCATCGGGCAAGTTATTTAACCTCCAGAGCAGTGATTTCCACATCCACAAAACAAGAACATAGTATCCACGCTTCCCAGAATTTTGGTGAGGTAAAATGTGATAATAGGTGTGAAGGGGCTTAGCTCAGTGCCCCACGAATACTAAGACGCAGCAATGATCGCTGGTATTATCAGCAAGGCCATATGCCTCACAAATCAGCTCTCCCACATACCTCAGATGCCTGGTGAGAGAGACAGAGGACACCTGGGGACAGAAATGTGGGTTCCTCATAGCCTCCTGGGTGTGTGCGGGAGACATCCTAGGATCATTACCCTGGGAGAACCTAGTTCACAGTGCATTCTGAGCTCAACAGGTTGGCACCTGTGATAGTACCCCCACCCCAACTGTAGTAATGGATGGTCAGGAGCTAATGATGCAGGCCTGAAGTTTGGATCAATTAATCAACAAACACTGATTTCTTCCATTGCTTGACTTTTGAATGGTAAGTCATACTTTACAGAAATATCTTTTGATCCTTAAAACTGGTCCTGTGGAGTAGGCGAGGCAGGCAATAGTATATTGCTTTTGTAGAGAGGATAAAGGAAATCCAGAAAGTTTAAGTGATCAGCCTGAAATCGCTCGGGGTGGTTTTGATTCATATTAAGAATCTAAGTCCAGGGGCCTGCCCTGTGGTCAAGTGGTTAAGTTCGCAGGCTCCGCTTTGGTGGCCCAGGGTTTCACTGGTTTGGATCCTAGGCGCGGATATAGCACTGCTCATCAAGCCATGCTGAGGACGCGTCCCACAGAGCACAACCAGAAGGTTCTACAACTAGAATATACAACTGTGTACCAGGTGGTTTTGGGGAGAAGAAGAAGAAAAAGAAAAAGAAAAAGAAAAGAAGATTGGTAATAGATTTTAGCTCAGGTGCCAATCTTTAAAAAAAAGAAAAAAAGAATCTAAGTCCAGAACAGCAAATTGCTTCTCCACTGACTTTCCATCTCTGATCAATTGGTAATGGCTGCCTCCAACACTGTGTGTAGAAGAAGGCTATGGATAAGCTTTGATTAATGATGGCTGCCAAGGTCATAGAAATAGAAAGTAGAGACAAGTGTACCACAAATATGCTACTCTTATCTGAATCTTTTAACTCCTATCCAGTGCCTCTTCCATTGGAATATGCTTACTCTGCAATGAGCAACACATTTTCTTCAGCATTAGCATGGGAATCACATAGCATGATAAGACAGGGTCATACCTGGCAAGTTCAAAGTTTTGGTGAAACTTAAAAGATATGACCATATTAAGATTTTCTGATATGTTCAAGTGTTTTATGTTCAGTTCATTGGTATAACTCTCCAAGAAGAACTTCCAGAGATATGAACATTGGCCCACAAAGATAAACAAGATAGAAAAAAAAATAGATTTCTTAGTGACTTTCAGAGAGGGCCTGGCTCCATGCTGAGCACACGGTAACAACACAGCACAGAGAAGAAATACAGGCAGGCCCAGGTGAAATGATTTAGACTTTCTTCCCTTCATGAAGTGCTTTTTGCTGAAATTGCTTTTCTGCAAATTCACTGAAGCCACTTGCTGGCCCTTTTATTAGATAGGAAGGATTTAGGTATTTCAACTTTCAGTGACAAATCCACTTCAGGAAATGAAACCCTTATTTGATTTGTTTGAAGAGAATGAATCATAGGTTTTTTTTTTAACTGAAAGAGACCTTTCAAGATCATCCAGCTCAATGCCTTTAGTTTATAGATTGGGAAATCGAGTTAACAGATTTGCTTAAGGCCACACGGTGACTCATAGCAGAGCCCAAAGCAGACCCTTGGTCTCAGGACTTCCAATCTGGTGTTCTCTTCCTGACATCTGGGTTGCTATCGTCCAGCTTCAGGCATGAATGAGCTTCTTTGATGCAAATGTCTCCATTTGACATTGCTCAGCGATTTCCAAGAGTCTTCCAGTTATGACCATCTGGGAATGAGCCAGTAGCAACCACAAGGCCAAACTTTAGGCACAGAGGCCTTATGGAGCATATTGACCTTCTTGGCTATGGCATGGAACATTGATGACGGCGTCAGGGGTTGTGCCTAAGATTATAGAAGGGCCACCAGATTAAGTCCTCCGAATTTGAATGCCAAGAAGTAAATATTTAATTATGGATTCTTGTGCTACAAATCCATGGCACAGACATTTAAAAAAATGGATAATAATGAACCTACTGAAGATGTGGTTGAAGAATAATGGTGCTTCCAATTCCTCCAGAATGTGAGGGATTCTAAGTCCTGCCATGGGAGAGGGGCAGTGAGTGGGCTGTGAGAAGCTATGTCCGATATGCTCACTGGATCCCCGATGCCCAGAGCCTCTCAGACACCGACCCAGAGCTGGAGCTGCGGCCACTCTCCAAAGGCTCCACGTCCGGTGTGAAAGGACCAGTCGGAGGGAAGGAAACAGTTGCACAAATTGAGGACTAAGGCTTTTCCTTTCTTCTCTGAATGGTGATCCTAAAATTATACCACTTCCCAGAAGATGGACCCTGCAGAACTGAACTGATGACCTACTTTTCGATTTTATCAAGCAGCAGATACATCAATTAATGTTGCTATGCTCCAGGGTTTGGTAGTAAGGCTGAAATTAGATTTATAGATTACCTGCCTCCATGCCGTGCAAGGAGTCAGAAACGCTTCATTTCCCCTCTCCTTCTGGCACCGCTGGCTCTGGCCGCTCTTTTCTCGCTGTCCTTTCTCCTGTTTTCCTGGGCCCCTCTCTCGCCTCTAGCTTTTCTATCACTGCCCAGGTCCCATCATCATGAAAAATACTGGTGTCCAACATGTCCCCTTGTCCTGGGTCCTGAATGCAAATAGCCCTGTGCAGAGCAACAGTGTGGGGCTTGACTTTCCATAGGCCCCTGAGAATGAATCCCCGCTCCTCTGCATGCTCCAGGAAGAGAGTCTGATCATATTGTGACTCCTCTGTGAAGTACAGACAGGTGACTTGTAGAAAATAAATGACTCCTGAGAGGGACCGGAGGCTGGTTCCAGAAAATACTTTTTCTTCTAACATTGTCTCCTACTTACTTTTATTTGGCTGTCTGCATGAGATCTATGAGCACGAATGAAAGCCCCCAGGAAAGCATGGTCCATACTCTGCTCTGACACGAGAGGTCTGGCAACAAGGACAGGAGACCATGTACACTCAGGATGACTACATCTCTCCTGCCACTCCTGGACGCTTTTGCCCCAGAAATGGTTATTCATGTCTTTCATTCAACTAGCATTTGCCAGGTGCTCACTGTGCTAGGTACTGGGGTTTCAAAATATAAGGCGTAACCCATAGGCTCCAGGAGGCTGTACCAGGCAAAGCACAGGGCCCCACAGTCTACATCAGTGGTACCCCCACCCCATCAAAATCAAGCACTGCTGCCTAATGACTCAGATGAGGGAAAAAGCGTGTGCTCGCCCTACAAAGGTAGCTTCAAATGTGCAAATGCAGCTTCTAGACACGTCCCCCAGCTACCCTTCCTCACTGCAGCCCCTAAGCTCTGCCTCTGAGCCTTGGAGCCACCATGCAGCTGCCGACAGATTACCAAATAGGCCAGCTTCCTGTGGCCTTTGAACACACTGTTCCATTGTTCTAGCAGCCTGCCTGCCCGCTCCCCCACCTGCCTTGCAAATTCCTCATTCTCCACTAAGAGATAAATTCTCTCTCCTCTGAGAGAGGAAGATTTCAGTTCTCCTTTATGTGACACCTCTATAGTCCACGCTTGGAAACAAAAAGCATAATCTAGGCAGATGATGGCTGCAAGCTTTGAATGCTAAGGTCCTCGGGGGCAGGGACCTCTGCGGCAGGTTGCATTCTCTAAGATGGACATAAGAGGATCTCCCACCCCTTATGTGTAAGAAGACATCGGGTTGCTGTCCCCCAGCAAACAGTGGGGACTCTTTCCTCCCTTGGTTCTGGGTGGGCCTGTCACTATGGTTGAAGGATGTTGTGTGGCTTTTCAGGCTAGGTTATAAAACTGATACAGCTTCTGACTTTTCTTCTTAGGGTGCTTGTTCTTGGGGCAGCTTTCTGTGAGGAAGCCCCATCAGGCCACATGGAGAGATGCCAGCTGACACTCAGCATCAATCATAAGACAAATGAGTAAACAAGCCTTTGGATGATTCCCGGCCTCAGCCTTTGAGCTGCCCCAGCTGATAACACGTGGAACAGAGATGTCCCCACTGAGCCCTGCCCAAATTGCAGGTTCACGAGCAAGACAAACCGTTGTTGTGCTAAGCCACTAAAGTCTTGAGGTGATTTGTTACACAGCATTAGAGCAATCTCGCTTTCATCTCTATAAGCCCAGTACCCAGCACAGGGCGTGCCCAGAGCAGTCACTCCGTGAATGTTTTAATGACTGACTACACACATGGTCCTTTGATCTGCAGCTACAGCTACCGTTTGGCAGCTTTGGTGATGTGCGTAGCCTGCTGCTTGGTATTGCCCTGAAGTCCTTGCTCTGAGGGCCCTGCCCCACTCTTTGATGCTGCCCCCTGAACCCTCTGCTCTCAGGCTCCCCAGCAGCCCCCAGCTGTGCCTTTGGTCCCATGCAGGCCTTGCACCCTGGCCTGTGCTCCGTCAGCTCCCACTCCCCAGACGTCAGCATCATGGCCATGCTCACTCACTCCTTTTCTGGGCATAGAAATGAAAGTGGTTCCACTATGGCTCCATTGGACATGTTCTGACAATGCTCTTTTACAGATCTCCCAGCCATAGGCCTTGAGGTACCCCCATCTCTGCTGCAGGTTGGTTGGGAGTCACAATTCTTCATCAACCCCAGAAAAGACTTGTGGACGCTTGTGACACAGTCTTCTCCTTTCCTGCCCACAAGTGCCTCCTCAGAGGGCACGTGGCCCAGATAACAAAAAAGGACAACCTGTTTTATCTGTGAGCTGCAATGAAGAGAGCTGGCTGGGAGGGCGGCTGTGCCGGGGAAAAGGCAGAGATGGCCACTGGAGTGTGCGCGATCTCAGTGATTCATGCAGATACCGATGGTCATTCTTTGCCCTCCCCTATCATTCTTGTTCATCCAACAAGTATTGATCAAGGCTCCACTCCATGCCATCCTCCTACTGAGTGTTCCTCAAGCTTTGCTTTATCCTTTCCTTTTAGCAAGAAATCTCTTAACCTTGCTAACATCTCCAGTCCCCACTCACATTTCACTGGGCCATTCCTGAATGGCCAGTTAGCCTCACATAGACACTTCTCCCCAGACATTGTTCCCCAGCGTCCACCAGGGCTCACACCATCCATGCCCCTGAGCTGCTCTTACCCTGAGGAAAGAATCCAGAGCGCCATTCTCCATGAATTCTGTGATGATCATGACCGGTCGACTCTTGGTGACCACGCCCTCCAGGCGAATGATGTTGGGATGGTCGAACTGGCCCATGATGCTCGCCTCACTCAGAAAGTCCCGACGCTGCTTCTCTGAGTACCCGGCCTTCAGCGTCTTGATGGCCACATAGATTTCCCTCTTGCCTGGAAGTTTCAGACGCCCCTTGTACACCTCTCCAAACTCTCCTGCAACAAGAATGCAATTATTACCCTCTTCCTTCTCAGTCTGTGGTGCCATAAGGGGAGGCAGCTGATCAAGAACAATGGTGCTCAATGTAGAATTGTGATTAAAGTGGCAGAAATGGAAACAGTGTTGTCTCATTGTAACTATGATGTCTCAGCTCTAATCAGTTCACGGCAAACACAGAAGGAATACTAAAATATGTTCCTTACCTCAGTTCTTAGAAAGAGCTCGAGCGACTAAAGTGGAATTTCACAATATATATGAGTTTGTTTTTCCCCAAGTTTGGTTTTTCATTTGTGTCCCAGCTGAATAATTGAAATGAAATGGTCAGTTTCACTTTGGCAGAATCATAATTTGTTTTTAGCAGAGCCTGGCGCAAGAATGTCCAGGGGCTAGGGGACATGTTCAGGTACTTGAGTCCTCTGAATGAGATGTATAGCGTTTATGTTCCTACATTGCCCTGAAAGCGTTTGTGTCTATTGGGTCCCCCAGAAAGCAGACACTGAGAAGTTACTGACAGGGAAGTTAGCAGATGCTGTGCAGGATAAAAGCGGGAGGAAGCAGGACTGGCCAGGGTCCCACATTACGATGCAGACCTGCCATTATGAAAACAAAGGAGGAAACGGGAACAGGCAATGAGAGGCCCACATTGCAAAGCAGACCTGGCTGATGTAGACCTGACAGTCTCATCAACTCAACAGAGAGCTCTAGAGTAAAGAGTGTCCATTCCAGAAAGGCCCAGGCCCTAGCATCCCGCATGCTCAGTCACTGGCTGGGGCTGCCAGGAAGAGCTGGGGCTCTGCGGGAAAGCTGAGGCAGATTCCGAAGGCGCCGCAGCTGGAGGGTGGCAGCTACCTGCACTCTTGGCAGCTGAACAGTGAGCGGTTTTTCTAAGCAAACATGAGCTGTGGGCACACCTCCAAGGGTGCCATAGCATTTAAACATTTCTGCAGTAAACTCACCAGGAGTAAAAACAATTCTGGCAACACTATTTCATAGCTGCTTAAAAAACACTGTTGAATCCTGTTAAATGTGCTTTCAAGTTATTTTATGATTTAACTTGGTTTTGTAACTTCCAATTCTTTCATGTGAAACAGTTTAGCATCTCCTTGTAAGTGCATCACCGAAATGGGTGACAAAGGCTCAGGCCTTCAGGAGAAACATGGCTTTCTGCTGGGAAAACTTTCTTTTTCACTTTCAGCTTCTGGAAGAAAATGATGGAGCAAACTGAGCAATCAGATAAATTACTGGCCATATTAAAAAAGCAGGTTAACATCTCCTCTGTGATTTGGTTGGGAGCCCCTTGTGTTTTCTGCTGCAAAAAAGGTTGGGAGGAAGCTACATGAAAGGCCTTTTCATGCAAAACTGCTCCAGAGTCAACAGAACTTGTCAGAATCTAGGGCTGGAGCGGAGGTTGGCTCAAGCACCACTGGGAAGATTTCAACACGGACCTTACAATGCTGACATATATCATGTGTAACATTGGCTCTGACATTGAATCACATGCTGCTTTGGTGAACCCCTCGAGGTCACACTGAGTCTCATGCACGTTTGTAGCTTGTGCACCCCACTGCGATGACTGGTACCTCGTGGGCAGGCCCGTAAAAGTTGGAGAAGCATATTTCTTATTATCTGTTTGACTCTCACTTTGCCCACTCTTAGGTTATATATTGCTGGAGACTCTCTCTCTGCTCTATCCAAAAGATTTAGAAGTAGAAGTATTTAAATTTGTATAAATCTCTGTTTAATGCAGCATCTTCTTCTACAGCCAAACACTGTATGACCATAACCAGGGAACGGCTGGAAACAGCTCAGCCATCCTGCAGAATGCCACAAGCTGTTGAGGACTAACAAGTGAGTGATGCGGACTGATTTCAAAAGATGTCCGCTTATTGTCAAATGAAGAAGACAAGAAAAGCAAGTTACAGAATGTGATATGTAGCACGTGTCCATGTGGGGGGGGGGGGGTGTGTGTGCAAAAGAAAAAGATGGAAAAATCCATATCAGATTTATTTTTAACTTCAAATTATTTTAAAAAATGGTTATACTAGAAGGGTGGGAGTAGGAGGGGGAAGGACAGGATAGTAAACTAAGTTACTTTCACATTGTTTGAATTGTTACAACAAGCATTACTTTTGTAGTTCAAATGAGTAAGATTTAAAGAAAAGTAGTGAACAATAGGGTTCTGCCATACATGTGTGTATATGTATATGTATGTATGTGTATAAATATATGCGTGTAAATATACACTTGTGTATGTCTATATCCATGAAGACATGCGTGTATGTGTATATCTGTACACATATGGAATCTATCCCTCTGACACTTTGACCTAGTAAGTATTCAATAACCAGGAGCTCAGTGAATACAAATTGCATATTTGATAAGTATACTAATTGGAGAATATTGGTTAGTACTCCTTCTTTGTTGACACGATAATGAGTTCTGTTTCTCTTAGCAAAGATTCAGTTGAGAACTGAGGGGAAAGGTATGCTAATATTTCTTCTTGGAGGAGATAGGACACCAATATTTACTGAGCACCCGCTGCGTGCCAGGCACAGTGCTGGGACCCTTGCATGTCTTAGCTCACTAATCCTCACAGCACCTTCATGAGCTTCATGACCTTCATGGGTATTATTATGCTCATTTTACTAATAAGGAAACTGAGGCATGAAGAAAACATGCCCACACCCCACAGCTGTGAGACAGGGCCAGGGTTGTGGTCCACGCCCATCCCTTTTCCTGCCACACCACCTCTCCATAGGTGTGCGCAGTTTGCAGTGTCACAGGGATCACAGCTGTATGGATAGGAAGTCACAATCCAGGCACCACCGTGCCCCAACTGTGCAGGTCCCAGCAGTTCATATGCAGTTACCGTCACAGCAACTCAGCAGCCAGCGAACAGCAAATGCAGTGAGACTGTCTCAGAGACAGATGTTATATTCATCGAAAGTTCCTGCCTGGGAGTGAGGTGGGATGAGAATATTTGTGAATCAGAATACTCATCAGTTTCTACACATCAGTGTGTGGAGTTTGGAAAGTGCTCCAGGTGAATCTGACGTCCCCCACAACACACACATAAACACCCCAGTGGAGGGCTTCTTGTCTACACCAGTGGTTCCCAAAGCTGGTTGCCCACTCAGTCAGCTGAGGAGCTTTACAAAGTACACAGGCCTGGGTCCCACCTTCAGCAATTCTGATTCGTGGGTCTGGGTGCAGCCTGGGCACGGACACATTTGAAAGCTGCCTGCAGGATCAGCTACATGATTTGCAGGGTCTAGTGCAAAACGAAAACTCAGGACTCCTTGTTCAAAGATTAAGAATTTCAAGACTGTGACAGTAGAATTTAAACTAAGTGTGGGCCCTTCTGAGCATGGGGCCCCGTCCCACGGTACTGGTCACAGGCCCGTGAAGCTAGGCCCGGCCGCCTAGGTGGTTCAATGTGCAGGCAAGACTGAGAACCACGGGTCTAAACTACCCAAGCGTATTTCAAATGGATTAGGGAGCTGCCAATGGCCTTGGAGTCCCCGGAATTTATCCCCACCCCTTCAAATTCTTTTGAAAGCAGTGCATATGGCTGCCTGTCCCCGCACAGGGCCTGACGCCGTGATGGCTTTATAGACGTGAGCAAAGAGGAAGAAGAGAAGAAGGAAGGAAGGAACAAACAAACGAAGGTGTGGCTTTGAAAAGTTCTAGCTATACAGGATGGTGTGGATCACATTACCTTCCTAACTGACAGACGTCATCTCATTGTTTAATCTTTGTGCCGATTGGTCTTCAAGTGCAATGCTTCTAATGCTTTAGTTTTAAATTACATCCTCTGCAGGGTCTCATTGTATCGTTTTTAAAAATTGTAAAATAAAAAGCATGCTCTCCTGAGAGGATTTTTAGGGCAGTGAAACTACTCTGTATGAAACTGTAATGATGGGTACACATCATTATACGTTTGTTCAAACCCACAGACTGTTCCACACCAAGAGGGAACCCTAATGTACACTGTGCACTTTGGGTGATAATGATGTGTCAGTGTAGGCCCATCGGCTGTAACAAATGTACGACTGCATGTGTGGAGCAGAGGGTACGTGGAAAATCTCTGTACCTTCTGCTCACCATTCCTGTGAACTAAAATTGCTCTAAAAAAATAAAGTCAAAAAAAAGGGCTCTCCTTAGGTTGGGAGAGATGTCTTTGTAATGGGTCACTATGGTGGTAACGGTGTTACTGCTCTCAGAAATTTACTCCACGATCACTGGAAAGCAGCGGCTTAAAGAAGGGTGATTCTGTAAAAATCGCCCTTTCCTGTCTGGCAAAGAAATGACTTCATATTCTCCAAGCCCAGAGGTTTTCAAAGCCCAACTGCAGAGGAAGTCACTCAATCCACAGTCCTCTCTCAGAGGCTGTGGTCCACCCTGTAGTTAGTGGCCCTGGTGCAGTGGGGAGAAACTCTGGTGGGAGCAAAAGAAGCAGCTCACGTCTGCACCAGCCCCACCACACGCTCAGGGCGAGGCACTCCTCCAGCCTCAGCGTTCCCAGCTCTACACAATCAAAAGAAATGATTGACGGAGGGCCTTCCTAACAAGGTGTGGTGTGTATGTGAAAGTGCTTTGTAAACTACAAAGATGTGGGTGGTGGTTTAAAGAAGACAAGCCACGGAGAGGGGCCTGGTTGGGAGGACAGGGATGGGCACTGGAAGAGAAAATGGGGGAAGGAGGTTTCTGCAGCCCAGTGGGACCTGAAGGAGGTTGATCCAGCCACAGCAGGATGTCAGCCAGGGGTAGTGGGGGAGTCATGCTGCCGTATCTGCACATGGTGGGTTGTCCCCAGGTGAGCCCAGGGTGCTGAAGTCTGGGGGCTCTGGCCCTCTAGCGCCTCCACAGCCTCAGAGGGAGTGGGAGTCAATGGGCTGTTATTACCAATATGTAGAAAACCAAGGCCTCGTGTCGCTTACGATCTAAGAACTGCTGTCACCTGTGATCTTTAACTTCAGGCTCATACACTATTCTCAAGAAACTATTTTTGCTTTTTTGACATCTTTTCTGTAATTAGAGCCAGAACTTGATGCCTGTGGTGCTTTGATTTGCTGTGATCTAAACACTAAAGAGCTTCCTTTTATATGAGCTCCAAATCATGCCCATATGTTTTCCATTTTTTTAAATAAAAATTCATAGTACCTAAAAAATAGCTTCAACACATGCAGCATTAACATTATTTTTAAAATAGATGCTTACAAGAAACCATTGGGTAGTGGCTGCGGTTGATTCTTTCTATGAAGATCCCGTACTGACTGTGACTGCAGTCAGCCTAATTTTGGTCTGGCTGGACTTTGATTGGCAGCACTTTTGCAGCTGACCTTGGAGCCTCTCCTACGGCAAAACCTCCCCTTGGCTAGGACCCAGCTCCAGCTTTAGGGAAGTTTGGTGGCCATTGGCTCTCAGTGGTGGTTCTCAAAGTGTGATGTCTGCTCAACAGCATCAGCATCACCCCAGAACTTGTTTGAAATGCAGGTTCTTGAGGCCCGCCTGGACCTATCAGAAGCTCAGGAGCCTCGGTTTTAACACACCTCCAGGTGATTCGGGTGTCTGGCTGGAGTTTGAGAACCAAGGCCCTCAAGGCTGTCAGCTGAGGGTCATTTAGCCAGTTCCTGTGACTGTCCTCCCAGACAGCTGCTGAAATTATTCTGTACAAGTTTCAGCTCCTTGCCAGATCCTCTCTTCTACCTTCCTTGACAAAACGAGGAAGAGAGAAAAATGGTTCAGCAGCATTAAATGCCTCAACTGTGATATATAAAATCAGAAGGAAAGAATTTTCAATTTTTGAAAATGAAACATCCAACCTGCCAGCAGGTATTTCAAGCTGTAGCTGTTGGCTATGTGCAGAGCAGATCTACACACAATTACACTCTTTTTTTTTTTAGC
Source organism: Equus przewalskii (assembly GCF_037783145.1). NCBI lineage: Eukaryota > Metazoa > Chordata > Mammalia > Perissodactyla > Equidae > Equus > Equus przewalskii. The sequence goes on along the minus strand of NC_091845.1, from coordinate 72,210,311 downwards.
AGCATTTTGAAGTCACAAACTGCCTTAGGGGAAAAAAAAAGGAAAGCAGAGCTTCCAGTTACTAATTCAAGCTTCCACCAGAAAAGAAACTTTTAAAAAATAAATTTAACTAGATTTTAAAGTACGGTTTCCAGTAAGTTTTATCACACTCGCCTGTGTAACATAAGTAGGTTACGGCTAAACCAGGGATAGTGAAACTGTGGCAGGTGTGTCACTATCTCCTGACCCTGCACCCAGGACAGACATTACTAATTGATCACAACCCTATTCCTCCTTCTCAGCAGAGTTCCCCAGGTACCCATTACCAGGCTCCTGGAGTTGGCAAACGAGATGGAACCTGCTTAACAGACATGGTGTCCACAACACTTAATACCTAGATGGTGAGAGTAAACTGGTTTTCTCTTTCTTTGTAGCTGTTTGTGGTCCTTAGACAACTCCACACCTATATATCCCTTATTATTTTCATAATGTAAGTAAGCACATATAATTAAAAATGCTAAATAGCTTGGTCCTCGTCCTTGTCATTCTTAAGGCAGATAACTGATCATACTAGAAGAAGAGGACCAGAGGATGGGACCAGTGTATTCTAGGAAGAACATGCCCTCCCCAGGGAACGCAAAACGTCCTTGCAGCACCCCCAGATGGGGCAACCTGAATTCTAGGGCAGTGTTATCATTTCCAGCAAGGAGGCCTGGGCATCCCAAACTGCTAGATAGAGTTTACCATCAGAAGCAATGTCCCTGTATATTGGCTGCTCTTTTCCTGAACAGGAAGCAAAGTGGCAGGTGGTGTGGGGGTGACATTCACCAGACCCAGATCAGCCATGTCTGGGTTTCAATTCTTGCTCTACCATTAACTCAACTGATAGTACAACCTTCGGCAAGCTCTCCTCTGAAAGTTGATTTCCTCACCAGTTTAAATACACACACACACACACACTCGCACGCACACAAACTCTAACTCACAGGCCTCTTATGAGGGTTAAATGAGACAACGCTGGTAAAGTATGTACACGGTGAGTGTTCAGTGCATGCCAACTATTTTAATTATAATAACTAAAGACATCTATTTAATTTCCTGATCTAGGAACCCCAGTCATCTGCTGTGATTGCTACCCGGTCTGAGGCTACCCCCATGCTGCCCACTTCCACTCCAAATGAGCCCAGGAGAATCAGGTTGGCAGGTGGCCTTTCTACCAAATTATCTCCAAGAAACTCATCCTCTTCTTCAAAGAGAGAAATGCTGGCCCCCTTCCCGTCCGTGCTCATCACACAGCTCCTCAGCCAGCCCTCTCACTGTAAGCCACCTTATCCCTCACAATTAGCCATCCGCGGAAATGCGGAATCGGCAGACGATGGAGTCAGAGGAGGATGTACTTATAAACAAAATACAATTGGCGTGTCTTCCCCTAGATGACACCTGCTGGTGACACCTCTACCTACATTTTCATGCACTTGACAGTCATGCTCAGGGCTGCTGCATGCAATTACATAGGTTACACACTGCACAACCCAGGAGTGCCGTTCATATTCTAAGGCCTGATCATACATGGCAGCCCTGGTTCCTGCTCTGGGTGAGTCTACTGATCACACTGATCAGAATTAGTCAATGCCTTGGACTTGATCTGCGAGATGACTCCTATTAGTCAGACTCACGGTTACAAAGAGCTGATATTCTCCAAAGACGCCAGATGGCTGGTTGCCGTCTCGAAAGAGATTTCAGTTATTCCCATCATCCACAGGGAGAAGAGGGAGGGTCAGCCTTCCTGCCTTCCCCTGGGCCACTTTCAGATCACTGAACTCATGGTCTTACTCCACCTCTCTAGTCTCTCTCCATCCTCCCAAACTCTACCCAGTTCTCCGAATTTTTATCCCTGTTATGTTTTTACCCCAAGCCTCTACTTTCATTCAACCTTATGCAAAAAACACTTAATTGAGCACCTGAGTGCCACACACCAGGCTAGGCACGGGACTAACAAAAACACTTAGTTTCCCTCGCTCCCATGGAACTTTGAGCCTGATGATGAAAGGCGCTAAAAAAATAATTACGTATTGATTAATGAGTTCATTATAACTCAGTCTTCTTGGATGGTATCACACCCGGCTCACAGTTATTATTTTTTCTTCCTTTGTTCAACATCCTCAACAACTTTAGAAGAAATGTTGGCAGTTGATACAATTCTTCAACCTTACAGTTTCTAGATTTTACTCTCCTGGCCTTCACTCACATGCATAACCTCCACTGCCCACACCCTGGGGTCCAGGCAGCCTTCTTCTCCCTTCATGGTTTTAACCTGATGCCCCTCTTTTCTGCCCACAGCCTCCGTGCCATGTCTCCCCATCAACTCCGGGCACCAAGCCCCCAAGTCGCTCCAGTCACCATATTTGTATACATTCTGGTTTAGATCAGTTTAGTTACTTCAGTGCAGCCTTCCTTACCACCCATGATCCCAGCATCAGCCATCTCAAACCTTCTCCACGTTTCCAGGCAAAGCCCCATAACTGGTCTCCATGCCTCTGAGGTCTTACCCATCCTTTTCCATCACCCCCTTCCAGTCCAATCAAAACACACCGTTTATCAGATTCGTCTCCCCAGAACCTCATTCCTAGCACCCCCCTGCTTAGAAACCAACAGGAGCTCACCATTTCTGTGGGGATAAATCCGCACCACAGCCTCTGGGTCTCTAGGCCTCAGAATGATTCTTTAGACTTAATGCTCGATACCCTCAGGAAACTCCTCCCCAGCAGCCTCTCTCTTCCTTGTTCTCAGGATATACCGCACAGTGTCAACACATCCAATGCCTGCGTATCCTCAGGGTCCCCCCAGGTCCCTCTTCTCTGGGTTCTCCCTGCCATCAGTCCTCTCGTCTATCTCCGGGCCTATGTGTTCCTCGGGCTCCTGTCTTAGCTCTAAATCACCTATCCACTCTCACAGAGTGGCATTGTGTCTGTGTTACACAATAACCCCTGCAGGGCAGGGATTGTTAGGCATTAAGTGCATTTTCCAGCATCTACCCCAGTAACAGGCACAAATTCAATGTTTAATTAATGAGGCTCTTCTTGAAGCCTCAACTTAATCCCTCCTGCAACAAACATAGCCCTGTCCTCTGGCTCCAGACCCAGAAGGCACAGGTTCCACTGCCTATTCCTCTGCCACCTCTATGAAATAACCGTGTACCTTCTGGAAGCCTGGGGTGTGCTGGTAAGTGTTCAACTACCAGCTCTCCAGAAAAGAAAGAAACAAATATCTGTTATTTGTAACATTAGTCGGTTCCCATGGTGTAAATCCTCCTCCCATGGTTGACGTCAAGCTATCAACATGACGTCACTGAACATGGGGCTGGAAAGAGATGCACACAATTGGCTCTTGCGAGCTAGTGCCAGCTGGCTCCAGCACACCACTGCTGGAAGGTTATATTAATTTTCCTCCTCAAATCATCTAGTTTTCCTCTACTGTCTCATTCTCTAATGAGTTTGCCCAAAATATACTTTTTCTACTAGTTTTCATCCTTGAAAGCTCAGGCCACAGGTTATCTCCTTTGTCAAGAGAACAAGGAGCTGGACACTGCTCTGTGTTGGCCCACGGTGTTGTGGATGATATAAGATCATGAACAGTTACTGGCCCGTTTCCCACTAAGACTGTCAGACCTGTGAGGGGGAGAGCTGTTTGTTCCTCTCTGGAACTCCACATCTGGCAGTCAAGAAGTACCCAATAAGAGCTTGTTGAGGGAAGGAAGGAAGGAAAACACAAATGAAGGAGGGATAAATGACTTTTGATTCTTCTTTTCATGTTTTATTACCATTTTTCAACCCAACTTTTGCCCCCTGCTCCAAATCTGCCAGGTGGCTAAGAGAAATACTGAACTACACTATATAAATCTTACCTTAGAAAATTCCCTTTTTTTTTTTTTCTTAAACTCGACCTTCACATCTGCTCTTTTAGCACAAAATGAAATCAGTCTCAGTGAGGGAGAAGCAAGAGTGGTGACAGAGGAGAAAAAGAACTGGAGAATGGAGAGAGATTGATTCCAGCCCAGAGTGTCTCCTGTTAAAATTGCATCAAGTTACACTTAGTGAATCCGCATCCACAGGGATTAGCTCTGGGATTTCTGAATCGCGAAGAGATGGGTGTTTGGTAGAGGATGGTCAGCAGCAACTGGGCAGAGGTCTTTATCCCATGCTGCTGGGAGTCTTATAAACTGCTACATGTATCAATCTCTCCCAGTACCATGGGAGCCCGGAGAAGACTACGCCTTCTCTGAGCAGAATGCACAAACACGGCAGCATCAGCAAAGGCTACACAAAAATGAAGGTGAAGGATGGAGCAGGGCCATCAATTGTCCCTTTACAGGCATCCAGCAGTTGATGAGCTCACCCCAAATCGTAACTCCCCAGCAGGGTCATAAAATGAGAAGGCTCTTTACTCCTCCCCTGACAAAGGCAGAACGGGGCTGCTGTGTGCTCTCTGGGATGAAATGCAGGTCAGAACACATTGCTCTAAGTACATGACGTAAATAACAACATTAAAATCACTAGTACCATTACCACATGACATAACAACAATTAATAATGTGGAGAAACAGGGTGCAGGACTGAAAGCCCACCTCCCCAACACCCTTTCAAGTTTGCTGGAGAAATCTGAGCCCCTAAGGGTAATCCAATTTATCTGGTACCCAGCCTTCCAAGGCATGATGCTTAAATATGTCAGCATCTAACGAGGAAGAGAAAATTATCTGCACAGAAGTAAAGTCGTGGTTCAGTAACATATCTAATGAAAGTCAATGGGAAATATGTATAGACTGATGTGGATCAGATTTTGGTCAGCCGGCTGGAACTCCTGAGGGGCTGGCGAGAGGAGAGTGCTGTGTCCTTACAGGGAGAGTCCCAGCACCCACCACAGAGATACCATGAGGTTAGAGCTCTTTAAGAGGGAAAACAGAGCATGAAAATGGTGGCCTAATGGATCAAGCTTTCAAATGTGACTTCCAATTTCACAAATGGCTTTTTGACCCCTCAGTGCATTAAGAAAGGCAGTGAATGGAAGGACAATGACTTCCCCCTAAAAATAATATATGAAGTGGCTGTCTGTAAGACTTTAACTAAACATATTTTATTGAGTTAAAACACTATTGGAAAAGGCAACTCCATGGCTCTCCAAATATTGATACAAATAAAGCACTTCTAGACACAGGAGCTAAAAAAGAAGACTACAGCATACAAATGAAGAGAGCTTGAACAATGGCTAATAAGAATTGAAGAGGAAGAAAGACAAAAAATTGTGTAGAAGAAAATAAAAGTAGAAAAGAGGACACAACAAATGCAGCTTTTAAGAAGATTCAAAGGAGGCAACAGAGGAGATAGTAAAGAGATTACTTACGAAGTATTGATATTTTGGGACATTTTACTCACATTAATAAGGCTGGGTCTATTGCCAAATTGCTTCAACTACCGATCCATTAAAGAAAGATGAAAATCCTAGATTAGTCTTTAGGTAGGATTTCCTGAGAGTATCTCAGACATTTAGTTCTCTGCTGGGCTGGGTTTCTATTCCAAAGCAGTAAGATGGGTGAGCGCACACAAGTTCCTTGGGAGTGAAATTTGTCTTGTATTACCACCCATATCATAGATCTTTTGTAGAAAATATGACTATGGGTGAGTTTTCTTCTGGAAACAGTGGTCCCTCTTCAATTCCTCATGTCTACGTCCAAATGCATGTATGTAGGAAAAGCAGAACTGAAAGTATGAGAAGAAATCTTGGCTCAAAGCCATGGAGATATCATTGTCAATGAGTGAGATACTAAGTCAGCTTCTAAAAATTTACATTTCTTTCAAAGTCTTCTCAATTGAGCATCCTACATCTATCTCCTTATCTGCATTTGGTGGTCCATTTCCAGAGCTATTTCTGAATCTTTTAAAACTACAGCTGACTTCTCTGCTTGGCCACCGTGATCAAAGTCCCCAAAAGATCCCTAGACACATATTGTAGATGGTTCAGACTCATCTGGGGAGAAGGATGGTAGAGAACACCTAGAGTGGTGGGAAGAAGATGTCTGGACACCAAGAGAACAGAAATGAGGGGAGGGGAGAGCCATACCTGCTCCGATGACCTCTTCGATTTTCACAAAAGATACATCAATCTCCTTGGCAAACTCCCGGACAGCTTCATTCGGGTCCTCATAAGTGAAGGGGTCAATGTAGATCTTCATCCCTGGGGAGCCTTATTGGAGGAGATAAGCAGGGTTAACATCCCAAAGAGGACACAATGGTCATTAAGCACTGGCCGCTGTTCTCAGCAGTAAGGGTATGGCTGGGAGGGCTGGGAGGGTCTCTCCTACACACCAGGCTGCCTCTCTTTTCCTTGCAGGGTCTCCCTAATTCTCTTCCCTCTGGGCCATGCTAGCCTAGCGCTCTGTCCTCTACTTCTCCTCCATATTTTCTTCTCTTTGAGCTCTTGATGAAATGTGGAGCAGATTACTTATAAGTGACAGATCGGGACCAGTTCCCACACCGGGCGCTCACAGAAGGCAAAGAAGCTGATTGATGCCAACCAAATGCATTAGCAGAAAAGTGGTGGTACAATGGTAGGGCAGATATCAATATTTATCAACTTGACAACATTCCTGAGTGGAGGCCACCGTTAAGGTTATAACTGACAGCTGTGTCCAGGGCTGGACGAGGGATGAGGATGGATTAAAACAAAACAGAAATTGCTATTAGCAAAACCTCAAGATGGAAGTGCCAAGACGGTATACCAGAAGAGAAACCATGAAGAGAAAAGCTTAGAAAACACTGATAAAGAAAAGAGCAAAGTCTACATAGAAAAAAAATGTGGTGGGATGAAAGAAAAATGGTAATTGAACCCCCTTGCCTTCAGACACGCTCAAGTATGAAAAACGAACAAAATGGTGAGTGAAAAATACATACAGGAACATAGACTTTGTCACTGATGTTTACAGTGGCAAGATAAATAGGTGTGCATGGGGACAAAATAGAGAATTGTCACTGCAGAAAAAATACAATCGAAAAGTGGAGGAGGGGGGACAAGAAAGGAAATGGAATCCAAGAAACAAATGGATTTGTTTATAACGTAATTTTTCAACGTTTGATGTGTCATTAGGCAGCGTATAGACATCGTTTGCATGGTGGTGGTGTGGTGGCCGGGTGAGGTCTTCAAAAGCTAAACAACACAGGCTAGCATCATATCTTTGTGAAGAGAAGGAGTTTTCCCTGCCTGCTGCTGCTGCCTGTTATGGAAGAGTCAGGTCAGCAGGGCAGTCAGGTTTAGGAAAGCATGGGTGCTGAGCGCCCAGGGGGCCCAAGGCTGAGGCTGGACCTCAGGTTCCTGAGCTCCACCTTCTCGGTGCTGGGTCGTCCCCCTCCACTGTGGCTTTTTCTCTGGTGACTCCCAGTCCTTCACACATGGTCTAGTTTTGACATTTTTCATCCAAAAATCTCTGGTGGCTCCACAGCTCTCCCAAATTAGTGTTGCCTTGGTCACCCATTCAGGCAAGGATTGGAGTGCCCGAGTACAATCCATCGGGAGAAGGAAGATACAGCAGAGAATTGAAGGGGGATATTTTCTTAAAGCCAAAGAAAGCCAGGTGCCCTGCCCAGAAGAACTGCTTTTTTCTGATAGATGAGTTATTCCCAGTCATTAATTGAAATCCCTCCTAGCACGCTAGACGGGCTGCTCTAGGATGGCCAATGCCCTCCTGGAATGCTCCTCGGAAACTTGAGGATGACAGCGTTGACTTTGGAATCTGCTGACTGAGACTTGGACAAAGCAAATAGAAATCTTCACCTTTCTAAAGAATGTTCTGATCCCTGGGGTATGGAGAGAGAGAGAGAGAGTAAGAGTGAGCGAGAGAGAGAGAGAGAGGGAGGGAGGGAGAAAGAGACAGAGAAAGTGGAGAGAGAGTTTCTACTTTAATAACAGTGGACAAAGGGGAAAATAGAGATGGGGGGGGGGGTCGTCTCTTCCTCATTTGGTATGGAGAACAAGCAAAGAGCAAGAACAGTTGAAACCAGACTGAAAGTGTCTAATGAAGCCAGATCAGCATCTCCAGGCAGTCTCACCTTGGCTTTTCCCAGCAGCAACCCTTGAGACAAGGTTTTGAAAGCAAGTAGCTGATCTGGGAGGTGATCCCAAGAAGTACCTGTAGGCGAGTGAGGAAGGAAGGCAGCCTATAAAACGTGTGCTCGCAAGCCCCTTACCACCGTGGGTAACTGAAGCAGGCTCGAGCTCCCCGTGGAAGCTCTAGGAGCTGGTGTAGGTAACCACCCTGGGCATCAGGGAGCAGTGGTGTTACCACATGTTCCCCATCAGTCATTGGGTGGGGGCTGTTTGGCCTGCTGCGCAGGTGGGCAGGAGGCTCCACAGCCAGAGGGAGCATTTAGGGGAAGAAACACAGATGCTGCAGGTAGAAGCTGGCCAGTGTGCACCGGAAGGGAGGGGGCAGGAGATGAGGTGACCACGGATCCACTCAAAATGCAAAAAAGACAGCAGGTCAGAGTCAACAACCTGCGACTTTTCCCAAATTCTGTGCTGAAATGAGAAGAGGTTGAGAGCCCAGATGCTGGGGCCCAGAGGTGAGGTCAGAATCCCAAAGCTTCTCCCTAACCCAGCATAATGCAGCAAGTCCACACACATCTCTCATACCAATTTTCTCCCCTGCCAGCGGAGAAGATAGCCCCTCCCTCCCAGGGTGGTTGTGATAGTAAATAACATATTGCCAGTGACATGCCTAGCACAGTGCCTGATGTGCAGAGACGTCTCACGACCTGATATACTCACGATTATCACCAGCGAACTGCTCTAGGAGGTGTTCGGTGAGGTAGGAAGAGGACGCCACGTGCGGTGAGTAGTAGGGAGTGTAAGCCAGTTAGGGTTATATTAGTTACTTTAAAAATAACCACTTTGTCATTCTTAGATCAAAGGCTTTTAAACAATGTATGCTGAGCTGTCCCACAGGAACTCTTCCATGGAAACTAATTAAACAATCTAGAATGTGCCGTAATGAATGGTTTGCAAGTGAAGACATATATAAGGATGAATGAGAAAGGATTCCGAGATAATGAGCTTTACAGATATTGGCCCCAATCAGTTCAGGGAAGGAGCTATTCCCAGAAGAGAATGGCTCATCTCTTGATGGTGCCAGGATTCTTTTAGGTTGTAATGTGCAACTGAGTGCACCTAAATGGGAGAAAGTTCACACTTCAACGACAGGTGCAGTTTACTCACAAAGAGAGGTTTGCTACTTTGCTGGCTTGTAGAATTTAGAAGCGTGTGTGTATGAGTGTGTGAGTGTGCACGCGTGCAATGTCATGGCTCCTGTTCTGGGGCCAGGGGCTTTAGTTGTCACTGAGGCCTTTCACAAGAAGCCGGGGAGGCTATGTGGAGCCTAGGAGTGTGATGCAATGTCAATTTAGAATGCCCTGCATCTGTACCTGAAACTGAGGAACCATTGTTACGTTAAGGAAGGGAAAGTGAAATCGAGTCTAATAAATGACTCAAACCCAGTGCTTTTCCTCTGACATGGGTCTGTTAGCACTGACCTAGGACAGCCCTGGCCTAACTCTTCTGGTGGGGTCAGGAATCACACATCCTAAATCAGAAGAGTGATTTGGCCGAGCACGTGCACATAATGGCTCCCCCTGCGTCCACCCCATCTCAGAATGACACATCTCTCCAGACCTCTCTCGGCACTACAGCCAGCCTTTCTCAAGTCCCAGAAGATGATGGGAAAAAAAATGCCTTTCGCTAGGTAGAACAGGTCATTTGTCTTTTGGCTCATTTTGTGTTTCTGCATAAATCCTGCATCAGCCTGTTCCTGCTCCCACTTGCCAGTGAGCAGTTTTTAATTATCAGGAAAATGGTATTTAGTGCAATGAATCACCAGACAGTGAACAAGGAATTCAAGTCAGCTGCGGAGTCAGGCACAGCCAAACATTTGGAGACAGGGCTCAGGAAATGTTCTCAGATTATGAGTGTTGGGGAAATATTATTAGTGGCAGTAATAATAATATCAGATGTAATATAGCTCTATAATGTCTGGCATTTTATAATGCTCTGTACAGTGCTTCACATTATTATTAATATCATATATTTCTAGTATTTTACAGTTTCTGATTATTTTTAACATAGGTTACATACTTTTAAGTGGTATGTATGGACCTAAACTAATTGCCAGTACCCTGAGACAGGAAAAAAATCTTCAATTTTATGATCTTCTGGTTTACAAATTTCTATTATAAAGATCTAATCTGCAGATATGTTTGTTCTTTGACCTCAACCCATTTATGCTGTGGCTGGCATCACAGCCTGCACTGCTTAAAGCTTTAAAGGACCATAGTCCCAGGAGATTTGCCAAACCTTAAACATGAACCAAGGCTTTAAATATATTAGGTTTGGGGAGAAATGACTTAGCCACTATCCAGAACTTTCTTGCATGGCATGGAGTAGTCCTTGAAGCAGAAGAAATTCCTGGACATCCCCAGAGACCCCACATCAGATCAGGATGCTCTCAAAAGGGAAGAGGTCGGGATAAATTCTGGCATTTCTAGCAGATGTGTGGGGTGTATCTAAAAAAGTTAGCCAGGCCCATTTACAAGTGCCAGGACGTCAGGACAGAGGAGAAGTAGGCTGACAAATGGCAGTTCTATACAGTAGGGGTCATCTGGGGGTTAAAAGCCGAAGGAGAAGACTGAAGGAGGTCCTGTGCATTCAGAAAGTACAAGATCAGAACCATGGGCATCTTGTGGGTCCATGGAAGGCATGGCTGCCCAGTAGGCTTCAGGGGTGCCAGAAGAGCTGATGTCTTCCTGCTGGTGAAGGATTCCTAGAATCCCACAGCAGGGTTCCACAAAGGTAGTGTATGAGGTTGTCTTCAGTCACCGATATCTTGTGTCTCAGCAAGTCTGATGGAGCCACGGAAAAGGGTGAATTGTGCTTCCCTGCTCCTCATTCTGGATCCAAAGCAGGCTTTGTCATCTTTATGACTCACCTATATTTGGTCCAGGTATCTAAGCACAAGACAGAAGATGTTTAGGGATCTACACATAAAGTCCAGTTCCTGGAAGGGACTTCGTCCAATACTCTGCCTCAGTACACTGATCACTCCTCATTTTTCTCAAAGCTCACTAGACATCTGACCAGTGCACTGTGCAAGTGACTGTAGGAGCTACAGGAAGAACAAAGCTCATGAAGTTCTTCAGGCGATTGAGACATGAAATAACAGGTACGGTGCTGGAGAGCCCGGAATCCGGAGCCCACACCTGGAAACAAGCTGTAAGTGCTGCAGAAACCAGAGAAGCAGAGGGCTATGGATGCCAGTCTTCGTCAGAATCCTAGAAGGACAAGTGATATGGTCCTGCACTGGAGAGGGAGAAGCTCAGAGTGTCATGAGGAGCAGCTCAGAGAGAGGTCCACTGCATGAGTGAGGAGAGTAAGACCAGCTTGAATGTGGAGAGAAGTTGGTGGGGACGGGGGGTGGGGGGTGTCTGAGATGGAACAGCACTGATGCACTAGCATGGGAGGGCCTTGACTCTCAGACAAAGGCATTAGGATTGATGCCATCGGACACACAGAGCTGACAACTGCTCCATCAGCAGGGAAGGGATGTACTGAGAGCAAGCATCAGGGAGTTCATTTTGCTGTCAGGCTGCAGCATTCACATGCATTGTTGTGGGGCAGGGGCTGGGGGCTGAGAAAACAGCTATGAGGTTGTTGCAATAATTAAGGTGTAAGATAGCAGAGTTTTCAACGTGAGTGCTGCAATGAGGACAGCAGAAGGGGTGACATAAATTTCAAAGGAAGAATTGATGGCACTTGGTGAGCAATTAAAGACAGAGAATTAAAGAAGGTCAAGGAGAATCCAAATCAACGCCAAGACTTCTAGAATCAAGTGTGCTATTCACCAGGTAATGGACTCCGGGAAAGAAACCCTATTTTTAGGAAAGTTTGCACACATGGTTTAGACTTGGAATGCACAGACAAAATATGCAAGTGCGTAGAAGTCAGTCAGAAGACTGAGAATGGAAACAGAGCTGGAAGATGGGATCTGGAATTGCGGACATGAGAGGCACAAGGGCAGTGGTTGAAGCTGTTGATGTGAAAGTTTGAAGCTGGGCAGTTTTTTGGAGTAAACCCACTGGGCAAGGTTGATGGGCACTAGAAGCAGTTTGCTCTGCCTGCTTCTGAGGGCCAAGACCAAGACAAGGAGGGGCTGTCTCCTTCCGTGAAAGAGCAGAGGTAACGGTGCCCAGCCAGAGCTTGGGGAGGAATCCAAGTGGGGAGACCCAGGGTGGGCAGCGAGACTGAATGGAAAAGATCTGAGGAGGATCTTCCTTCCACTTGGTGGAAAAAGATGGTTTCACCATCTTTTCAGGATTGGTTCTTAAAACCACAGTTGTTGCCTAATATGTGTCTCCAGGAAAAGGAAAGTGGACCACAGGCTACTTGCTACTGAGGAAGGTAATTCAGGAAAAAGGGTTTAATATCTCCCTGCTTCTGGGACATCAATGGCCAGGACAGGGAGGTCCTTACAGGCAAGCCTCACTGGCTCTGGGCCACTGAAGTCCTGCCAGGAACCCAAGGGCAAGAGCCAACCAGCTCGGGACTAAAACAGTTAACACGGTTTCTAGAGGCTCTGGCTTGCAGCCAGCAGCAGACACACGGGTGAATCCAGCTCATTAAATTTATTTGACATTTAATAAGCACCTACTGAAAACCCAGCCACCTTTTGCACCTTGGGGCCTTTCCTCCTCCCCCCAGAGGCTCTCATTTACTCATGCTCAGTTACTAATGCTCTGTTACCTCCAGAAGAGGCAGCCAAAATGTCCGTGGTCTGTCTCCCTCCACCAGGGGGTACAACAAGGTGGCCAAGGTGATTTCCAGTGGGCTGGATGTTGTGTCCTCCAAAGTTCTAAAACACACCTGCCACCCAGAGTCAAGCAAGATGGGTGTGGAATCTTGGAGCTAGATGTGCTTCTGGGTCTAATCAAGTCCAATCTCCCAGGTGAAGCAGGAATCCTCTCTACAACATCCTTTATTGATAGCTCTCTAGCCTCTGCTTGAATGCTTCCAAGGACAGAGAGCTCACCTCCTCACACAGCAGCCTGTCTCTGCATTGGTGGAGAGCTCCAGTTTGGTGGGGAGGGTATGTTCTTATATGAATCAACGTCTGCCTACTTTGAGCTTTCGCTCGATGTTTCCATTAACCTCACGGGGCACAAGAGCATCTCCTTTCCTTTGCCTAATGGCAATATGCTTGATGATGACTCTTAGGCCCCTTCCCATGTTTCTCCAGCACCAAACTGGAGTTTCTAAGTCTCCTCAGTAACAGATCAGAACTTGGTACCCTCCACAGGCAGGCTGCTCTCCTCTGGACAGGTGCTTTGCCAACATGTCCTTCCTGAAATGGGGTCCCCAGAATCAAGATAACTCTAGATGTGCTCTTACCAGCACAGAGAACAGCGTGTCTGTGTATCACTTCCTCTGAGCTCAACTGTACTTGTAACCACAGAGTCAGACGGACCTCAGTTTAAAACCTTGCTTTATAAATCACTAATTCCAAGACTCTGGACAGATTACTCGTCCTCTCTAAGGCTTTACTTCTTCACGTGCAAAATCTGCCTCATGAGATAAGTTATGAGGATTAAATTAGTTAACACATGTAAAGTGCTTAACACAGCAAGAGCTCAAAATTGGAGAATAGTAATATTCTGCACCAGCAACAGTGCTTGGCTTTTTTATCAGCTATTTATCACTCATATTAAACCTGTGGTCAACGAAATACATAAATTTTTTTTCACACAAACCCATAGCTAGTCAGGTCTTCTCCTTCTGTACGGCTTTATTTTTGTTTCAACCTAAACACTAGATTCTAGATTTATCCCTCTAACATTTCATCTTGCAGATTTCAAATTAGCATTCAAAGCTGTTGGATAGTTCTGAATTTTGATTCTGTCTTCTGTGGTGTTAGTTATGCTCTCCGACTCTTACCTGCAAACTTGATAAGAATCCCTAGGCTTGCATCTGACTCATGAATTTAAAAAACAATCCAACAAACAAAACATTGAATTGGACAAGGACTAGAATAAAGCTAGTGACTTCCTTCCTGGCTGACAGAGTCACTAACCCACTTTCTTTTGCTATGAAGACAAGCTCCGTATCCACTTGACGGTGCTTTCCCTTAGGAGAGCATCAAATATTTTTGCCCAAATAAAAATCCACTACATCTGCAATTCTTCTCGAATTTACTAAATGTGTAACCCTAGTAAATGAGATGAGGACCCACAATTTTTTCTTAATAATCCTGTGTGGTTCCCAGTGATCAGTGAATTCAGTTTTAAATGCCCAGAACCCATCTGCTCAGTATCCTCAAGACTTAGCTGGACTCAAGCTCGCACTCCTGTTCTGTAATCCCTGTGCTCTGTCCTCTTGTCCTATGTGAAAACTAGAGTGTTTGCCAGTCTGCGGTCTTTGGGCACACACTCTTTTGTTTCTGCTTTTCCCAAAGCTTAATAATAGTAGCTTTGTGATTATATCTGCAGTTGCCTGCAACACAGAGATGGTTCAGTTAAGGTTGCTTTCTGAAAGTCTTGACCCCTTACCAAGCTTTCATTTTCCTCTCCCCACTCCTACATACTTCGCCCAACTCAGAAATCAGTGAGGCATCAACCACCATCAAATGTGTAGTTATCTGAGCCCCATAAGTACCTAGTAGCATTTCCCAAATGTAGAATCAACCAGAACTTTTCTAAGATAGATTCCCAAGCCTAGGTCATCCTGTCCAGGTAATTTTTGGTCCGCCAGCACCTTCTGAGAACTGGTCCACAGAAACCACGAGAACACACCATCTATCTGCTTCTTCCTGGACACGGGAAATCCACAGTCCCACCCACTTGAACATGAGCCACAGGTTCCCAGGTTCTTCATCCAAGCATCCAGCACCACATCCAGCACAGTTTCTCTTTCCAACCTGCTTTCCCTCTAGTCTCTTTCACCCAAATCCAAAATCCCCTTTATATGCCTGTTCCCTGTGCTCCAGGCTCAGAGGAGGGACATAAACCAGTGTCCTAGAGAGCACACTGTGTTCTCAAGTTGACCAAATCTGCCATGTCCCAACAGGCTGGAGAAAGTATCTCCTTCAGCCTTTGCATGAGCTGGAGAGGAGTGTCTGGGAGGGCAGGGACCAACAGCCTTTCTATGATGCTCTATGTCCTCCTGGAGGGGAAGAGAGGCAGGCATTCTTGGGCACTGATGAATGAGGCTGGGGAGCTGCTGCAGCTTTTCTGTCATTCCCAGGGCAGGAAGCCCCCAGAGCTCCAGGATGCTATCTGCATCCCACAGTGAGGTGCATGCATGTGGATGGCCCAGGTAGAGTTATGTGGACACATTCAGATCAGGCATTACTGACCTTTCTGCCTCCTGTGGTGGGATCCAGAAGGGGACCAACAAACCACCAACCAGGGATTAGTTGTCACCACATTCTCACTTGCTCTTGACCATCAGGCACTTTGGGCCTCTGCAATCTGGAAGGAGCCCGGGCTCTGCAGCCAAGTTTAGAGGGTGTGCCATCCACCTCTGCCACCTCTGAGCCATGTGACCTGGGTAAGTCACTTAGCCTTCCTAGACTGATGCCTACCTCTTTGAGTGGTTGTCAGGCTTAGATGAGTCGAACTGAGTTACCAGAATAGAGTTTCCAGTGCATGGTAGAGAGTGGGCTTTCCAATACTAATGATCCCCACCCCGAGCCCACCTTGGGCCAGGCCCATCCTCCATCAGAGCCTGAGTGACCTCTTCTGTTACAAGTGTGCTGAGCCTTCCCCCAGCCCTACAGTCTGTCCACTGTGACTCTCCAACCGTAATAACTTTAGTCAGAGTGGCGGATGTCTGCAGGAGAAAACGCACTAATACGATTCAATGCATGAGACCGTGAGTTTAGAGAACCTGGGTGCAAAGAGGAGCCAGATATCAGGGGCTGGATAAAAAGAGAACGGTTATGAATAGAGGGAAAGGACGTTTATAAAAGACGAACTGAATTAAAAAGAAAACAGACTTCTAAGGCAGCCAAGGGAGTGAACTCTGGTCCATGAAGAACTCTGCGTCCACCCCGAGTCCCAGGGATGGCGACTGCGCAGCTTGTCAACACTGTGTCCCCAGCTGTCCTCACTGGTTGCAGCAAGGCCACTATTACTGCAGACTGGGTACTGGTTTTTCTGTGGGTCCTGGGAACCAGGGAAGCCTCCTTCTGTTGGTCACCTGTTGGAGGTGACAGAGGCCTCCAGAAGGGAGCTGTGAGCACTTGGGAAGTGTACCTCTGGGCACGTGGCGCCCTGTGGTGCGCCAGCACAGCCCATCCCTCCAGAGCAGTAGAATGGCCAGATCTCAGGTTTAAGTGGCCAAAAGGGCGCTAAGCTGCCCCAGACTTGATGCTTGGGGACCCTCTGTACCTGCCCAAGTAGTGATGACAAGGCTTAGCCTACATGCCTTTAAAAGGGCACCCTATTCTCACCTTTGGGCTTCTCTAGTCTTCAAAAAGGCATTTCTCCTTTTGAACTCAATTTTGCATCCCCTGCCTTCAGGCCAACATGGCCACCCCTAAATGTTTCATCCAAAGAGTTCACAGGATGCCAAATCTGAAATGGGCTTCACAGTGGTTCTCAACATGGCAAGGAGTCAGCCCAGAGCAGGGAGGGGGCAAGATCAGAATCCTGAGGCAGAGGCAGGAAGAAGGGGAGCTGGAGACAGCCTTCCAGGAAATTCTGATGCACCCTGGAGGGGGACCTTCACTTAGGAACCAGAGATACAATCAAAGTCTTTGTTTCCCAGCTGGGGAAGCTAAGGCCCTGCCCAGAAGGGTAAACACACAGGTTAACAGAAGTAGAAGTATCTGTAGATTTTGCAGTGAGGCAGAGTCAGGGCGTCGGAAAGGAGAGCCAAAACACTGAGGTTCCCCTCTGAGACCAGTGACATCTGGTTAAAATGGAGGCCCAGGGTAGCCTGGAGGGAGAAAGAGGGGAGCAAAAGGGACACTGGGTGGTCCTCCAAGCCCCCAGTTGGCTCTGCTGATTGTGGGGCTGCCCTGGACCACTGTGGGAGAGCCTCAGGGCCTCAGCCAGTGCTGAGCCCACACCTGCCTCCCAGGAACGACGGTGCAAAGCAGCAGCCCAGCTGCCAGGGGTCTGGTCCTCTACAAACCCTTGGCAGGGTCTTGGATCGAAAGCCCCTGGAGAACAAAGCCATATCTACAAAGTGGCCTTTGCACAGCCCGAGCCGGCACTGACCACACTACAACACAGCTCCTAGGTGGTGAAGCTGCGGTGGGGACGTCCTGGCCTCATCCTCCTGCCTCAGGGAACATAGGAGAAGGAAGGAGTTTGGTCCATGAGAACTCTGGCCTGCTAGTCCATTTTCACTCCAGAACCACTTGCCGGAGGCATGCTTAGTGTGTGTGTACGAGGTCTTTCCACGCTCACTGCTGAGTGAACAGGAAGAAAAGGGTTTACATTGCAACAGGGGGATTTAGGCGAGATGCGGCTCACAGAAGAAGCCTGTGACAGAGCACAGCACAAAGTGCTGGGACAGGTTTCCGAGGGCATCTGCAGAATTCAAAAGGAGTTATTTAGGAACAGAACACGTCTGCCGCGAGGATCTAAGCATACCGCTTTCTGGAGGCAGGAAGGGGGCCCAGCTGGCCTCCTGGGGCCTTTTTCAGATCCTGCAATGTTGTCATTACACAGATAAAAGACATAGGACTTCAGGTTGCACATTGATGAGGTGAAATTTTAGTTATAAAAGTATTATGTCTAGGTTTTTTAAAAAGAGAGGAATAAGATAATGAGTGAGAAAAACTTTTAAAGGTACTTCTTAAAAGAAAACACTTGGGAGATATCCCAACACTTGGGCCTCTTGGGCTCTGCTATCTTTTTAATTCCCTGCATTCATGTTCTCTGGCTTATCTATGACTTTGGTTAACACATTCCCCAGCCGCTCAACTGGATAAGATAAGGCAGAAGGTGTTAAGAGAGAACCCTCCATCTTTTCCCACTGAGTCTCATTTCAGGATTCATTGACTTGCTAAACCCAATCTTTTCCCTGCATTCGCTGTCCTATATGGGCTTATCAATGCACAAGATAATCTACCCGCCAGGCGTCCAATGAGTGCCCATAGTGGGCGGACAGCAGAGGAGGTGGGGAGCCTATGGTCCCTGGGGACCTGCAGAGAGAGGCAGTGGCTGGGGCATCAGGGACTGGAAGGGGGCTCGCAGTTGGGACCAGCCAGTCTGCCCATAAGGAACGCCCCACGCATTCGCCTGCTCTACTCAGCGGTTCGCCAGGAGTCAGGCAGTGGTGTCTGCTTTCTACTCACCTCGGCCCGTGCTGTAATGCTGCAGCTTATCGCTGTACACGGCCTCTTTGCTGTAAGCCCGTTTCCTGTGGGGACAAGGCAGAGGAGCTCTTTCAGCCAGGCACACCCCCACCGCTCTGCTCCAGGGAACTCCGCCCAAGCCTCCTGTCCTGATGGGGCTCACCCAGCATCTCCTGGGACTGGGAACTGCAACTCTCACTTTAGGTGTGGCTCCTGTAGTGGCCAGTGTTCTGGCTTGGCCACCACTGTGGGCAGCTCAGTCTGCTTTCAAGTCAAGGTCTTTCAGAGGCCAGGCAGGGCCATGGGTCCCCATCAGAGCTTGGGGCAGAGGCTTTGAAGATGCCTATTAGCATTCTGGCTGCACTGCAGAGCTGCTCGAGAGCGGCTGATTGGGGCTTTGCACAGCGGAATCTGGGCTAACCACCGAAGACAGTAGCAATAGTATTAAAAATTCACAAGGCCTTCAGGGCCGGCCCTTCTGCAGAACTCAGAGCTCCTCTTTTCTTCCTCAGCATCCATCCTGCCCATTTGCCTTGTGTCCTCTGCTGAGGCAGCCTTGGTTCTCTAACCAGAGGATGGGCTGTGACACAGGGGGTGATGCTTCAATGGGTCAAATGCAAGTTTGTAACTGTCACTCCAAAAAACCATTGTGTGTGTTAGGGGGGTGGGGTGCTAAAAGTCTTGGCTAAAATGAGGTTTGAGGATGGATGCTGTTTACTCAGAGTCTTGCCCAGCTCTCACAGAGGATTTTATCCCAGGCTTAGAGAAAATAAATAATCTGGAGAATTCTAGGCTGCCTGTGGATTGAGATGGAGTAATGATGGCGACTTTGAAAGTGTGTCCATGAATGGTCAGGCCCTGTCCAGTCTGCATGACCTGGGAGGGGGTCTGCACGTGGGGCTTCCTGGGTCTGAGGAGAGCAGGCAGGAATGGGAGGGGAGGACCTACCTGCTACAGACGATGGAGATGGCCACCAAGGACACGACGAACACGACCCCAGCCGCCGCCGAGCCAGCAATCAGGGGCAGCTGCTCCCTCAGCTCAGACTTGTAATCGTCTAGGTGAGAAAGAGCCATTAGAATCCTTCCTGTATGCCCTTTGCATACAGCTGGTACTCAATACATGATAGCGAAGACTATATATAGATGAGAGAGAGAGTACAGTTTCTATGCCTCACAGCTCTGAGTCTGATCAAAACAGTGAGTGATCTTTGTCACAAATAAAAACAAATGACAGTGACAACAATAAAAGCAAAATAGCAGTAACAGAATCTCAGAACTAAAAGCAGATGACATTGGTCCCCAGAGCAGAGGGGACTCCCAATCCGCATGCCCTCATTCGGAATGTCTCTTGAAGGACTGTCAGCCACGTTGAGAAAAAGTCTAACGGGGTAGGGGGTGCTGAGTATTTCCTGAAACACGAAGTTGTTGAAATGCAGCAGAGTCAGCAGATTCACTGAGCGGGTATTTCAGGAGTCCCTGCTGCCAGCACTGCAGCAGGTGCCGTGGAGGGTGAAGAAACACCGAGGAATGGCCCTGCCCTCTGAAGCTCCTTCTCAAGAAGAACAGGACCAAGCCTTCTGCCAAATGTTAGGTCCACGCTGTTCTATGCAGGGGAGCCGGAAGCCCCTGGGTCAGAGGCAGACAGGGCTCATCGAAACCCTGGCTTTACCATGTGCAACCTCCGTGATCTTGGACCAAGTATTTAGCGCCTCTGACCCTCAGACTCCTTATCTGTTAGACAAACTATGATGCACATTTCACGTGTCTAGCCTAGCATGGGTGCCCCAAATACTAATTATCTTTTCCTTAACCCATATATACCACCTGGCCCAGCTGGCTATTATTATTGTGGCTACTCTTTCACGTGATGTTAGGGAGCCGTTATCGGATGTTTAGGACCGAGGCATACGGAGGTCAAGCTATATACGCTCCATGACAATTAGGCTTGCCAGATAGAGCAAATGAAAATACCAGAGGGCCAGTTAAATTTGAATTTCAGGTAAACAACGAATAATGTTTTCGTATAAGTATGTCCCAAATATTGCATGGGAGATACTTATACGAAAACATTATTCACTCTTTATCTGGAACTCGAATTTAACGGGCCATCCCGTATTTTATCTGGCAACACTGATGACAGTCCTTCTTGGAGTGAGGTTCCCCATGCCCTCCATCAGCATCACCTGAGCCTGGTTACTAACCATGAGGATTTCTGGGCCCCTCCTCAGATCTGCTGAATCAGAACCTCTGGTGAAGAGCAGGGTGTCTGCGTGTTCACCAAACACTCCGGGTGATTCTTATTCTCCCCGATGTTTGGAAACCACCCTTCAACTCTGTGGGTGGAAGAGACTTCTAAGGACAAGGATGTTTTCTCCAAAAATCAATTTAAAGGGGCTGGCCCGGTGGCCGAGTGGTTAAGTTCGCACGCTCCGCTGCAGGCGGCCCAGTGTTTCGTCGGTTCGAATCCTGGGCGCGGACATGGCACTGCTCATCAAGCCACGCTGAGGCAGCGTCCCACATGCCACAACTAGAAGAACCCACAACGAAGAATACACAACTATGTACCGGGGGGCTTTGGGGAGAAAAAGGAAAAAAAAAAAATCAATTTAAAGACTGAAGGGAGTCTCAGCTTCCCTCTGCTGAGAGCTTTTTGTAATGTGTTTTAAAAAATTAATTTGGCAAAAAAAAAAAAAAATGAATGGAAAGAACCACAATAAGGAGTGCATGGCAGCAACTCTATAAGTTAAAAACTTCATAAAGCAGGGGCCAGCCCAGTGGCCTAAGTGGTTAAGTTTGCGTGCTCTGCTTCAGCAGCCTGGGGTTCATGGGTTTGAATCGCGGGTGTGTATCTGTACACCACTCATCAGGCCATGCTGTGGCAGCATCCCACATACAAAATGGAAGAAGACTGGCACGGATGTTAGCTCGGTGACAATCTTCCTCAAGCAAAAAGAGGAAGATTGGTAAGAGATGTTAGCTCAGGGCCAATCTTCCTCATCACAAAAAAAAAAACCCCAAAACTACATAAAGCAATGCGACCTTCAGCCTTTAAAATTGATTTATAGAGAGTGGGAATCTTCAAGAACAACATCCTTGTCTTTAGAAGTCTCTTTCTCCACCCATAGAGTTGAAGGATGGTTCCCAAGCATTGGGGAGAATAAGAATCACCCAGAGTGTTTGGGAACATGCAGACACCCTGCTTTATGAATTGTTTTAAAAAAAAAAAGTAGGCAGCGAAATCAAAGGTTAGCCCGATGTAGCTAAGAGCTGCCCGGGACCACAGTGGCTCTGCCCCCATGTGGAGGTCACCTGCCCAAAGTGTGGTCATTGACCCTGGGCAGGATCCCATAGGTCCTCCTCGTCCCAATGACCCCGTCATAGGTCAACCTTCAGACACACTTTTGTGCTGCTGACGGGGCCAGAGGCCTCAACAAACATGATTACTACTGACGTGTGAACCTCAGTCATTAAGATAAATACTCCTGAACTTGGCCACTTACCAAAACTCTCTTATATCTAGCCCCTCTTGGGTTTACAAAACTTAACTGCCAAATGTAAAAGGAACAGCCTTCTTGGGAGAAATTAGTTACTTCTTAATTTGTCTAGCAGAATTGCCAAGAGATCAGTGCTCAGAGCATTTTGAGTTTTGGGTTTTTAATCCTGTGTACCTCCTGATGCCAAAGTGCCCATAAAGCTAGACGGCCAGTGAGGTGCAAAGCGGGGACAGAGTCCGTGAAGAACAGAAGACAGTCTGTGCTCTTTTCACACCAACAGCATCGTTAATCTGAATGAACTGGCTCATCCTTCCATCCCATCCTACCCTCCTCAAAAGATGAGTGAAAGTTCACCTAAAATAAACTCAAAACAGGTTATATACTCTAATCCGACGGGAGTCAGACGGCCCACATTAAAGCATCCAGGTAAAAACCACTGGGAAGGGGGAGGCACCCCAGCAATCCCCCAGCTCGGGCCAGAGTCCTCACACTAGAATGCCCACCAGCACTGGCTTCTCTTACAATTCTTCAAGAAAACGAATGTTACGATTTTTTTTTGGTGAGGAAGATTGGCCCTGAGCTAACAGCTAACATCTGTGCCAATCTTCCTCTATTTTGTATATGAGACACTGCCGCAGCTTGGCTTGATGAGCAGTGTATAGGTCTGTGCCTGGGATCTGAGCCCATGAACCCCCGGCTGCTGAAGCAGAGCATGTGAATTTAACCACTATGCCACCGGGCTGGCCCCATGAATATTATGATTTTTATATGAGATCAATGATTTTTAAATCTTTCTGATGAATTTTTAAATTGTTAAAAAAATGTAATATGAGTTAATATAAAACCTCCAGGCCTATCAAGTGCCTAGTCAGAGAGTGCCGGCCTAAAAGAAAATGTTGTGTAAGGGTGGACTGTTTTCTGTGTAATTCAAATAACTAAGGAAAAACTAAAGGCTTTCAATTTGGGAGGTTGGGAATCGACTGACATTTGGAAAACTATCAGGAAACAGCTCACAAATGAATAAATAAATATAGATAGATAGGTAGATAGTAGATAGATAAGTGAATACATACACTCTGGTAAATGGCTAATGCATGCACAGACACACCATGCACGACGCTGGGGCTACAGGAGGATTGGATTTTCATAACTATTAAAAGAGGTGGTCTCTGGGGACAGAGGGAGAGTGATATAATAGGGAACTAATAAAGCCCAAGGGGAAGTATTTTTGGTGACAGACTTTCTGGGGAACAGTTTGGAAAACAGTGGCTGTTCTCTCTGCAGACACCTGAGCAGGACCTCCTGGAGGCCACACATGAAGCCGCTTCACGTATGCTGAGATGCATGGGACTGCCCCACCCCAAATGTTTCCCTCCACTTCCTTCCTGGAGCGCTCAGCTCAGGCGATGAGGCTGCAAGCTCAGGTCCCAGGCCCCAAGAACAGAGTGAAGTGAAAGTGAGGGTGAAACCAGAGGCATCTGAGCCCTGATCGAGAGGCAGGAGGGTGCAGGGACCCTTGAGATATGGGGAGTTCTCACTGCTATGCAAATGCAGGGCCACACGTGGTTGCCTCTCCGCTCATTGTACAGAAACCCTTCCAAGGCAAATCTGCTAGATGTTGGGAGCAAAACGGGCCAGACTTCAGACAAATGTCCTGCCTGGTAAATGGAGCAACTCTCCATGGCCCCACTGGGGGCAAACCCTTTGGAGGAATTCCATTGGAATCCAGTTAGAGATTGGCATTTTGGCTGTGAGTGTGGCTTCTTTGGGGCCTCTTCTCCTCCCCCAGCTGCCTGCCTTGTGCCTGGGTCACTGGTCCACCCCTTACCGTCCGTCAGAGTCTGGAAGCACATCTTGCCACTGAACTTGCCGTAGCCGGCCACGGTGCGGGCGCGCACCTGCACCACGTACACCATGCCCGGCCGCAGGCCATCGATACGCGCTGTGTTGGTCTGGCTCCTGGCCATGGAGGAGTTAAACTCATTGTGTTCCTAAAAATGAGCAAGGAGAAGGGGTCAGCAGTCTGCTCCTGAGCTCCCAGGCCCCATCAGTTCTTGATCCTACGGGTCTGCTAGAAGTTGTCACCAGCCCCAGGCCATCCCTCTGAATGGGGACAGAATGGCCTAGACCAAAAGAAGGAAAAATCAGCTCTGGACCATGGGGTGGTTATGCTCTGAAGAGATGGGTCTGAGCAATGGCTGAGCTCTCAGGGCCTGGCCAGGGGGCACAGAGTCATTTTCCGCTCCAGCCCCCTCCAGGGTTAAGAGGTAGAATAACAAGGCACATCCACCTTTGCAAAATCCTGTCTAGTCTCTGACCTCAGCAGAAGCAGACAGCAACATCCGGCCCTGCCTGCCTCTCTTTGTCTTGCCTCTGCCCAGCCCTGGTCTTCTCTCTCCTCACTCAAGATCTCCCTAGTCACTCCTGGTCCAGGTCACTCCTTAAGTGCCCTCAAGTCCTTAGGCAAATGGCTTTGCATCCACTCTGCTGAAGAGCTTGAGCCTATTCTGGACCATGTACCACACCTGCTTCTGCCTTCACCATGGCGTGTGTCTGTCTGGGTCCCCATCCTCCAGTTCCCTCTCCACCAGCATCTAGGGAGAGCCTGTCCCTTCTCCCCGGAGAGCAGGCCCTATGTCCTCATCCTCCCACTTACTCAGGGGGTTAGCCCACCCTCTTGTCTGTCACTCCCTCCAGCACCTTCTGCCCTGTCCCCTACAGTACCTGTTTCCTGCACGTGTGTCCTCTGGTGTGCACAGATGGTGCTCGTCTTTCTCATCCTCCTGACCCATCTGCCAGTCGTGAGTGTCCTGAACGTGCTCTTGCTGCCTCTCTTTGCTGCTGGCCTTATGTGACATGTGGTCTGTGCCTGGGCTTTTATAGTCTCCCACCTTTTCTGCCGCTCCCTCCCCACCAAATCCAAACTTCTTTTCTAAAAAAGATCTGTGACTTTCCCTAAAACTATTATCAGACAAAAACAAAACTCTTAAACATAGGTTTATAGGCCCTTCATAAGGATGTCAATTCCAGTCTCTCACATCCTCCTAAATCACCACCTGGCTGCCCCTCCAGCGACCAGGCCCCTGGCCACCAGGCCTTTTCTCAGGCTGTTTTCCCAGTCTGAAATGCCTCCCTCTGGGGCTCCTCTGAGCCCTCCAGCTTCCTTAAGCCTACACCCCTCAAGGTTTCCTCTTCTAGGAAATCTTCTCTCACTATTCCAGCCCATGGATTCTCTTCATTACCGTCCTTCATCATTACACCTCACCCTCAGCACCTTCATATACACCAGCCTGGTCTCCAGTCACCTCCATGTAAGCATCATGGGGCTGGTGGGTTATCTCCAAGCGTGCAGGAACGAAAGTTCAGAGGTGGGCCTGCCCCTTCTGCACCACGAATCTTTGAGCAAAATGGGGACATCAGTGAAAATGAAGAGCTTGGGTCACTGGGAGGAAGGCCCATGTCCAATGTGGAGATCTATGGTACTGTGATGAGTTCGAGGCACAATGGTCCAAGAGGCACGGTGACAAATGAGGGGAAGCTGATGATGAGAGGTCTGTAAGACACATCCTTAGTCAAACAACAGAAGAAACTCGGGGAGTTGAGCCAGGAGAAAAGAATACAGCACAATAATAAGATATTATCGTTGTCTTAAAACATGTGAAAGTCTACTTTGCAAAGGCAGACATGACCTGATGTGTGATCATTCATTCATTTGGCCAGGCAGTCACACTTACGACACACCACCATGTGCTAGGCCCTATACACGGGCTGTGGGTGTCAAGGTACAGTCTCTCTCCTCTGGGGACACAACATCTTGTGGGATGGACCAGAAAATAGACACATGATGACAGCAGTGCTGACTGAGTGACTTGGCAGAGGGCAGCTTAGGGGGATGTAAGGAATATCAGAGGGTCACCCAGCCCAGACTGATAAGGAGGCTGGGAGGGGCTCAGAAAAAGGGTGACATGAGTTGTCATGAAAGACGAAAGAAATTAGCCACATGGATGAATGTGGGGAGTGAGAACTTAAAAGGATATCCCATGAGAACAGAATAAAACAAGCAAAAACAAGGCCTAAAAGAATTCAGGATCCTGCAGTAACTGGGTGTATCTGGAGTGTGGGTGGCATAGAGGGTGGTGATGAATGATTTGGAAGCACTTGTAAGGGACCACAGGTTGGACGCCAGCTCAGAGAGACAGCTGAAAGTTACAAAGAGGCCCATGGTCCCCCTGATGGAGGGGCTATCCATTGGCCTCTGGGAGAGACTGTCTGGGGAAAGACTATCCATCCATCACGTGATCTGTTTAAAAAGAGGCGGATCCCACCACCACCACTGCCAATCAGGGATTCTGCAGAAAGAAGGCTGTCTACTGTGGAAGGGATGCCATCTAGAATTTTGGTCTTTACTATCCTGACATGCTGGAGAGCTGAAACTATGAAAATCATCTCATCACCTTCCAAATGAGGACAAAATCCAGACGACTGTCTGAATTCTCTGGTTTTACTGGAATCTGATGGAAATATGTGCTGTTTGAAATAAATGAAGCATTGACTTGGCAGCTCTTTTACTGAAAACTGTGTTTTGGTGTATTGGCATTTGGACTGTGAGGAAAAACCATTAACCCATAATCACTTTATAGTCCAAACATTCAAGAATTTCAGTGATTAAAATGGGTATCAGTCCTTGTTCTCTTCAAAACCATTAATCAACGTCAAGCAAATGAGTGAGAGTGAAGAGTAAGGATTTTTTTTTCTTTTTGGTCGCTTATGACTGATTTTATAAGTGTGTGGGAGATAGAAGCTGCAGCTGTTGGAGGCAGAGACCATGTCTCCCTATTTCGCCTTCCCCAACATGTGGCACAGAGCTTGTACTGCCTGGGTGCTCAACCACTCAGTGCTAAGTGGATGACTAAACAGCACACTTCAGACCAGTTATCTGAACCAATCGATTGAGAACAAGATACTGCCAAGGTCTGAAAGGGTTTCTATGAGAAAATGAGCCTAAAATTTGAAGGGTAGAAATTCCCAAGGCCTAAACCAGCCCATTCTGGCCTAGACAGTTATTATGAAGAGTCAGTCAACGTCTAAATGCTTAATCATGAAGACAGCTGAGAGCAGATGTAGATGTTCCTCCCATGGTTTGCCTACAAGCGCTGACACCAGAAGTGAAAAGTGCTACAAGACAGTAAGCAAGAGAGAATGATGAATGGAAACATATTAAAATGGGGAAGGAGATGAACATGGAGAGGCTCTGGGAGCATCAGCAGCTTGATGGCATCTCAGCTCTCTATTAATGAGCTGTGGGAGGAGGCGAAAGCCTCATTGATTTCATTCACAGAGATGAAATTGAAAGGTGTCCCAAGCACAAACCGAGAGGGTGATATGGGGCAAGAGACCCAGGGAGGGTTGTCAGGGCTTGGGAAACTAGTGCATGGCCAGCTACTTGTTTTTGTAAATAAAGTTTTATTGGAACCCAGCCACACCCTTCTATTGACGTATTACCTATGGCTGCTTTCCTGCTACAAAGGCAGAGTTGAGTAGTTGGGACAGAGACTGTATGGCCCACAAGCCTAAAATATTTACTATCTGGCCCTTTACAGAAAAACTTTGCTGACTCCTGGTTTAGAAGAAGTGGCACAGCATGGAGGAATGGTGAGTTTTGTTTCTTTGGACTAAATCCAGGACATCTACCGGGCTGAGTTCTATTTGTGTTTGCATCTTCTTAAGACCAGGATTCCATGGCCTCACGGAGCAGGTAGGCATACCGTTCTGGTTACAAGCATTTGGATTTAAAATTAAGATACAATCTCTTATTTCCGGGGCCACACTAATTTCAAGATCCTCAGCATCAATATGATTACATCCAGTCTTATACTGAGCTCAGAAATACACTGAAATACAATAAAAATGTCTATAGTTCTGGCTCTGTGACTCCATAGCTGTGACCTGTGTGGTCATGAGTAAGTTGTTTAACCTTTCTGTGACTTACTTCCATCATCTACAAATTGGTTATACCTGGCTTTCAAGTGTCCTTCTTTCATTTCTTTCAAGGATCGGAACTAATATATCTGTGAAGATCTGGCACATAATAGATACTCAATATGTGATGAATTATTATCATTGTGGTTATTATTTCAAAATACCCTCACAAGGTAATGTCTTTTCTTTAGTCATATTAGAAATGGTCAAAGCAATGTAACGGATTTTATAGTCAAGCACTTTATAAGTGGAGGAGAGTTTTATAGTAATATACCGAACGGTAACCAATGCTTCAGCAAAAAAGCCTTCTGTGTTCCCAAGGAAAACATTCTGTCCTCCCAAGTGGGGACAATAATATGCTTCACTGAGGTGTGGAAGCTGCCTCAGGCATTGAGCTGCTGTGCATGTGTGTCTGTTAATAATTAGTATAAATTACTGAGAAGTAAGGATGTGGCCTGAAATGGGAGAATAAGGTTCCTTCAGAGCATCAGAAGTTGAGGTTAATTACAGTGTTTTGAGGGAGGAGGTTTGCATGTACGGGGAAAGGCAGTGGAGAGCCTGGGCGTTGGTTAGGGAGCTAGGAGCCAAGGGACACAGGCACGATTGTTTCGGTTCGGAGCCTGTCATTAAGCCCATCACTGCCCCAGGGTGACTGCCCTTGGCATGGCAGATGAGGAGGAGGGTAGGTGGTCTTCCATGCATTCAGCCCCTTCCCAGCACCCCGACTTGCTTCAGGGCAAAGAACTAGGCTATAGGCTCACTTCTAAGCTGTGTGACTGACGGCAAGTTTTTCTTTCTTTTTTTTTTTTTTAACTTCTTTGTGCATCGGTTTCTTTACCCATAGCAATGATACTAATGTTTACCACACTGTGTTGTGAGGGGGAAAGGAGATACTATTTATAAAGCCCCTGGCATCCAATAGGGCCACAGTAGGGAGAAATTATTATTTTTCTAAGATGAACTACAACGCTCAAGTTCATGTGTGTGTGGGAAGGGCGGCTGGATGGAACCTTATGAGTGACTCTGACATCACATCATAGACTGGCCACACACGATACTCTATTGAACCTGTAGGTCAACTTTGGTGATGAAATGAGGCCATGTGGTCAAGTGGTCTGAGCAGACTGGTCCAAAACATTTTGGAAAGTCAGCATTTACTTTATTAACTGATAAAAAAAAATCTAAGGCCCCAAATTCAAAGCTGAATGGATATAACGGCTGCTTATGAATCCAAATGGTTTAAATTACCCCCAGTTCACTGAATTACCTGAATCAAGAGTCTACAAAACCCAATATTCTCTAAATGAATAGAATGCTGCCTAATCCTCACCTTGCTTGCAAATTCGGCTGTAATGGCTGAGGGGCACACTTCCTCACAAACTAGACTCGTGATCCATCTGGCTCTCCACTTTCAGGAAGGTAAATTGCTACCATTTTATAAATGTGAAGACTGTGGCTGGAGTGGTTGAGTAATTTGACCACACTGCTGGTTGGTTAGGGCAGGCACTGGAAACTAGGGCTCCCGCTTCCCAACACAGTGGTGCCCCACTATTCAACACTGCTGCCATGTTGGAGGCCGCAGGTCTCCATCCGTGATCATCTTCTTATTTCCACTGACCCATCAGATGCTCTGACCCAGGCTCACTACTTTCATGCCATTTACATACTGAAAACTTCCAAATGGACATCTGTGACCTGCTCCTTTCTCCTGAACTCCAGACATGTACATCTGGCTGCTAATCCACGGCTCCACTTAGCTGTATCAGAGGCATTTTATACACAGAGCTGAACTTCTGTCACTTCTCTCCCCACGAGCATGCTCTGCCCACAGAGATCCCTTTCTCAGTCAATGGTGGCTATATCCTTCTAGTGGGTCAGGCCAGAAGTCTCCCACATCTGAAATCCAACCCATTGGAAGTCCTGTTGGCTCTCTCGTTTGTTTACATATCTGGAAATTGACTACATTTCACCAGCCCTTTGCTTCCACTTTGATTCAAGCCACCATCATCCTTGTCTTAGATGACTGTCATCTAGCAGGCCTATTTTAAACAGAACAGCCTGAATGATCCTTTCAAAATGTAAGTCAGAGTTTTGTCTGTCCTCTGCTCCTAACCCTGCTATGGATCCCCATCTCACTCTGTGGAAAAACCCAAGTTCTTAAGGCCCAACATGATCACCTCCCTGGATTAGCTCTTTCCCCGGTCTACTCCTTCCCCCGTCAGAGAGGTCTCCCTCCTGCTCCTTGAATCATGCATCATGATCTTGCCTCAGGGCCTTTGCACAGGCTTTCTATCCTCCAGATATCAGCTTCACAACACCCTTACCTCTTTCAGGTCTTTACTCAGGACTTACCTTCTCCAGGAGGCCTGCCTTTACCATTCTACCTGCTTCTGCAACCTGCTCCTCCCCCAGACTTCACCCCCCTGCTCCCATTGACCTTGCTTTACTTTTCCATTTTCCCTTCACACTACTCATTTTCTAACATATTTTACGATTTCCTTATTTATTATGTTCATTGTTCACTGTCTGTTTCCTTCTATTGGAAAGTAAGCCCCTTGAGGGAAGGAACCATTTTCTGATCACTAACATATCCTAGATAGTCCCTATCCAATGGCAGCTGCTCAATGAATACTTGCTGGACAAATAAATGAATGACTCTGGTGTTTTAAAAATAATGTGTTAGGTCAGTACAGCAAGCCCTGCATTTTCCTGGGATTTTGCAAGTCCCACAGTTCACAGTGGGAGAGAGGCCCTGTCTCCCCCTCAGACAGACTAGGGACCAACTCCACAGGGCACCATTTCTCTTTTTGTGGCAGCACATGCCCTGCAGTAGCCCCCAGCGGGAGCTGCTAAAAACAGTCAAGGAAGAGAATATACAAATTTCTATTTCTATTAATTTCTATCTCATCCTTTAAATTTTCATCTAAATATTTTTAATGTCCAAAACATATTAGTGCAGTAGTACATGAATATGATTTATAAATAAACAATCTTATATTGGAGGTACATAATCAATCACTTTGAAAAACACTAGTCTACAAAACCACTAAATCTTGGGAAAGTTCAGGGGACACCTGGCAGTTTCGTAGCATCTGCATTAGCACAGCAAACGTGTGACTGGGAGAATGGGCTTGGTCCCACCCACACCAGCCCCGGGAACTGTCCAGACAGCAGGGCAGTGGATTGGAAGTTTCTCTCCTGTGTTGGTACAGAAAGTGCCTGGGTTTGGGAGGCTTTTGCCCAAGCAGACCTGGAGAATTCTCCCAGGGAGCCCCTGTCCTCTGTCACCAGAATCTCCCCTCCCATAGGCTTTGTCCAGCTTGTCTCCTTGTGCCCTCAGCTGGCCACCACCCGCCACCCCACAGTGGCTAGCTCTAGGTCTTTCAAGCCTGCAGGCAAAGCTGGCTCACCTTCTCATAGTACCGGATCTCATAGTCCAGGATGATGCCATTGGGCTGCTCGGGCTGTGGCCATGACAAGGTGATGCTCCTCATGGTGGCACTGACCTGGTGCATGATGGGAACAGTGGAAGGGGCTGTGGAGAAAAAAAGAGACAGAGCAGATTATATGAGACTATATGAGAAGTGCTGTCTTTCAGAGATAAGGAGGGAGAGAAATGTCATTGAGTTTGAACCCTGTCTTTTCTTTCTCATCAGCTGAGCTGGATCCGCAGAACTTCCTGTGGGTTTTGCAGAATGAATGGAGTTTGGGTAACAAAGGAGAGAAAAGGCCATAATTTAGGACAGGAGAGCATGTGTGAAGGTGGGGGCTGAAATGGATGGGGTATTTTCTGGGCAGGGAGGAGAAAGGTTTGACCAAAACCAGAGATGACTGGAGGAATCATGGGAAAACAGTATGGCCTGGGGAAGCCCAAGCCAGTTAGAGAGGGCATGATAACCAGGACAAGTCTAGGCCTCAGACCGGAGGAGGAGAGGAGCAACGGGATGTTTTTGAGCAGAAGTTGCTGGAGGAATCTCAGTCTTGCAATAATAGGCTGAGCTATTGCAGAGAAGAGAGCCTGGAAGCAAGGGATGATAGTGAGAGAGTAGAACTGGTCAGTGCAGAAGTATTGTGCAACAGAAAGGAACATTCTAGCAAATATCTCCTTTGGAGACTGCAGTTAAGGTTTTGCTACATTTCAAAAGAAAGAGAGGAGGCATCTCTCAAAATAACATGAGTACAGACCAACAACAGAGTTCTTTCAGACTTCTGTCAGAGTTTTCCAGATGAGAACATTGGCAACAAAGAGCTCACAAATACAAATGAAGAAATGATCTGCAAAGCAAACATTTGGAAACAGGATAATAATTCCAAAATCTGTGAAGTGATTCTGAAATCTCTCTTTGGAAATAATATTATTTATTTCCCAATTCAACATTTTTCACACGGTCTAAGTAAAATGAAAACAGTCAGGAAATAACAAATGAGGGTTGTCTTTCTAGGGGGAGAGGCGGGTAATGGATGAGGCTTCACTCTGTGCTCTGCTCAGGGGCTATTCTGTTTAGTTGTGGCACTTCTGCCATGATGAAAGTCATGTCTTCGCGTGAACTCCACTTTACAAGGGTTTCTCTAGGGACTATGGCTGAGTGACATTTACTATCATCAGTTTAAGTTAAGAGATTCCCCTCCAAGACCTGAAATTACAGAGCACTGCTATCAGGTCAGGGGAGGAGGTGGTCATTGCATTCTCCACCACTCCCTGGACCATTCAGTGGAGCACCCACTACATGCTGGCCCCTAGGCTGGTGGTGGGATGCAGAGCATTTATTCTGAGGATGCTCACAGTCCAGGGAGCCATACAGAGAGCACAGTGTGAGAAGTGGTATGATGAGGGCTTAGAATCAGAGTCCCCCTGGGACTTTGCACAGTTCCCATTGGAGACCTTGTAATGGCTGTGAAAATGCAACTCTCAGAGCTCCTACTTCTGGGAGCATAACTGACTGATGGCCACAGCTGCTGCACTCTGAAATCCATCACTACATTCACACAGGGGCCCATTTCCCACAGGCTGCTCCCAGCCAACGACTGAGTGTGGCAGGCCAATTCCTGACTCTTCTGGTTGGCAACTTTGCCTCAGAGACTCACATTGGACTTACCAGTACTTCTGTGTAACACCATGGCAGTCTAAGACTCTTCCCACCCAATCCTCCTTCCTTCCGTCTCTCCTTCAGAGGGATCAGAGCTTCATCATGGTCTAATGGCTCTCTCAGCCTTCTCTGGCCTCCACCCCATTTCCCCAGTAAATCTCTGGCACATCGAATCCCACCTTGGCGTCTGCTTCGTGGAGGACGTGCATTAATACAGTCCTGAATCCCCCCAGGTATCCTCTGCCCAGCCCTGCTGTGTCCTCAAGGATGGCAGACTCACTGCTTCTAGGAGCTGCTACTCCATACTTGGGTAATCTCACCAATTTGCACGTCTTCCTTATCCTTATCTGAAATTTGTCTCCTTCCCACTGGTCTCAGTTCTGCCAACTGAAGTAATATAGAATGTTCTCTCTTCCACAGAATGGCTTGTCAAATAGCTAAAGAAACTAGTTAGGGCTCCCCCGAGTTTTTCCTGCTGAAAAGAATGGCCAGGTGCTACGAACATCTCTCCCACGATAAGCTGCCATCTGTGGCTCTTTTCCAACTGGGGCTCATGTTCTCTAAATCTCTCTTTAGGCATGAGGCCCCGAGGTGAACCCAATTCTCTCACTGATGTTTGAGCAGCAAAGAGTAGAGTAAAACTAATATCTATCATGACCTGTGTACTATACATTTATTGACGTGACCATTAGCCTTTGTATCACAATCATGCCCCTGCTATGAGACTCTGAAATCACAGTCAAATACGACCTTTATGGTTTCCCATGGTACGCTCCTCGTCCTTTGTCTGTAGAGTTGGCTTTTGCCTTTGATTACAGGGATTTACATGCATCTCTTTACCATCAGTCAAATTTGGACTATTAACCTAATAAGTTGAAATAATTTTTTGATCCTGATTCAACCAACAAATCCATCTTCTTTTCCTCTCAACTTAGTATCATTGCCCAGGTTCATCATTTAACTAATTGAACAAATATTTAATTATCTGCCACCTGTCAGTCGTCATTTTAAATGCTAGAGACTCTACAGTGAATGAAATAAATTTCCTGCCCTCATAAGGCTTATTTTCTAATGGAGGGATACAGAGACTAGATGTAATACATCAGTCAACCACAAGGTATGTTAAAAATATTAAGTACAACAGGAAAAAACAGAACAGAGGAAAAGCATACAGAATGCCAAAGTGCAGGAGGCTGGAGCAGGGAAAGCTGCAATTCTAAAGCATGTGGTCAGCAAGGTCTTGCCTGAAAATTAGATGCAGGAGCACAGGGTTGAAGGAGTGAACGGAGGGAGCCATGTGGGCGGATACCTGGGAGAAGAGCACAGGAGAGGGAACAGCCAAGGCAAAAGTTTTGATCTGGGAGCAGCCTGGAGTTTCAGGGGAACAGCAAAGAGCCAGTAGGACTGGAGCAGAGACAAGGCCACAGACGGTAGGGCCCTGAGGGTCACTAAAAGAGGACTTTGGCTTCTACTCCAAGTGAGATGAAGAGCCGAGGGAGGATCCTGAGCTGAGTGACAGAATCTGACTTGCATGCTAACAGGCTCACCCTCTGCTGGGTTGAAAATAGAACGCAGGGGCCACGTAAAAGCTGAATGATGGCTCAAACACTATGGCAATAATTCAGCTGCAGGATCATGGTTACTTGGATGGGGCTTGGAGCAGCGGGGTTGGTGAGAGTAGGGGTGGTCAGATTCTGAATATATTTAGAATATCTCAATGGACGGGGGACGTGGAAGAAATGGAAGAGTCAGAATGACTCCAAGGTTTTTGGCTGGAGCAACTGGAGGAGTGGGGCTGCCATCAACTGAGATCAGGCAAGACATAGTAGAGGCAGTCTAGGAGGAAAGACCAGGTGCTCCTGTTAGGGTTGAGATGTCCACGGTGTCCCAGAGTAGACGCCGTGTAGGCGAATGTATATAAGAGGTCCAGATTGGAGATGAAAATTTAAAGTCACCAGTATTTCAAAGATATTGAAAGCAGCAGAACTAAGAGAGATCACCAAGAGAATGAGTAGAACACAATCTATATTCTAAGATTCAGGTGATGAGGGGAAAACAGCAGAGGGGCCTGAGAAAGAACGGTCAGAGAGGTAGAAATAAATGGGAGCATGTGATCGCCTAGAAATCAAGGGGCAATAACGTTCCCCGGAGGAGAGAATGTGGGAAACGCTGCTGCTGAGTCACATAAAATGAAACTAGGAGCTGAGTGCGGATTCAGCAACAGGCTGGATGGTTAGGTATGGATGGCTCTTGACCATCTTTTCCAAGACCTCATGTGCATTGTGCAGAGCTGTGCAGAGGATGAAGGTGCTTCAGGGAATGTGAGGCAGTTTCTGGAGTCCGTCCAGATCACCGGGGGATCCCGCTGGACCCACCAAGACAGGTTGTGAATGGCTCCTGATAAGCCTGCTTCTCCCCCCGCAACACACACGCTGTGCAGCTCCGTGGAAACATGATGTTAATCATGTCAGTGCCACACAGGTTTTCAGGATCCTCCCACCTCAAGAGCTGAAGCATCACGTATTAAAAATTGGAAAGATGAATCCCAATGGCCTGAGGATTTTAATGGGCTTGGTTCTTTTCTTTGCCTCTAATCACTGGAAAGCCATCACTCAAGACCCAATATATTTACCAAACATTGTGCCAGGGCTCTGCTGTAATCACTGGGGATGGACGGACAACTTAAAAAGTCACAGCCCTGCCCTGAAGATCCTTGAAGTCCATCAGAGGCAATGAATAGCCGAAATCCACAGAAAGGAACACCCCTGTTAGGCAGATGGCAAGGATATGCCTGCAGCCAGTCAGCAGCACGCAGATCTGGGAGACGCTGCCAAGGATAATGGTCACAGGTCACCACCTCCCACATTTCTCGGATTTATAGTATTGACACAATGGTCACAGGCCTCACTGCAGGCTGTTTATCCTCACACAGGTCACTCTAAATGTTTTACATTTTCAGATGGGATTTAGCACATGGGAGAAAGCAAGAAACTATTACTTTTCCTCTCTGAAAGTCAGGGGCAGCTTACACTTGGTGCTCTGCCATCGGTGATCACCTACAGTGACAAATTTATTTTTTTTCCTTTTCCAAGTGCAAATGCCACCTCTAGATCTGGTGTTTTACATGTTGTGAAACTTTCAGACAAAACTTTCGAAAATAAAAATAAGCTCAAGTATCCACTCAAACACCAACTTCTTCTAGAAAAACTAAGGGGGAGATAAGGCAGATGACAGAGGGATGGGAAGACATTCAAAGACGCAGCCCCTGTGACCCCCAAATACACTGGTATCAACAGTAAGTCCCAGCCAGTTGTCTTTTCTCCCTAAATCTGCATCTTTAGATGAAGGAGCAGTTTCATTAACAAAGACTGAAAGACTCCCCCTCACAAGCACACAGAGTGCTTGGACTAAATTAAACATTCTATGGAGAGAAGGAAATGAAAATAAGGAGTTCACAAAATTATTAAAATTTAGCAAAGAAACAAATATGGACGTTTCTTTTAAAAAAAGTAATTTAAAGAATTAGTTTAGGGGCTATGTGGAAAGAAGGTACTGAAGGCTCAAGAAAGATGTGTTTGGCCTAAAAAAGAGATGCTCAAAAAACCCAAACATGATAAAAAAAAAAATACCCTGTGTTCCTTCTTAGCAAAATAAAGAGGCTGACCCAATAGGAAGGCAGGATCCAAAGAAGAGTCGGGAAGCAATGGAAACTGTCCTGTCAGGCACCGAGGAAAAATGAGCTGAGGTTCAAATAGAAGCAGAACCAAGAGCGTCTGATAAGAAAGTCCACAGCCAATAATAAGAAGCTCTTTAAATGTGTCAGAAGCGGAAAGAGACTTAAACTGCCCTGGTCAAAGGGCCCAGGGGTGGGAAAATGCAACAGCAGGTTGACTGAATGAATCCTTTGTCTTGGTTTTTGCCAAGGAAGACTTTGGGGAGATCAGACTCCCAAATTGCTTCCGAAGCAGACAGCTCCAAGATAGTATATCACATACGGCGAAGGAAGTGCACAGAATGTTCTTGCCTGAACTGACAAATGAGATGTGGACAAATTGCAGAGACAGGATGGCCCCAGCTGCAAGCTATGAAAGAACTCACAGGTGACGTGGGACAAGCGTTGGCCCAAACTGGTCACAGGTCACTGCCAACGACATCAGGGATGGGCCTGGCCAATCAACAGCCAGCCCAAAATCTGTAAGAAGAGCTCCAAAGGAGATCATAGGATCAGCATTCCTGTGAGACTCAGGCTGGGACTGGAAGGGTGACGTTAATCTATTTCAGAAGTTAATAACCCAAAATCTGGACCTTAAAGGCTTAATGTGGGGAAGCCTCACTGTCATATCTCAGGTTCACCAGGACCATACATTTCATGTTTATGACATTCCTCGACCCTTTAATTTAGTTACTGACTCAGTCATGTTCAAGGTTTTCTTCTTACTCATTTTGCTTTTCTTATTTGCTAGAGGCATTTTCTCCCAACAATTAAGCATCTCAGATTCCAAAATATGAAAATGAGTTGTTGCTTTTTTTCCCTAGGACAATTATTAAGTTCTAATGCATTATCTTTGCTTATTAAAAATGATTACCTTGCAGCATTATTCACAACAGCCAAGACATGGAAGCAACCCAAGGGCACCTTCTATGGATGAATGGATAAAGAAGATGTGGTGTATATATATATATATACAATGGAATACTACTCAGCCATAAAGAAAAGACAAAATCATCCCACTTGCAACAAGATGGATGGACCATGACGGCATTATGTTAAGTGAGATAAGCCAGACAGAGAAAGACAAATACTGCATGATTTCACTCACATGTGGAAGACAACAAATACATGGATTAGTGGTTCCCAGAGGGGAAGGGGGTTTCAGGGAGGATGAAAGGGGTAAAGGGGCACATATGTATGATGATAGACAAAAATTAGACTACTGGGGGGCTGGCCCTGTGGCTGAGTGGTTAAGTTCTCGCACTCCGCTGCAGGTGGCCCAGTGTTTCGTTGGTTCGAATCCTGGGTGCGGACATGGCACTGCTCATCAAGCCACACTGAGGCAGCGTCCCACATGCCACAACCAGAAGGACACACAACGAAGAATATGCAACTATGTACTGGGGGGATTTGGGGAGAAAAAGGGAAAAAAATTTTTAAAAATCTTAAAAAAAAATTAAGACTACTGGAAGTGAGCACAATGAAGTCTATTCAGAAATTGATAAAATAATAAGATGCACCTGAAATTACACAACGTGATAAACCATTATGATCTCAATAAAATTACTGGGAAAAAAATGACTTCCTAATGTCTTAATTGATTTTTGTGTTAAATGATTCTTTCAGTAGTTTTAACCATAATCCATTTTGGGATATAACAAATGATATAATAGTTTAGAATGTTGCAACATTTTATTTAAAACATCAAAAGTATCAGTAGTTTTAAAGAAAAATAATAGCAGAACACACATACCTTCAAAATTAAGTAGATTTATTGCAGCAAAATGTTTGAAGAGCTTATAAAATATGAAACTTGGATTTCAGAGTTCAGCAAATCTCACCTAAAAGGGAAAACACTGTTGCTTCTGCAGGTGGAAATCATGCCTGGGATGGCCTTGTTCTGAGGTCCCCTCTCACCCACCCTAGGAGCTGGGGTGTAGGTCACAGCTGGGTCCCCTCTACTTCGCCTCAGGTGACAGTCCCAGCAAGTCTCCTGGAAGATAAAATGGCCTCTCCAGTTAGCGGGACTTTCATATCTGAACTTTCTTTGGAGGCCCATAGAAAGAGGAGCCCATCTGATTCCTCCACAGTAACTCACGCCGGGCAGAGTAGGGCAGCTTCCCCAGTCCTACCATCTGGTTTGTGGGAGCAGGTGCGGAGGTCTTCATAGTGACCTCTCAGAGAGATGCGGCTGCCCCAGCCTGAACAGTGTGCATCTGAAGCTTAGTAGCCTCTTCTACCATCTTGGGCATTGCTTTTTCTGGGACAAATATCCACCAGTTGATGGACATTTGGGTTGTTTCTGCGTTTTGGCTGATGTGAACAATGCTGCTGAGCACATTCACGTACAACTTGTGTGGACGTATGTTTGCATTTCTCTTGGGCATGTACCTAGGAGTGGAATTGCTGGATCATATAGTAATGCTAACTTTTTCTATTCTTTCTAGAATAGCATTTCCCAGCCAAATCATCCTTGAACTACCTACCTATAATCTAACCATAGACTGCAGCTGTGAGGAAAACAGCGCAGAGCAGGGTGTAGTAAGGAGCTTAGGGCCCTAGCCCAGGGCAGTAGGAATTAGCAAAAATAGAGAAAGGCTACGGTTAGGGCCCTATAGATGCTGCAGAGAGAAGTGGGTTCCTATTCTGGCTCTGCCGTCTGCTTACTGTGTGATCTTGGGCTAAAGTTACTTAACTTCCTTGGGCCTCAAATTCTTCAACTGTAAAACAGGAATATTAATCCTTATGTTATGAATTTTTCAAAGGTTCTGAGGATGTGCCCTGTGTTGCTCCTGCCAAATCGATCCAGTCTGCCAGGCCAGGGGACTTGGTAACCACCTTAAAGTCTCCTTCTGGGTCCATCACTGTTCACATATGCAAATCAGTCCCTGGGCATAGTTCCCCCAAGGTAAATGTGAAAAGCATGATCCAGTGACAGCCTTGGGTATTTATTTGATAAATATCTTTGAGGGGATAAATAAACATGTCAACCCAGTCAAGGTGGAGGCGATGGATAAGAATGGGTTTGGAGAAAGGGAAGGCTAACAGTGGGGTTCCCCAGAGGTTGGTGTGATAAATGCTCCAGAAGACAGATGATTTTTTGTGACATCTCAAGATGACCTGAAGTCTTTCTGGGAAGTAATCTAGAAAGCAAATGACAAGGTGCCTTGTCCTGGAGGACAAGAGGACTTTGTGACTCTGCCGGAAGGATGAGCCATGGCC
This sequence comes from Equus przewalskii, assembly GCF_037783145.1. Taxonomy (NCBI): domain Eukaryota; kingdom Metazoa; phylum Chordata; class Mammalia; order Perissodactyla; family Equidae; genus Equus; species Equus przewalskii. The sequence continues at coordinate 72,170,442 of NC_091845.1, read as the reverse complement.
CAACCCTCTGATGGTGTGACTCAGGCCCAGGAGTCATGGATGCCCCCTTGGCTCTGCACCCTCCTTTCTCCTGATCTTGTCACCCATATCTCCTTACACTTGTCCAAACTCCCTTGTTCTCTCTGGGCCTCTTCACTTCAAACTGCACTCCAGCCACATTAATCTTTTCAAAGCTTGATTCGCTCATGTTTCTAGGATGGTCAAAAACCTCCAACGGCTCCCCACTGGAAAAAGTCCCAACTCCCTCTCTAACATTTGACAACATGGCAGCCAGTGGCCAGCCCAGGCTTCCTCCCTTTCAGGAACCTGCTGTTCTCATCTAACTGCTCCCCTCCCAGCAGAACTCAGCTTTTGGGATCTCTGCTTGTAGGACTACCCTCTCTGGCCACCTCTCTTCATAGCCCCACCAGCCTTCAGAGGCACAGATCTGGCCACACATCGCCCTGGCTCAGCCTTGGCAGACCATGCTCACAAGACCGCCCCTTCCCTCCTTCCAGTTCAAAGCCCTATTTTAGTAACTCATTGGGCTATAATCACCACCTTGGGACACAGTGCACTGTTATCTAACTTTCCAGGGGCTCATCTCTGCTCCCAATCACTGGAATAAATAAAATCTTTAGGGCAGAAGCCATGTTTCTAGCTTCTTCCTGCTGTGTTAGTACATAATTGATGTTCAGTAAAATTTGCCTGTACTAGAATGATTGTGGGCTCTTCTCTAAAGACGCCGGAAGTAAAAGAGGTCAGAAAATCATGTAGTTGCACCTTACACGGATATTGGCCTTCAAAGGAGAAAGATGTGGAGGCGGGGAGGCAGAGCTGTGATTCTGCAGCCTGCACTGGGGGAAGAATACGGAGCAGGTCTGAACTTAGCGGTCCTAGGGGAGTGGGGACGGGAGTGCTTCTGCATGGCACAGACGCAGAAATCGGAGGCTGCTACCATCCCCATCTCACTGGGATGTTTCAGCTGAAATGTGACCCTAACGTTAGTTGTTTTCTAACTTTTCTTCTTTTTAAGCTGTGGAATCCTTTCTCCCAACAAAATTTTCTTTGAAGCATGAAGTGCAAAACAGAACAATTCAGAGCTGCTCTGGGTGGACCAGAAGTGAGAGTCCCAGAGCCCTGGAAGCCGGGTTCATTTCCTTTCTCCCCAATCCAGACTCAGAAGGTTCACAGAGAGATCCGAGAGTGCTGAGCAGCCTCCGGAAGTCCCCTGAGGCCTCAGATTAAATTATGTGAGTTCCTAAAAGACACAGGAGATGAGGCTGGGAGTGGAGAGTTGTGGGTGGTGGGTTATCTTTCACCTTATATGAAACACATTCTTAGAAAAAACCCAAAATCTATATTTAAATGTCAGCTAAAGACTTCAGGCCCACTAGTACTGACGACAAAGAAGAACGGTTTGCACACAGATGAATTGGGCAAATGATGAATTGTGTTTCCTCTGACATTTCTATTCTAGAAGATAACTTTGTTGAGAAGGTACTGCTTAGATAACAGGTTCTCCCTCTCTTGATGAAAACTCATTTCGCTGCACAAATATGCTTGAATTTTACATTAGGAAGCCTGACTCATTAAATATTGTTGGTGCAGTAACACTTCTGGTCAAAGTAGATTAAACAAATAAGCAATTAGTTTGGAGCCTGGGTATGAATACAAAAGCAGAATTAATTATTTTTCTAATTGTTTTCCCCTATTGTGGACACTGGCTTCTTGGATATTGCTCTGGGCTGTGCCTTGAGACGACCCTGACACCCTTTTCCAATCTACCTTTCTACCCTGGAGTCATCTGGGGACAGAGGACTGCTTTGGGTGGGTGGCATCAGTTCGATGTTGTCGTAGAATATTGGCTGAGTACCGTCATGGGCTCATTGAAGTGGGCTTGGGGGAGAGAGTGAGGGCTTCCAGGCTGGGCAACTGAGTCAGCCCCATACCCCTAGACAGGCGCCTCCTTCACGGGTCTGTCCACTAAGGGTTTGGTCCCAAGCCAAGGGGGGTGTGATAGCTTGGGGCTGAGGGACAGGGGGCTGCTCTGGGGATGTGGGTTTATAGCAGAGGCCCTCATTTCTGCTATTACCTCTGAAGTAGTGGGGGTTCCTTAGTGAGATCATCCACCTGACCCAGCTGGTTCTCAAAATGTGCTCCCAGAGCAGCATCACCTGGGAACTGGCCAGAAAAGCAGAATCTTCCCCAGCCAGACCCACTGAGTCAGAAACTCCGGGTTGGGGCCCAGCCCAGTGACCTGTGTTTTAACAAGCCCTCCAGGAGATTCTGATGCATGCTCAAGTTTGAGAACTGTTCATCTAGAAATCTAGAAATCAGAATGATAAACTTTGAAAGGACATCCGAGGTCATTCAGTTTTCTGTCAACTCTTACTATTTATGGGTTAGAGTGGTGAAGGCAAGAGAGAAAGTGACTTCCCTGAGTCCTCTGTGGGCTGATCGGGCCCCCTGTCCCTGAGACCCAGGCAGGCCCTCTCTCCTCTCCCCCACACTCATGCACCCAGCATTTTCAGAGCCCTTGAGGACGGCCAGCATGGGGGGCAGGCAGGGTCACACCACTGATGGAGGGGTGCTGCCCTCAGGGAGATCAGAGGTCCCCACAGAGGCAGAAGTGGGCAGAGTCCAGGATCAGAAGGAGGAGGCATCCCAGCTAGCGGGGTCCCGGGGGCCCCTCCGCCTCCCAGCTCACCCTGTGGCTCCTCCTCCTTGCTGGGGTAATCAGAAGGTGCACCAGGAAGCAGCTGTTTACTGTGGAAAGGACAGCGAAACTGCCACTGGGGCCCTGGTGGCAGGAGGCTGTGAAGGGATGTGTGAGCACAGAGGGTACTTGTCAGGCGGTGCCTGTCCTAGGCAGCCACACCAGGGTGGCTTTGAGGGCAGCTGAGGACAGACCCATCAGGACTCAGGCAGCAGGCAGCTGGGGCAGCCACATAGCTCATCCTCCCACAGGCTGTCAGCCTTTTCCAGGTGAGACAAGAGAGAAGGCAGCTCTGGTGTGTCGAATGTTTGATCGCAGAGGCTGTTCACTAGAAACACCATCACTGGAGAGGCCACAGGAGAGAGCAAGGGACATCTTGTAGTAGGCCGTGTGCCCTGTACTCCCTGGCTGTCACTCACGTGCATTCGGAGTACCCGCCACAGTGGGGAGGACCCACCACTGCCACCCTAAGACTCGCATCACTGCCACCAATACTGGGCAGGGGCCGTGCCCACAGTCACTGGGCCTGGAAGTCTAAGTCTCCTGGCCTTCGGGCCCAGAGCCCCTCCTCCTGAGGCCAGTTTCCATCCTGCAATGCCCAGCTGTGAGCCCTGCCCTGCACAATGCCATCCCCACAATGGTATGGGCCTCCTTCTCCTGGACCCTGACTCCTGGATACACTTCTACTCTGCAGCCCTCTCAAGTATGGTGGTTTATGATTTTATGCCCAGCGAACCTCAGGGTCAAGAAGTGGGCTATGTCCCGCTTGTCCCATGTCACCTCTGTCACACCATTACTCACCATCTCCTGCACCCTCTGTAAAAATGCCATTGGGCTGGGACCCTCCAAGCTGTAGGACCACCATGTACACCCTCCCACTATCACTCCCTGACTCATTAATGACTTAGGCTTCCGTCTCCATCTTCTCCTCTATCTGAGCCTTGCCCTTCTGTGGATGACTTCAATGTCCACCTGAATATGCACTCTCAGTTCCCCGGACCCACAGCTTTTCTGTGTCTGCCCATTCCCATGGCACACTAGACTTTGCCACACCTGAGGTTTTCAAAGCCTCATTTTCAAAGGCACCAACTCAAGTATTCTGCTTCCTCATGGCGCTCTCTGATGAGCCCACTGCAACTCTTGTTGGCCGCATCTGGCCCTCATGGCCTTGATTTCCACCCAATGCATCAGCCCTCTCCCTTACTCATACACCTCACTACCCAGCTTAGGCTCCATTCTGCAGTAACATGATTGACAATACTCCCCTGACCCTCAGCATGAGTTGCCTTTATCTTTTCATAGGATACAACCAGCAAAACTCAACCCGAGAGAGATCCACCATCAGCTTCCTGTAGAGGCTGCTCTCCAGCAGCCATGTTCTGCTGAGGAAGGCACATAACAGGGCGAATGGACAGCTTTGTTAATACGTGCTCACCAACTTCAAATGAACCCTCAACCCTTTCTGGCAATGCTGAATTTCTCTAGTCAGTTTCATCTCCCATTCTCTGCAATGGCACTGCCAGACTTCTTCCATTCTCCTCAAGCCTTCAACCGCAGTACTTCTCCCACACTCTCAGCAACCAAGCTTACCGCCCACCTCCCAGAGAAAATAGAAGCCCGATATCCGACAGCATAAATAATACCTCGACGTGGGTACTCCGACTCCCCATAAATCCACATGTGCAGAATTGAACCCGCCTCCCCTTGTCGCCCTCCCTGAACACATTTGCAAACCTCGCGCTCATCCTCCTGCTTGATTTCTTTGTTCTCGATGTCAACTGCCTGCAAGACCCCCTTGGAAGGCTGCTCACTAAGCTAGCTTGCTAGGCCCCTCCCTGAGGGCCTGTGGCCCTGTGAGAGCATGGTTCTCCCGTGCTCCCTCAGACAGAGCCCCACTCAATGCCACCCCGAGGTCCTTGCCTCCCTGATGCCGGCGCTTCCTCCTCATGAGCCTCACCACCTCCCACCTGCAAAGTCACCTTCTTCACCCTCCCAGTCTTTGTCCTGGGCCCTCATTCCCTTCCAAGGCATCAGAGGAGCCAACAGACACCAGGATGCCCTGGCCCCGCCAGCCCCTGCTTACCCACCTCCTCGCAAGCTTCCCTTCCCACATGCAAACCCGCTTCTGCAAATGAATGCCAGCCTGCTGGTTTACGAGGCACCACCAGACTGTGAACACCATGGAAGGCCAGCTAGGACATCCTGGAACATGGGACACCGTGTTGAGGTGCAGGGGTTACTGGAAGAGCGAGACCAGGTCTTTTCCCCCAGGACCCCTCAGTCTTTCAGGAGAAATAGGGTCTACATACACAAAAACTAATACACATTCAAGAGCTCACTGTGTCATCCTTAAAACTAGCACAGCTCAGAGAAGACAACACACACAGCAGGATTTTCTATGAGGCAGATAGGCTCACAGGGGCATGAACAGGCCCTTGTTCCCCTGCGTTCTTCTGGACAGATGAAGCATTTGCTCTATGCCTCAAAAAAAAAAAAAAAAAAAAGTAAAAGAAAGAAACACGCACACACATAATTTAGAATCCTAGGGCTCAGTTCTATAGCTGATGTTGTCCTGCCACTTGGCTCTCAGAAGGAAACCGATCCCAAGGCCTTGGGGTTTGGCAGAGAGTCTCCCTTGCACTGGAAAATATTTGTGGTCCAGTAATGCCTTTATTTACCCAGAACATCTAATGTGCCTTTTTTCCCCATCTTTCACATCCTCTCAGAGAAGATGTTAATTTTCTGAAATTAAACACTTAGCTTGATTACTGTTTTGTTAATTGCTGCATTCAGAAACCCCTGGTGCTCCTGCCTGTTTAACATGGATGGTGCTGTGAAAATGATAGGCACGGAACTGGCATGCAGGTGGACAGACAACAGCACTGGAATGCCCTCCCAACTACCCCCAACTGGGCTTCCTCAACAGCTGGGGCCCTGCCTGTGGGGGGGTGAGTGAGGCAGCCCAGGTCTTAGCAGAGTGCCTCCCACAAGGCCACGTTTTGGGAGGACAGTGCACCCAGGAAGTCCCAGGTCTCACCAACATCTGGGAGAATTAATTCCAATCGCAGAGCCTGCCCAAAGATGCCTGAGGAAGGAAAGACCACAGAGAGAGCTCAAGCTGCACCATTTCCTGATGCCTGAGATCAGATTAAGAAAGGTTGAGGCATTCATTCATACATTTATCTGATCATTTACTAATTCATTCAGTGACCATTTATTGAATGCTATTATTTCAGGCACCTGCCTAGACACTGGGGAACAATAGCCAATAAGATGGATACAGGGCATGCTCGCCTGGAGATTACAGTGGGCTCATGGGGCTGACATGTGCCGGAGGAGCATGGAGCAGATATATCACCAGGACCCTTCCTCTCTCCACTCCCTTTGCTGGGGCCGCAAGGCAAACAGCAACCATCTCATGATCCAACTAGATGTTCCCTCTGCAAAGAGGGCTGTAACAATCTCATTTGGACGTTGAGCAGGGTAGGGACTTACTGCAGCCTCACTGTGAGCAGTCCCACTTTCACTTCACAAGCCACCTCCTTAGAGTGCCTGGCCCATGGTGGAGTAAAATGAGCAACCAGGTCCCCAGGTCCCCTGGGACCCTCTCGTAGTCCTTGCAGCCATGCATTCTCAGCTGTTCTCCAGATGTTAGCAGCATCACTCGGCACTGCTCAGGATCTGGAATGGAGAGAATTCCCACACCCAACCACCGCGTGGCCCAGCGGGTAATATCTGTCCACAAGAAGCTCAAATTGGTCAGTTGATGAACAATAAAATACCCCACCCAACACTGTCACTGTATACAACAATCGCTACCGATGGAAGTGCATCCGGCAAGTGCATGTGGTTACATCCTAACTTTTGGGTACCAAGAGCCCAGCTGAGGGCCCCTGGAGGTGCCTCACAGGTAGTCACCTGCTCATCTGTGACTTCCTGGGCCTCCATCCCGAGTCTCAGTGAGTACTGTGACTAGAATGTGAGCTCCTTGAGTCACGATTTGTCTGTCTGTTTGCTCCTGTACTCCTGGTGCCTGGAGCTGTGTATGACCACAGAAGGCCTTGATGAATATGCTGAGTAGGTGGATGGGAGCTTCTGGACACAGGAACCAGTGAGTCAGCATGTGGAAAGCAGTCACAAAGGCTGCGTTGAATGAATGAATACATTTCCAAAGTTAAAGTGCTTAAACAAACAAACGCCTTTGAGTATGGTTGACTCTCGCTGCGTTCCTATGAGTGGAGCTGGGCTCGTAGCATCATCCTAAGGCCATTTCCTTAAGTTTCCTTCTAGGAGCCAAGAGGAGGAAGATACCTGTTTACCTGGCTGGACTGGAGGGATCACCTGGCCACCTGTAGACTACCAGGACATATTCTGATCACCACACACCAGATAACATTTATATACTAAAGCTCATAAGTGGGGACTCAAGGACCCTGGCAAATATTTATCAAGGCTCTCTGTGCCTAGCACTGTGTGGTCCCTCCCTGACAAAGCTGGAGTTGGTGAGAAAGTCTGCTTCTCTGTACAGCTCAGCATGTAGTGGAGAGCCCCAAGGCTGCCTGGGGTGGAAGCTCTGACTTTGGTCACGGACAGTGCTACATGCTGAGCTGCTTAGCTCAACAGATGGCACACTACTGTTTGCAAATGGCCAGGACCTTTCTGAGGATACTTGAAAGTTCCTTCTCAATGCCAGGGCTTAGGAAACAATAAAAACAACCATTTTAGAATTAACAGTGAGAAGAAAGCAATGAAACGAACTATGAAATTGAATTAAGAACAGCAAAAATTTCATTTACTTAAGGTTTTTAAACTTTTCTTTATTAATTTCCATGAAAGTTTTCTTTAAAGTCATTCCAGTCTTTTTAAAGTTCTGACTCAATCTTTTCTCTTCTCTGAAGCAAATTTTGCCTGCTAATTTCCAATGAGATCAGCCCTTAAAAATGAACTAGCTTCAGCATATGGATCTTAACACTCTAAATTTTTATAGGCAGCAGTGTAATATTGTTTTAATATTTAATTTTGAGATTTACATAATATCTTTCCTCCACAGAGCTCAATATATTGCAATATCATAAATTCCTTTTCATATTCAAAGATTATTCTTTATGCATGCAAATACTATATTTAACCAAGGAATAATGCAAATTAGGTGATGTGTTCAGAGGAATTGGGGGGCTAGGTAATTCTTTTGTAAAAAAAGTAGTGGCTCTGAATGACTTTAATTGTCTAAGAACTTGAAGAATGGACAAACTATAGGGGCCTGTGACTATTAACAGAAGTCGTGTAGTATTTTATAAACAAAATGAAATAATAGATTGTGTCTGTGTTGTGGGCATGGTGAATATGTCAGTATTCCACATGCATTCGGCATAGCAGGCTATACACGAACTGTCTGTAATATAAATGTCAGATATAAATGCAGCTGATGACATCATGAAAGTAAGAGGAAAACTGTTGCTTCTCCAGACTTGCAATGAGGAGATACAGACAGGCTCCTCTGAGCAGCAGGATCAGCCTGTGCCAGGTACACAGGTTCAGGCTCTGCTCCTGCCCTCATCATTAACTCATTGGGACACAGGTTGTGCTGTTCCTCCTTCTTGCCTACTCCTCCTTGACGAATGGACAAACCAATATCTGTCATCTGTCTGATATAAATGACATCAGCCCCAAACAAAGAGACTGAGGGACCTCGGAAGGAAACAGCCTAGAAAGAAAAAGTCCAGCAAATTGCTCTCCGGCTTAGGACATATTCTCAGAAATGATGCTCATCTCCCTGTCCACAGCATGGCTTACAAAGTGGTTTTCTATCCCCTGTCTCATTTGCTTGTCACAACAGCACTAGGAAGCAGGTGTCATTACTCCCACTTTACAGTTGAGAAAGGCAGGATCACGGCCGTCAATGAACTTATATGAGTCGCATGAGGAGCAGAGAGAGGGACCAATCCCAGGACTCCTCTGCTATACTTCTGCCACCATGAGCCCAAAAAGGGAGGAAAGTGACTGCCCCATGGTGGAATGAGACTGCAGTAAGAGCACACTCACCTTTCCAGCTTGCATCAATCAGATTAGCCCTCTGAATCACAGGTTACAAACCACAGCCAACAGGCCAAACTAGAATTGGATTTGTTTGGCTCTCAAGTGCTTCAAATTTTTTTAATTAGCTGCCAACATTTTAAATCTGGATTTTCACCTTATAAGATCTGGCAGCACTGGGTATGGCACCACTTGTTGGAGCTGAGTAGGGGCTGCCCTGTATCTTCAGTTCTCTGCAGTCCCCACCACTCCCTATTGCCTGACACCTAACACTGATTTGCTCATCTCCATTACCTGCCTGGCCTCATGGGTCTTTGAGTTAGTTCTCTCTGGCTTAGATGGTCCCAAATTCACTGACTTTATTTCATCTTACTACAAGTTGATTTTATAGATGTGCTGGTATGATTTGTCTTATTTATTTTCTCCAAGATTTCCTCTGAGGTCCCCTTCCCCAACTCTGACACTCTGAGTCTAGTTGGCAGAAAAGAGAAGTAAAGTTTGTCATTCACTTTAATTCTCTCTGACAGCCAGATGATCCAGCAATCAGTCTGAATCTGGGACCAGGCACCAGAGAGTGACTGCAGGAGTTAGTGGTGATAACAATCTCTCTGCAAATCGCTTGGCCACTGGAAGAGAGAGAGTTCCACCTGATCTGGCCTATTTTAAACTCAAGGCAACTGTATTCAGTGCAAGGCTGCATCCCTGAAGACCTCACGTAAATCTGAGCTTGCATAATTCATGACCAACCCTGACCAACTATGATGGACATTTTTTTGACAGCTAAAGTGCCCCAGCTATGTGGCAATAGCTTACAGAGAGCTTACAACTTACACAGCTCACCATAATGCAATTTTCGATCACTCTGAGAATAAAATGGCCACAAACCTGAGTTTGAAACTCAGAAACATCATTTGCTGGCTGTGAGATGCTGAGCAAATTCCAAAAGCACTTCTGACCCTGGTTTCTTCACCTGATCCACCTCAACTCTGTAAAGAACTTGGTATGGGCTAGGCACATTGCAGGGACTCAAAAATAGTAGTTCTCTGCCACTGCCTATAGGCTGGGTGAGGATCCTATCCTGATACTCTCCAAGTGGTACAAGATCCTTGTGGAGTCTGTCTATGTACATGACTAGGGTCATCACGGAAGAAGATGGAGACTCTCTGGATCTCAGGACTCAACAGACCCTTCCGTGTTCCCCCTGTCATGCTTGCCTCTGGGGGAAGAACTGTATCTACTATGTGCCCAATGGACCGAAAGGTGATTACAAAATCTCTTATGGTCTCTTCTTAGATTACAACTTTAGGGTCAAGAAATGCCTGTTGGTAACTTTCTCTCATGGGCTGATGCCAACCATAACCATCTTTGTCCGGTACCTAAATCAGCTAAGAGGAGTTGCCTACCTCCACTGGGCAAGCTCATGAGAGCAGCACGATGCAACATCAGCCTGGCACATCTGGGCAGCCCCGAGAAAGAAGAGCAAGACAAAAGTGTGTGCTGAACAGTAAGAGTTCCACACCCAGCCAGAGATGCAGACCACAGCTCCCAAATAAAGGAGAAACAGCCAGAGCAGCAAGCAGCTGCCCGGGATAGAGTCTGAAGTTCATGAGCATCAGCCTTCAGACCAAGCCCACAGCAAATTGGCAGCCAACGCGTCCAAGCTCGTCTCTCAGGTGACCCTTACCTCCATTGTCAGGATCCAACTCACCTTGGGAATAACTTGTACCCCTCAGCAAACACACACTCATCTCCCATCTGCAACCAGAGGCAGGGGAAAGCCTTTTATGGTTCACTGTCACAGAGAAAATTTTGGAAGGGTAACAGAGGCTGCACAGTGAGGTCTCCCCTCTCAGCAGGATGGCATCAGCTGGTTCTGAATAACCCCTCCATGCTTGGAGACTATGAAATCGGGAGCCCAGAGAGACTGTCCATCTTTTAGAGCAGGAAACAGGAAGCAGAAACAGAGAGGCCATGTCCTCCTCACCCTCTTCTAACACCCTTCTGACTCCTTTAAGCCTCTGCTTCCTTATCTGAAAAATGGGAACAACAACGCCCAAGTCATAGGGTAATCATGAGGATCAAATGAGTCCACATATTCCAAAATTCTTTGTTAACTCAGGTGAAACACAAACATGAGGTGTTAGCTATAATAATTATTACTTGTCTACTTCTCACTCGGGACCCATTCAGTGGTGCCCAGCTCTTTCAGTTTGCGCAGTTCCAGACCCAGAATAGGCACTCGATAAACACTTACCAGTTGACTGAATGATTGATTCCAGGACTGCTCTTGGTCAAATTCTTTATCTGCCATCTACCTACTCATGACCCAAACAGTAAGACACTGGTGGCCACACCACACCATGAGGTCGGGGTAGGGAGACTGACTTGGATCTCCCCCAGAGTGGAAGAGCTCAGGGATGTCCTGGAAAGGGGTTGGACATGTCATGATTTATTGGTGAAACGTGGGCCCAATCCACCATATGCCCTAATGGATCTGAGTCATTAGAGTTTTTATGATATTGCTATTTAGTCTCCCCTTCATCTCTTATAAAATGTGTCTTCCATTCACGTTTCTAAACTGTTCTTTCAGAGGTACAGGCTGAAGTGTTTATTTTGAAGGTTCTCATCTTCTTAAAAAAATTATCTGTTGGTTGACAATAATTCGCATTCTCATGTGGATTCGCCAGAGCAGCGTGATAACAGCATGTTCCTCAGAGCCCGACAGCCCACGGTTCAGGAACCACTGGTCAACTGACACGTACTTTATAATAACCATGTGCCACCAAGAGGCAACTGTACCCTTCTCTCATTGATTGTAAACTTTTTGGCACCTCAACTCCAGAATTCCCAAAGAGAAATCACAGATTGGAAGGTGCAATGGGGCTAGGACCACGAAATCAGGGAAGATTAAGGATACAGGGCCTATCAGAGGCACAAAGGGCAAGAAAAATGTGCTCCTGAAGGAACAAATGAGTGAGGATAAAAATAAGTATTTTGAATGTTGGTAATGCAGGGCCTTTGCAGGAGCCCTGGTCCCTCAGCTCCTCTGCAGCCAGGGAAGGTGCAGATGGCAAGACAAGCAGATGGGCAGGTTCGGGAATAGCAGGGTAAGGGAAGGGAGGGGCAGAAATCAAAGCAAACCGATATAAGTGGCAGGTTTGTTCGCACATGCTTAGAGAGACAGAAAAGACAGCCAAGCCCAGCAGAACATGACAGGCTGGCAGGATTATTATTTCCAGAAGCTGGGACACTAAAATATTTCAGCCAGTTTTCTGCCTTAAACTCTCCAAGGGAAATACTGCTAACAAAGGCTGCCCATGTCACATGCTCAACATGATGCAAAAATTACCATTCCCTTTTCTTCGGGTAAGACGGACTGTCACAACCTTTGTCTCCATGGCGCCGGCGCTGTGGTCACCAGCTGGAGGTTTCCACACTTCCACTCTTATTTTCTCACTACACACGTATGCATGTAAACACGTGACCATACACACACATACAAACATGCACACACGAACACATGCTCACAGCAACAACGCAGCCATCTGGACTTCCATGCTCTCCTACGACACCTTTTTCTCTTCTCAGTTCTGACAGCTTAAACCCAAGAATCATCTGCCATCAAAGATGCCTGGTATTAAAAGAGGCAGAATGAGCTGAGGATGGGGAGGTGAGGAGTAGAAAAACATCAATGGAGTAACAGAGAAGAGGTCAAGAAGGAAAGCCACACGGAGGGAGAGAAAGCAAAGAAAGATGCTTGGCTCCTGCTCTTCCACTAACAAGCTGTCCTTTTTGAATCTGTTGATTGAGAAAAATCCATAATTCCAAATAAGATCATGGTCCATTGCCTATAGACATGATATTCACTTCCCCTCTGCAGCCTTGCACCATCACCCCAGGGGAGAGAGTGCTCATTTCTCTCTAACTCTCTTGGTATTTATGGCAGGTGTACAGCACATGATGCTTAGAATACACTACCTTGCAGCTTCACACTTTGTGTCTGTTTCCTGCAAATTCTTCACTTAATGAACTTCACGGGAGGAACAATGGTGTCCCAGCATCACCGTATCCCTTGCAGTGTCTAATCTGCAGCTTGGCACACAGTAGATGCTAAATAACTATCTTTTAATAATGAGTGAATAAATAAATAAATGAGTGAGTGAGCGCATGAATGGACTGGTTAAATGGATATAAAAAGAAAAGAACTCTTGCAAGAGGTGTGAATAGTAATAAAGAGAAAAGGTCAGAAGACAGAGATACAGAAATAAAGAGAAGAAAATGTGTCCTGAGCTGTGCATGCCACAGGATGTACTGGCTTTCAGGAGTGATCTATTGCCAACTATCTGTGGTCTCCATAACAGTGCAGCATTCATGTGAGCAAACTATAAAGAAGAATGCGCTCTTGAATTACATGGGTTTAATTGAAAAATAATCTATGAAGGCAATACTGACTTTATCACATGATGTCTGGGAAGTTTCTTTCATTGGGTTTTCTAGTAAAGCAGCACTGATGTTTCCAAGATCACGCAGTGCTCCATCCATCCACCCACCCACCCACCCATCCATCCCTCTGTCTATCCATCTACCCACCTATCTGTCTCTGTCTGTCCATCCATATTTTCAATGGAATTTGTTGAGTCCCAGCTGGATGCAGAGCACTGGGTCCTACTCTGGCTTGGATATACATCTTTGCTTTTGTGCTGGGCACAAGAAAATCTTTCAGAATCCAGCTCACACTCAGAGGTGATACACTACACCTGTTTCCTCTATAGCCACAAATGACCATCATCTGACACCTTCACTCCTGGGAGGAGCCCTGAGGGCAGACTGGCAGAACGGGTGTGGCTGTAGCTTTGTTCCTGCACAGAGATGGACAAAGAGCCAGCCACAAAGATGGACAGAAGGAGCACAAATGCCTCCAGACTTACCAGCTTGGTTTGTGGTGATGTTGACAGAGACGTGCTGTGGTGGGAAGGGACTCTTGCTGGAGACTCCATTGACTGCCTGGATGTCAAAGGTGTAGGGGGTGTGGGCCCACAGGCTGCTGATGGAGACACGGCACTCCGTCAGGCCCAGCTGCCTGGGCACAAACTCCACGTTGTCATCACAGCGGGAGCAGCTTCGACGGTCTGCCCGGCACTTTTTACAGATGATGTTGTAGGTCACATCATCCCGCCCACCTGTCTCCCTTGGAGGGTGCCACTCCAGAATGATGGATGTCTCATTGACGATGGAGATGACGTTGCGGGGACCCGACGGGACACCTGTAGGGAGACACAAAAGGGCCCAGTGAGGCTGGGCAGCAGCTTCCTTACCAGCATCTTTCTGTCTGCCTTTGCTGCATTCCCACCCTCATCATGTGTACACATCCCTTCCCCTCCTTCAACCCCAAATCTCCATGCTCTGATCTATTCTGAGACAAAATGGTGGACAGAGACAGCAACCCCAAACTCCCCTTACAGTCATCCCCACTGTGGCTTTCCTTCTTTTGATAATGTGTGCCAAGGGAGAGGAGGATGCAAGGACCTAGGTTCACATCTTTTTGTTCTCAGGACCAAGCTGCATCCTCTAGCCAGCTTTAGTGTCAATGATATATATGTATATTGGACACTCTGGATTCCTTGTCCTAACTGATGTAGAACTCAATGGTTGAGGGATATGAGCAGCCTGTCAAAAGCCCCAACATATCCTGGCATCCTGCACAAAATCTCCCACAATTTGGGATCAATGTGGTCTGTGCATGGTGGTATGGGTATTTCTCTGTAGGACAGGCTGCCAGAACACTTGGTTATGGAAAGATAAATATTCACATTGCACAAGCTTTTGTGCATGAAGACAAGAAGTAAAGTTGGATGGCAGGTTCATGCAGCCACCATTTTTGACCCCATGACATGAGAAGAGCACAGGGGACAAAAAGTGTTTGTTCCAGACACTCTGTTGGCTATTTTACATGCACTTAATCCCCCTCAAGAATCCTACAGGGAAGATACAATAATTAACTCAATTTTATAGGAAGGGAAATTAAAGTTGAGAATGAGGACGGGCTATAGATCATGTGGCCTATAAGAACTGAAGCCAGTGTGGGCACCCATACCTGCCTGATTGCAAAGCTCACGTTCTTAACTATAGCCCTGTGCTGCCTGCTAGTGACATCAGCTATCTTTTCCTACTAAAGGAAACGCTGTATCCAACTCTAGCCTTGCACTGATATCATACTCCAAATGTTGGTGGTCAGATCCACACATGGATCACAGGAGACTTGAACAGACTCTCTCTCCTACAAAGCAGCTAGGCTTACTGGGACTCAAGAAGGGTGGCCTCTTCCCTCTGGACAGCTCTGTCTATGGCTGATGTTCACACTCTGGCAAAGGTTGAAATGCCTCGTTAAAAACTCTAGAAAGCCTAGCATTTCGTAGGAGGGCAAAATGTTGCTGAATTAATGGCCACAGTGCTGCGCGTTTTAAGAATAAGTTGGAGAATCTCCCACCCAAGAACAGAACAGATCACAGCCTCAGGTTCCCAAGCTGAGCTTTGCATATCCCCAATGTCTAAATGATGGGAATGAATCCTGCCTGAAAGCCCCCCTTCCTAGCGGTAGGTCTGCTGGAGCAGCTGCTCCAGATAGTAATGCATTCAGAATTCACGCACGTGACTGTCGCCAGCCGAAGGAAGACATGTGTAAACTGGTTCATGCTGGAGACAGGAATCAAATGCCAACACACAAAATGCAGGAATAACAACAAGGTCGGGGGGCACTAGGGAAGGATTCTGTGTTGAATCAGTCAACAGCAAGCAGCTAGCGCAGAAGGCAAATATTAAATCGGATTCTATTATAACATGAAAGAAAATCAGTACTGTACTATATAAAGCCTATTAGGGCTGAGTTAAAGCACAACGTCCATACACGCTTGTGACAGGGCAGGATTCATGACGCGTTTTTACTGAAGTCCTGCAAATAGCATTCAAGAATTCCCCACCCATCTGCCCAGGGATAAACATTCATCTCTTTTGAATCAGCACACAGCTAGTACTGGGAGGGGAGTCGGTATCACCCTAGGTGGGCTCTTACTGGGCTGGGCTGGTCTCAGCTCACACTACACTATTCATTACCATCTGTATGGGCCAGTGCCTGTCTTGGACATGTTTGTTTGCACAGACTGATAAGACTCAGACCATAAGCTCCCAGTGGTCAATGCCATTGCTGTCTCATCTTCACAGCAGACAGCCTACCCACAGCTGGACCACTGTTTCTCATACTCGTAATAAAGACATTCACTGAGTGCTTGCTCTGTGTTAGGTGTGGGGCAAGTCCTTTAACAATGTTATCTTATTGCGTCCTTGGGACACTCTGAGGCTATCACCCAGAGAGAGGCCTTGGGTGGAGGGGCAAAGACAAGTACTGGCAGGGAAACTGACCGCCCATCCTGCCCACCCTTCAGAGACCTACCCCCTTCAGTTATCTTCCTTCTCCCTTGAGCTTTGACTTCACCCTCTCCCCTGACTCCAACTTCTCCACTGAACTTGCACAGGTTGTTGGCATTTTTAAACCCAAACACTGTTACCCGGCATTTCTCTACATCGCACATCATCTCTTTTTCACTCTCCAGCCAATCTTCTCCAAGGTGGAGTCACACTTGCTGGCTCTTCTCTCTCCCTGCTTGGCCACCTGCAGGCTGGTTAGTTCCCCACCCCCTGGCCACACCTGCTTTCCCTTTGGACTGCTACTTGACAAATCCAGGGACTGCAACTCAGTCCCTACCTTCCTTGATATCCCGTGTTGTCTCCAGCTAGACCCTGGGAGCCACATCTTCTGTGCCCCCCAACACACAGTCTGTCAGCTCCATCTCCTTTTCCTCAGCTCTTTCCCTGCCCCTATATCTCTACTACCTCATAATGAGGGGCCTTGTCAATTCTCCTGCCCTATTTCAAAAGCCTCCTAATTAATTCTCCAACTTCACTTTGCATCTCTCCCCTCCATTCTCTCCTGCCAGAGTGTGAGTTCCAAAATGTATATGGGATCATAGCCTTCCTCTGCTCAAACCCCAGTGATCCAAAATTCTACCTCCTTTCCACATCCTTCAAGTCCCCATGTAGTCTTAACGTTCTTGACCTCATCTCTGGCCACTTGTCTCTTGCCCCTCATCTTGTGGCCAATAGGAAGATTCCTGGGATTTGCTGTGCACATTAAGCTCTCTTCATGCCCCGGAGCCTCTGCACAGGGTTCTCTCCTCTGTCTGGAATTCTTTTCCTCCTATCTACTTGAGGAACTCCTGCTCACCCTTCGAGATCCAGCACCCATTCCACCAGGAGGCTTTCCTGATGTCTGCAGTCATGCACTGCCCCTCTGGGCTTCCATAAGCCCATTTCTAGATGCCTAGCCCAGATTCCACTGTTGCATTGTGATGGTCTCTTCCTCCGTGTTGTCCTCACCATGCTGTGGCCTCCTTGTGGGCAGGGGCTGGTGGCTGGTTTGTCTCTGTGATTCCCATGCCCAGCACTTTGCCCAACAGAGGCCCCTTCCACTAGAGGTTTTTGACCTCTGCTCAGTGTGCAAGGCTTAAGGTCACATGTGTGCATCCTTCTGCAGCATGAGACAGGATGCCCTGCAGCATGAGACAGGATGATGGAGGATGCAGCAGCACCCGTGAGGACCCACTGTTTGTGACTGAGTGGTAGAGGCTTTGGTGAGATAAAGGGGCCAAGTGAGGAGCTGGTTTGGAGAGGCCTGCCCTGTCCCTGACTCGACAGTGTGGTGGCAGCTGGGGAGACCAACTCTGGTCGGTGCTGCTCGTGTCTGTTCATTTACTCCCCACTTAGGAAGAAAAACAGTGGGTTTCTAGGAAGTCTTTTTCATATTTATTTAGAAACAGCCTTCATTTGAAGCAACGACTTCTTCTCATCCATGGCTGCATTCCAGAGCAAATGCATCTGTGGGGTATGAACGGGGGCCTGTGGGAGCCATAGTTGTTGAGTCCAGGACTGCAGAAACCTGAATCCTTTCCATTCAAGGAGCAGGAATAGACTCTAATGGTCTTCCCCTGGAGAGTGGACTCAGAGGGCTAGAGGAGCCTGAACACGCCCTGCTCTGGGTCCTTCCCCACCAGCCCCCTCACCAGCAGGGATGTGTCGTTATCTCAGAGCCAGCCCATTGCCTGGGCTCACAGTGCACATTTGTGGAGGTGACCAGAATCTGGGTCACAAACATTGTTTGTGACCCCATTCATTATTCATTCATTCACTCATTCACCCCTTTAACAAATACTCCCTGTACTGTTCTAGGCACTAGGAAGAGAGGAAAAAGCAAGACAGACAACTTCTGCTCCCACGGAGCTTACACTCTGGTGAGAGAAAATGGACAGGAAAGAAGAAAATATAGAGATAAAAGAGATTATTTCAGATAAAAATAAGTTCAATGAAATAAAACAGCCACGAGGCTCAGACTACCTCCCATCAATGCTTAGCTCCCCTCCCTTTACCCATGAGGTCTGCTCCCGGCTGGGCAAGCCAGGGCCCGGTGTCTGGGCGGCTAGAATGATGATGGTCCCAGGTCTGTGCTCCATCATCCTGATGATCAGGGCACATTCCTGCAAGCAGGCTGCTCGGCCTCTCCTGTGCCTAAATGAAGACCCTGACCAGAGCAGATCTGGCCTCTGAATAAATCTCCCTAGAGGAAGGTGTTAGGGCCACTTCCTACCCGCCCAGGCTGCACCCCCTGGGTTTGGGGCCCTACCTCTGCAGGAAGCATTTGTCCAGAGCCAGGGCCCCCAGGAACATCTTCAGGAGGAAGGCCAGTTGAGACAACCAAACAAGAACGTTCAAGAGGGACTAGAGAGGGAGGCCAGAGGAAGAAGAAAATCTGCCTTCTCTGTCCACAAAAGCCCTCAGGAAGTGTGGTGGCAGGGCTCAGAGCCAGGGCCTCCTTGTCTAAGCTTCCTGACTTTGTGTCCGTGTCCTCATTTTTTCTTAATTACATACGGACAGGCTTTTTGAAGCTACTCTGATCTGTTGCCACGGTTACTACTGATGGAAGCTTCCAGTTAATAGGGCTAAGGAAACTCAGTCTTTTTAAAGGATGGGAAAACTGCTGAGCTGTGATTCTCTGTCTGAGTGGAAGGAACGTGGTGGGTCCTGGGTTATGCGGATGAGTCTCCATTGTCTTCCAGGATACTTGAGAATTTGGCTTAGCCTGTGCGGAGCAGGGTTGGCATTGGAACCTCAAAGAGCAACCAGAAAAGATTCTTCTAGAGCCATAGGGCTAGCCCAAGAGTTGCCCTATTGAGACAGAATCTCCACTTTTTAATGTGATTTGAGCCAGACGATTTTTTTTTAAAGAATGGAGAGGCAGGATGGGTGGGAGAGAGTGAGTGTATTTGTAAGCATTAGGCTGGAAATAAGAGCACTCCTGAGTATCAAAGGAGAGATCTTCTGAAGACAGGTAAGCCCCAAGAGCCAATTCCTTTATCAGGAATCTTAATAAGGCCAACTTCCTGGTCTCAGAATTAGGATGTGAATTTCAGCCTTGTCCAAGGTGCCAAGCAGGCAGTGTCCAGTTAACCATGCATTGTTGCAGCTGGGTCAATGTCCTCAGACCCCTCCCCCTGGGGAGCTGGTAAGGGTGACGACCATGGCGAAGCGATGCTCTCCTGGGAGACCTCCCTTGCAGGCTGGAATTGCTGCTCTACATCAGCCCAGAGACGGGGTCCTCCCCATGGGTCAATGACCCCTTGGAGTATCTGATAGAAGCAACAGAGCTTTTCCGAAGAAAAATAAACATGTTCTTGAACACACTCATGGTTTTTCAGAGACTCTGAGGAGTCTTTGAAACCAACTAATGACCGCCCTAAATGTTCACAGGAACCTAGCTAAAAAATATTCCCTTGTTGGCAAACCTTGAGAAGGTGAACTTCTAAGCCTTAATTTTCTCATCTGAAAAGTGGTAGTTTTGAGGATTTAATGAGATAATATGCCCAAGGAGTTTAGCTGTGTGGCTGGTACACAGAGGAACTCAGTCAATGTCAGCTGCTATTGTTATTAGTATTATCTTTATTGGATGATTTGGAACCTTAACCCACTCATCTGATTAAGACTGATATCATTCAGCCACTCATTCTTTGAGCAGAGACTCCCCTACCCAGAACTGTGCTGAGCACTGTGAAAGCCATGAGGATATGGAGGTTACAGCCCATGGGGTTGGGGAAACCAGAGGCTTATTAGTGAGGTAAGAGCTCATACTCACAGAGTACTTGGAATTGTGAACATAACCAGTTACGGATCCAAGTAAGTGATATGGACACAAAGAGTTACAGATGTTTGGGAAAAGGTAAGATCAATACAGAACAAAATATTCAGACATGGTATCTGGGAGTCCTGTCCACAGCTTGGAGCTATATTTGGGGAGAAGCACCTTGGAGGCTGTCTGTCCCTGTTTATATTGTCTGGGCCACCTAATGCCTGCAAGCACACCCAGAAAGGGACAGAACCCTAGTCTTGGGAATGAGGTTGTGTCCCCAAAATGGGTCCAGCTCTTTTATATCCTGGGTTCATAACCTCTGTGTGAACCTGTACATATGCTCCCTGGCCTCCCAAGAGGTGGTCTGGTTTTGACATGGTATCTGGTCTTGCTTGTTCTCCCCTCACCTCTGGGCAAGGAAACTCCTCCTTTACTCCTACAATAAACTGTGTCCTCTACTCAATCTCCCTTTAGAAGAAAGAGGGGAGATAGGGTCTGGGAATGAGCCAAGAAGGATATTTTATACTCAAGATTCCTGAATATTGTGAGTTGAGAGAATTCAAAGAGGTAATGTTGCCATGGCTGAGAAGAGTCAAGATGTGGACTGAGTAAAGAGGGGTTAGAGAAGGAGACCAGAAAACGACATCATGGTAGGGATGGTAAAAAAGAGTAGTGTGAGGGGCCAGGAAGACATGGGTGAGGGTAGTCCAGGATTGGTCATCAAAAATGATAATTCTATCAGGACATCTCTTTACCCATTGCTCACCATGACACAGATACTTAAAGGAACCATGTCTGTGTGATTGGAAAGCTTCCTGGAGAAGGGGAAAAGGTCTTTGAGATTTATGGAGAGATATATAGGAGTCAAGGAGCAGAGAAAGAGAGGAAATGGGGACTTTGGAGGTCTTCTGTGGAGGCAAAATATGCAGGAAACCAAATCAGAGTGGTTGTTATGCCTTTGCCCTCAGTATAGCATCCAGGGCTGAAAGCAGGGTGGGTTGGAGGATAGCATTAGCCAACAGAGGGAAAGTTTGCAACTGTCAGAAAGGTAGTAGAGTTGTCAAATAAACATGAAATCAGCTTCATGTTCAGTTGTGATTCTTTGATAACTGGTTATTTGAAAACAAGGTCAAAACAGATATCCTCTCTTTATTCCTCCTAGCTGCCATGTGTAGTTATGACACTCCCAGACTAAGTTCAGCTCTCTCTCCCTCCCTCTCTCCTTCCCTCCTGAGACACCAATTCCTCTTCCATCATTCCCTCACTTGTTGTAGAATTCCTGGGAGAGATTGGACAGGAATGACCATTGTCCTTGAGGGAAGGGTTGTGACGTGGCTGGTTCAGGACCTTGGAGAGGGGCACAAGCCTGCGTGCTCCCCATGCCCTTCAGGGAGACTCCCTCCATGGCAGTGGGAGAGCTTCTAGAGATTTGATGTCAGGCACCAATAGCCACACAGTAACAGAGGTCAGTGGCAGCAGGGATTGTCAGGTATTATCATTGGGGGATGGGGGCATGGCTGTTTGAGGCTATATCAGGAAACCAGGAGTAAGTTATCAGGGACCTGGTGGAAAGCAGTGGCATCCAAGTGGACAGACT
Organism: Equus przewalskii; assembly: GCF_037783145.1. Lineage (NCBI taxonomy): Eukaryota > Metazoa > Chordata > Mammalia > Perissodactyla > Equidae > Equus > Equus przewalskii. The sequence goes on along the minus strand of NC_091845.1, from coordinate 72,148,884 downwards.
GCTGGGGCATCCTCCTCTCAATAGTGTAAGCCTAGCAGGGCTTGGGACTTTTGGAAAAAATAGGCCAAGGATCGTCTACAATTTGTGAGTGATGAGCACCAGGCATTCGGAAAACTGTTTTGCTCAATGTGAAGGTGATGGTGTCTGAGGTGTTCCTTCCAAAGAGGGAGCTGTGCTGGGGGCCTGAGGCATCAGGGACAGGACGGCCAAGTGGGCTTGTCCCACTGAAAGCTCAGGCACGCTGGTTCCTCTCCTCAAAATGTAGGCTGTCTCCCCGGAGCAAGGAGGAGAGGATGTTGAAACCTGGGGAAATCATGTTGCTTTACTTTTCCTAATGGCCCTGAGATCCCAACATTCCAATTTTATGCCACCTTTGAAGTCAGTTTAATATGAACCCCAGGGACATAGGCTTTCTGGGGACAGACACCTGTGCCATCTGCACGGACGTCAGAGAGACAAGGCTTTGATTTAGTGGAACTCATTCGTTTCATGCCACTGAGTGAGTGATTAATGTCAGTTGTTTGCCTGCAGTGGATTTCTAGAAGGAGCAGCTGAAAAACAGAGAGACGTCTTTGGTTCCCATTCCAGTGGAGTTCTATATGGTATTTTGAACTTTGTTTTAATGCTAAGCCCTATATGCAAAATACTATCTTAGGCATTTTGGTCCATTACTTAATGAAATCTCATCTTTCTAACATCCTATGAGGTAGGAACTATTATCCCCATTTTACATATGAGGAAACTATAGCTCAGAGATATTAAGTAACTTGCCCAAGTGATGTGGCTGGTGAGTGGTGGAATCAAGACTTGAAAGCAGGCCTGGCCAGTTTCAAAGTTCAACCTCAACAATTGTTCCACCCAGGAGGAGGCACTGAGGGTGTAAGGTGCAGGTGTGGTGCAAATACAGTTGGGTGCTGGGGCCTGGGGGGTACGTCTTTAATGGAGGCAGAAAGCTCTTATTCCTGAACCATTCCAGTAGCTTCCTTGCAGAAACAGAGCAACTGTGGTTCCAGGACCGTGCTGAGCAAGTCTGCACGTGTTACTCATTAGGGTCTTGGAAACACTGGGCCTGTACTCAGGCAATTCTCCCAATCATAACAGTTAGTAATAAGGAGAAATGGTTAGTCAAAACAAGGAGGGACCCTGCCGAGAGGGATTTCGGGAGCATTAAAGAACCTAGTGTTACATATTCCACCAAACACCAATGTTTATAGAAAGTACTTTTTGTTTCTCCTGCTTTGAGGGAGCTAATTGTCTGGGAGAAAGGGGGTGGATTTCACTTTCTGGAAAAAGAGACAGCCCCTCTATGTGGCCTGAGCATCTAGGTTTCCACAGGGCTGCAGAAGCCCTTGGAGGACGGCTGAGGCCCCTGCACCCAGACGGGCAGCGTATCTCAGTAGGAATGTGCTTACAGCCAGTCCCACATCACTGCCTGTGTGGAGGAAGCACAGAAGCTTGAGTTTTCTATTTGTAGGCCAAGGTGAGGCCAAAGAGAGGGAAGCTTTGACATGATTCTCCCCTGTAGAGCCCCTGGACACTTCAAGTCAAAGAGGGCAATAGGTCATATCACCTTAAAGACATGGCCTTCAAGACCTCTTTCCTAGTCTCAGAGGCCTTTGGGAGTGGTGAAAGATGCACTGGACTCACAAACAGAAACCCGGGGCAGAGTGCCAGCTTTGCCATAGTATGACCTTAGGCAGATCACCTATAGTCTCTGAGCCTCATCACTCATTATTCTTGACTGGTCAATCCACACATGTTTACTGAAACTCTACTCTGCGTTATGCCCTATATGTGAGGTTATAGTATGAAAAGTTCACTGACGTCTACCCTGAAGAGCTCAAGGTCTGCAGGGGAGGTGGGTACCCACATGATAGCCACACCAATCACTGACTGACAAGGCTGGTGGAGATGCACCCCTGGGGCTGGAGAGGGCCAGGCACTGTGCAATGGGGACTTGGAGGGGACACTGCCCTCTTCACATTCATGAGGGGATCAGATGGCAGAATTTGCACTGAAGTGTTCAGTGTACCTTAGTGCACTCTACATAAAGGACTGTCTAGTATAGTTACCCAGGAATCCCTGCCCATCTCTTCACCTTCTAGAAGAGAAAGAGTGACAGGGTGCACACCTGTACAATGAATAAAAGACACCATCCAGAACATTTGACCTGAAGGCCCTGTGAGGCAGGAAGAATATCTTCCTGCCTAGGGCTCCTGAGGCCCCAAGCAGACCTCTTCTGTGGGATCTCCCACACCTGTATACAGAGCTCCTACCTTACACTGGGGCAGGTTGTACATTCCCAGGCCCTGCTCATGGCATCTCTGACCCAGGTAATCTCTCAGAGAAAGAATCGCCATAGGTCTTCCTGTTGAGGGATTCGTACTCTAGGCCACTCACTCCCTGCCAGGGCAGGTGAAAGGTGCTTGCTTTCACCGCAGGCAACAGTCTAAGCCAGTCATGGTCTTCTTGAAGTCAAAGAACTTTGGGACACACTTCAGTCTTGAGCACAACAATGGGATACACCCTCTTTGGGCAGGGTCTCCCATAGAGCAACTTATTCTGGCATCTCATTTCCAAGTGATGCAAACTCAGACCCTGAACCATCCCAAATCACCCATTTGATCTAGTATGTCCTAACACAGCCTAGAGGTGGGTAATTCTCTTCATGCAGGTGTGACTGGAGATTGAACCTAGGACAGGAATCAAGAACAAGCAAACTGATGCTATGCATCCTGAGAGCTGGTTGGCAGCCACTGGACCAAGGCCCATCAGGGATGAGGCTCACACAAATGCTGGAAGCCTTGCAGGTGAAGCATCTCAGATCCTCAAACCACTCTCAGGAGAGCAGAGCCTGGCCAGTCCCACATAGCACACAGCCTACTGTGAACTTTCAGATACCACACGCTGACAAGTGAAGGGCATAGACCTTTCAAGGTATCTTTTAAAAGAAGATAACCATCTGGACCAGATTGGATAAGCCCCTTGTTCATGCAGGAAGAGAAGTTGCTGACAGGTGGGAGGCCTCAAGACTACTGCATAATCAGCAGTCCTATCTCCCCACTAACCCCTGAGAGAGGGTGCTACCCATGAAGGAGTCCTGCATCTCCACAGTTCTTCAGAAATGACCAAGAGCTCTCTCCCTGGATGACAGAAATTTTTCCACTTGTCATAATTCTCCATCCTTTTTTCAGAGGCTGTATATCAGAATGGCATCTAGATAACAGCTGGAATATGGGTTAAATATTCATGGATTATTCATTCCATTTTCCTTGGGAATACACAGAAGAAATCTTCCAGAAGCTGTCTCATGCAGCTCTTAAGGAGACATGTGCTGCCTCTCTCCAGGTATACAGAAGAGGCCCAGGTTCTAAAGACAACATTTCAAGGTCAAGAGAACAAAAAGAGAAATCAAAAAAGGTAAGTATACTTCCCAGAAAGTTATAGTTCATCCAAAATCAAGCCCTGATTCTGACACTTCACAGACACACTCATTCTTGGAAGAGGAAGAAATACTGGAGGTCATGGTGTGTCCCTAGTGGCAACAGACCTCTATAGTCCCTACCAGGTTGGCCAGCTTCCGTTTGATTCCTCCAGGGATGGGAAGCCCTCAACTCCCACCATTGGATGTCATCTGTTAACAATAATCATAACCTCTTTGAAAATATAATGAAAAAGTACCTATTCACAAGAACCACAAAACCCATAAAACACCTAGGATTAAATCTCACAGGGTCTGTGTAATACCCATATGAAGACAACTATAAAACTTTACTGAAAGGCAAAAAAGAAGGCCTGAATGCCATGCTCCTGGATGGAGAGATCATAAAGATGACAGCCTTCTCCAAAGGAATCCATAGAGTCGATGCAACCCCAACCATGATTTAACAGTATTGTTTAATGAGTTGTGCCAAGCTAATTTCAAAGTTCATCTTGAAGAAAAATTGTTTAAGAATGGGCAAGACATTTTGACAGTGAACAATATGTAGAGACATAGTTTACTAGTTATTGGAACATACTAGAGCGCTAACATCTTTAGAACAGCTTACAACTGGTGCCAGAACAGACAAAACAGTCAATGGGAAAGAATAAAGAGAAGTACGTAGAGCCATTTAGGCTATAGTCAAAGGGTCATCTCACCGACACGTAGACAATTCAGGTGGAGCCGATGGGACAAGTAAGATACAACAGATAAGTCAGAATACCAATATCACATCCTATACAAAAATAAATTCTAGATTGAGGAAGGAGCTAAACATAAACATTATCTAAAGAGTTAAAAGAAAATATAAGTGAGTGTTTCCATCCCTTAGAGTGAGAAGGAAATACACAAATCCAGGCAAAAAGCCAGAACACAAATTCCCAAAACCAGAAAGAAAAATACGGTCAGGTTTGAGTTCAAAAATTAAAACCTGGATATGACAAAAAACAAATGTATCCATAAACAGAGTTAAAAATAAGTGAAGAGCTGGGGGGCAGGATGTCACACATAATTAATGGGAATCTAGAAATCAATTTTTTAAAATAGAATAAGGGCAAGGGTTATCAACAGACAACTCCCAGAATACAAAATAAATTGGTCAATAAAGATGAAAAATACACACTCACTTATAGTCAAGGAAATACTAATCAAGAAGACAAGGAGGTCAATCAAACTGAAAAAAACTAAAAGTCTTGAGAACATCCAGTTGGGCCAGCGTGTGGGGAAGCAAGCTGTAGATCCAGGTAGGGGTGTCAATTGGTTAAGTCCTTTGGGAAAGCATTTTGATAATATTGATTGACTTTCTAAGTGTATGTGCCCGGCAACCCAGCAATTCTGTTTCTAGGTGAATTTCCTCCACAAATACAATTGCATGGGCCCCAAGGTGTGTCTGAACATTTTCATGGCAGTATTGCTTGTATTAGTGAAACACTAGAGTTAGCCCAAATGCCCACTCATGGGGACGGTATAACATGGGCAAGAGTGCTGGTGCCCTGCTCATTGCACAGAGATCACTTGACAAGTCTTAGCAGATGAAACGCATCCTTCACCATCACACATTACGTTACTTTGGTGCCAGGCCACCTCAGAGGCAATAGTCCTCCTTCCTGAGGGAAGCAGCCTAGCACTGAGAATAAAGAGCCCCGAACCCTGGCAGGTCTGAGTGGAAATCTGGGCCCGGCCACTCACGGATGTGGGAGCTTGGGGCAGATCACTTAGCCCTTCTGGGCCTCAGCTCTCTCATCTATAAATTGGGAACAACAGTAGTACCTAGATTATATTCTGTGAATTTAATTGAGAAAAATCCATGTCAGGGGCTTAGCACAGCCTAACTTATGGTAAGACCTTAATCAGTGCCAGCTATTACATTAGGCTTATTGCTATGCACTTACGTTCCTGATCCAATGGCTTGGAGCCAGTGTGGTGGAGCACCATGACACACAGCACAGGAGGTGTGCTCAGAAGAGGCCTCTGCCCCTGGGTCTTGGTGGTTCACAGCCTTCCTGTGCTGTGCAGGGGGTGCAGGCACAGGCACGGCTACCCTCATCATAACTGCACACAAGCCCTTTCACTGGGCATGGGCCAAAGTCTGACCTTCACTCACAGGGACTCCCATTGGGGAGTCCATCCTTTAAGCCCACAGCCAGCCCCATATCATAACAGTTCTCAGGTGTCTGACTCTGACCAGGTACTTCCCAGGCAATCATGTGGAAAGTTTCTCAGAGGATCAGAAACACAGTTTCAAAATAAATGCTGGTGTCCTGGTCCTATGCCACACATAATTCAGAGAGCAGGGACATGCCCAAACTGACTATGAGACCCATTTCTCTCTGCTTCACCCCACTTCCCACACATTTCAGAAGCCCTCTTGGCAGCATCCCCAGCACCCCTTTGTACACTTCCAGTTACGGGGAGATCACTAACTGGTCAGGTGACTTTTGCTCTCTTGGACAGTGTTCAGAATATATCCTTACACTAAGTTGAAAGTGGCTTCCTTCTAAATCTCTGATGACAGTCAAAGACACCTGGGGCCCCTGGCCTTTGTCACACCCAAGTGAAGCCATCAATGAGATTTGTGGGTCTCTAGCTCTAGCTTCCTTGCTGCATCTACAAGTGTTACCAAACCAGGGAATCTGGAAGATGACAGTCCTGGTTTGGGAGAGGGTTGGCTGGTACCAAATTTCCAATATGGCAACTGGAGGGTCAGGGAATGAAAGAGGGGGTGGAGCCAGGGATCCCACCCAGTGCAATGGAGTTGAGGATGGATTCTGAACCTGGCTCCTGGACAGGGTCAATTATCAGTAACAGGGGGATGCCACGAGTCGATATGGGTTCCAGGACTGATTGGCAGTGATGACCTTGAAAGGAGACTGCAAAGCAGACAATGGCCAGAGGTCTAGCAGTGAGATACATCCCAGACCCCATGATGGGACTTGGGCTTGGCCTCTGGAATCAGAATTGGATCAGGATCTGATGCTGAGTTATATGGATGGAAGAGGGGAGACTAGGAGAACCAGGACCCTAGTCTAATCCGGGGACCAACTGTGAGATGCTAGGGACAAGAGGGTCTGCACAGATGATACACGGATTTGTGATCACACTGTGATGGTGTGGGGACAGGGGACGATGGTGTCAGAATTCAGCCAATCTAGGATGGCTCTCCAGGAGCACTTGCTCTAAAATGCCCATTTCCCCGACACTTTTCTTTTGTTCTTATTTTAAACTGTGCAATTTAGATATGACTCAAGACTCACCTCTTAAACTTTATTCATAACAACCGAAACAAAGACAACTTATTGAGGATTTACTATGTCCTACACTGAGTTGGGTCTTTTACATGTGTCATCACAATTGGCACACTAATAAACAATATCCTCATTTTATGGAAAGAAACAAAGGTTCAGAGAGGTTGGGTAACTTACCCAAGGCCACACTGCAATGGGAGGATGGAGCCAAGAGTCAACCCTGGTGTACCTGTTCCCAACAGCAGGGCTCTTACCACTTGACTGTGTTGGGCACCTGCTGTGTAAGGTCACAGAGGGAGTAAAAAAGATCAGATTATCATGTCACAGAGCTTCCAGTCCAGTGGACAGAGAGAGCCCTCCACCTAAATAACTCTAACCAGTGTAGACTATTCAGAGTGTGCAAAGCAAGGCATCCTCCTTCCTGGGGATGAGGTGAGATGCTGGCAGAGGACAGAGGATGCACAGCCACTCACTTCTAAATGGCTTCTCCTTTGAGGAAGAGAATCGGAGCAGGGAAGATTCAAGAACCCTGGGCTACAGCCATCATCAAGTTCCAGCATCCATCCCAGACCAGTCCCACTGGGACCAGAGCCTGCAAATCTGACATCAGAGCCATTGCCTGCCACTGCTAAGAGGCATTCATGACAAGAGAGGGGCCTAAGGCCATGGGGTGGACAGTTTTGTTCTGATTTTCAAGATAGAGGAGAGAGTAGATTAAGTGAATACATTTTACCTCCATCCCCTCCTACTTCTGTAACTTCACAGGTAAATCAGTGCTTTGTGAGCCTCAAAGAAAGAGTGACAAGAACCAGCATGTGTCTCTAAGTCAGGCCAAATGACATTGTTTCTTTTTCTAAAAGTTTATGAGCCTGCAGAGAAAAAGTTTAGAGAGCGTACCTAGATTTCAACAACAGTAACTGAAAAAGTACACAGATACTTGTGTACCAAAGGAAGAAGTGTTAGCTAAATGATAATGCCAGGGCTTGGGTTTTAGCTGCTTTGAAAATAACATCAAAGCAGGGTAGGCAACTCCAATAATAGTAATACAATAAAATAACTTACTTTCACTGAATGCTTCCTGTGTGCCGAATACTGCTCTAAGTAGGGTTACTACACTTAATACCCTTGACCACACGGTGAGGCAGACAGCAGCACTCTACCCATTTCATGGATGAGGAAATGGAGACACAGAGAAGCCATCTCAGTTGCCCCATGCCACACAGCTGGCAAGTGGCAGAGCAGGACTTGAACCCAGGCACAGACACTAGAGCCACACTCCCAACAATTCATACTAATACGTCTCATTTGAAAGATAAAAATTAGTATTCAAAATGATCTATACTTGAAAGAGCACTGTGTCTAAATCCATAAGGCAAAGTTTCTGAAGTCACATTTATAAGTACACAAAAGGAGACACCCAAATGGGCAGCATTTCCTGAAGGAACAAACAAAACCAATGGAGGTTTAGTGGCCAGTTAGTCTGGTAGGAGCCCACAGTGTCAGGGCTGCACCACAGTGAGCAATTCACAGGATCCAGTCACAGCAGAAAATCCATCACGTTTCCACTGACCCCGCTCTGGGGTGAGGGTCACATATTGCCTTCTGGCTGCATAATTTGAGAGTTTTATTGATAAATGTGAAAGATTCAGAAAAGGCCAGCCAGGACAACGGGGTTCAAGAAATCATGTGCTTTGGGAAATAAATCACAGACGTTTAACCTAAAGTAGGTGACTAAGGAAGGATGAGAATGTTGTCCTTAAACACTGGAACCACTGGCCTGCAGAACATTGGTCCTCAATGGCGGACCAATGGCAAGGTGGAGAGGAAGGCAGGGCCCAACCCAAAATTCAGAAGATCCCTCCCACAGTGATGGAGGATGGCTGCCTGGCAATGGAATGGAGCCACCCTGCAAAAGATATCAGCTGTCTGTCATCACAAATGTTCAGAAAAATAACAGAGGAATGACCACCTCTCAGGGGTGTCAGAGAGGCAAGGCTGACATGGGGGAGGAGTTTGGGTGTTAGGACCCAGGAGGCTGCTCTGAATGCTAATACCCTCTGACTCCCAATGCTCTCACAACCCACGAAATGCTGAGATACAAACGTCAGCGCCTGTGCCTGGCCAGGAGCTTAAAACGCTGCGCTGTATGATGCCTCAGAAGGGTTAGACCCATTTGGGTCAAAGAACTGTGAAAAGAAATTGTCGATTATAGAACTGTGAAAGCGTGTTTACACGGGCAATGCCGACCCTTCTTGAAACAGTGGTGACAGTTATAAATAGCTTTCAGCTCGTAGTCACACTCCCTCAGTTCTGCATCCAGGTGTATAAACTCTCCAAACCCAGGCTCAGGGAAACAGCTTCCCTGAATTTCACCTCAAGGAAAACACAGGCTACCTCTCCCTCAAAAACACAAATGACAGACTTTTATGTGGGACATGGTTCACATGTCAGGGTAAAATTAAGCAGCTCTTCATCTCTAGATTGGGACACTGGGTGTATCATTTACTGCAGCCCTGGTCAGCGACGGGTTGAGCTAAGCTTGAACAAAGCAGCCCTCTTTTAATATGATGCAACTGGTAGATTAACAGAGGTAAACAGTTGTGAAAAGATCTACTTCTGAAGAGTATTTAAGCTCATCCCCAAAGTGTAGACATGTAGAGGAGCAAGCAGTCCTCAATTTATAATACTGGACTCCTGTCCCAGTGGAACAGGAGGGTCCTATTGGCCTGAGGGGCCCCTCCCTGCAGTGGCGGCCACAGAGGGTTCCTCTTGGCCTATTTCCTGCTAAGTGGGGTGGAGGAGGACCATCTGAAGGGTGAGGCTCATCACCCATTTATATTCCCTGCCCACCTGCTCCTCCATCTGAGCTCAGGTGATCCCTACCAATCACTTTGCTTCTGCCTCAGTTTCTCCCTCAGCCCTCCCTGGTCAGGTTGTGCTCCAGCCAGGTCAGGTAGTGTCCCCTGACCTCCACGCCCTTCTCTCCCCCATCACTGCTCCCAGCCCCAGCTAATGCTGTACACTGGAAGTCTCCACAATGCTCCAACCACCCAAGAGTCAGAATGAACTGGAAACTGAGCCAGAGCAAGTGGGATTGTTCTAAGAACAAATGAGACCCTCCCTTGAAACACTCAAACACAGATGACACTCACACCACACACACCCCCTCCTCTTCCCCAGGCAGGTCTTCACAGGCTTTCAATCTCTCTCTCTTCCTTCAGCCTAGCACACAGCACCTGGATGGGGAAGGCAGGCCCTGTGGTTCCAGTCTGCAGGAATTCACTCGATGGCCTTTCTCCCCAGGAGTCATAAACCAGAGGACAGAGAAACATGACCTAATTCCAAAGCAAAGTTCTCAAACTTCAGCGGCTTCAGAATCTCCTGAAGGGCTTGTTAAAACTCAGGTCGCTGCCTCCCCATCCCCAGCCCCTGCCCCCAGAGTCTCTCATGCAGTAGGTCTAGAGAGGGGCTGAGGATCCATATTTCCAAGTTCCCAGGTGATGTTGAGGCTGCTTGTTCAGGGACTGCATTTAAAAATCACTGCTGTAAAGAAAAAACCCACCACTGGCGACCTTGTGGAGCATGACCCAGCAGGGCCTGTGTCCAAAATGGGTGGGAGAAGGCTGATGAGCTGATGTTCTAACAGACTTCTCACAACGCCCCAGAGGCCCTCAGGCCTGGCCGCAGAGGACTTCCTTCTTTTCCTGTCATCCGTCTGGGCCCTGCTGCCCTCTTCTCCATGCCACGCAGCCTGCCTGGGAAGACCAGGGTCTGGGTGATGCCACACTCCTGGGCAGTCCATCCAAGGAGCAGGACCCCTGCATCACAGGGGCCACCTTGCTGCCCTGGGATGAAAGAAGGGAAGAGCTGCCAGTCCCTTAAAGGATGAAACGTGAGCTTAAAGGAGAGAAATTGGAGTATGCAGAGATGGGAGAGGCAAGAGTAGATTCCTATCCTCCTCTGTGGGAGGCGGAGTCAGGAGGGAGAGTAAGAGCGAGTCACCATCATCCTCGATAACCCGCAACATCCTCCTAAGGGCTACCAGATTGTAGCTCCCACTCTGTGTGAGGTAGTGGCGTTGGAGGCAGACCTGAAGTTTCATCCTTCACTGACATTCTATCATTTGATTCTCATAACCTCCTGATTTGACTGACATCATGCCCAGCTCTGCCTATGAGAAGCTCCTGCCCATAGAGGCTGTCACATGCCCCAGGTCACACCCAATCGAGAACCACACCTGGAGCCCTGGCCTTGCGGCTCAGCTTCCCAGCCTCTCTCTGTGAGTCAGGAGGGAGGTCAGAGGTGATCTCTGGGGGGCCCCAGAGAGCTGGCCAGCATTGTGCCCCCTCATGTGAGGGGACAGCAGGAGGGCTCAGGGGACAAGACAATGACCTCTGGAGCCCCTTCTTCATTCTGTTTCTATGATCAAAACTGTAGAGGGAAACCCATTGCATTTGAAGAAGAAATACAGACACAAGATAAGCATGGGCTTGTCTCTGTGATCCATCAAAGTTTCTCCCATGTGGGTGACAAAAAAAGGGTTTTTGTGGTCAGAAATGTAACAAGGTAATTATTTTTACACCAGTCCTTCTGCATAGTTTTTCACAGACAGCAATTTTATAAGGCATAATTATCTATTTTCACCTGCTTCATAAATTCCTCCTTTTCATTTCCTCCTTCAGTAAACTAGGAATTATTTAAAACTGAAGACGTGCCTTTGGGGCTTGACTTCACACGGCCGTGCACTTCCTTGTGCTTTCCTGGCGGCTCCCTCTCTCCAGCTGACCCTGTCACGCTTCCTGTGCCATCGGACCCTCCTGTGGAAAGAAGTGTGTCTGACCCTGGGGAGTCACTGAGCGCCTGCTCCCTGAGAACTGAAAGCCAGTCTTGTTGCCCACTGCTCCTGCCCAGCTGCTCAGGCCGTCTCAGGCCTGGGCGAGAGGGCTTGGTGGCATCTGCAGTTCTCAGATGCTCAGTCTGCACCTCCCTCCTTCTCCCATGGCACATCCAGCCACAGTGGCCATCACCTTCTTATTTGTTCTCCTCAGGATCTCCAGGCCAAGGTGACTGTGTGGTCTGGGGCCACACAACAGATGCTGCTGCAACGCTCAGGGGCAGCGTCAACCTGGACTCCTCCTGAGGATGTCACTTTTATTTTTAGATCTCCAACATCCTATCATGCCAGAAGCTTCCATATCGGCTGCAATCTTCACACTTTTCAGGGATGTAAGCAAAGCAAGTTCTAACATTGATGGAGAGTTTACTATGAACCAGGCACTGTGCCAAAGACTCCATAATACTATTTTGCTTAATCCTTGTAACAACCCAGAAAGGCAGACATCATTATGAGGTTGTGAGAATAAAGTGACAGAATGCAAGAAAGTTAAGAAATGAGCCCAAAGTCACAGAGAAGGCGAGAGACAGAGTCCAGATTCAGACTTTTGGACTTTTGTCTATGAAGTGCTGAAGCCCGTCTTCCAACCGCTACGTGCAATTGATGATTCGATAAACTTTCCCAGACTCACTCAAGATTGGGGCCGTTTGGGGATGCCAGGACTCCCCGGGGAGCCTCAGGGCCTCTGGGCGGTGGCGCAGCGGGGCAGCAGGAGGCAGAAGGTGGCAACTTCCTCAGCAAAAGCTCAGGAAGCCCGAAGCTCAGAGCTGGCTCCTCAGCCTACAACCTTCACAACCCTCCTGGCTAGTGGGGTTTCACCTTCTCTTTGACCTCTACCCCTTCCCCCTGCTGCCAGGGGCCCTCTGGTAACTCCTCATTAAGGGGTGGTCCCCACTGTCCTTCATTCAGAGGGTTTTATTAGCAGGAAAAGGTGGGGGTCACCTGTAACCTGCCTCTAGTTATCCCCCCAGCTCCCACCTCATCGCCTCCATGGCTTAGGTTGTCCCTCTGTCTTTGAGGGCAGCCCTGATATGCTGCAGGATGCACCCTAAACCCTTACACCGGCCCTCAGTCTTCTTCTTCCTCCTTCCAGAGCCTGTAGGGGGACAACGCCTCTTCCTGGATATGAGCAGGTATCGGGCCACAGCTGGGCAAGGGGGCACCAGCCAGATATTTATGAGCAGATCCAGAACTCCAGGTCTGGCAGAGGTACAAGGAGGATGAAGAAGGAAGAAGGGAGCTGGGTGCCCACAGACCTGCAACAATACCATCATCACACTCAGACACAGAGTTCACTATGCCCCCTCTGCCTTCACTTGGAGCCCCACCAGCCCTTTCGACACTGACCTGGGGTGCCCCCAAACCCCTGTGGAGTCCACGAACCTTGTCAAGAACAAGGCTGGACACACAGGGCTGCCAGGACCTCCCAGACATCAAGGGGATCCCAGGCTCTCCCAGGAGATTAAAAAGAAAATGAACAAGAGCCTACATGGGGCTATAAAAGTTGTCAGGCATTCTAAATGTTTAGATTAATTTGGAATAAATTAACATGTTTAACACTATAAAAATACAATGAATATATATATGCCTTGGTCCCAAGAGATTAACTGGATTCATTAAAAATATTAAGTTTTAGTGTATTATAGGTATTTTAGCCTTGTAAAAGAGTATTCTTTAAATCGTAAGATTATAAAATTTTCAATACTGTCAGTGAATGAGTGTGACTGTTGACTTAACCTCATTTGAAGATGATGGTAATAGGCCAAACCTGAGACCCTTCCAGACTTTAAGACCTGGGCTCTTGGACACTCCTGACACTGTCCCCTTTCCCCCATGCCCACAGGACACAGTAGATGCCCACTGTCCTGTACAGTTTAGAAAGACAGCTCCCATTTGCCTGGGTCCTCCCAGTGACCCACTGGGCCATAATTGTTTCCTGACTGGATGGATGGAGGACTGCATTTGCAAAGTGACATGCTCCTGTGCCCTCTCAGCCCCAACCACCTTCTCTCAGGCTGGGCTGGGCCTGTGCTCACCTGCCTTCCTACACCTACAGAATCAGTTGGGGCCCTCAAGACCGTGGTATGGGGCTGTGCCTAGCCTCCACAGCTCCAGATATGCTCCTTGTATCTGAAAAATTATTTACTGTGGGGATGTGCGATGCCTTTTTAAGAGAACAGATGGCACCTCCAATTAGAATGCTTTAAAAGGAAACCCTAATGAGATTATAAAAGCCAACAAATTGACTTTTTCATACAGTACTTCCCTGGCACACAATAAATCAAATATATAATGAGACTCAATAAAATAATAGGTTTATTTACACTTGTTTTGCCTAGCATTGTGCTGCTGCCCAGCCAGGCCTCTGGGTCCCCTCACCAAGTGCTCACTGAGGTGGGGGCTGCCCGAGGCATCCATGAGCTGCTCTCAAGCCTGACCACCACAGACGAGTGTGGCTTTAATTTACTGATTTCTAGTCTGATCCCGGCACTCTGCGTCTGGGGACATAAGAGCACAGGGTTGCGTACAGGGTGGTAACACACACAGGCACATCTAGATTTACTCTGGGCAAGGTGGGGAGATCATGGTGGGACCAGAGTGGGTGAGGAAGGAGTGTCTAACCCCAGGGCCAGCTGGCCCAGAGACAGGAGAGGAAAACCTGTGAGGTCTGGTTTTACTGAGGTGGACTCAGGATCTAGGCAGGCAGAGTGGAGAGAGAGTCTACCATGTGCAAACTGGAGGCCTTGGATGTTCCTGTTTATTCCAGGGATCAGTCCTGTTGGTTCAAGCACATCAGGTCAGATGGTTGGAAGATAAGCCTGGAGAGATAGACGGGAGAAATGCCCCATATCAGCATTCTGAGCACTTTGTCATTGGTCTACCTTCCCTATAGGTGACCTCATCCAGGGGCTGGAAGGATTTACAGGGAGTGTCTGCTGAAGTGAGAGGTGGAGAGGCCTCAACTTCTATTTGCATGAGTTGACCTGCAGAGGGAGGCTGGCAGTGAGAAAGGGCTCACGAGCAGAAGTGGGGGGGTGGGTGCGGGGATGTTTTCAGGAGGGAAGCTGTGAGACCCTGCATATGCTCTGGCAATCATGGAGACTAGTCCTTGGTCTGGACATCCAAGCAGCAGTGCTTCAGCCTTAAGTGGCTTCTAAAGAAGTACATTAAACAATGTTTCTCAGGCTCACGGAGACCCACAGGGGAACCTCAGGAATCAGTAGAGGAGATACCACAACAGAAAGATAGGGATGTTAGTCTGCAAAAATGGAATCATTTCTGTTCATATCAACCCACCAGAGAGGGAGGTCTGGGGAAAATCAGTTTACAAGAGGACGAGCTTTTCCTCAGTTCAGATCTATAAGCATTGATTGACCTCAGGACCTTGATCTAGAAGACACTTTCATTTCTCTTCTTTACTCAGCAAAGGTTACAGACATTGCAAGGCCAGAATTAAGAAATTATTCTACTCAGAGCTCAGTCATTTTTTTCTGTCCATCAAACTGCAAGTCTGGATGAAACGTTCCCTCTGTACCCTTCCATCCTGGGGGTGGGAGGAAGGGATTTGGTCCAAGGAGGTGAAGGGAAGGTCCCTGCTCACAGGGAGTCAGGAAACAGCATCCAATGCAGAAGAAAGCTCTACTATAATGGGAGGCTGACCTGGAGCATTGAATTCCAAATACAGAGGGAATATTGAAAAGAGAAATCATCCCTGTTTCAGGGCTGCAACCCTTAGGGGAGTAGGAGCAAGTTCTCTAAAGTGCTGTGCAGGGAGGGCAGCCCCATGATTATGCAGGAAAAGACTGGGAGGAAATTCTCCCCTTCCCCATCCTACCCTGGGAGTGGAGTTCCCACCCTCCCACCTCCACTTTTGGCAGGATGACTGCCCTTCCCTTTCCAGCAGAGAATGGGAGAGTGATGGAGCCCCTAGAATTTCTGCCTCAAAGATGCTCGCTGTAGCCAGGCTCCTGGTCTTGTCATTTGGCAGGGGCACAGATGCTGTACCATACTGAGCACTGGAAGAGACACAGGGAGATGAATACCTGGTCCTGGCACACAAGGACCTTCAGGTGGTAACTGAGAAGGCAAGTACAGAATAACTGGGCAATTAATAAAATTATGAAAGTCTGATGAAAGCCTGGTCACAGAGATACAGGAAGCTCAGCGAAGAGAGAAGATATTCTCAGCTGTCACGACCAAGGGAGCTTCTTGGAGGAGGTGACTGGAAGTTACTATGAATTGCTGCAATATCCTAGTGAATCTTGATTTTGCACTCAATGAACTTTCCAGGTTGGCATTTTTACCACCTAGCGGGAAGACATTCTCTTGCTTTGGTGAGGAAGACTCTCCTATCTGGGAGGAGGGAGTAAGAAAGAACATAATCTTGACCCTGTGCTACTAAGCAGAGAGAGGGGCCCTGCATGCCCAGCACAGGAGCTGTCCATTTCAGCACCACAGCCAGCATTTCTGCTTTGTACTACAGTCGGAGAATGAAGTCTCTCCTGCCCCAGACCCATCACTTGCACTGTCAAGGAACCAAACTCCCCAGCCCAGACCCTTACTAGACACTTACTAGTGCATGCCACTTCCGGAGGGTCAAAATCCGCTCGGTAATAGCCAGTCCGGCAGGTGCAGATGGGAGAAGCCTCTGAAGGGGATCGGCTGTTGGAGGGGCAGTGGGAGCAGCCCTCAGCTTCCTGGTTGGCCTTGAACATCCCTGCAGGGCAGGCTGGAACACAAAGAGACCATCTGAGTATTAATGGAAGAGCAGTAGTCAGAGGCCCTTCCCTGGATCTAGAAAACGAAAGAGTCTGCCCGCCCAAAAATGGAAACTGAGATACTCTGTTGCACAAAGTGAGCATTTTAGATTGAGGAGACCCCTATTTAACACTTCCAATTCTTCAAACATCCTTAGTGAAACATACCTTCCTGGTACCATTGGCCTTTCTCACTTGAACATATGAATAATGACTCTTCCCTTTCAGGTGTGTCGAGAGATTTAATTGAGAAAATGAATCTAATGTGTAGCTCAGTGTCTGGGAGATAAGTGCTCTATAAATGGTTATTCCCTCCCTCTTCCACCTGGTTAACAGACAGGGCCTTACCCTGAGTCACTCACTGAAGGAATTTCACCTAATGTTCTCAGATGGCAAGGGGTCCAGGTTGACAGAGCACTGGACCCATGGTTCTTAAATGCCATGTGCAACACATGTGAGGGACACTGCGAGCAGTGTTAACAAGCACTTGTTATGAAGGATGGTATAGGAGTGAAATTCATGAGTGATTCTTTAAAAAGAAATTAAAGTGATTTCAAGGTTACTGGCTTAACAACATCATTCTCCCTTAATTGCATTTTGAAATGCTTTGGGAGGTGGGGGGAAAAAATAATGGCTTTGCAGGCAGTGCACCAGGGAACATGTCATACACTTGGTGTCATCTATCATGTACATGGCAGTGGGGAAGGTTGGGAACACCTGGTACAGCCTGATGCCCATTAGAGGTGCCCTCAGATATAGGGCACTTTTTCTTAGTTCCCTATGTGGTCAGCCTATGAAGAGCCATGAATGGAGAAGTCACTCTAAACCAGCCGTCAGGCTTTCACCATGCCTCATCTGTACAGACCATCTACTCCAGACATCTGGTCTCCTCTCTGCTGATTCGTCAAAATATTGCTTCTGCCTGACCTACTTCCTGGAGGCCCTTTCTCACCATCTCAGCTCCTGACTCTTCCTCTCCCCATGAAACCTGTTCTGGTTCATCCTCCTTTGAGATTGGATAAAACTTACTGCATGGTCAACTGCATGGCTTTCTTATATACTTCACTCAGTCATTCATAGACATTTACTGTGACCCTTCTGATAACCTGATCAAGGGAGTTTAGAGAACAGAGCCAGTCATCAAGGAGCTCTTGATCCAGTGTAGTCACACAATTACAATACAACGTGATCATCACTGTAAGAGAAGTACCATTATAATGGCTTCTACTTACACGAAGTTCATCTTCCCAAATATATTGTTCCCTCCTGGAAAGTGCAGAGTATTCTTTCATAATATCAGTAGCCACCATCTGTTAACATTCCTGTTAAGTGCTTTCCATGCATTACTCTATGGGGTAGCTATTATTATCTCCATTTTGCTAATGAGGAAATTGGGACATGGAGAGGTTAAAAAAGTTGCCTGGAATGACACAGTGGGAGAAACGATAGTGATGATATACACATAAACTGTTTGAAAAATATCCATGGTGCTAAGATAAGAAAGCAGGACTATTTCCTATGCTGGGAAATTTTCCTCACTCCTTTGCTCACTTGAAGTGAGGTATAGGGTTTCAGCTACTCTGGAAGTGCCCTGGAGCAGGAGCTCATCTTGGATGGGAGGTAATTTCTGAAATGAAATGTTCTGGAATAGCATAACCCAAGAGAGTTCCATGGAGTTCGTGATCTTTGAGTTGTTAGCACCTGTTCTGTGGCCAGATATTTTGAACACGTGAATTTAAGAAGTTCATCTCATTTTTATTACAGAATTTCTCAGAACTTCCAAAAATGGGATATAGAATGCTACATTTTCTCACCACGAAGCCCTATTTTGTAGAGCATCCCCTTGGATTCAAGTTTCATAGAACCCACTGGGATAAACCTTGTCTAGACGCTCCAATAATGTTCTTAAAGATTTCTGTTGTAACCCATGTAAAAATGGGCCACTTGCTGACCCATGTCAGCACATTCAAAAGAAACTTCTCAGTAGAAAGAAAAAAAAATTTAAATCTTTGCTAAGGACTCAACAAATAAACATCAAAAGGAAAACCCTGAATGGCACAACCAAGGTATCCCAGAACATGGCTCACTGGTCTACCTTCCGAGCCCACTCAGTGAAGTGTCTCCCTCTATTTCTTTCTCCTCTTTCCCTTTCTTCTTTCCATATCTCTTCCTTATCTTCTGTGAGAAGCACTTGGCCCTTTCCACTGTAAATCACCCAGAATTGCTTGGCCCCATTCAGCTCTGGAGCTGAAGAACAGAGAACCCAGGCCTGTGCTGTCAAACACAGCAAAGCTCTTTCCCTGGAAAGCTGGGGAGGGTGCAGTGGCGACTCTCATGAATTCATTGGGTCCCGGCCACACTGTAATTTTCTTAATGCACCAGTCTAACAGGAACAAGGCGTTTTACTTTCTTTCCAGCACTTAAAAGCTCCTTGCTTTACATTTAATAAGTTAACAGCATAAACAATCATCCTGATATCCACAAGTGGCAGAGAGATTTAGAAAGTGACTTCCTCTGAGATTTCTGATGGAAGAAGGCAGAACTGGGTGTCCTGAAGCCTCGAGACTCTAAGTCGGCCACAAGGGAGGACATGCAGGAGAGCAGACTTCAGGGAGAGAAGTTCAGAGAAAGGTTGGGAAGAGAGGTCCTGAGAGGGGGTGTGACTCTATTCCCCCCGGGGCAGTGAGGCCTGGACAGTTATCAGACAGTCCTGGGTCCACATCCGGGCTCCGCTGGTTCCTGGCTGGTGACCACTGGCAAGTTATGTAATCCCTCAGAGCCTCAACTTGCTCCTCTGTACAAAGGATCTATAAAAAAGAAACACACTTCCCACAACAACTCCCACAGGTCATTATAATTTAATAAACTCAAATATGAAACGGTACCTAGTGTTAAAAAGTGTTGAACAATGCTAATTCCTCTCTACCTCTGCTTACCCACCTTCTCTGTCTCTCTCTCTCTTTTTTTTTTTGGTGAGGAAGATAGGCCCTGAGCCAACATCTGTTGCTAATCTTCCTCTTTTTGCTTGAGGAAGATTGTCGCTGAGCTAACGTCTGTGGCAATCTTCCTCTATTTTGTATGTGGGATGCCACCACAGCATGGCTTGATGAGTGGTGTGTGGGTCTGCACCTGGGATCTGAACCCATGAACCCCAGGCCACGGAGTATAGCATGCAGACTTAACCACTATTCCACTGAGCCAGCCCCTTACCCACTTTATTTTGAAAAATAAGTTTTCTTTGCAGGAACTTTCAGAATTCAAGGTCAGAATATAAGTTTGGAGTCCCAAAGTGTGCAAATAAATCCTAGAACCAAATGGAAGAATCTGCTTCTGCGCATATTATTCTTGTTCGTATAATGGGTGAATAATTATATCTGTAAAGTATATTTTACCTATAATTGAAAAATGGGTGAATCCCCCTAATATTCAGAATTCATAAGATAATATTTTAATAAAATCTCTGTCTGGGCATTCCCTGATTTACAAAGAAGCAGCATTCCTAGGCTTATTCATTAGATTTTTAGATTGTAACTTGTAAGCACACTTGTGCTATATTTTCTCATAGAATTAATGCTTTAAATAATTGTTAAAGTGCCTGGCTAGTCCATAAAGTGCTTTTAACTCATCTTGTATCAGACACCACTAATAAGAAATGGAAGTTAATAGCATTGTTATTTAACCGGAAATTCAACATAGAAAAATAAGTAAAAAATTATGCTGCCCCTTGACAAAAAGCAGCTTTAATTAGGGGAGCTACATGAAGCTTCTGGGTAGATTCTAACAAAGAATATTTAGGCCAAGGGAAGCAAAGGCAGATGGCCTCTGCCCAGATAAGCCCCCTGAGTACAGAAAGCACTGGAAGTAACAGCAGTGGAGAGTGGTGGGGACTCTGGCAGCCTGGAGACCACACACCTGCTGAAAGGCTCCACAGTTTCAAAAAATAATAATTAAGTAATGTGAAAGCCTAACCAAGCACATAACCTCACTTTCAAGCAGTTTTGAGGTGGATAACATAGTTCTTTGCTTTAATATCATTTCAAAACTCAGAGATTGTCTTTCTCTTAATATAAAATTACGGTCAATATTATCACCACAGTTATGAGCTCCTGATTCAACAAATGTTTATAGGAGATCTGCTGGGAGCGAGGCACCTTGCTAGAGGAACAGAGCAGAGCGCAGGGGATGGGGGCAGCAGACTTTGGGAAGCACTCTTCCTGCTGGGAGAGGCAGACCATGAATACTGATTCCCGTACAGCGCCATTTGCACTCTGCTTGTGTGTGCACAGAGGGGACTGGTGAGGCAGGGTGGACATCATTTTGGGGATCTGTCATTATGAGATGAGAACCACAAGAAATGTTTTCTTGCGGCGACTAAGAGGCGAGATTCAGGGGAGGCAAAGACAAAGCAACAAGGGAAGAGGTGGAAGAACAGGAGAGGTTGGAAGGGAAATTAGATCAGACAGTGCCCAGCCCCATCTCAGCTGCTGGGAGAGTTTCATTATGATCCCAGGAGGTGGGTGGGAAAGAAGAGCCACGTGCACCTTGCTGGGGATTCACACAAGACCCTTGTCAGTAGGACACCTGTAACTCGGAGTGCTGAATGTTTGTTTCTGACACCGGTGTAGCCCAGATTGCTTTGTTTCCTTAAGAAAAGGGGGTTTACTTCCTTCCATTGCAAGAGATCACAGTTCAGACAGGTGATAAACGGGGCCTTGGGGTGGCACGCCCGCCTTCCCCCCCCCCCCCCCGCCCCATACACACACCTGTTTCCCTGCCCCCAACTTAGGCAGAGAGGAAGAGACAAGATCTGAGTACCAGGTCCCTCTGCATAAGTATATTATCCATTCCCCAGGCAAAACACACTGCGTTTCCCTCATCCTTCAAGCAATAAGGGACTTGTACACGTGACCTCTAGCTGATATCCAGAAGGTCACCTTGAAACGCCCACCCAACTTCCTAGAGGCTCCAAGATGTAACAAATTACCTGTGCTTACAATGCTCTCAAGACCGCCAGCCCCCCCACCACTCCCGTCCCTGCATGCAGACTTCCAGTGACACTAAATCCATCACCTACAGTACTATTACTTTATAAAGAAACAGATTAAGTGTCTCATAAACAGTGCAGTGATTGAGATAATGGAAAGCGCCTCTCATCTCCATCTGCAGCATCAGGTTATGAAGCATTTCCAAGCAGCCAGGAAGAGGAAATTAATAGAAGCAAGAAGGAATAACCACTTTTATGCAATTTCCTCAGGAGATAGTGGACCATCTAATCTTTATTGGAGCCCTTTAACCTGTCACTCAGCACTCACCAGAGCCTCTTTAGCTCTCTCAATTTTTCTGATATCCAAGGAAGATAAAGTGAAAACCTCGAAACATTATTTTATAATTTTCGTATGTGGAAGGGGCACATTGCCTCTGCCCATCCCCCCTCAACTGAGGCCTCAGAAAACAACATTTTCATGCAGCAGAAATGTGGGAGAGCTTAACTATTCCTGGTGCATGGTCCAGGGGGTCACAGCTACTCAGCAGGAAGGAAACCTCTCCTTGCATTTTAAATGTGATTCTTCCCTCCACCGCTGCCTTCTGTCCTCGCTCTTTCTTTTTAATAATCTGATTACTTCTCTTGATCTAATTTTTTCTCCCCAAATGAGTTTGCAAAGGTTCATGCCAATGAATATTCATCCCCTGCTTAAGAACCGGGTGCCTTTTTCTCAAGGCAGGTGCAGCTCAGCAGCTGGCTTGGGAGGTCTGCACGCCTCACTCACCGGGCCACAGTGAGAGGGAAAAGGCACGTGCTCCTGACCAGGAAGAAAGAGGGTCATAGCCCTGAGCTCCTTACTCCTAAAACCTCCCCTTCACCTCCACACTTTGCTCCCACTGTGAAAGAGAGGCAGAAGCGTTTCTCTCTGCAGCGGCTGGGAGATCTGGGGTGGGCGCTGCGGTGGCAGTGTGGGCAGGCAAGAGGCTCCTGAAGGACAGGCACACAGCTCTGGACAGGTCTTCCCTTGGGTCTTGTGACCCCAGGTTGGGCCTGATATCTAGAGACGCTCCTGTGGCCAAATGTCTCCATCACCTTCAGAGTATTGGTGGCTGACACCATGGGTTCCCAACTCTGGAACTCCAGGCACGAAGCTCCCTGGAAAGAGGTGGCACTGGCCCCTCTGCCGGGATGCTTGTCTACTCTCACCAGTAGTCTTTGCTCTTCCCAGCAATGAGTCTCCTTGAACAACCCAGGACATCTCGTTGGGACCCAGGGCCTGTGAATACTTCCATTTCCCCTTATATTCATGGCAAGATGTTGAGAAGACTGATAGCAGAGAAGTAGTTCCCAGGTACACACGCATCCATCCATCCAATTACTGTACTCGTTTGAAAGATCTCTGAAGGCTGATGCTAAGTCTTGTCGTCTTTGCATTTCCCTCTCCCTACTGCTTAGCATAAGGCTTACACATGGGCATATGCACTCTGTGGCTGGTTGAACTGAACATTCACTGGAGGCTGGCTGTGATAAGACCCCAAAGATAAAAGCTGTGATAAAAAATAATAATAACAGGGGTTGGCCCTGTGGCCTAGTTCTTAAGTTTGGCATGCTCTGCTTCAGCGGCCCAGGGTTCAGTTCCCAGGTACGGACCTATACCACTTGTTGGCGGCCATGCTGTGGCAGTGACTAACACACAAAATAGAGGAAGACTAGCACAGCTGTTAGCTCAGGGGTAATCTTCCTCAGCAAAATAATAATAATAGTAATAATAACAAAAACAATAATAATAATGTGATCTCAATATTAGAGGGCATGAGGTGATGGGCACTTCCACACAAACTGTGGATGCTTAAGGCTTTTCTGTATTCAGACCTTAAAAATGTTCAGAGCTTTGATTCAAGAATTATACTTCTGGTGACTCATTCTAAAGCAAAGCGAGTAGATGTGGGAGCAGATTTATGTTGATGGATCTTTAGCCCAGTGTCGTTTATAATATGTAAGAAAGGAAGGAAGGAGGGAAAAAAGAAAGAACTCAAAAGTCAAACAATAGGGTATTGATTAAATAAATTATGGAACATCCACATAATGGAATACTATATAGCCATTAAAATTATGTCATGGAAAAATATTTTAAAAGTAGGTTCTAAAATGATATGTAGAGTATGAACTTCATTATACACACACACCACATATACATATACACATACACATACATATATATGTAAATATATATAAACCATACTCACTAAAATGAAAACTGTGAGTGGTAGCATTACTGATGATTATTTTGTGTTTTTCCCAATGTTTTGCATTGTGTATACGGGACTCTAGGAATCAAAGAGAATCTCAATCACTCCATTTTTTAATTTGTGGGAGGACACAAAAGCCTGGATGGCAATCTCTGATCCCAAGGAGCTGAGCTGAACAGGGCAGGTCAGAGAGGGCTGAGATGCCCTGTGCCAGAGGTCTTGAGAGGAAGGGGACAGTAAAGGGGAGCTGGGAAGGCTGCTTGGAGAAGGTGGCACATGCACAGGCCTTGAAGGAGGAGTAAAAGTTGATGCAAAAATGGGAGGGTGAGGCAAAGGGAAAAGAGTACATCAAGACTCAGAGAGAGCAGGACCCTGGCTCGCCTGGGGACCCTTGGGTAGTTGTAGAGGTTGCCAGGAATACAAAGCATTTATGGGGGCCATGGCAGGAGACGGGCTGGGGCACTTTCATTTCTATGTCACCTGCATGCATGAAGCCAAAAGGGTCTCCAGTTCCTGCCTCCCTGGGCCCCGCGCCAGCTGTAATGGCCTGTGCAGAGGGGATACTTAGCTGTGTCATACACTCGTATCACTCTTGGTGACACTTGCTAAAATTGACGAATGCTGCAGGCACCACGACACAGACGAGACTGTAACTTCCAGCGCTATTAAGCTGCTCAGACAGCAGCAGCAGCAGCGAGCCTAGAATACATCAATCAGCACGGACATTGTTAAAGAGGTGGGGTCAGGATGGGGCGCCTTCCTTGCTGGAATGGGGAGATCACTGGTCAGGACTGAAGGATGACAAACAGAAGAGCAAAGTCTCAAGGGGGAGGGGCAGGCACTTAGGTCCTTGTCACTGTGCCAGAGAGCAGCTGGGCCCAGCACAGCCAAGGCCAATTCCAGGCAAGGGAGGCTGGACCGGGCGCCAGCCTCTCAGAAGGGAGTTCAGGACTGCATCCCGGCCCAAGGTCAGTGTGGTTGAAGAGAGAGTGGGGGTGGCCATAAAGCAAACCCAGGTGTTTTCTAAGGATCTCGGCCAGTGATCCTCAAACTGTGGTCTCCAGACCGGCAGCAGCATCAGCAGCAGCAGCTCCCGGGAGCTACAGAAATGCAGAACCTCCGACTGCACTCCAAACCTACTGATCCAGAAACTCTGGGGTGGGTTAGTGATCTGAGTGTTAGCAAGCCCTCCAGGGGATTCTGACGCAGCTCCACTTTGAGAACCACTGTTCTTGCCCACCTGATAGAGTGGAAACATCATGGCCCTGGGGTCTGAGAGCACTGCCGCTTACTGGTTGTGTGATCTTAAGCAAGTTACTCAACCCCCCAGACCTCAGCCTCCTCATCTGTAACAAAGGCTTCTGGGCAACTTCCTTCCCATAGCTTTGTGCAGAGCAGTTTATCGTAGGTAAACTTCCTGGAATGTAGCATCTCCTCAATAAGTAGCAACTTGATGTTTTCTGCAAGGAGCTAAGCTGAATGTTGAATGTTTTCATCAATCATTCATTTTAAAGTATTCAAATTGACGATTTACTCTGCACTTGCAGCTGTGCTAGGCACTGGCATATACCAGTGGATGAAACACACAAAGATCCCTCCCCGCAGAGCTGCCACCCTCGTGCAGGAAGGCAGACTCTCAACTGAGAATCCCAATGGATGGGACCAGGGTGGGGAGGCCAAAGAGGGACCCAACCCAGTCTGGGAAGGTCTCGGGCAAGTGATGACTAAGTTAAGACATAAAGAAGAAATGAAGAGGCACACAGGTTGGCAGAGGTAAGGTGGGTTAGTGAGGGGAGATAGAGAGCCCTCCAGGTGGAGGGAGCAGCATGTGCAAGGGCCCAGGGGAACAAATATGACTCAGTCAAGAAACTGAGAGCAGCGTTTCCATGGTTGAGGTGCAGTGGGAGTGCCGCAGGCGCAGGCAGAGAGTGTACGTGGGTGGGCAGGCATCAGTCAGCAAGGAGGAGGCTGCGTCTGCAGAGGTAACCTGAAATGTCATCCAGCCCCTGGATGTTATCCGTAGGTCTGCAAAAGCCACGGATGGGCTTAAAATTGGGAAGAAACACAATCAGACTTTTGTTTCTGAAAGATCACACTGGCAGCTGAGAAGAGAATGGATTGCAGGAGAGAGGACAGTTAGGGGGAGACACAGTAGCCCAGAAAGATTGACAATTGCCAGGGTAGAGGGGACAGAGAGAAGTAGATGGATTCAAGAGTCATTTAGAAGAGGAGGATCTGGTGATTGATCGGGGATCACTCATTCCTTCAACAGATATGCACTGAGCCCCTACTGGGTGCCAGGCACTGAGCCGAGGGGCTGGGAGTCAAACGATGCCCATTGTCTGGAATGTGCTCCTGCTTTCCTACTGATGCTGGAAAGCCCGCCCTCCACTCGGGTTAGGCATTTCCTTCTTCCTGGAGTTCTCTTTTAAAAATCTAATGCCCTGGCAGTGGCTTCACTGACCCTAGGACCTTGAGGGGGTTGGGAGTGACACTAGGAAAGGGTCCAGAGCAGGGAAGGTAGGATGGGCCTCACACGGAAATCAGGACTGACTTGGCTCCTCTTGGAGCTGGCTGTGTCTACTCCACAAGTCTGTCCCCTAATGCCAGCCTCAAAACAGGTCTAAAGGAGCTCCTGTACTGAGGAGGGGGTGCCATGGTCTCCAGACTCCAGAGTCCTCAGAGCAGACAGAAGAGCCTTCAGGACTTAGGAATGGGACAGGGAGGGGCCTCTAGCTGGAGACTCAGCCCCCCCATCTCCTTTATTACACTGGCCCCTGAAGGTGCAGCATTACCTGAGCCCATCCCAACAGGCCAACTGGACAGCCAGCAGCTGCTGAGAGCCCCGTGGTGGAGCTGATTCCTAGCTTGAGCCAACAGAGCCCTTCCCTTTCATATGCATGTCTCATTCATTCCACAAGACTTTGGGGAGCACTTTCTGTGTGCCCTGAGTTGGATATAAGAGACTCGCTCTCTTTACATTGGGAAAGAAGAGGGCTCTTGTTGAGGAGCGAAGGCAGGCGTGCAGGGACTCAGAAGTGGAAGGGGACCTGGAGAAGCCCCAATCCAGAGGCAGCAAATGGCCAGATGGGGATGGAATTCTCAAGACATTGGGCTCCAGGGGCAGGGTGAGGCCTCCTGGAGAAGAGCCTATGTCACAGCCTGTTGGTGAAGGAGGTGGGTGAGCCTGTGCTGGGGGTGGGGACAGGGGATCTGTCCCTTAAAAGAGAGTAGAAACACCCTGCCAGCAGCCAGGACAGACTTTAAGGGAGTATGGCCTCCCCACTTCCCTCTCCACTACCAGGGAGATGCTTCACGAGGCAGAGGAAGGTGAGAACCAGATGACTTCAGACATTCCCAGGGGCTCCAAGGTCCTCTATCCTGATTGGGCCCATTGGGCCACCAGGTCTGCCAGGCCTAGGCTCCCACTGCTCTGTTGGGGGGTTGAGGGGAATCCCCAGATGACCCCTCCCCAGGCCCTGTCTCCTCTTGTGTCAGAGCCCAGCTGCCAAGGTTCTAAAAATACCATCAATCTATAGCTCTGGGCAGTGGACAAGGAGGACATATGCTGGCAGTCAGGCTGCTTCCCACATTTTTAAACTGAAGTGTTTACTCTGAGAAAAAACCCTATTTTTAAGTACTTCTCCTGACACAGACCTTGATGGATTCCCTTGAAAAATAATTTATAACCAGGTTCTTAAGATAAACAAAGTGCCTTCTCACGGTGCTTCTCAAGGTTGGATAATGGCGAGAAGCCACCCAGGGCTCCTGGCTCCTTCCTGTGGGCCGGGGCAAGGGCTGGCGAGTCATTGTACCCACAAAAGGCCTCGCTTTCCTCACTCTCTCTGCTGAGCCAATATGAAAAAAACAGAAACAAATAACCATCCACGTGCAGATGCATCACACAAATCTCATTTCCCCCAAACCTGACAAGGCGAACAGTACTCTTCTCCTGGGAGAGTTGTTACTGCTTCTCCCTTTCCAGGCTTCCTTGCCCTAGGGCTTTGGTGAGTCTACAAATCACTGGTAGCCAGGGTGGGGAAGACCTTAAAAATACCCTGGAACAGGGTTAAGTACCCAGCACAGCTACTGTCACCACTCTCAATGCTGGCCATGGCAGACATTACTAATCAATCACAGCATTCATTCCCCCTCAGCCCAGATCAGACTCATAATCTTCAACACAATACCACAGGCAGCCACTACCCAATGGATCAAAGTTGGCACATCTCAGACCTATGATGGGGAAACTGAGCCCTGGAAAAGGCAGTGAATTACTTGGTCACAGTCAGCAGGGCAATCAGAACAAGCCACCAGCCCACGTGGCCCACTCATCAGGATGAGCCTGCTGCAGCTTGGTGGGGCTCACCCCCATCCCTCCCCTGCCTGCTTCAACTCTTTCTCCTTCTCATCTTTGAGGTCAGCCCCACAGCGCAGCCTCCTCTCTGGCTGGGATGCCAGGGCACCTAATTATTCTCTCTGTGTGCATCCGGGGAAGAGCTGCATTATGTTTAAGTAAGTGTAGCTAAGAGGTGCCACATCTCAAGAGAAGGTCAAGTGCTGCATATGTATAATATAAGATTAAGATTTCCCCTTCTGTGGTGTACTTGATAAAATAATTTTGCTGTGACCTTTACAGAAGCCCAGGAGTAGAAATGGGCACAGTGGAATTTCCAGCTTCTCCCCAGGTCACAAAGTCATAAACACATAAATCCATAATGATATTATACACCATTCAAGTGGAACAAGTGAGCAAAAGAAGTGATTTTATTTTTGATTTTTATTTTTTGGTAATGATGGGGCAAAAGCTTCGAGGCTGAAATTCTCAAGCTATATTACCAGAGCTGTCTCGACAGATGAGGGCCAGGCATCCTTCCCCCACGCCACCCTGGCCTGGCCAAAGGGTGTGGCATGGGCCTCCTGGCAGAATGGCAGAGAAAAGTGGCCTGTCCAAGGTCACATAGGGGCCAAAGTCAGGTCTAATTGGTTCTGCCACACTCTGGCCAGGAGGGTGTGTTGATCTCAGTTTCAGCTCCTAAATTGCAAAGATAGTGGATGTAGCACTTTCTAAGTCCCAAAGTCAACTCTAAAGAGTGAAATAACGATGAGTAATAATCAATATTGAAATAATAAGGTTATCCTCATCCCAAAAGATTCTCCAAGTAGGAGTGAACTTGACAAGGCAGAACATTTGCATGACATTTATCCGAAAGGCTGAAGGCAGACAAATTTGGCAGAATCCCTTTTGTCTGACCTATGACTTTTGCTCGGGAACCTCACCAAATCTGAAGTAGCCTCTGAACAGAGAAACGGGGCTCACGGGTTCTGGAATAGGGAGGATGCCCTCCTTCTGAACAGCTGTGCAGGGCCAACCCTAGAGCCCTGGAGGCCGTGCGAGTGGATCAGCGGGTGTTGCACATCAGAGCAGCGGGGAGAGGGCTCCTGCTGTGAGCAGAGGCAGAAAGGGGTTGGATAGTTGTGTTCTCTCCCAGTGACCACTTATTCCCAGGTGCTGAGAGGTAATTTCCAGAGTGCTCTGTGTCCTCCCTATTTGCAGTTCCTAGATGAATATTAGCATCACCAAATGCCTTCAGGTTTGTCAGTTGAACACGATTAAAGGGAGAAGCTTGCAGCAAAGATCAGAGGTGTTAAGGGTGCACTTAGCACTTAGATCTCAGTGTGCACGTTGGGGAAGCGGAGAGCCATTCAGCTGAAGGCATCAGGAGGGCCTAGGGCAGGGGCAGCAGGCGCGGACCCAAAGGAGAGCCAGGGAGGGAGGAGTGCAGGAAAGTAGGGGCAGACTCTGCTAAGCAGCTTGGGAAAGAACTTCCCCAAAGGAAATAAATCCAGGGCTGAAGGAAAGACAGGAGCCTAGCTGGACAGGAGACCACCACGCTGGTGCCTCTGCTGCAGAGGAAGAGGCCTGCTCTTCTTTGCTCACCCTCACCCCCATCCCAAGCCTACTAGGTCAGGCCAGTAAAGGAAGGCCTCATTAAACCAGAGACTAGCAAGTCCCACAGAACACAGGATAGCGTAGGATGTTGGGCCAGCCCCCTTCCATCTTCTGCATCCTGCTAGGGCAAGGTCCATGGGTTGCCAAGCCGACCATCACCTGCTAAAATTGGTTATAAAGTTGAGTCGATATTAGTAACAATAATGTTATCAGTAATAATAATGAGAGTATTCAAACAAGCATTTATCATGGGCCAGGTACTCAGGTGCTCAGCACAACCTCACTTCATCCTCACAACAGCTCTAAGAGACATGTGCTACAATATTCCCATTTTGAACATTAGGAAACTGAGGCTCAAGTAAGATCAGCAGCTTGTCTGAGGTCCCACAGCCAGTGATACAGCCAGGAACTGAACATGGGCTGTCTGGATCTAGACACTTGACAGCTTACTGGTTGGGGTGTTTTAAAATCGAGTCAATTTCCTTGGAACCAACAAAAACTAGTGTATATCACGTTAAATATAAACTATGGCAACACGACTTTATGAGGAAAGGAATGCCATCCTCTGAGTTGTGAACCCCCTATTTGTAGCCATAGGAAGAAAGTTCTGTAATTGTTTGAAATTCAGTTTCTTCACCTGTAAAAATGCAATAACAGTAGTCCTTATCTCACAGAGTTGTTTTGATAATCAAATGAGATAATAAATATAAAATGTTTGATGTAGTACCCGGCATGTAACAACTACTCAATTAAAAGCAGCTATTAATATTATTCTATTATAAAATTGTGTGCTCACTATAGGCAATGTGTCATCACCTTGCTCATGTTTTATATCTTTCAAAGTCAACGTTTGTGCCACCATGTGGAACATTCTCATCAAGGCTTGATAATGCATGGGCATTGGTTCAAATTGCTAAGATCCAGAGATACGAGCAGAAGTATATGTGAGTTCCGGGCAGTGACTTTCAAGAGAGAAAGCTAGCTCTTCTTTTCCCTTTCTTTTTTCCTGCCAGCTGGAAAGTGGACATGATGGCTGGAACTCAAGCAGCCATTTGGTTTGTGAGGTGGAAATTGTGTGTTAAAGATGTTGGAGCAACAAGATAGAATATACCTGGCTCTCCAATACCATACCACAGAGTGCTCTACCAGCCTGGATTTACTTTACAGACAAAAAAAAATTCTAATTTTTAAAAACCAAATTTTCTTATATTTTTCTATTTCTCACATATCATTTCTTTCTAATGAAACTATGTAAGGAAGATAGTATCATCCTCATTTCACCAGCAATGACATTGAGGCTCAGAGAGGTCAAACAACTTGCCTGATATTTTGCAGCTAGTCTGTGGCAGAGGCAGAGGCAGCATTCAAAAGCAGGTCTGTCTGGCTTAAAGCTGACGGCCTTTCCGATTAGCCATTAAGGTAAGCTATTCATGGGGGTGGGGGCCGTCTGTATTTGGGGGCACATGCACTAAGGCTGGAGAATGCACACATTCAAGTGCACGTGAGTTCAGATGAGAGGCTTGGGAAAGGGACAAGATGTATTTCTTTTCTGCTCACCGAAGGCATCTTGCCCTACTTTCCCTGCCTCCAAAGGGGAAAAAATAAGTATGGTCTATGTCATATGCTGGTTCTGAGCCCTCTGAGTGGCTGCCTGCCTGAATTCCTGACCAAAGGTAAAAAGGTGATGCATGGCTGTGGGTGCTGGGTTTTCTGCAGAAGCCTGCTCTGAAAGGCAGATTCATCTTCCCAGTGGCTTCCGATAAGCAGAGGAAAAGAAGAGCATAAATGGTGGGACTGGCTGCATTTTCCAGTGGACACTTGGGCAGTGTTCACTGACACTAACTCCTCCTACCTCTAGTGGGTGCCAGCCTCCTAGAATATACGATGTCTGCTATTTATATGACATATGGGCATCTGTAATTATTATCGTTTGCTGACACCTCAGTCCAAATATGCTAAAGGACTCTACCACCTTTATGTCCACTTCCCAGATAACTTCAGGATAGGGTACAGGGACAGAAGGAGCCAGCCTGCTGTCCGTCAGCATGAGGGGGCACAGAAGAGTGAGTGCCAAGGAAACCACATGCATTGAAGTCTGGATTTCATCATCATCAGGCTAATAATCATTATAATCCTATGAAACTTCATTACTGAATTCCCCCTTTACCATTTCTACACGTAACGCTCATTTGTTAATAACCAAGATAAAGGTCCATAAAACAATATTGCTCCCATGTAACACGTCTTTCTCCTCACTCTCAATAAGAATCCAGAATTTCATCAGAAGAATGTAAGTGCCTCACCAAGATGTGTCAATTATTTCGAGATGACAGGTATTCGATTCCCAACTTCATCAGTGAGGGCTGAAAATGTATCGGCTCATCAAGCAAAGCACATTTCTGGAAGCGCGCTCACCATTTGGGAATCAAATAATAATTGCAATACCAACACCTTGACTTTCTAATGGAATTTTTCAAGGAGCTAAAGGGTTTTGACACATTCCCCCACCAACCCACTCTCAGATTCATCTTCTTTGTAGGCTTCTGAAATAGTGAAGGCACCGGTTTCATTTTTCCCATCTTGCAGAGAAGAAACTCAGCTTTTCCACTCAGAAGCTGAGTGACTTACACAAACAAAGTGTGTTGGAGGCAAAGGAAAGATTTGCAGTGGCTCTTTCACTCTGGGGCTCCAATCACTTGACTGCACAGCTTTGGGAACATCACTCCTTGACCCGGCTGCTGGAGATACAGAGCAGAGTAAGCTCGAGTCCCCACTCTCAAG
Organism: Equus przewalskii; assembly: GCF_037783145.1. Taxonomy (NCBI): domain Eukaryota; kingdom Metazoa; phylum Chordata; class Mammalia; order Perissodactyla; family Equidae; genus Equus; species Equus przewalskii. Next base: position 72,116,540 of record NC_091845.1, on the reverse strand, counting down.
GAACACAAGCCTAATGGAAGAACCTAATGCTAACAGTAATTATAATATACCATGATTAATGTGAAAAGGGAAGCATGTATAGGAGTGGGGGGGAAAGAGGCAGTCCCTCTGTTTATCAGTTGGGAGAGAAGGAAGGTCCCCTGGAAGAGATGACAGTTGATCTGGGTTTTGAAGCACAAATAGGAGTTTACCAGGTAGATAAAATAAAGAAAGGCATTCCAGGCAAAGGAAATGGCATGTGCAAATGCATGGTGGTAGGAAAGACTCAAGGACGCTTTGAAGCTTGCTGGACGCCCATCACCAACCTAAAGAAACAGAAGACTGTCTTCATGGAGAGAGATATTGGGTGGTCCAAATAGACTGGAATTAGTCTTGGGGGGGGTGAATAATGTTAAAATGAGTCTTGAAATAAGTAGGAATCGTGGATATGTTTCAGGATCACCCACCCCCAACCTGTAATACTGAGTCTCTCTTGATGAGTGCCTGCCAGTTTCTCACTCTCCCAGATAATCATTTTTGCCCCCCTCTTTCCCAGCTCCCAGAGGTAATCAAAGACCCTCTCAGGCCTGGCTGGTCTGGGTAGCTGGATGCATGGCTCAGCCCTGATAGGGCTACGCAGACTTCCTAACCCTGAGAGGAGCACCTTCCCATGCCTGAACCCAGCTGTCTGGGACCTCTTGTCCAGAGCAGAACAGAAGCAGGAAGGGGCCCTTCTGAGGAAGGGGAGTTAGTAGGTGTGACAGACTGACAGTCTGCATGTTTGTGTACTCCCCAAATTCACATGTTGAAACCCTAACCCCCAAGGTGATGGTATTTGGAGGTGGCGTCTTTGGGAGGTAATGAGGGTTAGACTAGGTCATAAGAGTGGGGTCCCCATGATGGGATTAGTGCCCTTATGAAAAGAGAAAGAGACATGAGATCTTGCTCTCTCTGTGCGCAAGAACCAAAGAAAGGGCCTGTGAGGACTTAAGGAGAAGATGCCTGCAAACCAGGAAGTGGGCCCCCACCAGACACCAAATCTGCTGGCACCTGGATCTTGGATTTCCCAGCCCCCTTAACTGTGAGAAACAAATGTTTGTTGTTAAGGCCCCCAGTCCGTGGTATTCTGTCATGGCAGCTGGAGCTCAGACAGTAGGCAAGTGTCTTCCTTCTCTCCAAGGTGCCGCCTTTCCTCCCGGCGCATGCTGATTCCTTTCTCCTGTGGAAGCCTCCCCTCTGCTCCGAATCAGGCTGCACTTCGTCCTTCCCAGGCAGGGCCCAGTGTGGATTTATAGTTTAATTTGTGTGTATGGCTCTAAGAAATGATTTCTGGGCTGGTCACTTAAGAAATGATTAAAGACCATCATTTCAAACCCACAGCACTCCCTGGGGGGAGGGAAGCGGTCTGAGACAGAAGGAGGTGTCAGTAATATGCTGAGATGAACGTGTGGCAGGGGACACAGGTCACCTGGGGGAGACAGAGGCAGGGAAGGCAAGGCCAGGATGCCCCCTTCTGCTGCTGTGAGGGAGGAATGTGTGCTGGGGAGCACTAGACGGCGCCCTCAGGACAACATGAGCCACCAGCATCCGACATTTGTGAGGCTATCTTTGTTCAGACCGGCAGATGCCATCTGAGGCAGCATAAGCAAACCCAGGCCCAGCCTCCCTTCCTCAGCATCTTTACAATCTCAGAGCAGTAGACCTGGGCCTGAAGGTGGCTGAGTGTGAAGAAAGGAAACAACTGATGGAGGCCTCCATCCTCCAGAAGATTCCACGCATTGACACCGACCGGAAACCAGCATGCAGGAGCTCTAAATCACCCGACATCTCTTCCAAGTGAACAGCCAGATGTCACATTGAACCAATTTATGAGGTGCGGCTATAAAGTTCTAAGACCAGGTAATGAGCTTGGGAAGACACACTCAGCTCCCCTCGAGGAATTCCTCAAAGTCAGGGCTGCTTTCAGCACCTCGTGTATTAATCAACTGACTCGGCCACCAGAAAACATAGGCGAGCACCGGTCCCGCCTCCTCGTGGCTACACTTTCAACACGTGGCCCCAGGATGTCACAGGAGGCAGCCATGGGGCAGCAATATCAAAATCCACCCTGAGAGTTGACTCCAACACCTGGTTCCAGAACCAGTTCCTAAACCCTTTCTCCCTGAGAGGTCACAGGAAGTCCCACGGGAGCCTCTCTGAGCCACAGTGGACTCATCTGTGCAGTGGGGATGAGGGGAGTCAGACCAGCTCCTCGCCTTTGCTGTTGATGGGTGAACACACACAGGCCTGGATTCGAATGTGAATGTCAGCTGCCAAGGCTGCTGACTTGGGCTTCTTGAACATCTACCATGACAAACGATACTCTGAGTTTTGTAAGCTCCTTTTATTCTGAATAGAATATAGAAAAAGAGCTGTAAGACCACATTCTCACTTATGCTTTATATCTCCTAGAAGAAGGGTAGGGACAGAGAGGCCTCTGGGAAGGAAGGAGCTGAACCTCAGGCCAGCTCTGAAGTACTGGGTGTGAGTTCCCATCTCTGGACCACACTGACCCATTCTGTGAAATGAATGGTTAAACCGGATTCATTGATCACCTATCCCTTTATCACACGCTCGCTCTCATGGTCTCTCATCCATCATTCAGCCACTCAACACACACCTTTACTAAGCAAGGGCCCTATTTAATACAAAGGCAAGCAAGAAGCAGTCTGTGCCACAAAGAACTCAAGCCCTAGTCTGGAAATCCTCTCCCAGCTCTGTGAGGCTAACCCAACCATAAGTACTATTCTTTCCGGGCTGGACTGATGGGTCAGCTGGGGCACCCATAAATCAAAGGCCATGCTCACCCAGCATGTCGAAGGCAAGGTAGAGACTCAGCTCATCTGGATTCAGGCCTCCTAGAGAGATTTTCCCATTAGTCTGCAGGGCTTCTCCATCAATAATGATACCAAGCGTAATGAAGATAAATATTTTGCAATGAACCGTCGTTTTTTCACATGGGAAAAGCTATTCAAATTAAAGACACTTTGGTCTCTCTCTCTCCCCCCTTTACTTTTATTTTCTTGGCATATCTCTGAGCTGGAAAAAAAATATATATTCATGAAAAGGGAGAGGGAGGACCACATCCAGCAAAGATTTCCCTCACTGCCTAGATTAACTATTTCACAGTTCTGCCACCACAAACACCCCTGTGTGGGAGCTCATGGAGCTGCCATCACCACCTCTCCTGAGAAGTGAGGGGGCCCCAGGATGGGCCTGGAGACCCAAAGGGAACAGGGCCCCAAGGATTGCTCTGGGCTCCTGGGGAGGCAAGGGGATGGAGCATGAGGGGCAGATGTGGTGGACTCACTTGGTCCTTATTATCATTATTATTTGTAGTGTGTAGGTTTTAATTAACTTGACCCATGTAGCACTAACTCCTGCCTGTGACACATAATGAAAGCTCCAGTTAGAGAAGTAGGAGAAGAGCAGGTGGGAACCTTGCCACCTACTACATGCCCTCCCCAAGCTCTGGAGAAGATGCTCCTTGTGCTAGTGATGAACTCCCCTTCTCCCTGCACTCACTCTCACTCTCAGCCCATTTCATGCCCTTCCTGCTGGGATCAGGGCCTTGCCCTAATGGTTCTGTCCTCTCTTCTGTGTTTTCAGTCTCTGTCTATTGGAAGTGTCCTGTGGACAGCCCATAAGCAAATGTCCCCAAACCTGTTTCTTCCCTTACCCTCCTCCCGTCCCTCACATCCAACTGTCACCACGTCTTGTCACCTCTACATTCTAAGCTATTGTCAGATCTCTCGATTTTTAGCCCCACTTTGGTTCAGGCCCTTGTCTTGTCACCAGCAACCTGATTTCCCCGACTGCCACTTGCCTCCTCTGCACACCTGCCAGAGAAGTCTTCCAGTCACAGGGATCTGATGGTGCCGCTTGGCTGTCTAAAACCTCCGAGGCCTCTCATGCCTTGACGATGATGTCCTGTGCCTGGACATGGAGTTCCACAGCCCCTCAGGATCAGTGGTCCTGCTGACCCTTTCAGCATCTCTATCAGCCTCTCCCTCCCCCTGTCTGTCCAAAGAGAACAGGGCCCCAAGAATTGCTCTGGACTCCTGGGGAAGCGAGCAGATGGAGCTCCCACCCATGTGGAACTGCTTGGGACCCCTCCTCCTAGAAGTACTGCCTCCTTTGCACCAGTCCCAGACTTCTATGTGCCTCAACTGCGGAACTTCCCACACTGGGTACGGCTGTCTGCTCATCTGCCTGCCTCCCCCGCCAAGCTGCTCCCAGTACCTGTGTATGTTTGCCTGCCAGTACCTAAACGGCACTCCGTACTCACATGGAATGAGCAAAAGAGTGGGTACGGGCAAGACAAACTTTTAAGAGCTCAGACTTTTTTTGTTTTACTTTCCCTAATCTATGACTGTTACCAATCTTCCAAGACGTTGCTAACACGGATCCCTGGATGCCCTTCTCACCCACCTCTGAACCTGAAATGTGCCCGCTCCCTATGGCTTAGCTCACATTCCGCCCTATCCATGACTGTGTCCCTCATTTCCCAGTTGACATGATGTCTCCTCCCAGAAAGCCCCCTTAGCATCATCCGTGCATTTGCATCCTGTCATCCCCACCAACACTGCTTGTCTTGTATTATAAGACAGGATACGGAGCCGGGGGGGCCCAGAGAGATCCCAGCTCCACCTCCTACCAGCTGTGTGACTATGGGCAAGTCACTAACCTCCCTAAGCCTCAGGCTCCCCTCTGTAAATTAGGAATAATAATAGTTCCTTCTGTTATAATAATAATAGTGTATGATAATAATAGTACCTACCTGTTATAATAACAATAATGGTATATAATGATAGTGCATCATAATAACAGTACCTACCTATAGCGCTGGAGATTAAATATGATGATCCAAAGAAAATGACTTGGATAATAAGCAGTCGAAAGAGCTAGCTCATCTTCATCCTCCTCTTCCTCAACATCACCTGGTCTCTCTCACTAAGCCATGTGTTTCTGAGAACACAGGCTATATCCAAGTCACTTTTGTACCCTTCTGTGTCCAACGTCCTGCCCAATCCAGACAGCAGCTTCAGGTACTTGTAGAATTGCATTCATTATGAGACTGTCCTTACATTTGCATTGGCTCTTTGGTTCTCATGTCTGTCCATGGTGACCCTGCAGTGCTCCCACTCAAGCCCTGGCTTCCCTGGGCTCTTCTGTTGGCCCTGACCCAGTTTCAGGGGTCCTCTGAGGGATACAGGATTTCCTGTAACTCTGAGTCCCGCCCACCCTGCCAATCACACATGCTGGGGAGAGCCTTCATTTAATGCTTCCCAGCCTGGGCCTCCTGCTCGGATCTCCCCACTCCTGCTGCCATTCCATCTGCCTCACAGGGAGGCACCCATGCCTCCTCGTCTCCTTTCCCTTCCTCTCCCAAGAGCTATGCAACTCTGAGCTGTCTGCCCCCAGCAAAATGGTGATGCCTTTTGTGCCCTCCTGCTGTCCTGATGTTGGCCCTGCCTGTGCATTCATGACTGATGCCTTTTGGGCCTTCAAAGGGTCAGATCCCCGCCTCAACAGATTGACTATTGGAAAATCAGCCTACACCACCTTTTATGTTCCCTGCAGGTTCACAGGGCTGGAAAGAGAGGAACTACATTTCCCAGAATGCTAGCCTCTAGGGGTCTGGATTAGAGCCTACTAGTGAGAGGCCCCCCCACCAGGTATCGAAGGGGGAAGACAGGCAAAAGCTTTGATGTGGCTCCTGGGCAGGGGTGGCGAACAGCCCATGACACTTGAGGGGTGAAGTTAGGCAGTGACTTACAGGTGTTCGCTATGCCCCTGCCTCAGTGCTAAAGGCAGCTGTGACCGTTACCAGCAGGATCTGCTGCTTACTGACTCCCTGAAAGTTAGCGCCAGCCTGAGAGTGCTTAGTGGCCTGGCCTCACCTCTCCTCCCCCTCTTTTTCAAGATATTTGCAAGCACCTAAATTCCTGTATCGAATCTGATTCTGCTTGAAACAACCTGGGCTATTTCTATATCAACTCCCTTCCTCCTCCCCACACAGCTTTTTTCTAAAATAGGTTAAAATAATTCTCCCCAAAGACCTCCTTTTATGCCACACATTCTAAGAACTTGTGAAGAACATATTCAAAGGTACCAGGAGTCTGAAATTCCTCAAAGACTGCGTGAGCTTTGCTGATGATAGAGGAGAAGGTAAGGTGAAACCCTAGACACTCCTCCTCGCCCATCCTCCTCGCCTCCTCTCCGCCACCGGACTCTTCTCACTTCTCTAGAGGGAGATTAGATGGAGTTTTGGAATGGAAGATGTCTGTCTCAACTGGAAGAGGTTGTATGTAAAAGCAACAATCAACACTGAATACACAGTGGTTACGTGCCCAGTGCTGGGCTAGATGCTGTAAAGAAATTGTATGATTATATCATTTAATTCCCAAACAACACAATAACCATGCACAATAATAATAGCAAATGGCCATTGTGGGTGATGACTCACTCTGGGTGAATATTGTGCTAAGGACTTAGCTCCATCATTATGTTCAATTCTCCCACCAGCCTATGAAACAGGTGCTGCCATTAATGCTTTAAATAGAGGCAGAAACCAAGGTACAGGGAGGTTAAGTAGCTGGTCCCAGGTCCTACAGCTATAAGTGAAACTATCAAAATTCAACCCAGGTCTGTGTTACTCCTGAGTCTGGTCCAAGTTTGGAGAAGGTGAGGTTTGAAGCTTCTGATCATGACCTCCAGCCATTTTCACTGGCACTCAAATCTTACAGCTGCCAAGTTGCGCCACAGCCAGCACCAGTCTCTCTGAGACCTTTGCACACCTGCTGCCCCCTGCCTTTCCCCAGGACCACACTCTCCTCAGATGGTCCAAACACAGCTCTCTAAAGTGTCCGCCTTTGCCCCACCCCAAGTGTCCCCAGGGGTAATTCGATTAAAGCAATTTACCTCTTCTTGCAAAGAAAGCTTAGCTTTCCCCCAAAACAATTTCTTTTGGAAAGAATCTGATTACCCTGATACTTGGCAATAGGAGTTTGGGGTTTGGGGGCGGATGTTTCTGCTCATCTCTCTTCCTGCCCTCTCCGCTTTCTCCCTTGGGCCTGGCTTTCCCTTCTGAAAGAAATCTGGCTCAGGGCCCCTCCACCCACTCTGTGAAGCCTCCTTCTGAGGCCAAGATTTCACCCTGCTCAGAGCATCATGCCTGGATCAGGATTTGCAGTAACACCCCACGCCCAACAAGCCTCCTCTCACTCCACCCCTCCCTTTCGCGACCTTGCAAGTAACTCCCCAACTCTGGAGGACGATACAAGCCAGGGTGAGGTTACCACAGTGACAGGGACAAGAGACAGTGTGTGTCATTATCTCCGGCAGTACCCCAAATAAACAGGACCTCTGTTAAAAGAGTGTGTGTGATTCTTAGATATAGAATCACACCTCATCTTCCAGCCAAGTGACATCTCTAAGTCCCTTTTATGCCCTGGGCCCTTATGGACGCATGTAGGTGGGTTTGGAGTGGCCATTTCAAATACTCAGACACTCCATGTCATCCCCTCACCTTGGAGAAGGAAGATAGCTGGGGTGACAGGAGGAGAGGGAGGCAAAGCTGCAGTGAAGAGTGAGCCGCGTCTCAGATTCCACTGCAGTGCCTCGAGAGAGGGTACACCAGGACAGCAATTAACGTACACACAGCCACACATGCACAAATTGCAGAACCATTATTTTGTAATTTCCATAACGAGGCCTTTGGAATAACAATCAAGCTGAAGAGAAAGGGAAGGAGAACAGCTCAGAGGGAGCTCAGGACCACTCTGCCAAGGGCCTCCCTGCCCTGCTCTCCACCATCACTATCGAAATCAATAGCTGGTCTCCGGGAGGCAGGAAGCAGAATGAGGCCTCCTCTCACAGGGGCTTTGTGGGCAGAGCCTTTCAGAGTACTTGCTCTAACGGAGTCAGGGAATTTGGGAAGCAGCAGCAGGCAGAAGTCTCCTCACACGGCACCAATGGGATGGAGGCGTGGGCCCATTGGGATGGAGGCATGGGTGCCTCTTGGATAGAAGCATGGGCCTTTGGATGAAGGCCTAGGATCCAACTGGATAGAGATATGGACCCATTAGGCAGGAGGTATGGCTGCCCCTCTGGATGGCAGCATGGGCCCATAAGCAGGTTACCATCATTCTGCAGGCTCAAAGCTCTATGATCAACTCATTCTAGCCTTCTGAACTATCACCGCCCAAGCCCAAGACAGGTATCAATTTTCTAAGAAGATGTCCTGGTGAGTAACTCTTTACTGCTTGGTTGGTTTGTCTTTAAACTTGTGTCCATGACTCCCCACCCACGACTAACACAGGCACCATTTGGGGCTCAGCATTGTGGTGTTGAATGCTGGATGCTGGAGACCTGTAGCATCTACTCACAAGTACTCTTATCCCAAAGATCTTCTCTGGAGGATACTGTGGTTGCAGAGATCACAGAAAAGGAAAGGGGAAGCAGATAAGAGAGTGAGCCTGCCCAGATCTATAAGAAGGCCCCTGTCCAGGAAGTCAAACACATAGTAGCCGTGCAAAAAGTACAGGTTGAATCTGAAGGCATACTAGGAGAAGGTAAAAATTCTCCTGAAGTTCAAGACTCCTTTGTCGCTGGATTTTATTAGGCCCAGCCCCCTTGCTGCTGTGAGCCCCTATCCTCCCTAATAAAGATCAGGTTTCTCTGGGCACAGCACACCCCAGTTCCCAACCTCCCTCTGCTTCTCTCCACCTCCCTTTTACACAGGTGGTGCCTTCTCTGTCCATTTGTCTATCAGCACTCTGGCCTTACAGACTGTCTTTCAGAAGACCCCACCCAGCTGACTGTGGCCAGAGAAGGTGCAATACGCAGGCCAGAGTGTGCAGGAGGGCAGACAGAGCTGCCAGCCCAGGCTTCTACCTACGTGCACCCTACAAATGTACAAGCCAGGTGTGCAGCTGGTCTTTCCTGCCACCTGGGGCCAGGGAGCTGGGCTTGGGGTGCCTTGCCCATCCAGCTCGTCTCCCTCCAGGATACAGGCTCCCAGGATACCTCCCTGGGAAGTGTCATGCCTCTCCTCTGTCCAAGAGCATGTCAACTTCTTCTCCTGCTCCTTTCCTTCCTCCTCCCCAAACTGAGCCCAGAGGATGAGCTTGTCTTGAACGCCTCAACCTTCTCACATGGGGCCTTTAAGAGACTTGCTTCTTAACCCATCAAACCCACCTTTGGGATGGACCTGGGGGAATGCAGGAACTAGAGACCCACTGCTCGGGCTCCAACCCTGGCTCTGCTGCTGATTGCTTTTCAAACATTGGATAACTTGCTTTACCCCCAGGACCTCAGTTCCATCATCTGCAAAATGGAGTGAGAATAATAGCACCTACTTCAAAGAGTTTGTGAGGATGAAATGAATCAATGCCTATTAAATGCTTTCTATAGAGTCTAGCACATAACAAGGGCTCCAAAATTGACTCAAAGTTCTCAGGGGCTGGTTCATACTCAGAAATAGATGACTATAAACCAATGGCAAGGGTCAACCTTCCAGGGAGCAGCAATTCTCAGAATGAAGCAAAGTCAACCCAAAAGGGCTTAGCTGCTCCTGAGTGTCCTACTTCCAATTGCTGGGTTATGGCTCCAAGACAGGCCTCCACAGGATGCTCCAGCCCTTCCTGTGTGTGCCAGGAAAGTACTGTGCATCTGTATGTTTCCCCACATCATGCGTCCCACACACTTCTCCTTCATCTCCCCCTACAATCCACTCACTCTTTCTACTATGTCTTCCTCTCCCCTAGGTTTGAGATCGTCTCCCAGCAAGGCTATGCCAAATTGTCTCAATGTCCAGCCATCTCATGGCCCAGCGACATACTCTAGAAAGCAGGACATGCCTGTCAGAGGACAATGGAGAGGATGGGCACGATGGCTGATGTCAGAGCTGGAGGGGGGGAAGGCGGTGATGGCATCAGAGTAATATGGCCAAGGGGGTGAGAGAGTAGGACACGCCATGGGAGAGAGGAAGAGAGAAGAAGGCTGTAGTGAGCTGAGGCCTAAGGGTTGAACTGCAGAGTTGCCTAGGGTTACTGCTACCGGAAGGGGGAGATGGAAGGTCCTTAGGACTCAGCTCAGTGGGCTGGACCAGGTGGTGTCTGCATCCTTCTTGGATGTTGATACTTGTTCCAAGAGGTCCTGAGTCCACTCTCCCCTTCTCTCTTGCTCCTAGGTGGTCCCTTTGGCAAAACATTCTGGAATCTACCTCCCCACCTTCTATCTTTTTTCTTAAATAGCTTTAGGGATTTATAATTAACATACTATAAAATTCACTATAAGTGTACAGCTCAAGGATTTTTAATAAATTTATACAGTTATGCAACCATCACCACAATCCAACTTGGGAACACTTCCATCACTCCCAAAAGCTCCCTCACGCCCATTTGCCACCAATAACTGCTCCCACTCCCAACTCAAGGCAACCACTGATCTGTTTTCTGTTTGTATAGATTTTCCTTTTATGGATAGTTCATAGACACATTCTATATTTTCTTTGCATCTGATTTCTTTCACTTAGCATAATGTTTTTGAGGGTCATCCATATCGTAACATATATTAGTACTTCATTCCTTTTTATCGATGAATAATATTTCATTGTATGGATATACTACATTTTGTTTATCTATTCACCAGTTAATAGACGTTTGTATAATTTCCACTTTTTGGCTATTACAAAAAATGTTGCTGTGAACATCTGCATGCAAGTCATTGTGTAGACATATGTTTTCATTCTCTTGCATAGAAACCTAGGAGTGGTAGTGCTGAGTCATATGGTAAATTTATGTTTGACTTAAGAAACTGCCAAATTGTTTTCCAAACTGGCTGTGCAATTTTACATTCCCACCAGTTATGTACAAGTGTTCCATTCTTTAAATTTAAAATTCAGAATTAAAGCCACGCTAGTGGGTGTGAAGTGGTATCTCATTTGTTTTTGATTTGTATTTGCCTGCTGACTAATGGTGTTGAGCATCTTTTCATGTGTATATTAGTCATTTGTATATCTTCTTTGCTGAAATGTCTATTTAAATCTGTTGCTCATTTTTTAATTGAGTTGTTTGACTTCTTCCTATTGAGTTTTAAGAGTTCTATATATTCTGAATGTAATTCCCTTATCAGATACATGATGTGCAAATATTTTCTTTCAGCCTGTGTGCCATTTCTTCTCAAATTAGAATTAATGGCATACTCCAAAGAGCAAAAGTTTTAATTTTGACAAAATCCAATTTATCAATTTTCTTGCTTATGGATTGTGCTTTTGGAGTCATATCTAAGAATTCTTTGTCCTAAGGTCACAAAAATTTTTTCCTAGAAGTTTTATAGTTTTGGCTTTTCCATTTAGGTCTATGATCCATTTTTGAGTTAATATTTATATACGGTGTGAGGTAAGGGTCTAAGTTTGTTTTTCCTCGCATTTGGATATTCAATTGTTACATCACTGTCTCTGCTTTATAAATGGACACCAGGAGTCCATATCTTGGGATGGTTTCTATCCACCAATGTGACTCTGACCATCCATTCATCCCCAGATGCCTCAAATGGGAGAAAGGTCTAACACCTCCTACAGGTGCCGATAGGAAAGGTGTGGGGCTTCTCACCATGCCAGCTCTTTGCAGGACACAGAGCATACCTCCTCCCTCTTTGGGTGACCTGCCCACTGCTTATACTCAGGAAGATGGCAGAGATGGCACTGTGAGGGTGATGCGGGTGGAGACAGGATAGTAGCCTCCCGCCAGCTGCCTTCCCCTTCCTATCATAGAGGGAGTGAGAAGAGCTGTGTGTGATGCCATACAAGCCACTACACCTTTCATTAGCCAAGCCCCTGTCCTTGGCTAATAAAAAGCCCCATAGCCCCTAGCTATTGGCAGCTAATATTGGGAAGCAGGAGAAAGAGACATTCCATCATCTCTAGATACCTCATCAGGTCCATGCGAGAATCAGATAAGCTGATTTTTCTCTCTGGGGCTTGGGTTGCATGCTGACAGAGGTGGAGAGATGTGGGCCCTGTGATTGGAGAGCAGGAATGCAGACAACTCAGCAGCAGCCCTGCTGATCAGAAAGCTCACAGAATGCCGGCTAGCAATTCCCATGCAATCGAACCTTGTGGCAGACAAAAGGAAAATGCCAGCGGACTCGCTGGCACTCTAAATATCTGAATTCCCAGAGAGCCGATGCTGCCAGAGCAGCTGGCAAGGCTGCCTCTGCTTCCAGGGGTGGCCACAGGGACAGGTGGGAGATGACCTGAAGATGTGGGAGCAGCCCTGACAGGAAGTGCACGGTCAGTGGGGGGATGGCTCAGGCATCAGAGCACCATGCTTCAGCAACCATAATTTGAAAACAGCTTCCTGCATCCAACATATAGTCTTTCTTCCTTTGGAGACCACCAAACACTCCCAGACATCTTTCCTAACCTAGTAGGCACCTGCTGCTCCCACCAAACTCCAGAAAGCTTTTAAAGAAAGCGGCACACAGAATGGCAAATGCAGTCCCTCCATGGCTCCTGTTGAGCAGCTGGTTGAGTTCTGTGTGGCGGGCTCTCCCTCCTAGCCTGTGGGTCCCATTCTTCCTTCCTCTCTCCCCGGACTCCACTGCTGCCTTGCTCTTCCCTTCTGACATATTCACATGGCCTTTATCTAGGGGTCACATGAAGTAGGGAGGAGGGTGAGTTCCTCAAAATGTAAAGATTAGAAAGAGTCAAGGTAATGACCTGGTGCCATCCCTATATGTTCATATGGGGAAACTGAGGCCCAAAGAAGAGATAAGTAGCACAGGAGCCTAGACCAGGCCTAGGTCACTGTCACTGCCTCTGGGCCAGTGACAAGCACCTTCCCAGGTGGGAAACACATCAGTGCATTTTGATAATGAAGTGATTCAAGATGAAAGTGAAACTGTTCTGTTAAGTAGCAGATGGATAAGAATATTCCTAAAAGCAGGGCCTATGTTTTACTTATTCAATTAAACCCCAGAGTAATAAGTGAAGATTCAAGGAATAGAATTAACTCCATAAGAAAATCATGCAATGACTTTGCATATAAAATCTTGGACTTTAAAGTCTGGAAAGAAAGAATTGAAAGCCAAAAGAAGTTCTACATTTGCATTTATTCAATTATTAATTCATCCATTCAACAAATATCTATTGATGGAAATTCATCAAGTATTTTAAATCTATGAGTTCATGATAATACTTAAAATAAAATTCCTCACTGGTCAACTTTGGAGGATATAGGGACCAACTTCTTATTTTGGAAACTAGAATCAAGCATTTATCTGCCTTTCAATACAAACCATACCTCAGGGTAACAAAATAATGAATGAGGATAAGTTTCCCCTAATAAAAGTATTCCAGGCTAACATATGCAGAAGGAATGATAGAATTAGAATATTAACATTTTGTAAACTCTCATGAAATAGTGGATCTGAGCAATGATAATCAACACCTCCGACATCACAGAGAGACAACCAGACACGATGTGCCTCCTGATGGAAGAATATGAGACTGCAGTGTTCTTTCCAAAGAAACAAACCTGAATCTTACCGAACATCTTACTTTCAAATGCAGGGCACAGAGGGACATGTTAAGCAACACCAGTGGAATGCAACTAGCAAAATTAGACCATGGGACACTCTACTGGACAAAGTACCTTGTTTCCTCAACAAATATATTTCAAGAAAAAACAAGGGAGTTAGAAAGATGACTACGGATTAAAAGAGACTGAAAAGACATAAATCATTCATAATTTAAGGACCTTCTATGAAGCCTGCTTCAAACAAACTGTAGAAAAATTGAGACATTGAGGGAATTTTGAAAACTCACTGGATATCTGATGATAGTAAGGGATTTTTGTAAATCATGTGATAATGGTATTCTGATTATTTTTCCTAAAGAATCCTTATCTTTTAGAGATACGTTCTGAAATATTTATGGATAAAATGATATGATGTCTTGGATTTGCTTTAACATAGGAAGAAAGATGAAAACAGATTGGCCTTGGGTTGATAATTGTTGAAGCTGAGTGATGAGTAGGAGTGCGTTCATTATATTATTCTCTCTAGTTTTGTGCATGTTTGAAATTTTCCACTATAAATATGTTTTTGAGCTCCTACTAGGTGACAGGTGTGGAGGATGCAACAGTGAACCAGACAGGGAATAAAACTACTCTCATGGGGCTCATGGGGGCTCCCATTCTAGTGAGGGGAGAGGGGAGAGGAGACAGTTAATAAATAAGCAAATGAATAAGAAAATGTCATAGATCAATAAATGCCTTGAAGACTATAGAACAGGAAAAATGGGAGGACAGGGATGAGGAGTGGAGGGTGCTTTAGACTTTAAGGTCAGGGAAAGTCAAAGCCAGCCCCACAAAAGATCAGGGGTAAGAACTTTCTAGGCAGAAGGAGTAGCAAGTGCAGAAGGCCTCAGGCCAGTGTGGCTGCAGCTCGGTGGCCTGGATGAGCAGAAGGAGACACGTCAGATTGCAGATTGGAGTCAGGTCACAGAGGGAGGGCTGGTAAGGAATTTAGTTTCATTAAGAAGAGGAGAGATGATGGCAGACTGGGCTGAGTTCTACAGTGAAGATGGAGCAAAGCAGAGACTGGAACATATTCTCAAAGTAGAGCTGATGGAACTTGCAGGTGGGTTGGAAGCAAGGTTGGGGAAGATGTTGAGGAGAAGAGCGAGAATGATCTAATTTTCTTGATTCGGTAACTGGATCTGTGGTGGTGCCATTTGTTGAAATGGTGAATAGCGGGGAGCAATCTATGTGAAAGAGAAAATCAAGAGTTCCATGTGGGTCTCACTGAGTTTGAAATGCCTTTTAGCCCTCCAGGGGGAGATGTCAAGTCAGCAGGTAAATATATGACTCTTGAGCTCAGGTCTTGCTGGAGCTGTAAATTTCGGAGTCATTAGCATACAGATGGTATTTAGAGCTATGAGATTTTTCACTCATTACCCAAATAATGCACTAAGTGGAGACCCCCTCCCTTTCTGAAGCCATTCCTGGAACCTCAAACAAGACAGTGTTGGAGCAGAAAGAGGTGTCAAACTGCCTTAAATTTTCTACCCCCAGAGCCCAGTATGGAAGACTCTGCACGTTCTGGTCCAGCTCATTATCTCATTACATCACTGAGGCTCCCCTTCATGAATTCTTGGAAGAAGCCACATAAATCCTTCCCTGAACTCAGCATATTCAAGTCCTACCCTCTTTAATGACTCTTTTAAAAAGTCATTTTATTCTCATGAAGGCTTCCTGTCCCTCAGACTCGGTGGAAATGATCTTCCCCTCCTCTGAGCCCCTGCTGATCTATATCTGCTTTTCTCTGAGATGCTACTGCTCTCAGTCCAGTACTGTGGTTATGTGGGCACAGTCACCCTCAGCAAGACTGTGATGTCCCCAGGAGCAGAGAGGGTGTCAGCCCCACCTTTGTATCCACCCCACCTTTGTATCCACCCCAACTTTGTATCTGCCCCACCTTTGTATCCCAGCACAAAAGGGATAGATGTTTGGAACTTGGGTCTTCCTTCGTGGTTCTTCCAGTGACACATACTCTATTGTTGAAGAAGGTTTACAAGCCTGGTGCTAAGGCAGAGCCAGATCAGGTCAGCAAAGGAAGACGGGCTGGAAGCAGTCTCCTTAGCCTTTGAGGAGGATCCTATGCAGGGAAGTGACCTTGCTCACTCCAAAAAACTCTCCAGGTGTGTGGGAGGAAAGAAGACACAGACCAGATAGACTACCCTCTGACCCTATTGGCCACACTTATGCTGTAGTACAATGAACCCTTGGCCACGTGCGTTATTTCTGACTGTGCACAAAATCAGAGCCCCATTGGCCTCTACTGCTGCTGGAGGTCGTGCTCCAAACTGTCTTCTCTTGGGTTCTAGGTCATTCTCCATTAACTCACAAAAGGCAGACAGCCTGACAGAGAAGTAGCAGGCAGCTCTTAGAGAACCCTTGCTCAGAACCTGAAAGACTCATGACCCACAACAGGGTTTGGATTGGCCCAACTCAGAGGTTTCATTTTGTTTTTAATTGAGGTGATTGTCTTAAGAGGGTGTGCCATAAAATTTAACCCAAATTTAAATTTTATAGCACACTGTCTAAAGACAAGAGCTAAAACTATAAAATTCACATAGATATAAATCTTTCTGATCTTAGACTTAGGCAATGGTTTCTTACCTGTGACACTAAATGCATAGGCAACAACAACAAAATAATAGGTAAATTGGATTTCATCAAAATTAAACTTTTGTGCTTCAAAGGATACTATAAAGAAAGTGAAAAGATGGAGCTGGCCCAGTAGTGCAGGAGTTAAGTTCGCACGTTCCTCTTAGGCGGCCCAGAGTTTGCCGGTTCAGATGCCTGGTGCAGACCTACACACCGCTTGTCAAGTCATGCTGTGGTAGGTGTCCCACATATAAAGTAGAGGAAGATGGGCACGGATGTTAGCTCAGGGCCAATCTTCTTCAGCAAAAAGAGGAGGATTGGCAGCAGATGTTAGCTCAGAGCTAATCTTCCTCAAAAAAAAAAAAAAGTGAAAAGATAACTCACAGAATAGGAGAAAATATTTGCAAATCATATAAATGAAAAGGGAATAGTATCAAGAATATATAAAGAACTCATACAACTCAACACTAAGAAGACAAATAACCCAATTTAAAAATGGGCAAAGGAACTGAATAGACATTTCTTCGAAAGTGTACTAATAACCCCAATAAGCACAGGAAAAGATACTCAACAACATTAGTCATTAGGGAAATGCAAATTAAAACTTTAATGAGATATCACTTCATACCCACTAGAGTGGCGGTAATCAAAAAGATGGACAATAACAAGTGTTGCTGAGGATGCGGAGATATTGAAACTCTCATACATTGCTGGTGGGAATATAAAATGGTTCTGCCACTTTGTAAAAGTGTTTTGCAGTTCTTGAAAACGTTAAACATAGAGTTAGCATATGACCCAGAATCTCCAATTCGAAACCCAAGAGAATTGAAAACATATGTCCATGCAAAAACTTACACAAATGCTTATTATTATTAATAATAGCTAAAAAGTAGAAACAACCCAAGGTCCATCAACTGATGGATAGATAAATAAAATAGATAAAAAAATGAATATAATTCAGTTATAAAAAGGAATGAAGTATTGTTGCATGCTGCAACATGGATAACCTTGAAAACATTGTGCTAAATGAAAGAAACCAGTTACAAAGGACCACATGTTGTATGATTCCATTTATATAAAATGTCCAGAATAGGCAAATCCATAGAGACCAAAAGTAGATCAGCGGTTGCCAGGTGCCAGGAGGAGAAAGGAATGATGAGTGACTGATAATGGGTATGGATCTCTTTTTGGGGTAATGAAAACGTTCTGGAATAAGATAGTGGTGACGGTTGCACAACCCTGTGAGTATACTAAAAACTACTTTATTTATTTATTTATTTATTTATTTATTTATTTATTTATTTATTTTGAGGAAGATTAGCCCTGAGCTAACTGCTGCCAATCCTCCTCTTTTTGCTGAGGAAGACCGGCCTTGAGCTAACATCCGTGCCCATTTTCTTCTACTTTATATGTCGGACGCCTACCACAGCATGGCGTGCCAAGTGGTGCCATGTCTGCACCTGGGATCCCAACAGGCAAACCCTGGGCCGCTGAAGCAGAATGTATGCACTTAAGCGCTGTGCCACCGAGCCAGCCCTAAAAACCACTTTAAAGGGTGAATTTTATGGTATGTGAACTATATCTCAATATTGAAAGAGAGAGCAAGAGACGGCATGCACACACTGGCACTCCCATCACCCCCCATTGCCTTGCCCTGGCTAGACCCTGGCAGGCACTGTGTTTGAGAATCATGTCCCAGACTGATTCTCATCTTATGCGTAAGCACAGTGAGGCCCAAACAGGCCACAGGGACTTGCCCAAGGTCACATGTTAGCAACGGTGGGGATGGAACCAGAGCCCATGGCCCCATCTCAGAGCCTCTAAAGGCCTATTCAGCTTCCCTAGGAATTTAAGGCCTTGGGATGCTATTTGGAGTAAAATAATTACTGTGCTCTTTTGTGTCTACATTGTCACCATCCACATCCACTCTCACTGGGAAGCAAATATCCATCACACCTAAAACAGATAAAGCCGCATGCCCCTCGCATGCAGCAGACACTGACAGTGAGGCGGGGAGGCCAGGCAACTGCTGCTCCCCAAAGCTCCCATGGGGTGCAAGGCACTGTCTGTGCCTCCCTTTCTTCTCCACTATCCTCCTCCTTTCCTCCCCTCTCCAGCCCCCTTCTCTCCCTTCTCCTCTCCCGTTTTTGAGTTGTTTCAAGCAGGTGGGAGTTCACTTCTCAAGTAATGGCAAATTGAGAGACCTCCCTGTAGGGGGGTGAGCTGCTAGGGATCGACCCTACAGGAGAAAAGTGACCCATGTCATAATATCCCGAATAACGTGGTACTTCAGGTACTCTCAGGTGACACCTGAATTCCAAATGTCAGCTTAGTAGCCGTGAAGCAGTAAATGATTGTGTTCACTCAGAGAGGACCCCTGTAATAAAATTTTTCCTACCTCAGAAGTAAACCTTGTAGGTAAGCTCAACATAAGTTCTCTGCTCTTGTCATAGAACGGAATTTGAACAGAAGACTCTGCTGCATCACAGGGATCAAGCTGCTGTGCTGCACAGAGAAGGTGCATGAAAAATACGTGCTGATCTGATTTATTTGATAACATCCATAAGGATCATTCTCATGAATATGAGTGAGGAGTCTAGTTTAGAAACAAGTGGCTTCTCCCAAACCACTTCCCTAAACTGTACTCTGTGAGATGTCACAAGGTGTTCTGAGGAGAAGGGCTTCCTGTGGTCAAATAAGCTTAGAAGGTTCATACTAACTCTCCCTGTTGGGGTCTTAAGAAGCACACTGGAACATGAAAAGGTCTGAGGAGCTGCAGGGAAGAGGGGCCCCACCCAGGGGCCTCGCATCGTTCTGACCACGGACCTCTTAACAAGAGCTCTGTGGAGCGTAGGCAGGAGATGCCGCGGCTGTAGACTGTAGATCAGTAAAGACAGACGCATGCCCCCCAGGAGGTTTAGGTGGGCGGAGGCCCAGGGATGCTCTTCAGACCACGTTCATAAAGCAGCAGGAGAGCTGTGCCCTGGAGAACCCGAATGGTGGTAAAAACAAGCCAGCAAGGAAGCCCGGATTGTGGCCAGGCCCTCCTCCTCTCCAGGGCATGGAGTGGCCAATGCGCAGCAGAGGGGGTAGGAGGGTGGAGAAGAGGGCAGAGCCCACTGCCCTGCAGGCAGGCCACCATGCCCGTTCACGGCACAGCACAGCGGCAGACAGGCTGGACATCTGTGCTGCCACGAAGGCACATCATTCCCCTTTTGCCACGTCCATCAAGTGAGATTAAGAGCAGAGGAATGAGGGAGACAGCCAGGCAGATGGAACGCACCAGCTCAAACTGGTAACCGCGGGGCTCCAGCCCTCGGCACAGGGTGGCTTTTGCCAGCCTCTGACGCGGGTGCTCCGTTCCTCTCTGTCCCTCTCTGTGCCTGTCCACTGTCTGCCCGACTCACTGCTCCTGGGGCTTGGCTGTGTCCCCGCATGAAGCCTGTCTGGCCCCAGAGAACCTGTACCAGCTTTGGAAGGGCTGCCTCCTGAGCGAAATCCCAATGTTTCGGTATCTGATTGCTCTCTACAGCTGATCAAATGTGATTTTCCAGTTGAGAGAGAAAAATAAACCCACTAAAAGAAGGGAGCTAAAATGAAGCTAACCTAGAAGACAAAGCCCGAGCGGGTGGGGCTCAGCCCTGTAACCTAGGTTGTCTGGGGCTTTCAGTGAAGGCAGCAAAGGACACGATTTTGTGTATCGTTACACCCTTACATATACTGACTTATACAGTATATGTGTATGTCTAGACAGACGCATACATATGACATATGGGCCATGTGTTAAGGAATCTGATTTTGAGATTGGAAAATGTGGTCACCACACTCAGAAAAACCGCAAGGAAGAGTGACCACTGCCCTGTGGGTGGGGGAGACAGAACCCTTCTGAAAAGCTGGACAAGGCAACCAGCCCGTGCTCTCTGCCCAGTGCTCCAGAGAGAAGGCAGGGCACGAGGGCGCTGGGAGAATCACAGATGGAGCGACAGCCGAGACCGGGGGCGTCCAGGAGGGCATTTAAGGAATGCGTAGGGCTGGGGGTTGAGGATTTGGGCTCTGGGGGACTTGAAAGCCCATTGGTAGGGCAGACCAGAACCTTCTCAAAGGAGAAGAGAGTACTAGAGTGGGAAGAAAGAGGGAAAGGAGAAAGAGAGGAAAGACAAGCGGTCTGTCTCTGGAGCAGATATGGAATGAGCCGGTTGGCCACAGCGCTGGACACTGAGGGATCGTGGGCGACTCCCATGGAGCCTGACCTCCATCCCTTTCATCTGCCTCCAAACTCCTCTGGCCCACGACCTCTTGCTCTTTGGCTGTCTCTCGTATAAGCCTTCCTCATCCAGGGACTCCTACTGGGAAGGCCACTCTCCAAAGATATCCTTGGCTGCACATGACACCTGGAGCCCATCTGTGTAATCAGGGCACCTTTGAGCCTGCAGTGGTGCCTTCCCCAGCCTCACCTGCTCTTGGGCACAGAGGCAGCAGGAAGACTGTGGCTCTGATGTGCATGGGGTTTGATGGCTTCTCCAAGGTTCCCAGTAACTGCTTTATCAGGAGTCACTGAGCAGGCCCAGAGGGGACTTCCAATCTTGCCCCTCTGCATAAGTGGACGTCCTTCTCTCAGCCTACATGGGTGAGTATTGAGGAGAGCTGAGGAGGGGCAGGTCGCCCTGAGTCTGGCACTTTGGCAGGAATCTTCTCCCAGCGTGGCAGTCGTTGGGGCTTAAATCCTCTCTTCCCTCTGGTACTCCTCAGGCTCCCTGCTTCCAAGAGCCCGCTCCCAGGGCCGAGCCTCCCACTCCACAGCCGCTCCTCCCTCCCCATCTGTCTGTCTGTGAGGGCTCCAAGAAACCCCAAGCATCTCTGTGTGTCAAATGCATTTGGAAGCATGAAATCTGTTGGAAATCTAATGAGACCAGAGCAGAAGAGAAAGACAGAATTTAACTTCTTTCTCCCAGTTCTGGATTTGATGTTGCCATCTCACATCTGCTTGGTGGTGCCCCTGCCTTTTCTCAGAAGTGCCTCAGGGCATAGTCAACACACCTGAGTTAGTCTCCACGCCCGCTCCGACCCTTCTCAGGCCATCTGCTGGCTCAGGGGTAAAACAGAGAAGATCGTACCAGCTCTGCTGATGACAGGCCTTCTAGAGGCTCTCGAGAGTTCACAACCCTTGCTGAGGAGGGAAGAGCCATGCAGGGCTGCTCTGTCCAAAGTGGAGGAGGGGTGTGTGAAGTGTCTGCGGAGCCTCTGCAGCCCAGAGTGGTGAGCAGGCTGGTGCAGGAGCGAGCCTCACTCCTCCTGCATGCAGGGGTGGGTCCTGGTCTTGTGGGAGCTTTGTAGGCAGAAGGCTTCATCTCTGCTGTGAACAGCCTGAAGCTCCACAGTGATGTGCAGGTTTCCTGGTACCATGGTCACCTGGCATTGGTGGCCTGGGCTCAGAAGTGGACAGCACTACTCCAGAGAGTAAGCATCTGATGGGTGGGCTATTGGTACTAAGATGGAGGAGATGAGAAGAGCTGTGGGCCAGGCCAGAGGGGGTGTGAGGGAGACCCCCAGGTGGAGGAGCACCTTGAGAATTGCTGTGTGTTTCCGCTTCCCTGTCTTCTGGGTCATAGGACAAGAAGATGTATGAATGGGGACAGTAAGGCAGGGAAGAATGAGGCCCATCCTCAGGCCTGGATTGTGGGGGCTTCACCACAGAAATGACAGCAGCCATCCCTGGTGGGCACTTCTGAGTGCCAGGCTGGTGCTGGGCCTTGACTGATGACCCCACTCATCCTCAAAGGCGGGCTCTGCCACTTGCTAGCTGAATGGCCATCAAGAACAAGTTCCAGCCATCTAAGGTCCTTGTGCCTTGGTGTTCTCATCTTAAAAAAATGGGAGTCATGGTACTAATTCCTTTAAGGCTGCATCAAAGACAACCAGGCAGCTCCTACCACAGGGGCTGGCCCACGGGAGTGCTCCATAGATGTGAGCCAGCATTATGATCGAGTATTTCCTAAACATGTACCCCAAAAGGCAGACGGAGAGTTACGTACAATATGTTCTTTGAAGTGTTATGCATAATCATTTTATGAAACACAGATACAAACCAAATGTCCAACATTACAGAAATTGTTCTGTATATGGTATTATACCCGAAGGTAGACAGCCAAATGGACAGCCATTAAAAATAAGGTTCATGATTTTTTTATATCAAAATGCTTAGACTAGATTGTCGGGCACAAAATGATAATAAACTAGATAAAGAGGCTACAAGTTAATGTTAACATACCAAAATATTAACAGAATTATGGGTACTATTTTGCCTACTTTTTATTATGTTTAGCTTCTTAAATTTTTGACAGTAGTCATCTGTTAATTATATATTAAAAACTATAATTTACTTGAGTAAAAGTGAAAATTGAGAGCCAGAGGAATATTATGTCAGACGTATGGCATGAGGAGGTATAAGGGGGCGGCATGCAGAAGGACAAATGGATACCTCTGAAAAAACTGCCTCTGAAATCTGGAAAACAGCCAGAAAGGAAAGGATAAAACCCATGCAGAAGAAAAGAAAATTGAATCTATAATAAATTTGAGTTTATAAGGAATAAATATGGAGTGTTTGTGGAAATCGTGTTGCATCTGGAAGAAAGAATGATAAATATGCATACAATGTAAATCTTTGATGATAAATCTGTGACGATCCAATGAGCTGACATCCATGCTAGCTAGCCCTGGGAGAAGTCTGAGACTCCCACGGAGATCAGGACTCTTGACAACACAATGGCAGTGTAGCTCGCCACGCTCTGAGGCAGTCGCCCGCCTTCACCTGTGTGTGATGACATGTGATACCCTCCGGGGCAGTGAAGCAAGCTGCTCCGCTTACAGCACGCCCATCTGGACCCGCTCTAGCATCTCCCCAGAGCTCTCTGAACTTTTGTCTCTGCACCTGGCTTCCCAGGTCTCCAAGGCAGTGGCACCCCATCTTTTGCTCCACTCTCATTCTGCTCCATTCCAAGCCAAGCCCCACTCCTCTGGAACAGGCTCAACTTAAGGGCTCAGAAAGGAAAAGAAATGATCATTTAATAGGAATAAATTTTGAGCTAGGCGCTGTGCAGGTAACGGGGGCGAATTTATCAGCAGTGAATGAGATAGGCTGTGGTCTCCTAGAGATTGAATTAACATTAAAGTAACTTGTGGCAGGTCAGGCCCAGAGCAGGAGTCTCATGCCTTGAATGAATGAGTGGGATACCTTAAAAATTATTTTATCCCTTGCATTAGACAAGGTTCTCCAGAAAAACAGAACTAATAGAGAGAGAGAGAGAAGAGAGAGAGAGAGAGTGTGTGTGTGTGTGTGTGTGTGTGGAGAGACAGAGACAGAGACAGAGCAAGAGGTGGGGGGGAGGTGGGGGAGACATTTTAAGGAATTGGCTCACACAATTACAGAGGCTGGCAAGTCCAAAACCTGGAGGATAGGTCAGCAGCCTAAAGACCCAGGGAAGAGTTAAAGTCCAAAAGCAGTCTACTGACAGAATTCCCTCTTCCTTGGGAGATGTCAGCCTTTTTGTTTTAATTAAGGTCTTCAACTGATTGGATGAGGCCCACCTACATTATGGAGGGTTATCTGCTTGACTAGAAGTCTACTGATTTAAATGTTAATCTTGTCTAAAAAATACCTTCACAGAAACACCTAGAATAGTGTTTGCTCAAATATCTGGATACTGTGGCTTAATGGAGTTGACATAATAAATTAACCATCACACCAACCTTATACTTTTATAGATGAGAAAAAAAGCAGGTCCTTAGAGACACTGTGACTTGGCTGCAGAGCTGACAGAGCCCAAACTGGAATTCAACCCTGTGTCTAAGCAATTTCCCTCATTTACTCTTCCCTTCTTAATAAAAAGCAAATATTTTTTTCTTTTTCTCTTTCTCTAACCAGCCTTTTCTTCCAACCCAGAAGCCTGATTTCCAGCACGTATGCAAACTCAGAGACCATCTTGAAGAAACCATCTCTCATTCTGATAAATTTTCCAGAATCTCCAAAATATTCAATCAACATCCAAGAGGGATGCATGCAGTGTCTCATCAAGCCCATTTCGTGGGTCCTCTTCAGCCTCTGACCTGCCATCTATTTTACGTAACCCCAGTTTGATGTCTGCTGTGACCAGGCCTGAATACTGATCAACCCCTTCTGCAAGAATCTGAAATTTTTTCCCTAAATGCCCAAATAGGACCAATTCCTCCCTGACTGGGACAGATTAACTCTGTCCTGGCAAAGACATGTGCTAAACTGTTAGGTTGATCCTTATGAAATTGCTGATATTTGACCTACGAAACAGCATTTTCATACAGTTCAAGGAAAAAGGAACTCATCTTTTCCTGGTTAGACCTCACCTTCCTCAGTGTCCTATTCTCTGTACAGAGAAAATCCCCACTCCCTCAGTGGACAGGAATGAAAGATGCTGTTATTAAAAACAATCTAAAGCGATTTGAGAAGTGACAGCATCTCTTAGAGCAATGAGGTAATGCTCCCAGCCCGCCTTCTCTGCCGTTTAACTCCCTGACAGGAGGCACGGAACGTGAACAAATTGATTGTCCTGTACAAAGTCAAGTAAATAAATAGCAATGCTTAATGCAATCATTTTCCATATTGCCTCATCAAAACCCACGCAGGCAAAGCCATTTATGAATTACGTAGGTCCCTACCGTTGTCATCTTTTCAGCGTGTTGCTCTCAAAGACGCCCGCGGGTAGGGTGACATGGGAGAGCAGGTGCTCATCAATCTTGAAGCTGTGATCAGAAACCATTTAGAAAGATGACAGCTGGCCCGAGCCGCTCCTAAATTTCCAAGAGGACACCTCCAAGGGACTAAGTCATTAATAGAGCGATAAGAAGGAGGTTGGCGGTGGTTTATTATTAGAGAAAAACTACCTTGGTGCCTTTGTCTTGCTTTAGGTTTTCAAAGAAAAAATAAACTTTGGAAAGAAGTCAAGGTGATTAGGACCCAGGCCCAGAGTAAGGGTGGGCTGGAAGGAAATGACCCTTTCTACCTAGCTTGTTGGATTTCTTATTTCCTTTCCTTTTGACCCTTCTCATGGTTAAGATGACAGAGCTCCAGAAAATCAGGGATAGAAGGACTCTTAGACTTGACTAGTGGTTGGACATTTGAGCTGTTACATCAGCAACTAGAAGCAGATCAGAGGCTCTGAGGCAAATACTCATGAATGAGGTGAGGCCCACAACCACAAGAAGCAGAAACCACATCCTAGTAAAGCAAAGGCCACTTGCCCTCCCACGCAGACATGATGGACGCAGACAGTGCCCACAACATTGGCTAGTAGTCTGCAGTATGATGAGAAAAAATATGAAAAATGCAATGTTTTAATAAAGATAGGTTCATTTTCATTGCAAGGACTGTCCTTTATTATTATATCCTTGCCACTTTGGGGTTGCGGGTTAAGGTGTCTTCTCTTTTACAGAATTGACACTGGCTGTAGATGGTCATTATAGTTTCAGTGGCCTCACAGGGGAGTCATATCTAACTCAAAGTTTAGGCTATAAAGTCAGCACATCAGGCAAAAGCCTTAGAGTCTAATCCTAGAAAACCCCACTGGCAGCCGCGCACACCGGCCATGCATACGTGATAGCTCACGTGCATCTCTCCATCACTCCCTCTTATCTATTTTCATATCAGCTTGGATGCAAGTAACAGAGACCCACTGCAGTTGAGCTTAAACTCTGAAGGGAATGCATTGGCCATGAAGGTTAAAAGGTAAGGAGGAGGCAGGCTTCACACCCAGGCTGAGGTCTGTCCAGTGCTTGTCCTGGGAGCCATTGGAAGCTCATAGCAGAGCAATGTTGTGGACTCAGGGACCAGCCAGCTTTGGCCCCATCTCAGTTTCCAACCGGGAAAGAACACTCAGAAGGCAGAGTTCAAAGGTCTAGAAGTTAGTCCATGAGTCCTGAATTCCCCACAGGTGAGAGGCATGGCTTAGTCACTTCTGTCCCCACGCAGAACCTTGCACAGAGATGGTGCTCAAGACAATTTCATCCATGAATGAATGGCTGCAGAGCCAAATGCTTACTCTTCTCTGATCACATGTTATGTGCTTAGCAACCAAGCCCACACAGGAAGGAAGGAGGAACGAACTGTTGGTTGGGCATTTGACCTATTCCATCATCTCCTGAGACAGACTCTCATGTGAGGAGGCACAAAGCTGGAAGAAGCAGAAGCCACAGGGGCCCTGTAATCAAGGCACCCTCATCCCTGGTGTGGAGCCCATGGGCCCAGGAACACAGTTCCCACTACCCACCAAACGGGACGAGACCCCAGCACGTGTATGCATGGAGTGGTGGGCGTGGTGACCAGTTGGCTACTCTGCCCTCTTATGTTTCATGACACCAGCTTCAAACCTAGGGTCATGTGCCCTTGGTGAGAGGAGAGACTTTCTAAGACTTGAAGGAAGATTCAAAGGACACACAAAGGGAGGCTTCGCTTCCCTCCTCCCAAGAGATCTTAAACTGTGGTCACACTCTCTCCTGCACCTTTACTTTTGCCCTCCTCTGACCCTCAGAGACAGCAATCTTGAGTACCCATGCTCCCTCTAGGAGCCATCATCCCACTGTCCAGTTCTTCACTTTGCCAAGGTAGGTGGATAACTGCTGTCTGTATTGTCTGTTCGCTCCCTCCGGAACCCCCAAATATCCACCTCCCATCCAGAGCAGGGTTCTCGACCTGGGCACTGTCGACATTTGGGGCTAAATAACACTTCATTGTGGGGGGCTGTCCTGAGCATTGCAGGGTGTTTAACAGCATCACTCCCACCATGTGCCCCAATACCCTCCAGTTTTGACAACCAAAAGTCAAATGTCCCCCTGGGGGAAGAGGGAAAATATTGCTCCTGTCTGAGAACCACTGGTCCGGAGTAAAAAGAGGCAGAGACAAGAGTGTGAATAAATGTTTGTTAAGAAGAGGAACAAATGAACAGAGAAATGAATAAATGAATGAACGAGTGAGTGAATCAATGAACAAAGAGGAGGTATGCTGTCCCTGGGGAGCTCTGGGTATATAAAGCTGAGAGCTGCAGGCAGAGAAGCAGTTAATGGGTCAGCCAGGCGTTGTGAGGCCCTACCTCCTCCATGGGCTTTTGCTGGCTGTGCAGTGCGACGCATTTCCAATTAACAAGAAGACTTGCAGGTGCCAATGGACCTTTAATAGGGTCATGGGAATGGGGCTTCTGATAAGCCAGGCTGGAGAGTGTGACACAGGGAAGCTCAGGCACCTGTCTGCCAAGCGCTGATTCATTCTCTTTGTCAAGTTGCAATTTGGAATGACAGTTTTTCACCTTCTGTTTCCCCAGCTGCCATTTGCAAAGGTTACTTGCTCTAATTTGCCCAGCATTTCTCCTCTCTCGACCTCTCTCTAAGCTGTCACTTCTCTTCCTCTCTCTCCCTCCGTCAGGACCTTTCTGGAGTTCACTGGACTGTTGTGTGCTGTTCCTCACTAAGAAAGGACCAGAGCAGCACAGACTAAAGGTCAGCAGACTTTCATCAGGGAGGGAAAAGGAAATGGAAGGCTCAGGGGCCTGGCCGCACACTGTCCTTCCTCCGCTTTCTGGGCCTCTCTGCTCTCTCTCCAACTAAGCCATACTCCTTACCCTGAGCTCGGGGCCAAAGAATGTGAGCAAGAGGCAAGGAAATAGTTCAGTCAGATGTAAAACAGTCTAGGCTTCAGATTCAGGTCGTAATCTGACATCATTTCAGGTAACTCTGAGGGCCAATGGATCTTGTTTTTATAGATGGAAAGACAATCTAACACTCACTATCCCTTTTATTAAATATTTACCAAATATCTACCACCTAGTTGCTGGGGATACAAACAAAAATAAGAAGCTGTTATCAGTGAGGTTACATGTCCAACGAGGGAGAAAAGCACACGCACCAATAATTACAATAAAATCTATGTAGAGATATTGTTCAGAAAGAACAAAGCATTTGCTAGAGTAGCAGTTCTCAAACTTTTTGGTCTCAGGGCCCTCTTACATTCTTAAAAATTATTGAGAACTTGAATAATGAACTCATTACATGTTAACACAAATAACGTGTTTTTATAAAAAATAACTATTTTTCATAAAAAGTAAGAAGACTGGCAGTGCTTTATCATTTCGCAAAACTCTATGTCTGACTCAACAGAAGACAGCTGGGTCCTCAGTTCTTCTTCCACATTTAATCTGCTGTAATATGTTATTTTGGTTAAAATATATGAAGAAAATCCATCTCATACAAATATATAGCTGGAAAAGAGAAAAACATTGTAGTAGCTTTTTCAGATAATTGAGGATCTTCTTTAATACTACACCAAAATTCGATAAGTTTAATTGCAATGTGGAATCTTAAACCTAATCAATGAAAACTTTGCATTAATGTTGCATTAAAATACATTCATTCATTTTGAATTTTCCATGGAATATTTACCTATCTTGATTTAGTAACATCATGCATTGTCACTTGGCAAATATCAGTACACTGAGTTATGAAGATCTTCCAGATATTGACAGGTTACATCATACAGTATCAAAACCCCATATTAATTAATTTCACCTTTTAAGTAATGGGAAGCTGTCAAGTCTCCAAAAGTCTAATTTTCACTTGAAAGCTCAAATTTTATCATTAGCAACCAATACTTTCAGTTGTTTTCCTGCAAAGGTAGGAATGGTACTCACTCCTTTTATTTTCAAGAAAATATCTGCCAAATATCCAAGTCAAAATAGCCATAATTTTTTCTGTTGTTATTTCAAGTAAAAATCATGCTCCATGAAAAAAGTGGCTAGTTCAGCTTGCAACTCACATGATCACGTGAGAGCTTTCCCCTGAGACGACCATGACACTTCAGGATGCCGCACTTCAGGATGTATGTGAACTTACCATTTCATCACACAGAATGGCAAAAGAACATGTACTCAAGGACCAAGACTTAAAAAAATTACTAACTTTTACTGCTTCATCAAGGACATTCTTAAGTGAAAATGGCATTTTTTTCTTTGAGCGACTGTTTGTGGAAGACAGAATGACTACTTGTACACTTTGGGGCCACTTCTTTAGTTCTTGCTAAGGAAAAGAATTCATAGTCAGGTAGATCCAAGTTTTACCCATCATCCATGCAAATATCCAGACAGCAAAATAGGCAAATGGTATGTAAGTTTTACTATGAAAACAGTTCTGACTTTGAAGACCCCCTAAAAGCATCCCCTTGGGGTCCATGGAGCATACTTTGAAAACCTCAGTGCTACAGTAGCGTTAAATTCCTCAGCATTTCTCAAGCATCTCCTGAACAACTCCTTATCTTGTTCATACTCAGCCTTGCTCCTGAAACGCCTCAAGAGAGTAAACACATAAGAAAAGAAAACACAAAAGGTGAAAATGTAGGGGGAAAACATTTCAGGAAAGATATAGTCTATACTGCAATGCGTGAGCTAAGAATATAGTAGAATTAAGCAGGGAGCTTATTTTAGCCTAAAAGATATCACTTTAAAAACAACCAAATGTATTAAGACACTACAGTCCTAATATGTTTTCTAATAATAATCAGTACCATTTATTAAACATTTACTAAGGGACAGGCATTGCGCTAAAAACTTTACCTATACTGCCCCTCCTCTCCCAGTAAGTCAAGGCCAACCTGCTTTGAGACATAGTTATCTTGTTTGATCTTTCCAACAACCCTATGAAACAAACATAATTACCTCCATTTACAGGCCAGGAAACTAAGACTCAGAGAGGTGAAATGATGGGCCCTGTACTCAGCAGTAGTAAATAAGAAAGCAGAACTGCGATTATGGACTTGGTTCTGTTTCACCCAGAAGCCGGTGTTGTTAGCCTCTTTGCTCCACAGTGCCTTGGGCACAGCTGACCACACAGGCTGAGCTGAAGTCACTCTGCTGCTTGCCGAGGGCCAGATGCTGGCCTACTTCCACAGGGACTGGTCCCTCAGGGCAGATGCGGGCAGAACTGCTCTCCTCCAGGAAAGCATGGCTCTGCCACACCTGTAACCCCTCAGGAGGTGGTCTTGCCCTCTGATGCTCCCACTGCCTTTATTTGTTACAGCAGCAATGGCAGCACCAAACTCCCTGTACCATACGATATACAGAAATGTCTGCCCCTCGACATCCTGGGAAGCTGCAACAACTTCAGGCAGAACTCTTCTTTTTTGAAGGAAGATTAGCCCTGAGCTAACATCTGCCGCCAATCCTCCTCTTTTTGCTGAGGAAGATTGGCCCTGAGCTAACATCTGTGCCCATCTTCCTCTACTTTATATGTGGGATGCCTGCTACAGCATGGCTTGACAAGCCGTGCATAGGTCTGCACCCGGGATCCAGACTCGTGAACCCTGGGCCACCAAAGCAGAACATGCAAACTTAACTGCTAAAGCCACCAGGCTAGCCTCTCTCTCTCTCTCTTTTTTTTTTAATTAGTGGTTTGGAAGTGAGACAAATCCAGTTTTAATTAGAATCTATTTCCTAATAAATTCACTGCTCGGGACATTCATTATACAAAATCTACCTGCCAATCTGTGACTGTCCTGCTCGTTCTCAGGATGAGCCCGGCCCTGACAGTCAGCCTGGGAAGAGTAGCGTGCCAGCGAGACTCCACGGGCAGGGCTGGCACAGGATCCATCATCAGGATGCTGACAGACCCCAACCTCAGGGGTCCCACCTCCCTGTCCTCCTCCTACCCCAGGCTTCGGGGAACGTGCAGGTCAGCCTCTCTCCCGCTTCTTCCTCCCCAGACACTAACTGAGGAAAGGACCTGCGGAACACAGTCTGAGGCACAAGGAACCAATCAGCCTAAAGGTGTCATCCACATCAGAAGCCGCTGTATTACTATGGATGCAAAAGGGTTCCACCCAAGAAATGCATCTTGGGAATTTCTGGAACGGAGATGGAGCAGGACCCTCCATGGGAGAGGGCAGGAAGTCCTCAGGGCATCCCAAACCAAACATAGGAACAGATGCCTCCCCAGACAGTGTGGTCAGTGAGACCCTCTCCTGATAGGCAAGTCAAGGGAGATGGTGCAGAGGGATAGAGAGAGGAAGAAGGAGAGCTGACCCTGGGGAGTGGCTTCACTCCAGGCTTTGGCCCCCCAGAGGCCCAGGCCCATCAGCACACCTCCTGGAGGGTTTCGCACTCCGAGACAGACATTTGGGCACAACGGAGAGCCCTGTTCTAAGCCTGAGTCTGGTTTACTAACAGTTAAAAGATTAGAGAGAAAAGTGCCACACTGTATTTAGGGGCTCAGATATCCCACATTCTTTCTGATATGAATGTACGATATAAATAAGAAAATAAAATCCTAGTACTTGACTTCTTTAACTCGAATTCAATAGCATAGTCTTGGCTGTTTGCCGTGGGGAGCTGTTTTTACGCTTAAAGAAGGGCATTAGAGGATGAGTCACAAGGCTTCTCTAGACCAGCGGAAGAACGCCTTGCTGTTTGGACAGACCAGATAATAAGGCAGCACCTTGCTACCTGGGGAACCGACCTTGGCGCAAGTGAATTCCTCCAGGGGAAACACTCAACCCAGTGAAGGCTGCCTGCAGACCCAGCAACCTCAGCTCAGGATGCCAGACCCGGCCCCAGTGCAGGGGGGTGGTCTTCCTTGGGAGGGTTGCTGGATCTAGCAAATAAAAGACAAGAAGCCCAGTTGAATTGAAATTTCAGACAACTAGAAATAACTTTTTCAGTGTAAGTATGTCCTAAATATTGCATGGGACATACTTACACTGAAAAATTATTCTTTGTGAGGAGTCCATTTGGGACACACACATACTAAAAAGTTATTCATGGTTTATCTGAAATTTGCCTTTAACTGGTCATTCTGTATTTTATCTGGCCACCCTATCCTGATGGCCTCAAAACTTGGGCTTCAAATTTTCACTTTCTTGCTCATGACAGCTGGCAGCCTGGAGCTTCCTTTCTCTTGGCAGAGGGGTGGGTCTGCTCGAAGCTGGGAGGGGAGGATAAGACCACGGGGTGCTTATGCAAGACCAGTTGGAACACTTGCACCTGAGAAGCCCCATTTGAGGCAGTAGCGCCACAAGAAGGCGAAGAACCCAGCATCCCAGCTCACATGTCCGCGGGCCACACAAGGTCCCCAGGCACTACACGCTTCTCAACATCCCAGCAGTTCTGGGCCACATGGGTAACTCCATGGGTGCCACGTTATGGTCTGGGGGAGGGATGGGGAATGAGTAGGCCAGGAGCTATTGTCTCAAGGCAGAGACAAGGAGGGAGGGAATCAGAATTGTGGCTACAGGGTTTGAAGCAGTTCAGCCAACAGCCCCACCACTACAGACTGAAGAGTGGGTACCTCCCTGCCCTCCTGGTTTACAGAAACCCAGGGAAGGGGCTCCAGGCAGTGGAGTACATCCCTGACCAGGAGAGGATATTTCGCCACAAAAGAAAATCCACGGTGAGGGGATTCATTAAGAAAGTCCCAGCTGAGCTTTCCTAAGGGGCTCTGGGCCTTCTGCAGCTGGATGCCCACTAATCCCCCTAAAATTCCAACGTCGTAAGAAAGGGAAGGAATTATAGATGTAAATTGTTCTCAGGAGGCTTCAGGTGGATTTCTCCTCATCCACTTCCTCTATCTCCACTCCCTCCTTGTCACACTATTAAGAATAATGCCTTGCACGTGTAGAGTGCTTTACAGTTTAGAAAGAGCTGTCCGCACCTTATCTTTGAGGCTGGGCAGAGCAGTGACCTGCCTGGGCTGTGAGATGATTCCCTGATCCTTCCCAGGTCCTGCTTCGGGGCTCCTCACAGCCGCGTCCCCTTTGACACACGCAAACATGTGTACCTGGGCACGTGGGCATGCCTGTGGGTGCAGATGTGTCTCGTTCACGAACCCGATGTTGTTCCTGCACTCCTGGCAGGTTGGGACATGGGCCTCCAACTCACCAAATGCCCCTAGCCCCAGGGCTCAGTGTCTTTGGGTGGCTTTTCCCTACCAAGACCACAGGTACCCAAGAGGACAAGCCAGGCAGCTCTGGGGACATAACACTGCGTGTAGGGGAGCAAGTCCTAAGAGACCCCTGCCTGAGGGAATTCTGGCTTGCTGAAAAAAAAAAGCTTCAAGAAGAGCTTGAACTTATTGCACACCTAGTATATGCCTGGCCCTTTATACCATACTGTGGCGTATCTTCCCCAATTCTTCTGAAAGGAAAGGAGAGTTACCCCAGTTTTCTAGTTGTTGGAACTAAGGTTCGGAGAGAATCAACCTCAGAGAGGCTGATCCTCTCTGATTTGCCTGAGGTCACACAGCCAGAAAGTGCAGAGCTGAGATTCAAACCCAGGAAGTCTGACTCCAAACTCAACATTTTTATTATCTATAAAGATTCTGTGGTCAGGAATTCAGACAGAAGTTGGCAGTTCAATTCTTCTGCTCCATGTGACATTGACCAGGGTCCATCAGTGGTTGCAGTTGTGGCTGGACTAGGCTGGAGGGTGTGAGATGGCCTCAGTCACCTGCCTGGCACCTTGGGAGGGCCAGTTGACAGGCTGGGCTCAGCCGGCCCTGTTGCGTCAGGGTCTCTCCATGTTCCCTCTCTAGCAGAGTAACGACTTCTCACATGGCGGCTCAGGGCACCAAGAGACCAAGGAGGAAGTGACACTCGCCCTTAAAGGAAAGGCCCAGAAGTGGCAGAGTGTTACTTTTGCCATACCATATTGGTCAAAGTAGTCACAGGCCAGCTCAGATTCAAGTAGAAGGGAAATGGGCCCTATCTCTCCATGGGATGAGTGTCAAAGAATTTGCTGTCATCTCTATTCCACCACAGGTGATAAGTAAACCTAAAGATATTACATAAGCCAGGACTTGGCCAGGCTACCCCACTGGAGCCACAATTGGCCAACTTGCCCCTCCTGCCTTATTCTGGTGAGGGTGATGGGAGAAGCATGCTTGCAGGAAGGGGACACACCAGAACTCCATGACAGGACCAGATGTTCCTGGGGTTCTTAGGCTGGGGGGATCTGGTAGCTGTAAACAATGACCAGGACAGAAAAGAGGTGGGATCTGATAGGAGGCACACCAGAAAACTATTCTAACACCAACTGCAGAGTTCCTGTAACTTTTCCTCATAAGTCATCCAACCAGCCAAAGGCTGAGGAAGCAGAGCAAATGGGACCTGATGAAATCCACCATTCAAGCCACACAGATGAATTAGTATAGTGTCCACCCCAGGCAGACGTCACAGAACCTCCAGGAAACACAAGATCCCCATTTCAACCTTCACCTCTTGGCCTGCTCAGTAAGGGGACTGCTATGCAAAGTGGACTAGAGATACAATGCAAAATTTTAGCTGGTTCATTCACTCTTTTTCAACCAACAAATGCAAAATACGCACTCTACAGAAATCAGCATTGATGGGGCTTGGGAGAATGGATGAGAAACAGATGTGGGCCATAGGCAAGTCACCTCAACGCTATGGACCTCAGTCTCTCCTTATGTAAAATGGACTTGGTCTACGTGATTTCTGAATCCCTTCCAACATTTTTACGTTGGGAACTAGCGCTAATGACCTTTAAAAGCCAAATTCATGCAAACTCATTCATTTTCTCCCTTACCTATCCAGTGAGTGCTTCTCTGCACAAAACATTTATCCTCAAGGGATATCACCCTGAGGGTTTGAACCTTCACCAGTTTTCAAGGCCAAGACTACAGAGAATTCTATCAAATCCTCCCCCAGAGGCCAGACTTTTGGGTGGATACTTGAAACAAACAGCAGACTTTTCATTTTCAGCGTGCATCTAGGGTAAGGAGATTGAGTTTAGAGGGACTCGTTGCACTGAAATCCCTCTACTTTGCTTCCAGGCCCGAACAGTTACTCTAGCTCCTTGGCATATCCTATTTCTCTCATTCTGGGGCTTGGTGTGAGGGTGGGTGGTGGCACCCCAGATCAGGATGCTCCCCATGCCTTGAGAATGTCTGATTACAGAATAACAAACCATCCCTCTTCTCCATAGTCTAGTTACCATCCCAGAGCTCCAGTCTGCCCACTTGGCCCGGCATTCCACTGCCAAATCAGGGGAGCAGAAGGCTGTCCTAATGGCCACATTGTGGCTGCTTGTCAAGCCCCACTGCCCACTTTGTAAACCCCTGCAGCCCTGGACCCCAGCCACTTCAGCCCATTGCTATACCCTTCTGCAGATCTCAACCGTGGCTTCCACATTTGGGTTTCCCAACCTGCCTGCCTGTGGTCAGCACAACTTGCTATTCTAGAAGTTTCCTAAATAGGCACAAGGACCCTACTGACCAGAGGGGTTAAGGCACCTATCCCAAGTTCAAACACCTCCTCAGGGGGAAGGTGAGGTTCAGGATACCCACCAGTTACATTGTCATGGTGGCTGAGTTAGGAGCACCCTCCGCAGGTCTGAAGGGTGGAACTAATGGTGACAATAGCAGCTCTTGAGATGTGCAAGTCTGCAGGGGACACATCTCTCTCAATCTTGGGGCACAGTAATCTGTACACTGGAGAGTACTCACATGGTAGAGATGGAACAGAATGGTAAAGCTGACATTACAGGCCATTGAGGCCTGTCCTCTCCATCCTGACCAGGCTAGACAGGTGTGTGCCAATTCCACCACTTCCTTGATTAATTCTCTCCCTGTCCAATTCAAGTAAGCCCTAGCAGCTTGGTAGGATTGGCCCCAGCCCCCCGCCCCCGGCACTATCTACCCCCTCTTTAGGTATAATATGGGTCTGATGTTCTGGTCCTCCAGAGCCATGCTCCATCAGCCTGGCCATGCTATTTATGCCAATGTCTGCCTTCTCTGCCCAAGCGTGGGCTCCTGGGGGATCAGGAGTAGTTTCTCACTTGTGGACTCGTGTTCTTAGCATTTAGGTCAGAGCCTGGGAGCCACTAGAGGGGCATTCAGTGGAGTCAGTGAATGGATGGAGGGATGGGTGGATGGAAGGAAGGGTAGATGGAGAGAGGCATAAATGAAGGCTAGCTCCCAAGGGGATTTCCACGCACTCATGCCTCTCATTTCCTCAGGTCTATGCACCTGGCCTGACCAGATACTTTGACAAATCCCATGAGCCAATCTCCTTAGGGATCAATTTTCTCTTCTTGGTGGTACAGCAGAGTGCTGGCATGTTACAGACAGGCCTCCACGTGGACCAGTCATCTGACCCCTGCAATAAGGTCATATGCTTTGGAATGCTCTATGACTCATGCATCATGCAAGGATGTCTTTGGTGGCAGGAGCCACTAAAAGGATATCCCAAGGCCAATGGATGCCAGGTCTCCGGCCGGCCCAGCCTCTCCCAGTGACAGGCTCTAGACCCATGCGAATGGGCGTGAGAGCAGCTGTGCTGGTGAGTGGGAGGGTCCTGAGCGGGAGACCATGACCAAACACAGAATCTGCTGGGTTTCAACTTCCTTCTCTAATTACGTAACCAAGATGTGCTCCCTGTGATGTACATTATAAATAAAAGACCCCCTAATTAAAGGTAATTCACTTTTCCCAATTCCATTTACCATTGCATGTAATTATTGTAAATACTGGCTTGGAATAAGAGAATTTTCTTTTTGTCTGTGCAATTCTAGCTTCCCCTCTATAGAACTAAGCAGCAAAATCCCATCTCCACAGGTATGAACCCATTCCTTCTCAGGTGAAAAGGGCAGCAGATAAGGCCTTGAGGATAACAGAAACTATGGAACCCTAACAAGCATGACAGCAGGTTCCTCTGCAGCCTTCCCAAGGGGAGACAGATGCAGGAGAGCAGGCAAGGAAAAGGGTTGTTTGGCACAACTCATGCCCACTCTCTGTGGGCAGCAGAACCCACGGCTCAGGCCATGTGGTTCCAAACCTCATAGGGTTAGAAGAAGGAGCTCAGAAGGTGGCCATGGAGATGGCTGTGAGCTGGCAGCACGCAGGCGGTGTCCCCACGGAAGGTCACTCCAGCCTGAACAGTGTGTGAGCGCTCGGCCTCCTTCTTGCTTTGCATATTCAGGGATTCTCTCTGTCCTTCTCCAGCTCCCTGAGCAGCCTCCCTGTCAGTTGTCCTCCTAAGTCCTACTCAGGTCCTACAGGCAGGATCCATCCCACAGGATGGAGAGGTTTTGAAGGCTCCTGGGTGATGAGATGTTACACTTACAAGCTGGGCCTCCCCATTTGCTTGCATAGTCACAATCCCCCCTCTGGTGACCTTAAAAAACACCTGCTGCCAGGAGCCATCTTGACAGGATCACCTGAGCTTGCACGCAGGACCTCCCTGGACAAAGCCTCATGGCAGGACCTGTCCAGGGTCCCTCTGGCTGTGACTTGGGGCCGAGACTTGCCTAGGCACCAAAGCTATCACTTTGCCACAATCCACCTTCCCAGTTTCCTGCGTGGAACTTCAGCCTCTAATCCTCCCCAGCCAGCCAGCACCTGCCTCGCACAGCCTTCCGAACCTGGCTATAGAGGCACGGTCAGGAGCTTGAAGCCCTCCCATAGGATTCCCAGATTGAGCCTTCTGTGCCATACAGGAGCTTTCCCTGCAAGATCCTTCCAGGCAGACCTGGCTGTACTTCCTGTCCACCTGCCCCTTGCCCTCCCCAGATGGGAGGTGCATATTTTATCTCCAGTGGACCATGAAGTTCTGAAGGCGGCAGGCTGATTTATCAGAGACATAACCATACAGTTGAAATTGTGTCAATATATCTTTGCACAGTGGATTCTGAAGGAAGTCCCCTATTTCTCTGGTAAATCATATACATTTAAAGTCCCCAAATGCCTAAATATATATTTATCCAGTAAATCAGCTCAGCTTTGAAGTGGTTCATTTCTTTCCTGCGAAAATACAAGATACAGTTGCTAACCTTGTTTTTCTTTCCTTCTCCAAGTAGGAAAAAAAAAAGAAAGAGGAGCAGAGAAATGAAATTCTGAATAATGAATGTTTAAATATTGACGAAGTTTTGACACTAATGGTGTGAGGGAGAGTGTGCAGCACAATCGCTCCTCTGCAGCAGAATCTACAAAGGGAAGCATTTTGCCAGAACCTTTCAGGCTCCTTCCAGCAACTAAATTCTCTGAACCTGTGACACATTATTGAGTGCTCAGGGGCCAAGGCGGAGCATGCTGGACTGGGATGGAAGCTTCTTGATGCAACAGGAAAGGGCTGATGATTTATTAGCCTTCATTTCCTGATTTCCTCTCTCAACCTATTTGCAAACAATTTATTCAGAAACAGCAGTTTCTCATTTCTCAAGGATCCTACCCTGGCTCTAGCTATCTGCCATCTTCCTAGGAAGATATTAAAACCCACTGTGAATGAGGATTTACGTGTGTGAAATCCCTAGCACTGGGCCTGGTGCAAAGTAAGTTCTCAGTCAATGAGGGCTCCTCTCCTGGAGCCTCCACAGCCTGTGCACCATGTGTTTTTCACAGCCACATGCCCCAGAAGACTGAAAATAAGCTCTCCACTTTACAGTCAGGAGGGTTGAGGCCTAGTGAATCAACATATCAGAGAGAGCAGCTGTCCTGTGTGTTTCCTGCAGGGTTAAGTTGATTCTGAGGACTCCAGTGGCTGTAACGACGGAATGTCCTAAGGGGAGATGACCTTTCCCACAGGACACATGCTGCCTTGTCTTCAAGATGAGCTTTGGCCCTGAGTTCTCTGAGTCTATCCCTCTGCCTTTAAGCCAAACCCTCCATAAAAGATTCCAGAATCTACCCTGATTGTCACATTCCAGGAAAGGAATTTCCCTGCAACACCCTATCCCAACATAAACTGAATCCTGCATCGAAGCCCAGCGGCTCTTATTCCTTCTTGGTGATGGCTTCAGGTCCCTCTTCCCTGTCCCACTGTGTTAGACACAGTCTTTGGGCACATGAACTTTTGCCACCAATGTCATCTACAGTCAAATCTCTGACTCAAATACATGTTTCTCTTTGCTACCTCCTGGAACCCCACTAAATGACAATGAACAGTGGAAAAAGTGTAAACTCTGCAAGGACAAGGAGGGTTGGGAAGGAGACTCAGTATGCAAAGGTCCATATACATTTTTGGAAGGAGCAGTGGACACTGACTTTGAGGAATGGCCACAATGTCTGTGTCTCTAGAGGGGCCAAGTGAGCTGTTGGTCACTGGAACTCCTTAGAGGCAGAGTTCTCTGAGGGTGGTGGTGGACCACGCAGGCAGAGACCCCTCCACTTGAAACGAACAGATAAATAAAATATCAGGTGACTGGAGGAATCTTCTCTTGAGAAATTGGAGGGCATCTGAGAAAAGATCTCTGGATACTGACCCCAGTGAATTGGTCGTCTTGCCATCTGACCATCCAGCAGTGGCACCCATCAGTCAACAAGCCCCAGCCACTCTTAAGGGATGTCTGATCATCTTTCAGCACCACACACTAAAAGATGAACAGATGGCCCAGATACTCGACTATGTTTTTCAAGCCTGCAACATGAGACAGCAAAACCTACAATCAGCAAGGGGATCCAGAAGAAAGAAAGCAAAGCAAAGAATTGAAGAAAATATATCTAAAATTAAAATCCTCAGGGAGATGGAAAGACGTACTCATGAAAAAAGAACAGGATGCTATGAAAAGACATAGGTCTTAGAAAACAAAAATAAAAGCAAAAAAAAAAAATCAGTAAAATGGTTGCATGATGAAGTTGAGGAAATTACCTACAAAGAAGAACAAAAAACTAGAGATGGAAGATAGAAAAAAGATTTTTTTTTTTAAAAAAAGAGAATCCATTCAGGAATTCTCATATCTGAGTAATGAGAGTTTAGGAAAGAGAGAACTAATAAAATGGATAGAAAGAAATGATCAAGAAAGTACTAAAATGAATTTTAGCAGAACAAAGGACATCAGACTCCACAGTGAAATATCCATGGAGGGGCCAGGCAATGAGTGTTAAAATAAAAAGCATGAAATTTCAGAATCTCAGGAAAGAGACAGAAGATCTAAAAAGCTTCCAATGAAGGAAATCAAACCAAACAAAACACAAAACAAGGAAAATTCGAACGTCATTGGACATCCCAATAGCAACACCGACAAGTAGAAGCAGCGAAATCAGTGTCTTCAAAGGATTTTTAACCTAGAATTCATACACAGCCAATCAATCAAGCACAAGACTAGAATAACCTTTCAGACATGGTGAGGATACAATACATTGACCTCCCAAGCACACATTTTTCTAAGGAAATTTCTGAAGGATGTGCTTAAGCCAAACAAGAGAGTAAACCAATAAAAATGAAGACATAAGACTCAGGAAACAGAGGAAGCAATGTATGAAAGTAGCAGAGAAATGTCCTAAGACGCTAATGTGCAGCAGCACTGGGGAGCAGGATTCAAGCAGGAGAACAGAGGATTTCTGGAAGGAGTCAGAGATCATCTGAACCTTCTGAGCAGTGGGAAAGTAGTATTGGTTATTATTGGATAGATTTCACTGATTCTCTGGATACATAGATAATACATAGAAAATTTAAATGAAAAAATGAGGAAATCATTAATCCCAAATTTTAGAAAAAGGACTGTATACAAGAAAGAAAATAACCATATAACTCTATTCGACTCAGACTGAAAAATAGCTGCATAGATACAGTAATGTAAACATGATATGAATTTAACCAAAAAGTTATAAATATAGATTGACAAAATAAATATATATTCTCTATTACATACATATAGATATCCCAAAGACATATATGTAAAACCAAAACATTATAGATACATCAGAGATAGAGCAATAGAATAAGATAATAACAAAATAAGAGAAGGGAAAGATGTGGAGAGGGACAAACGAGAGAGACAAATCCTCAGTAACTAAACTGATACAGATAAATTGCTTTGCAAACATACAATTCAAAAAATGGAAGCAACTATAAGACACAGATCATAGTGTTAGGGAACAGGATGGGGTCAGGGAAGTGGGCAGGAGACTGATATTTTTTCATCTTGGGACTAACTGAATTTTTTAACCCATGACTTTGACAAAAATGAAAATTCATTTAAATAAATGAAAGGCTGTCATTCCCACAAGAGGGCCCGCTACAGCGGGGAAGAAGGTGCTAGTCCACCCCCCAGTGTGGGATGGACGGCCGCCACAGGCAAAGGGAGGCCCTGAACCACCTGTTCCGCTGTGGCTGGGAACTGACGCACATCTTAAATTCTGGCGACTCCAGCCTTGTTTCTGAACCAGGCAGCTGAAAGGTTCCCAAGAAGGTGGCTTTAGCAGACTAGTTGGAACTTCCCCTCTCTGGGATTAAAATAGAAGAAGCAAAAGTCGTATTTTCACAACTAGAGCCACACTGGGGCCCTGTTTTCATTCCACCGCACGGTTTGTGACATGAAAATAAACAAAACTGGAAAGGAGGTGTTTCTATGTTTTTCCCCAGTCTCTGGAGATGAAGTTGGGCAAAGGGTATGCAGCCAAACTGTTTTCACAGCACGGCTCGATTCAGTCTCACACTTCTTTGCATTTAGAGGGGATTTTCATCACTGCCTGGCTTCAGAATTGACTAGGTGCAGGCTGTAGGCTGAGGGCTCAGCTCAGCCGTCATTAGCGCCTGTGGCCTGAACGTGGTTGGCGGGGTCTGGAAGAGCTGACCGCCTATTTAAGGTTGCAGAGGGGCCATTTTTCAGTGTGGCCCAGAATAAACTACTTCATTGGGCATCCCAAATTACAGCCTGAACCAGTGATATATTCACCCGAAACACCAACATATGTATTAAAAACAATTCCCCTAAGAAACAAGAATTATTTTTTAAAGAGTCTGGGTATAAAAATGCAGAGTGAGAAAATTCACAAAAAAGAAAAATGGTGTATAATAGTCACTGGCCAGTGATGCCCGACACAATTTCTCCCAGATTCCTACTAAAAGAACACTGAAAACTAGACAAGTAAAAACTCAAAAGATTAACTACAATTTGAAAGAGTGCTAAAACCTTGAGAGATTTCCACCAATTATAAAGCCATGGGAGCAGAAGGAAAAGCTCGAACTGGGGCACACAAATGCTTTTTTGCTTGAATGAGAGCCCAACTGAAATATGATAGGGGAGATGTTGTGTTCCTGCACCTGAGTTCAGAACACAAGTCCATGCCACCCTCTGCTCCAGAGTCTCCACAGGGGGCGATTTTGCCCCCTAGGAAACATCTCACAATGTCTGGGGACATTTTGAGCTGTCACAATTTGAGAGGAGAGGGTGCTCCTGGCATCTAGTGGGTAGAGGCCAGGGATGCTGCTAAACATTCTACAATGCACAGGATGGCTCCCCAAACAAAGAAGGATCTGGACCAAAATGTCAATAGTTTCAAGGATGAGAAATACTGCTATACTACGTGGGAGATATATTTTAAGGCAATGAGAATACCTATTTCCCCATCATACTGAATCTCTCTCTCTCACTAACACACACAGGTATAGACAGAGACATAATACATCACAATATATTAAGTTTGAAGACCTTAATATTGTTATCTAAAAGGACTTTTAAAAATCTACAAGTATTCAGGCAGGAGAAAAAGCAAAACAAAACATGAGGTAATCAATGAAGGACTAGCCCCAGACCACTTCTGCAACTACACAAGGCAAGAACAGAAGATATTAAACATCACCCATTGAGTTTTGCAGGAAATGGTTGTGGCCAGAAATTTTATACTCAACCAATACACTGTCTAAATGTGGAGCCACAAAGACATTTCAAGATATGCATGAACTCTAAAATTAGAAGAGAAAATTATTACTTGAAAACACACTCTACTCAAATGAGTGATGAATCAAAATGAAGAATTTGGAATGGGAAGGCTGGAGGTGAGTGATAAAACCCATTTAAATGTAAAGTTCTCTATACTATTATTGTAAATAAGGAGAATGAGAGGAAACAAATAACGTTAAGTACTAAGAAAGGGGATACAACCACAGACACAGTGCCTTCTTCTAGTTCAAAAAATCTCTCTGAACAGCACAGTGCTATTGAATTGAAAAATCTCAACAAATTGAAAAATTTTCCCAGAAAATGTAAATTATCAAAGCGTGACACAGGAAAAAATAAAAACCTAAAGAGATCAATTACTACGGTAGAATACCAAAATTCACATCTTAGAAAGATTCCAAGAATAAACACTTTTACAGTGTGGGGTGAGGGAATTCTTTCAAACTTTTAAGAAACTGATAACCCCACGCTATATTAACTGTCTCACACATTAGAAAAATATAAAACTCTATCTAGTTCATTTTATGAAATTAGTGAAACTTTAAACCAAAATACGTAAATATGACTAAAAAAACAAAAAGAAAAATTTACATATGAATACAGATGTGAGCATCTGAATAAAAGCACTATAAACCAAATACAACATTCACCATGGCCAACTAAGGTTTATTCTAAAAATTGAAAATATAGTTTTACATATTTTTATTAATATTAATCAAAACCATGTCAATTCACCAACAAGGAAAACATTATGCTTGTCTCAAAACATATGAATATATTCTTCACTATTCTTTCAAGTAGATATACATTATTTTTCTTTCTAGTTTTCTACTTTAAACCTACACTATTCTTAATAGTGAAACAACTAAAGTCAGTTCCATTAAAATTAGGAAGAAAATGAGCTTGTTCCCTCTCCCTAATGCTTTACCTTTTTCTGCAAGATCAGGCCAAGGCACTAAGAAATGAAACAGAAATTAGAAGTAACTATTAGAAAGGAAGAAAGAAATAATCGCTGCTTCGGACAGTTTGATTAGAGACATAGAAATTGCAAAGGAAACAACTGGAAAATATCTTATAATTAGAAAAGAGGGTTCAGAAAATCAGGCCATTACAAAGGAAAAAAAAAAAGAGGCATCTTTAATACCAGAAATAACCAGTTTTAGAAATCCACTCACAACAGCAATAAAAAACATCAAAAGCAATCAAAGACATGAGAACAGCCCTGAACTGTGCCACCAAAGTGAAGAAAATTAAAAACCTTACTAAAATACATAAAATAAGATTTGACAAAATGGGGAGACACACTCCTGGATGGAAGATTGAATGCACTCAATTCCCGAAATAATATATAAGCTTAAAACATGACCGATGAAATTACCAGTAGCTGATCGGTGGTGGGGAAAAGGCACTGTTAAAGAGAAGACAAGGAAATCTGACCAAAAAAACTCTAAGATTTTCTGACAAAATGAACGGGCAAAGGAATTCAGA
This sequence comes from Equus przewalskii, assembly GCF_037783145.1. Taxonomy (NCBI): domain Eukaryota; kingdom Metazoa; phylum Chordata; class Mammalia; order Perissodactyla; family Equidae; genus Equus; species Equus przewalskii. The sequence continues at coordinate 72,072,163 of NC_091845.1, read as the reverse complement.
ATGTCTATAAAAAGAATGAAGAGAGGTAACTTCCCCAATAACCAGACTGTACCCTATTTTACCACAGTTAGCAAGCACCGCACTGGTGCAGTCATCGATAAACAGAGCATTGCAACAGAAGAGTCTGGAAATAGACCCAGGTACATTTAAGAACTTAATAAATTACCAAGGAAGCAGTATAAGTAAATGGAGTAGAAATTGGGTATTGGAAAAAAATTAAATTAGACTCTCACCTTATTACTATTTACTAAAATACATGCCAGGTGGATTGAAGAGTTGACATAAAAACTAAAGCCATTTAAAACAGGACTATATCCATATATTACTTTGAGATTTAATTATTCTAATGTTTTAATGAAGCAGTTAAAAAAAATAGCAGAAAATATAGTCGTAAATTTAACTGAAGGACGTTCTAAACATAAAAGCCGTGGAGAGTGAGGGAGGAGATCACAAAAGGAAAGCTCAAAACATCCAGTACATAAACATTTAAAACTTCTACTATTAAAAGTCATAAGCCAGCTTAATGGCAAGTTGAGGTACTGAGACATGCTACAACCTTGGAAACATTCTGCTAAGTGAAAGAAGCCAGTCCCCAAAGACCATGTATTTATGATTCCTTTTACATGAAATGTCCAGAATAGGCAAATCCATGGAGACGGAAAGTGGATTAGCAGTTGCCAGGGGCTGGGGGAGTGGGGAGTTAAGTGAAATGGGAGTGACCGCTGATGGGTACAGGTTTCTTTTTAGGGTGATGAAAATGTTCTAAAATTCTGGTGATGGTTGCATGACTCTATGAATATTCTAAAAACCATTGAATTGTACACTTTAATGGGGTGAAGTGTATGGTACATGAATTACATCTCAATAAAGCTGTTATAAAAAATTTAATGGCAAATAACCAACTGAGGGAAATATTTGTAATATATTTGGGAAAATATTAATAATCTAGATATATAAGCAATACTTGAAAATAAGAAGTAAAACACTGACATCCTATTGGAAAATCAGACAAAATCAATGAACTGACAATAAATGACTAAGAAACTAATGAACAGTGTTTATTCTATCAAGTTAGCAGAGATTTAAGAAACAGTCATACTCAGTGCAGAAGAAGGTGCCAGAACAAGGACATTCTTATCTACTGTGGCTTCCATTAGCAAATACACGTCCCCTTTATTCCACATCTAGGAATCTGTCCTCCAAAAATAAGCCAAAGTGTCCAAGGATTTATGTATGAGGATGTTCACAGCATCATTATTTGTGGATATTTATAATCTCCACAAATTAGAATGAACGTAAGTGCCCAAAAAGGGAGAAATGGTTAAATAAATTATGAATCAGCCACAAGACTAAATATTATGCAGCCATTAAAAATGATGTTTTCAAATAAATTTAATGACAGGGAAAATGATCACAATGTAATGTTCAATGGATGAGGGATATAAAATCGCTTACAATATGATCCCATACACACACGATGCTAAGATGAAATACACCAAAGGGCTGGCAGAAATGATCTCTAGACGGTGGCATTCTGGGTGATTTTAATTTTTTCTTTATGGTTCCCATATCTTCCATGTTCTCTGCAATAGGCATACTTTATGTCTGTAGTTTGAAAACAAAAAATGGTATTTTTCTGGAATATTCATCTACAGACAGGTCTTTGGCCAGAAGAGATGAATAACTGGAATGAAATTCCTTTAAAAGCTGGGATCTGCTTTGCACACACACTGTCCCTGCCCTTGCCCCTGAGTCCTGGCACAGAGGTTGTTTTAAAGGTTTAAAGGCCGTGTGCCCTCCTAGAGGCAGCCCCACCCTGCTGACTGGCCTGGTGTCTTAGTCTGCGCAGGCTGCTGGAACAACACACCACAGACTGGGTGGTTTATAAACAGGGGAAATTTATTTCTCACAGTTCTGGAGGCTAGAAATCTGAGATCAGGGTACCAACAAGGTCGGGGAAGGGCCCTCTTCTGGGTTGCAGACTTCTCATTGTATTCTCAGACGGCCGAAAGGCAGGGGAGCTCTCTGGAGCCCTTTTCAGAAGAGCACCAATCCCATCTGGGAGGGTGCCCCCCTCATGACCTCATCACCTTCCAAAGGCCCCACCTCCTAACACCATCACCTGAGGGGGTAGGATTTCAATATACGAATTTTGGGGAGACACAAACATTCAGACCATAGCACTGCCTAAGGGCCCTCCAGGCCTGTGCTCCAACTCATCTGGGCTTTTCATTCCCGTGGAGCTGAGGCTCTCGAAGAAGAACAAAGCTGACAACACTGATGAGTCTGAAGGTCTTTTTGTCGAAAGTGGTTAAAGGCTAAAGAACCTTCAGAATCCAGGGAAAAGAATGTATCAAGATTAAAGAAATTGTGATAAATATATATAAATACACAATATAATGGAATATATACATTCCATTGTAAATAATTGTGAGGTATATACACATAAAATATATAACATAATGGAATATCATTAGGCCTGAAGAAAGAAAGAAATCCTGCCATTTGCCACAACATAGATGAAGCTGAAGACATTATGCTAAGTGAAATAAGCCAGATCTCACCTATATGCATGATCTCACTTATATGTGGAATATACATATATATGTATATATACAAGCCAAACTCATGGTAACCGAGAGTAGAATGGTAGTTACCAGAGCCTGGGTCAAGGGGGAAATGGGGAGATAAAAGTCGAATGGTGGTTGCCATGGACTAGGGGAGGGTGTCATGAGGAATCCTTGTTTAATGGGTGCAAAAAGTCCCCTGGTGGGATTTCAGGCCCCTGGAAGAGGTGGGGCGGAATCCACTCGGCCCCCAAGCCTGCTGCTGTGGGGCAGCCCGCTCCTACGCTGGAGCCAAAGGCTGGGGCATGGGGCCTGCAGTGCGGGGCCCCTGGGTATTGGCAGCACTGCACACAGGGCTCGGCTCGGGCAGCCGGTGATAGTTAAGCCTTGGTAGAAAGACAGGACCCCTCTGAACACACAGGTTCTCAGGGAAACTCAGCCAAGGCCGCCCCAGTGCCCCAGCCCCTCTGCCTCAGCTTCTCAGGAGGTTTCAAGAGTCTGCTAAGGGGAGGAAGGTGACGTCTGAGATGGTCATTGAAGAAGGGGAGGAAGCCCATTGAAGAAGGAGCTCACAGCACCAGCCAGGTCCCAGTTTCAGCCGGGAGGAGTGCCAGATGGGCTGTGTGGACCAAGCCCCCCAGAGAGTGCCCCAAAGTCAGTCCCTGCTCAGCACCCCCATCATAGTAGCTGGAAGGCCTTGCTGTCCGTCCGAGGACCCCGCCTCCATGTCTAAGTCGGGCACAGAGTAGGGTGCATGCAGATGGCTGCTGCTTGCTTGGAAGTCAAGTACCCTTCGTGACAGGGGCTTCACAAAACCTGTTCCTCTGTCCAGGCCTGGTTTAAGCACCACCTCCTACCTCACTGCTTCTCCCCATCCTCTGTCCTCCCTAGGGCTCCCGTCACACCCCACCTCACAGCCCAGGCACAGTGGATGCACCTGTCAGAGACAGCAGTGAGACAATCTCAACGTGTCTGAATGCATGAGGGTCCTTCCTATGCCCATTCATTCATTTATTCATTCAACAAACACATATTGAGTGACCACAGTAGGCCAGGCCTTGTGGTGGACACTTTGGAATGTCACAGTAAAAGACACAGGCCTTGGCCCCAAGTAGCCTCTCGTAGATGAGACAGGCAAAAGAAAAGTCCAGTGCTGAGGCCCCTGAGCACAGAAAGGGAAGGGAGGGCAGAGGCTGCATAAAAAGGGAGTGGACAGTGGTTCTCTCAGGCGCGGCAAGGAGGGGCTCCCCAACCCCCAGGCCCAGCGAGGCTCGTGGGAAGCCACACGGGAAGTGGGTGACGGTCTGTGCAGGTGCCCGGGACCTTGACTTTCTCTGCTGATTCGCCTCGTGGGCACCTGAACTTAAGATTCATCAGAGGCTCTGGCTGCCTGGGCAATCGTGATTTATTCTCTCTCTCTCTCTCACTCACACACAATTTGCAATCCTTTGTTCTCGATTTCCTACACATTTAATTACCTCGGGATAAATCTGATTTCCCCTCTTGGAAAATCTCTTTTTTTCTTTTCCTTTAATTTCCTTTCTTTCACGTTACATTTGACAAAGTTGGGAGAGACAACCAGGACAGAGGCACAGGGAGGCGGCAAGGCCAGCGGGTGGCAAGGGCCAGGCCCGGATGACCCGGCCGCCTCAGCTCCTCCACCCGAGCTGTGAACTAGGAGACGTGCCCTGTACTTATATTTAATTCAATAACAAATACTTACCTGAAATAACTTATTTTTGTTCTGGGAAGGCAAGGCCTAAATTTAAACAATCTTTCCCAGCCTGCCTGAGGAAAGTCTGCCAGGTCTGCCTCCTCCACCCCTCAGCCTCCAGGCCTTCGACCGCTGCTCTGAGAGGAGGGAGGGGATCCTTCGCCAGGGGAAGCCCCAGCCAGCAGGGAGGAGTGTCTGGAAACCTCTGGAGTAAGGAAATACTCCTGGCTAGAGTCCTGAGAAATAAACACCACCGACATTCTTAATGAAAGACATCAAATGGATGGGAGGGAGGCCATGCTCACCTAGAGAAACTCCTATTCTTATCTTAAAAGAAGAGAAAAGGAAAGCTGTCATTTCCCTGGCAAGTGGGAGGAGCCTGAGCTCTGGGAGGGAGGACCCTGCCACTCAGATTCCGGGCCTGGGCCTGAGCAAGGAGGACAGTGACGCCACCCGGCTTGCCAGGCCCTGGGCAGGGCAGGACTCCCACCTTGATTCTGCCGGTCACTCAGGGGCTGGCTGGGTGGCCATGGGAGGGACAACAGGCCCTTCTCAGCCTCAGGCCTCTCATGGTCTCCCCTTCCATTCTGACTCCACTGTGACCAGCTCTCCGCACACGCCGGCCGGGGTGCTGGCTGTCATTTTTATTAGAAGTATTATTCCACTCAAGTCAGATCATTTGTTCCCCTCCTCCAAACCCTGCAGTGGCTTCCTTCACACTTGGAGGGTGAATAATCTTCAGCCCAAACTTGTTTCTCTGCAAAGGCAGTTTTATTTGCAAGTCATGAATGAGAAGAAAGTCTGACACTACCAAAGCCGCTGACCCAGCTCCTTGGGTAGAAGCCACACACACCCATCACTTCATGTGCCGTGATTTGCATATCTGTGCTTGATCGGAAAACAGGGAAGGTTGGCTGGAAGTACTTCAGGGTGACCCAGATCTTCCTTACTCAGTACCACTTCAAGCCAGGACGTCATAATAGACACGGTACCTGACCACTTCAGAGTGAAGGCCCTTCCATCTCCAAAATCATCCCCACCTGTACCCATTTAGCTGGGGCACAAGGATGCTGAACAGGAGTGGGGGTCATCTCCACTTCTCAGAAAGGAAAGTTGACAGTGACCTTACCAGTGGGCACCACCTGACCTGTGCCTACCTCTCAGATCTCATCTTGACCACGCTCCCCTTCACACGGAGTTGCAGCCACCCTGTGCTGGTCCTTGACCTTGCTAAAATCTTTCCACCTCAGGGGGGTTGGCATCAGTGTTTGTTTAAAAGCTCCCCAGGCCATTCTCAAGTTCAGCCAGGTTAAGAACTCCTGGATCAGCACTTTAGGGACACATGCTACCTTTTCCCAAGGAAAGATCCCTGCCTGCTCTCGGGGGCGTGCCAAAGGCCATTGGGTCAGTGGTGAGCCCCCAGGGAGTCCAAGGTGCTGGCTGATGGGCCCTGAGATGCCCAGTGATTTTATGGATGGAGAAGCAGGCACTGGACAGCAGCAAGAAGAGCACAGAAACTGGAGGATGGAAGGATGCAGTCAGGCTCCAGGCCCAAATGGGATGGCTGTGCAAAGGAGGAGTCAGGACTTGGGCCTGGGGTGCTGTGAGGGAGCCTGCAGTGCTGTGAGGGAGCTTGGGGTGCTGCGTGGGAATCTGGGTGCCATGTGGGAGGCTAGGGTGCTTCGCAGGGGTTCCTAACACCCCCCAGACACAAACACATCTGGCAGCCCAGTGTGCCTTCACCCCTAAAGACAGAGAGTAAATCTGTGATTGGCTGTGACCAGCAACTCTCTCCCTCTTGAGGTCTATTAAATAAGAAGGAAAATAAAACCAGAAAGCAAAAACTAGAAGAAATCGCTATAACAACGCATAAAAGAGTGGGTGATTTGTGCCTACATGAAAGCTGGGGTCCAGGCGAGTTGCTGCTGTTGAATGCCAGGACCTTACTTGACACTCCATAAGACCTGCTGGGCACCTGCTTTGTGAATGAATGGCACATGCTCCCACCAGGCAGGCAGCCTTCCAAATGGGATCCGTCTGGAACAGTGATCTGGAAGCTGGACAGGCATGTCTCCTCCACCAGTGCATAAGCTCCATGAGGGGCACAGAGCCTGCCACCAGCACACACTCAACAGCCATTTACTGAATTATGAACGGGCATTTCTCGATCTACTCCATGGGTACGGTCTTCCTGCTAGAAGCAGCCTTCCCCTAAGAAACACCTGGCTAACTCAAAACTCAGCACCAGTCTTGTATCAGTGGAGATTCCTGGCTGCAAGCAACAGAAATTGACTAGGGTTAATGAAAGAAACAGAAAGGGAAGATAGCCTTTTGGAATGCTATCAGCAGTGCTCAGACCCATCTGAAAGGCAGGGCAGGAGGCAAGGCTGCCTGGGCCCCAGCGCCTGGGGCCCTATACCTCAGGGAGGGTCTGGACTGGGTTAGACATTCCCGATGGTCCCTCTGCCATGCCCACCTTCCAAATGCCCAATGCAGATGCATCTGCTGGGACTGAAGGCTGTGGTAAATGTCCCAGGTCTCCTGAATCTGCGAGTCGCTCCCTCAAAAGTCGAAGCCTTGGTCCGGAGCATGCAGGTAGGTGAGCTGAGGTCAGGAGCCCATGCCCTAGCTCCCTGGAGGTGGCAAGAAGGACCATCTGAGCCCTTGGGATTTCCTGACACTCTCCAGGCGACACTCCCCACCACACACACACCCTTGGAGCAAGAAGGAGTGTTCAGATTCTGGGCAGTGCCCTCCCACACCACCAGACTTACGTCCACTAGAACACGGAATGCCATCTCCAACTTCTAGAATGACTTTGTTCCACCAGACTTTCAAAACGTAGCTGAATTTCAGCAGGAATAAGCTCTCTTGCTTGATGTGTAGTTGAGTCAGTTTTATAATCTAGTGTTTACAAGGCGCTAAATCCACAGCCAAGGGTAAATACTATTGCAGTTGTAACTTTAGCCTCTGGTTACGAAGGGAGGCTGGGGACACTCTCTTGGGGGAGATATTTGGAAAGACGATAAGCCCGCTTAGAGAGCCAGGTTGTTTCCAGCTGTGGGCTGGGCGTGGGGGAGGGGTGGTTGCATCTTGGCTGGAAGCAGGGTCTGGACAAAATTACTTTTCTTTCCTAATGGAGCTTAGCCCCAGGACTCTCAGCCTGATAGCTGACACCTTCTCCTTTCCCCCTCCCCGCTCTCACCCTAAGAGCGTGTGTCTAAATCTGCCGCCAGCTCTCCCAGATGTGTCCTCTGCCATACGGACTCTGCCGCATGCTGTGGTCATGCAGCGGGTCGGGCTGCCTGCAACCGGCTCATCTCCCATCCTCCCCGACAGGCAGGCACTGACTCCACAGCTGTCCTGATGAGAAGGGTGAGCAGCGCTGGGCAGGCACTGCAGGGGTGGACCATACACGAGTTTGAACCAAGGGTGGACCTCTGCGCTTTCCTAAATCCCCTGGTAACTGTTATGAAGGTCCTGAGACGGGGGTGTCATTGTCATCTGTTTCATGTTTTTAGGTATAAACAAGGTGGGTCAGTGACTTCCACTTCTGTGCTCTCAATTCTCCTTTCTCACAAGTGCAGACAACCTCCCTCCTGTTTGGCAGGATCATAAATGGCTACAGGTGGGGGCAATTTTGGAGACAGAAGGGCCTTCACTCTGAAGCGGTCAGGCGCCACATCCATTATGACGTCCTGGCCTGAGATTATACTGAAGAAGGGAGGTTTGGGTCACCCTGAAGTACTTCCAGCCAACCTTCTCTGTTTTCCGATCAAGCACAGATATGCAAATAATAGCACATGAAATAATGGGTGAATGTGGCTTTCACCCAAAGAGCTGGCTCAGTGAGTTTAGTGGCCTTGGACTTTCTTCGTGCTTCACCATTTGCCAATACAACAGCCTTTGCAGAGAAACAAGCTGAGAAGTTTGGGCCGAAGTCTGTTCCCCTCTGAGGGAGATGGCTTCGAGAGCCTCAGGACTGAGCTGCCACAGCTGCAGGAGCCGAGGCAGGAGGGAGCCTATTAGTTATGTGTCCCCACCGTTAGCCACGTTAACTGGGGAAAACGGAGAAGAAATAAGCCAATTAAATGTGGAACAAGTTGAGCCCACATCCTGGCCTCTGCCAGGATAGAAAGGTAGAGAAAAGTGAAGTTGTTCCTGAAGTCTTCTATCTCCTCCCACATATCTTTAGCTTAATGCACAAAGGAAAAGAGATTTTTCTTGTAGGAAGAGAAGAAAGATCAACTTTTATTAAAATAAAGGAACAGCCACAACTACAGACCACAGAGTAGAAAATGCAGTGGAATTTGGAAGAATATTGAAAGCTGACACAACCCTCCTCAGACTTCAGGCAAGATCTGGATTCTTCTAAGGCAAATGTTGCATTCTGGAAGGCCCTTCAGTGAGATGAGAGCCATGAGGTGCCGGGGAAGGTGAGGGAAGCTGTGGAATAGCTCAGAGGTGTTCTCTGAGCCTCCGTCTCCACCTCCCCCCACCCCCATCTCCACCACCCCGGACTGAGGGCTCCTGGCCGAGAGAAACTTCCAGGAGAGTGTGGAGAAGGTCGACAAACAGGTTCAGTGAGTCACAGCCCACAGCACCCCCCTGTGCATCCACCGACTCATGCCTCAGTTGTGCTCTGTAGAAGGGACCCCAAAGTCAAGCACAAACCAAAGACATAAGGGAGAATGGTCTCCTGAATTAAAGGCTTGAAACTGCCATTTGAAAAAGTCAAAATACATCCCAAGACCAAATTGAAACACATCCTGGCAAATTACTAAACCTCAAGGATAAAGAAGAAATCCTCTGGACATCCAGGTGGAGAAAAGGAGATCACCTAAAAAAGGTAAAAATCAGGCTTGCTCTAAATTGACCACAGCAATGTTCAACGCCAGAGACACCGGAGCAACGTCCACCACTCTGAGCACAGGAATTTCCGTGACCTCTGGAATTTAACCCAGGCAGGTTACTCCCCACCTCGTGCACGCAAATAGGCAAGAAGCTCCAGGCATTCTCAAGAAGGCTGCAATTCAGGGAACATAGCACCAAGGAGATACGGGGACAAGGGGGGGAAAGGATGGAATCTGGTCAACAAAGAAGTAAACAAAAAATTTTAGAACGTGTCTATCAAAGCATGGTTCTTGTAGCAGCAGCAGTGACATGGTAAGGGTGCTTGTTAGCAATACAGACCCCCGGGGCCCCACCTCAGACCTACTGCACCAGAATCTGCATTTCAACCAAGTTGTCAAACAATTCATACTCAATTTAAGGTTTGAGAATCATTGCTCTGGAGTAAAGAAACCCCAGGGAAGGTCGGCAATGGCAGGCGAGAGGAGGGAAGTAAGGTGAAGCACCTGGGCATGACAGCACGAACACAACGCAAATGCTACAAAGCTCCATGATGTAAACACAGCAGCATAAGAAATCCAGAGTTGGAGGGAGCAGGAAGGTAGCAAGACATCCAGAAACACTGAGAAACTTTAAAACTGTGAATAAATCTCACCTTCCTCCCAAATAAATAAATAACTTCATAGACAATTCTTTCAGAAATTGAAATAGCTTGTAATGAAGAAAACTATTTCTGAACTTTAGCAATTTTTGCAGTTTCATTTTAATTTTTTTGCCTATTAAATTTGAATTAAACTAAACATATTGCTTTTAATTTAAAAAATGTGTACAGTAAGATTCTATTTCTGTAAAAGTGTTTCAATTTACCCAATTAGCTATCATTCTATCAGAGAGAGAGCTGTGATGATGTTCACCAAATGTTAATAATTTCTTCTCCACAGTAGAATTTGAAGTAATTTTTCCTTTTTCCCTTTTTTTTTCTTTTTTGGTACTTTTGTATATTACTTAATTTTAAAAAAAACAAATAACGAGGTTGTCTCATTTTCACAAAAAAAGTTCTTTAAAAAGCATAATCAGAAAGGTCTGTTTTAAATAAAAGATTTAAATGATGTTCTAATTAGTCCCTAGACTTTATAAATCTTAAGGAAAAAATAATTAAAATGAAGTTAAAAGAAGTCAAATTGAGAGAGAAGCTGGCTAAAAGTTGAACTGCTCCAGGTCCACCAAACACTGCTTTTCTATTACCAGGGTGTTAGAAAAACCTTGCAATCTTTCCATTAAGAAGCTTCTGGGGCAGTCTGCAAACCCTCTGGATCGCTCCAGGGTTCTGACCCCAGCCCGTGCCTGCAGCTTCGGCCATGGCCGGTCCTTGGTGTTGTCCGTCCGTGCTGAGCTCACTGAGGCCTGCCTCTGCTGCTCTGTCCTCTGCTCTCAGCACCTCTAACAGCTACATACAGGACAGCCCACTGTGAGACTGTGTTACCTTAGCTGACAATAAAACACAGGAGCTTTAAGAAATGACTCTGTGAGCCGCGCCCCAGACCACTGGTCCACAGGTTTTGAAGGGTGTCAGAATCACCCCAGGAAAACTTGGTAAAAATGTAACAGCACGGGGCCTATCCTCCTTCAAGGCTCCTGGGGACCGGGTGTGCTTTATCAGCTCTCCAGGTGATCCTAATCCCCTCAGAGGGCGAGGACTGAATCAGACTCTGCAGACGGGCCGGGGCATTCGCAGACTTCCAACCTTTCCAGGAGATTCTAACTGCAGCCAAGGCTGAGACCCACTGCCCTCGCACCTGCTCCTGGATCTAATGAAGGACGTGGATTTATGCTGCTCCTCTTTTTGCAGGCAACCCAGGGTCCTGTGACTTTGCAACAGAGGATGACAGAAAGGCAAGTCCATCCCCCCGTTGACCACACCCGTCCATTCACCCTGCACTGAATGCACTTATCTTGCTGACACCCAGATATGTGACTTACATTTCTCCATCTCAAGGCACACTGAACTTTTGCTTAGGAAAATGACTTAAAGTTGTCTTTAAGATCAGCCTCACCTTTTCACAGATGAAGAAACTGAGGACCAAGGTGTCAGCTGGTGGAAAAGGCCTCCCTCACCCCAGGCCTTCCCCTCTTGGCCCTGAACCGTCCCCACCTGGCTAGGAAATGCCACCCACACAGTCAGGACATGTGGGACACCCTCTGAGACAGATTATTTACCAATTTCCCATAGCAGTCACTCTCTCCTCTCCTACTTTGCTGAGAGAAGATTCCACAGGCACTGCTGGCCCTGGAGAGATTGTCCTGAGGTCTGGAATGCCTGGGATTGTCCAAGCCCTCTTTCTGCAAGCTGAACGTGCCACTGCTCTCTCCGAAATCCGTTCAATAGTACAGTGGAGGCTGAGCTTTCCAAGGCCATGGAGTGAAGTGGCGGAGGGCACACTCTGGAGCCAGCCTACTTAGGTTTAAATCCTGGTGGTATGACGCAGGGTAAATTATTTAACCCTTCTATGTGCCTCAGTGTCCTCATCTGTAAGATGTGGGTAATTACACCCGCCTCCATAGGGTGTGAGAATTGAGTTCAGGTAGGCAAGTGTGTATAGGACGCCGTCTGGCACACAGTAAGTACTATGTATATGTTTGCTATAGTATTCTCAAGTTGTACCTACAGGCCTAAATGCAACTAGCCTTCTCTCCTCTTTCAGTTCCACGTACGAAGCCAATGCTTTCCCCGAGTGGCCCCCCGCTTCCACTGCACCATCTACTTCTTCCTGGTAATCAGAGCTCAGGCACTAATCAGAGCTTTCCTGTTTCATCTCCCTTCTCTTCCCACAGTCCAAGTCATCTGATTTCAGCAGAGCCTCTGAGCCCCCCATGATTTCACCATGGATGTGATGGCTGGCTGAGACCTCAGCCATCCCATTAGTAATAATTCTGTTAAATAACTGTATCCCGTCAGCCTTGAGAAATGGCATGTCATCACCTGATGCTGCCCTTGGTCCTGACCTAATCAACATCTTAATCCATAAAGTGGAGGAAAAATATTTAACAGAATGTATATCAAATCAGGAAGTGACAGAAAGCTGGAAGAAATGACTAAAATGCTGGTGTGTGAGTTAAGATTCACTCAGATTGATCATGGGGGTTGAGAATTCTGGATTGAAGCCAAGAGAAGGTGATCTTTAGACAGGACAAATGTATATAATAAATTAGGGCGCCTTGGCTCTGCAGCACACTGTGTGGAGGAGACCGTGCCAGGTGGCACAAGCTCCCTGCCCCGATACAGGGCAGGGCTGCCTCCTGGAAAGGGCCAGCCCACTGTCCTCTGCATTCAAGAGGCCCCTTCAAAGAATTCTGTACTGTTGTGGAAGCCATAGGATAAGAAGAACATTAGCAACTAGAGTTTGCAGACAAGTCATTTATTCATCCATCTATTTACCATCATTTATTTCAGGCTTTATCTTCACAAGTAGCTGGCCCAGAGCTGCTAAAAGAAGGACTACGCTTGTTCTGGTTCTTCAGAAGGTCTAAGATTAGAAGTTGGAAACCACCAGGAGGTGCATTTGAGGGAGCATATCCTTCCTAAGAATCAGGAGGGAGTGAGCTCCCTGTTACTGGCTGTGTACCGAGGCTCTGGAGGCTGGGAAGGGAGCATAGCAAGGACTCCTGCTGTTAGGCAGCTGGACCCCTTAGGGCTTCTTCTAAGGTGCCACTCCATGGTTCCATGAGTCACATGATAAAGGCGAGGCAGCCAGTAGAGGGAGGCTGGGGAGGGGGTGAACTGAGTCAGAAATTCTTCTTTCACACCCCAGCCAGCCAGCCCTCCCTTGTGCCTCTGAGCTGCCCCTGAACAGTTTCTGTCTTGACTGGGACCAAGGTGACTGATCTGTGGAGTCTCTGACCCTCACCACACATATGGCATGAGCCCCTAAGAGAAATGCCAATTAACTCTACAAGGGGCACCATGTTTCAGCTGTCAGGGTGGCAAAGATCAAAATGTTTGATACCAGACTGTGGGTGGTATCAAACCAACCTCATATCTCATGGGTCAGAGCATTACCTAGAACAACCTTTTGAAATATAATTTGGCACAAACTATCAATATTTAAAACGCACACACTCTCCCACTCCGCAACCCCATCTCTGGGAATGCATCATACAGCTAGGCTTGCATTCTGACAGGGTGCTCTGCTGCACAAGGCTGTTCACTGTAGGATTCTTTTTTTTTTTTTTCTTTTTTAGGCTTCAGCAGCGTATTTCTATATTTCTGTTGTCATTTCTTCTTATTGTGGTAAAATATACATAACATGATAATTATCATTTTAACTATTTGCAAGTGTATAATTCAGTGGCATTAAATACCTTCACAATATTGCATAACCATCTCTATTACACCCAAAACGTTGTCATCCTCCCCAACATAAAACTCCGCACCCATTAAACACTAACTCCCCATTCTCCCTCCCCCTTACCCCAGTAACCTCTATTCTTTTCTGTCTCTACAAATTGGCCTATTCTAGGTTCCTTATATAAGTGGAATCAAAAATATTTGTCCTGCTATGTCTGGCTTCTGACACTTAGCATACTATTTTCAAGGTCCATGCATGTTGTAGGATGTATCAGTATTTCATTCTTTTTTATGGCTGAATAATATTCTATTTTACGGATACATCACATTTTGTTTATGCATTCATCTCCTGATGGACATTTGGGCTGTTTCTGCCTTTTGGCCTTTGTGAATAACGCTGCTATAAACATTTTGTACAAATATCTGATTGAGTCCCTGCTTCCAATTCTTTTGTACAGTATTTGTTTTAATAGCAAAAAAAAGATTGGAAACAGACAAAATAACTACTAATAGGGGATTAGTTAAATAAGTTATTGTACATCCACACATTAGAATACTACACAACCCTTTAGAATGAGGCAGGTTTACGAGTCTTGGTACGGAATCATCTACAAGAGATATTGTAACATTAAAAAAAGAAGAAAGAAGAGGAGGAAGGGGAGGAGAGGGAGGAGGGAGAGGAAAAGGAGGAGGGGGAGGAGCAGCAGCAGCAGCAGTAGCTCGGAAGGCGGTGGTGGCGGGAGGAGCTGATGCACGCCTCATTTCTAGACTGTTCTGGAAGGCTCCCCAGGAGCCAGTGCGAGCAGCTCTGGGAGGCCACTGGGCCCAAGGTTGGCGGTGAGGGAAGACTTACTCTTCACTATACACCCTTTGTACTGTTGGAAATATTTTAATGAACTGAATGTCTGCCTCCTGAAAATTAATCAATACATTTTTCAATTGGCATGTGATCTCTTAAGATCCTGAATTTGGTCACAGGTCTAGCAGCAGGTGGGGACATGTGACAGCAGGGAGGCTGCAGAACAGCCCTGGGAAATGCAAGCAAAGGACTGCCTGACGTTTATCACTTCAAGCCCAAGAAACCTCATGGCTGCTGCCCCACCTTCAAACCCTGAGCCCACTGTCAGAGCCTCCTGATAGCTCGTAGCCTCTCAGTTCCGACCCCCTATTTCTTCTTTTCTTCCTCCTTGCCCTAGAAAAGTCATTTTGAGAGCTGCAAGATGAAGGGCGTGGGCTCACCTCGCCAGAAAGGGAGGCCGTCAGGTGAGGCTTCAAAGGCGCAGCAATATCCCTGCCCTGAGGAGGGTCACGCTCCAGCAGGAGAGGCCTCTGTCATCCTCCTCCAGGCTGGATATGTCAAAAAGGTGTCTGCTCAGAGCCAGAGGAGCAGACCTCACAGGATGATAATCAAATCATATTTGAAAATGAGACGAGGAGGGGAGTCAGGACAAAAGCCGGTGAAAAGAAAAATAAGGTGGAACTTGCAGAAATTGGTGCTCTGTATTCTAAGGCCTTCCTGGCTCCTAGCAGGGTTTGAGATTAGTGTTGATAATAGCTTCACCATAGGACCACAAGAAATCAATGGAACTGAGACTGAGGCAGGATCCATTTATCTTCTTGGGGTGAAATAGAAGGTGTGATTTTAAAAAGACGAATTATAGCGAATGCGTGTAATTGATGTGCATACACAGAACCATGCAAGGAAGTCCAACTGCACACGATTGCACAATATCAGGCATTATTCTCATCAAGAGTTTTTTGCAACAATGCCAACCCCAGGGTGCAGTTCAAGTACTCTGGAGAGTGGTGCTAGGAATTGAGTTCTAGAATATGCTGCATTATTTTTGCATGGTTAATTATTTGTTTGAAAGAGCGCTGAAGAATAATGAAGGGAAAAGCCAATTTGCAGGTCCTGCTTTATAATGAAATTAGTTGGTTGGGACAGGACTCCAGAGGTCACTTAATCCAGCCCGCTGCCTCTCATTTAAATGGACTGTCTACCCCTCAAATGAATTTTTTTCCCTTAAAGGCCTTGTTTTATGTGAGTTTCCTTCATTGAGCCATGTCTACACTCTCACGGGCATGGACCACGGTCTCCTGGCCTCTATGGTGTCAGCACCTCACACAGAAGGTTCTCAAAGATGTTTTATTGATTAACTGATTAACTAGTTAATTGAGATCTTGTTTTTCAATGCAAGAAGACTATCATAAGCAGAAATTCAGAGCTGGCTATTTCACAACCAGCTTTCTTATCCAGCTGACAGTGCTAAACCAGTCTAGCTGAGGGGATCAAGTTTGTCCTTGGAGAGGGGGTGGGCAGGGTCGCAGTGGAAGTGAGAAGAGCCGTTGCCCAGTGTCAGGGGATCAGGGACCCAGGACAAGGACCATCTCCAGAGCAGTTTACTGTGTGTCCTCGGCTGATGCACTTCACATCTCTGGAGAGGAGGATGGGGCAGTAGTCCACAATATCTGAAAGGTAAGGAAGTGGGGGTTTAGGTCCAGGGAGAGCCTCCCTCCTGGCTTGATCAAAGCCACTTCCTGAAAGCTTTCCTCAAGCCTTCTAGAAAGAAGTCAAGGTTAGCACAGGGCAAAAGGCCACCCGAAGCAAGGTGCTTGAGGCTCTCCTGTGGGGCTTCCCCAACATCACTTCTAGAGGCTTCTCCTGCCCCTAGGCTGGACCAGAGGGCTGGAGGCAATCCTCACATCCTTCTCCTTTTTTCTACACAAGGCTTGGCTGTGCCTTGCCCCTTCTCCCCCCAACCCCAGCAGACCCCTCCTCCTTTACTACGAGGCGGAGAAGAGCGGGTGCCCTCCCCATCTTTCCTTGTCATCTTAAGGTGCCTCTACCACAGCCCACAGCCTTCCCTCCCCCATCAAGTCCCTGCACGTCCAGGAACCTTGCTGGTCACAGGAGAGGCAGCCCTTGCCTTCAAGGAGCTCTCAGACCAAGCCTTCTCTCTACACACCCAATTTCATCCTCCTCAGATCAGACTCTGACTGTCTTTTTCAAACATCCCTTCTCGGTCTTGTAAATTGCTCTTTCAAGTCACAATCTCCCTCCCTTAGGATATAAAGCTGATCAAATCTTCCCCATTCCAACAGCAACAACAGTAACCAAAACAGAAAACCTTCTGGCATGCTGATTTCCCCTCAAGCCTTCTTTTTTCTCTTCTTTACTCTTTTTTAAAAATGTACTCAACTTCTTCCACTTCCTCAATCCACTCAGCCTTTCAGCTATCGAACAGACTGTCTTCAGTGCTTCTGAAACTAAAGTGACTGGCTGGGCATCAGATCTACTTCACTCATTACCCTCCTCAGCCACTTGGCCACTGTCATCACTGACCTGTCTTCCCAGTCCAGCCTTCTCCGCCCACCGTGTGCTTCCCTGTACCTGCTCTGCTCTCTCCCTTCCTCTCTGATTGTGACTTCTTTGTCTCTCTTGCTAGCTTATCTTCCTCCTCTTGCTTCTGCCACATCCTTTGAAGCCCAGTGTTCTGTCTTTTCTCCTTTTTTCTCTCTCTCTACATTCTCTTCCTAGGGAATCATATTCCAGTTTAATTCAAAATATATCTATTAAACCTGTGCATACAACACTGTGTTAGGCACTGCTGACGTAGTGGTGAATTATAATTCTTTCAAAAAGCTGACAGAGAAATGGAGGGGGTGGGGAGGGTGCAGACAGATAAATACACGATTTAACACACTATATTAAGATTTTCTGGCTCAAAATGGGGATAGCAGCCCCAAGGTACTCACAATTTTTCAGTAAAATTATTATGATGTCAGAGAAATGTTGAAAACTCACAACAACCTTTCTGCAAACTAATACTGACAGATCGTCCAGCGTCAGAACGGGAGGGGGAAATACTTACAGAAGGGATGGACTGAGAAAACCCACCCAAGCTTAAGACGAGTCACCCTGACCATACTGCCTGAACCAGAGAGTCCCTGAGAAAAAGGTCCTAAGGTCACCGTCTGTCCCAGCCTCAGAGACCCAGGCTTCTACCACTATGGAAGCGGGCTATGCTGTGAGTCAGAGGAGTTTCATTTCACCCTCTGCACTCTCGTCCCTTCCCAGGAAACAGCTCGATAGAACATAGCCACCCAAGGCCTAGAAGTGGTTGTATGTATTCTGAGAGCAGTTGGCCTTAGGGGAAAAGAAGTGGGAGAAGGGACAGGATAGCAATGCCCAGAAGTGGCGCGCCCAGGGAATTGCATTTTTCACATGTTGCATCAGACTAGAAGAATCAAAGAACCAGATGCTGCAGGTCAAAGGAAGATGCCACCTGCACAGAGCTACAGCAAAGGAAAAGCTTTTAGGGATGAGAAATTGGACTGAGACTTGCAGACATCAGTCTCCACAGCTGGTGCAGAAGGGAGCAGGGAACGAAATCACCCCACAAGTGGGCAGAGAGTCCCAGGACAAGCCATTCACCCTATCTGTGGCACCTCACCCAGTCTCACCAAAGTCCACTGTGCTTTAAAGTTAAAGGGGAGACACCACCTGCGACAAGAATGGGAACATTCTGCAGAGACAGAGGAAGAGCATGCCTCTAAAAGTGAGATACCAGAGAATTCAGAAGAAAAATTCAGGAAACTGTCTACTTTTTCAGGAGTATACAAGAAAGTTCAGCTTCTAAATCAGAGGAGCAGAAAGTCACAAGAAGGGACAGTCAGCAGAACGAGACCAAATGGAAGATGAATCAAAATGGAAGGAGCGCAAGGAGACTGAAAATGCAATAGCAGAAGCAAAGCCACTTTGCAGCAACAAAGAGCAGCACTGAAGCTTCAGGACACCCCGTCAGTAACAAAAAACAAATGTGAAAGAAATTCAAACAATACGGCAGAAGGTGAAAGATTTAGAAAATAGAGAATGAAGAACCACAAGTAGATAATGAGGATTCCTAAAATAGAATCCACACAAATGAAGCAGAAAAGAAGTCAAAAACACAATGTAATAAAGTGTTACGGAGCTGAAGATAAAGGCCTGTGTGTACAGACAGATGGGCTCACCAGGCAAAGTCAGTGGAAAGAGACCCTAGACGCATCATGGAAAATAATAAAGATAACGTCAGAGGGAGAAAGCAGGCTGCTCGCAGGTTGAATAAGGCAGCTTCAGACATCCCCATGACACAGAAAGACCTGAGGGCAGAGAGGAACATGGACAGTGATGAAGGGGACCTTTCCAGTCGGGGGAAGAGAGAATTATTCAGGGAACGAGGCAGAGACACAAGTTAGCTCCTGGAAAACAAGTTACATCCCTACTTTAGACCAAATCCCCAAAATGAGTCCCAGCTGGATTAAATATTTAAATGAAAAATTGAGCCATAAAAGTAATGTGGTAAAACACAGATGAATATTTACATAACTTTAGAGTGAGGAAGAACTTTCTAAGAAGGAACCAAAGGGAAAAGTACATAAGGAAGAAGACTGATAGACTAAACAAAGAAAAATTTTAAGGTTTACTGCACAAATAGAGTTCTAAGTCAAATTACAAAACTAGGGAAAATGAAATAGATGTGACAAAGGTTCATGTCATTCAAATCAATAGAAAAATGGGTAAAGAATATAAACAGGTAATTCACAATAGAAGAAACACAAATAAGTATTTAGTCCAACTGGAAATCAAATTTTAAAAAATCTAAATTAAAATTACTAAGATTTAGCATTTTTCAGCCATCAGACTAACAAACAATCAAAAGAATTATATGGCCATTGTTGGAAACAGTAGGGGGGAATGGTCATTCTCATGGGCTCTGGGATATAAAGGGGACATCAGTACGTCATTTTGGAATGGCAATCAGGAAATTTTTATCAAAAGCCTTAAAAATGGGGAGAATTTTAATCCAAAAATTTTACTTATTGGAATTTATCTTGAGAACATGATCCACTAAGTTACCAAAAACATGTGAATAAGGAATCTCATTAGCTATTGTTTATAATAGCAAGAGAAAAACATGAAATGACCTAGATGTCTAAGTTTAGTGAAATAAGTCCCTGAATTTAATTTAAACAAGTGTTAACATGATAACGCAGGCACTCGTTAACATGGGGGGAGGGGGGAACAATATACTGTATAAAAGTCATGAAAGTATACGGCACCATTTTTGATAAAAAATACACATACACCACACAATCCACCAAAATCTTAGCAGTAGTTATGTCTAGATAGCAAGATTACATGAGATTTTTACCTTTATGTCTATTTATATTTCTTTTTTTACCATGAATGTGAATTACGTATACATTTTTTTTAACTTGTTTTAAAAGGCCCAAGAGTGCAAGCACTAGGTCAGATGATAAACACATGTTTAGTTTTGTAAGAAACTGTGATACTCTTGTCCAGAGTGGCTGTACCATTTTACATTCCCACCATCAATGCGTGAGTGATCCAGTTTCTCTGCATCCTTGCCAGCATTGGTGTTATCACTATGTTTCATTTTAGCCATTCTGATTGGGGTGTAGTGATATCTCATTGTGGTTTTAATTGGTATGTCCCTAATGGCTAATGATGTTGAACATCTTTTCATGTGCTTATTGGCCATCTGTAGAAAAATGAAAACTTATGTTCACACAGAAACCTGTACATAAATGTTCACTACAGCTTTATTTGTAATTGCCAGAAACTGGAAACAATTCAAATGTCTCTCAACAGTAAAGGGTTAAGCAAACTACAGCACTCCCATACGATGGAATACTCCTCAGCAAATTAAAAGGAATACACTGCTGATACGCCCAACAACTTGAATGATTCTCAATGGAATTATGCTGATGTGAAAAAAGTCAGTTCCTAAAGCTTACATATTGGATGATTCCATTCATACAGCATTCTTGAAAAGGCAAAATTATAAAGAAAGAGAACAGATTTGCTGTCCTGAGAGACAAAGGAGAGGAGGAGAAAGGGAGTCAGCTCTGGCTATAAAGGGGTTTCCCTAGGGATGCTGGTTCTGTATCTTGACTATGGTAGAGGTCATGCAATTCTACTCATGTGATAGAATAGAACAGATCTAAATATTCACACACACACACAAGTGAGCGCATGTAAAACTGGTGAAACCTGAATAAGGTCAATCGATTGTATCAATGTTAATTTCCTCAGTATGCTATGGCACAATAGTTAGGCAAGATGTTACCATTGTGGGAACCCGATGAGGGGCAGCTCTGTCTTTCTATATTACTTCTTACAACTGCATTTATTTTGAGATAATTATAATTACAGATTATCTCATGAAAAGCTAAAAAAAAAAAACAATGGGACATAAAAATAGACAATGAAAATGCACCAAGGTACATGCTACACAAGGCACCTTGTGTAGCTACACAAAGAGCAATGTGAATTTTGGAGGTGGGAGGAGGAAGTGGGCATTTTGTCCATAAGGGATTCAGGGAGACCTTCTTGGAAGAGGTTATGACTGAGGAGTCTGGAGGGACCATGAGCAGCAAGAACATTCCCAGGCATGGAACAACAGGAGATCAGGATGCAGCCTGAGACCCTGCGAGGACTGTATCTCTGAGGCCTCGTGGCCTGCTATGGAGGGGCGAGAAGCAGGGCAGACAGGGAGAGGAGACGCCCTAGGAGGGCCAACTTTTTTCCCTACTTGGTCTGGTTATTCATTTATTTATCATATCATTCATTTATTCATGCACTCATTTGTTCAACAAATATTCTCCATGTGCCAGATGCTGTACCATGCCCTAGGGATAAAATGATAAGTAAAAGACCATCCTTGCCTACCCCGCCCCAGCCAAGGTCTTGATGGGGAGACAGACAAGGAAACAAAAAAATGCAAATACATTATTGTGTGAAAAGTGCTATAACGGGGTACGCACAGGCTGCGTATGAAAGGGGCACCTAACCCTGGAGGGCTTCATGGAAGAGCTGGCATCTGAGCTAAAACCTGAAGGATCAGTGAAAGAAATCCAAATGAGCAGAAGGTGGAGAAGGATGGTAGTCAAGGTAAAAGGAATCAATGGCTTGAACAAAGGTCCAGAGGCAAGAATATGTGTCACAGTTGAGGAAACCAAAGACATTAAATGTGGCTGGAAAACTCATCAAACCCAGGATCCATCCCACAGCGCCCCGAATGCCATGCTAAGAAGTCTGGACTTCTGGGGGATGGAAGAGTCATTGCAGTCCTCTCCAGAGGAGAGGCTCATGATCAGAACTGGGCTGTAGGAAGATGATTCTGAGATCAGTGAGGGAAATGAACCTGGGGTAGCAAGGAACCACAACTTCAACCCCATCCGTGCTCCAGGTCAACAGTGCCTCCCTTCAGAGCTCTCACACGGCTTCCTGGGCCCCCCGTGCTGTGGTCAGCACATGTCCCCTTAGGGAGCCCTGAGCTCTGATGGTTTATGGAGTTCTGAGCTCCCGGGCCAAGCTCTCTCCCATCCCCAATCAATTGCTCCCTGTCACGAGCTGATCTTGTTCCAGTTCTTTACTTTCTGGATCATAAAGTTGTCCTCTGCGTGACTTAGGAGGCTCTCTGCTGCTGGGCATTTATAACCCAGAGATACCTGTGCAGCCAGCAGCCCCCATTAGTGTGCTGCTTGACAATTTAGCTGTCCCCTCCGAGGCCAGGATTAGATCTATCTGTTTCCCCAGGTCTTGCTTGCCTGGCATCAGGATGAGACTGGATGGCTTCCCAGGCTGTGCTTTGGCAACAAGGGCAGCTGGCAGCCTGCGCTACTGTGGCTTCAAAAAAGACAGAGCAAGAACTGCAGATGGGCAACCTGGAAGCGGGGAAAGGGGGACAGCACCCTTTCCAGCTAGACATGCCTCCTTCTTGACCTCAAGATGCTTATTGTGAACAAGTGCAATCTGGGAAGATGCTTTCAGAAACGGACATGGAGCCAGGGGCTGGTGGACTCGGGGAGCAGGGCGTCTACCAGTCGGCCCCAAACCCTGGTGAGAAATCAGGACAGGAAATCCATGCACAGGGCTGGAAATGCACCCTCGTCAGTGGTATTCTGGGGTACAACAGCAGGTCCAGTGTGGTATAGGTCAAGAGGGATGGGACTGAGCATTCAGGGAAGAGAGTAAGGGAAGATGAGGGTCCACCCGCTGTCTCTCTGCCGTGGAGAGATGAATGGGACTGCTCTTGGGAGCTGACAGCATGGAGGGGGTGAGACAAGGCGGCAAGGTTCCACCCCTCCCCCATCTGATTCCACACCTCTCTGCTATAGGAAGCAACTGCTGAGGTTGTGGGCCCAAGGGGTTTTGAGGGCATTTATATTGGCAGCCCAAGAGCTAGTAAAGATCCCTCCACTATGGCGGTGTCATTTTGTGCTCCTGCTTAAATGCTTATGACAGTGCCTGGCACCTAGCGGATGCTCAGTCAATACTCTGGGATGTTTGTCTTGGTTTAACCCCTTTGTCTCAGGAAACAAGAACACAAACAAGCTTGCTTTCGCCACACTGACCAGAAGCTTGGGCAACATTGTTCTGGGACCAGAGGGAAGTTTGGAGCATGCGCCATTTGCCCACATGCTTGGGGATGCCTCTCTCGGAGGCATCACCAAGTTCTCACAAGCTTATAACTCGAAATGAGAGCTTTCTGTAAAACCAGGCCCTGAGAGCAGATTCCAGGCCTTCACCTCCACCTCAGGGCAGCCCCCTCCCTCCCTGGACCACCCCCTCAGGTGCTGGGCTATTGTCTCCACACATGTATCACAGGCTTCTACACCCAAAGTGTCTCATTTTAGGTCCCAACATCGAGCTCATTTACAGTGCAACCTTTAAAAAAAAAAAGGAAAGCCAATCTTTCTTCACAAGTGATCTTGGATTAAAGTTCCCAAAATGCAGTAGAAAAAGTGGAGGCTGAGAGAGGGACAAGGGAAAGGGATAACCGAAATAAATAGCCCTAGAAACGGGTTTGCCTCCAGACTTAGCCATCACTGGAAAGTCCTGGAACGGTTTAACTACACACCTGAAGTCTCACCACGGTGCGCTGTGTGCGCAACGATGAGAGGTGTGGCCTTCCGTGGGGGTCCACGCAGAAGGGTTCCTTGAGGATGTGACCTCTGAGCTGAGATCTGATTCAGGGGCTGAGCTGGCAAGAAAGGGTGGGGTGACCCAGGCAGAGGGATCGATATTGGAAAGGTCTCAGTTGGAAGAGAATGTGGGGCAGGCAAGGAACAAAAAGCAGGCCCACAGGAAGGGAGGCCAGCAAGGGGGAAGTGGCTTGCATTCGGGTTGGGGGGAGGCAGGCAGAGCATGCAGATCTGTGGGGCCAGTCTAGATGAACTGGTGAGTTAGGTTCTGAGAATTCTCTCTGGATCCCCGCATTGGGAGGGTTGGAAAGGAGCTCTAAGGGGTTTTTTAAAAAATCTTTTTCTTCTCAGGGCTGATATCCTTACAGAAAAATAAGCTGCAGGGCTCCACTCTGAAGCAGGGAAACAATTCAAATGCCAAGGCTTACCCCTACCACCACCCCAACTTGAGGAAGATCAGCCCTGGTTGGAATCGTTAACAAAGTCCAAGACAGAGCAGATAGAGGGCCTCCAGCAAAGATTGTGCACAGATCACAGACTGAGCCGAGCTGTCTTCCTCCCCCAGGTACAGGAAGGTGGGTGGAGGTGGGGCACAATCCAGGCTGAACCTGTGGCTCAGGTGTGAGGACAAATGGGCCTCAGGTAAAGTGGGTAGAGAGTCAAGGGGAAGTCACCCACTCCACATCAGAGATGCAGGGGTCTGCCCTTGTAAGTGAGCAGTAAGAAGAGACAGCAGGGCAAATATGCAGACCCATTACCAACTGTATACAAGATGAGAAGACACACAGAAACATAGCGTGAAAAAAACCAAGCAGAAAAAGAACTCAGGACGGAGGAAAATATAGCCCAAGAAATAGAAGAAAAGTATCCATAAGGATTCATTTTCAGAAGAACTCAATAATACAAAAGCGCAACACCAGATGATGAAACAGTAGAATGAAATTAGAAGATGGCAGAGTTAAAGAAACAACTTACAGGTCAAAATAACATGATAAAACTGATAAAGTAGAAATGGCTACAGAATGACAGAGTTCAAGATGGAACTACTGACAGAGTAAATACATAAAAAATATGTGATTAGCAAAGAAAAGTCTGAAAATAATGTAGGACGGACAACTGGTATCTCTAAATCAGAGGCCCTAGCCAAAATACACAAAAAACAAAAGGATATTCAGAGAGCTAATAGAAAAAAAGGTCTCAAAATGAAGGAATAATCAGCAGTCAAAGGCATGGCCCGGTGAAGCTGTTGCATTTCAAAGATAAAGAAGTATGCAGCCGGGAAACAGAGCAAGCAGTGACCTCTAAAGGGAACCGTGGGTGAGGCGCGGACCGTCTATCGTGATCTACGCAGGCAGGTGCTCTCATAGATGCGGAACCTCAGGGAACGGAGGCTCCTTCTGGGGGAAATATTGCTTGATAATGAACTAAAACCAACAAAGCGATAAATAAAAACAATGAATTCAGTATAGAGAAATTGTGATGACATGTCTGGGAGTCATTCCAGTCTTTTTTATAGAAATAAAATTAAAACATCCTGGAGTGATTATAAACCTTAAAATAAAAAAATAATTTTTAAAAATTAGCAAAAATTAAGAGGCAGGGAAAGGGGAAGAAAGAGAAGCATGCCAATTTCCTCATCTTTTGAAGAAAGGGGTTAATGGATACTATTTAAAATTGAGACATGAAGTTTAGAATAACAATTCAAATCTCATTGTTTTTGTAACATTCTTTCCTAATCTTAAGAGAATCTTTCAGAAAATAATATATTTTGTGGTGAAGAAACATTTATCAAATATAGCCGTTTCCTCCATTTTATATTAGTTTCTTCTTCAGTTACATTTAAACAAAATTAATGTTTTAAAGATTACTATTATCACATCTTTCTAAAATTAGTTCTGACTCTCCATCTATCTTTCTAGCTATAGTGAAGATAGATTGTAGAGATATATCTAAAGCGGTGTTGACCTAAATTTAACTATGGTAGTTTTTGAATTTTTTGTGTCATTTTTACTTTCCTCATTAGACTTTTTTTTTTGCTTTTCTGAAATGTTAATAGAAATGTGTAACTTCAATAAAAACAAAAAGTAACTTTTCTAAAAATAAAAATGGCATGCACAAAAAGAATATTAATAACATTTTGAATAACTTAAAGCAATAATTATGATTTCCATGTTAGCAATTTAGTAATTCCCATTTACTAGCCTCAATTTGCTGAAACATTTTCAGAATCTTCCTCTTCACAGTTTTGAAAAGACATCTGTGGTTTTCCCCCTCCGGTGCAGTCAATGCACACACTGGTTCACTTTTTTCCCCCCTATCTTGCCCTCCAGTCAAATATTTACAGCGTTTCGGATTTATGTCACCTGCTACTTGAACCCTACCTCTTTGCTTCCACTGGGGTGCCAGAGACACCCAGCAATCGAGAAGTTTGCAATCCTTTCAGGAATCTTTATTTAATTTAGTCAGAAAAGTTCCATAGGAATCTAATTCCTCAGCCCCCTTACAAACATGGTGGGACAGACGGCCAGAGCTCTTCAGCCCGTGGCCTAGGACTCTGATCCCAGGTCAGGCACATCTTAATCCCCTGCCCAGAAGAGACACGGACGCAGGAAGGCCTCCCAGGTCTCCCTCCAAGACTGCACTGAACAGCATCACCTGCTGTTCCGCCTTCCACTCTCTCTCGTCTCCTGCCACCCACCAGTTCCTCTATTTCTAAATTATCCCCAACAGCCGTGACTCAAAACCTGAGTATCCTGAAACAGAAATTCTCAAAGTATACAGAAATAAATCCAAGGATACCAGAATTTCATAAAAAGAGAATCTGTGTTTGGGGAGGGATTACCGTACACACAAATCCCTGTAAGTAATACAAGTAAAAACCACATGGATGCGGATACCTGAATACTTGTTCTGCATATCTGTCATGGCCACCCCAGCTAGTATCTATTAGCAATACGCAGGGGAGCGAGGGGGCAGCATCTTCTGGTATTGATAGTCCTGTTTTAGTCTAATGGCACATTCATTACTGTGGTTGCTATTATTAGGGCAGTTAGCACTTCAAGACACAATTTATAGAAACTGACAGTGATTCGTTCTGCTCATGTTCACTCATTTGATTAAGTTAACTGCTCTTCTTTGAAAAATATATAGTTAAGCTGTTCTAAGACTACAGTTACACACATCAAGCTGAAGACAAAGGGATGCTAACGTACTATTCGTATATTTGCTCATCAGATCCCATTAGCATCTCTTTAGCTCTTGCCTACTTCTGTGCCCAGCTCTGAGCCCAAGATTTTATATTCATTCTCTTTCTACCACAACAGCCCCCCAGGCTGGCAAGCATTTCATCACACAGAGCCTTGTACCTTGGTTCAGAGGGACAGAGCTACTGGCTTAGATTGAAGAGCTAGGACCCAGGCCTCCCTCCAATCTCAATGTGACATAGTGCTCCTTAATGGATATCAGCTCAGACACTGGAACAAGGCCAACCTCCACAATTTCTGTTTGTCCTTGGACAAGCCAGTCACAACTTTGGGGTTCAAGGTCTTCCTTGGCAAAATGGAACCGACCTAAGTATGTATCCCAAAGGGTTGTTGCATTAGTCTGCTCGGCTGCCACGACAGAAGACCAGAGACTGGTAACCTAAACAACAGACATTTATTTTCTCACAGTTCTGGAGGCTGGAAGTCCAAGCTCAAGGTGCCGGCAGAGTTGGTTTCTGGTGAGATCTCTCCTCAATTGCAGGTGGCACATTCTCACTGTGTCCTCACCTGGCATTTCCTCTGTATGGGGAGAGGGAGCTCTGGGGTCTCATCCTCTTCTTATAAAGACATTGGTCCATTGGATTAGAGCCTCACCCTTATGACTTTATTTAACCTTAACCACCTCCTTAAGGCTCCATCTCCAAATACAGTCATATTGGAGGGTAGGGCTTCAATGTAGGAATTTTGTGGAGACACAATTCAGTCCCCAACAGTTGTTGCAATGATTAAATGAGCTAACACATGTAAGGTACTTAGGTAGGACAGGACCTGTACACACTGCTTAATAAAGGTTAGCAATTATTATCATTATTGACACTGTGGTTATCAAAATACTGAGTCACAATGGGCTAACATTTGAAGAATAGCGAGTGCCCTTATTTCACAGTTGAAGTTCCATCCAGGGGAGTGTCTCGGTGAGTTGTACAAGGTAAGAAAGGGGATGTCCTTCATCTCAAGAACAGGTTAGACCAGCTATTCCCACCCTGGAGCTGCCAGAAGTGAGAAAGCTGTATGAACACAAGAAGGATAAATGTAATGTAGTGAGATTTTTCACAAAGATTCAATTTTCACAAAAATTTTCATAAAAATTAAATTATTGAATGTTTAAATTCTGAGATTATATCCTTGTTCATTTTTTGGAAACATATAATTAAATTATTCTAGGTCTATGATGATACACATTAAGTTGAAGACAAAGGGCTGTCCCTCTTTGTCCTCTATTTGCTGTTAGACTGACCTTTTAAGAAACGATACACCAACAATGGGAAGCAGCTCTCTTGATTTTGTTCAGGGGGTGTGTGTGTGTGTGTGTGTTTTAATATCCCTAAACGGAAAGCTTTTATTAGTAACCTAATATTTTGGGGATGATTTTTGGTCCAAAAGTCTTGAGCCCATGGGCTGGACCAAAGTCCAATATGAACTGAAAAATCAGAGTTCTCTGTCCCAGGCCTCCATTTTCCAGATGGATAAGTTGGATCGTGACATCGCTTGGGTGTTTCCCGGTGCTCTGGCTGATGCTGAAACTTAGCTGGTCCCTCAGGCTAAAGTCTGGAATGAGCTGTCTATTGTCTAGGACACTAGAAGCCGTGCACACAGACACATATCAAAGCATATGCTTATTTGTGAGGATTGGCAATTAAGAAAGGCTCATTTAAGCTGCATTGCATCTGACAAGAATGACTTAAAAGGAACCATCTAGGAGATAAAGCACCCTGAGTTGCCTGAACTCTGGCTAAATTCACTGAACACTCTGTCACCACTTTTCCTAAATGAAAAAGATAGTTCTGTGGAATAATCATGAGGGATTCTCCTGGCACTCACATTCTTTAATTGTCTGAAAAACATTCACTTCCTATGACCATGAGATGAAGCTGAGGAGCAGGCAATGGGATTACCACGTCCTGACTTGATGTGTTAAGCCTGAATTTATAGTCTAAAGCAATGGGCAAAATGCAGACTTTCTCAATTGCGTCTCATCCTCAAGTTATTGCAAGTGAAATCTGTCTGATGGCCGTTATCTGGGGCAAACACGTTTTCTGCTTGGCTGGAATTGTGTGTGACTCCTGACCAGGGGCTTCCCAGCAGGCTCCCAGGCCATTTACTGTCATGGATGAGCCAGTGATTCAGGCTTGAGCCACACTGATCTCAGAATTAGAGGGTCTTGGCATCCAAAGCTAGCAGGCAACACGGACCCTAAGCCATCCTGGGTTGGGGCAGGTGTTCTTGGAAGAAAGGAGCCTCAGTAAAATAAAAGTAATAACAGTAATGATAACAAGAGTAACGTGAGTACTAATATTTAGTGAGGGTTTGTTCTGTCCCAGATAACGTGCTGAGCGTTTTACTCATCGCAGTAAATCCTCCCTACAACTCTATTAAATAGGTTCTATTAGTATCCCATTTAGCGATGAGAAATCTGAGGCACAAGTAGCAAATGACGAAGTAGATACAGAAAAGTCCTCGTTTCTGTTTTCAAGGAGCTTTCGACTCTCTGGAAAAATAAGGCATAAAGGGCAGCTTAACTCCATTCCCACAGAAAGCCATCTTTATTTGCTCAGGTGCACCCCATGAATCCCACAGAGGGAGGGGCAGGCTGAGGGTCCCATGGTCAAACTAAGTCTCGTAGGGTAGTCTCCTGAAAGGGCCCCAAGGGGGAACCCAAGGGGCAGAACTGGGAAGCTGAGTCAAGCTGTGCAATAAAAAGGACTCAACTGCAACTGTTTACACCAGGACAGGGATCCCCATGGCTCTAGAGTAAACTGTGAGAATCACACACTCCATGGGGGCCCTTGCAGGCTCAGCGTCCTTCCATGGCTCTTCGGTGAGGTCCCCCAAGCTCCACAACCCTGGCCATAGGTGGAGCGCGGCATGACTGTCCTCCCTCTGCTACCTCACCTCTCCCTTGGCCTCGGGCCCCGCCTCGTACCCTCCTCTTTGGCCTCTTGTAGCACACCCCCCACATCCCCACCCCCTCACAGTACACTATGCTATTGTCTTTCTGAGGCTTTCCCCCGACGACTCCCTTGCCCCCTTCACCCCAGGAAACACACTCCCAGATCTGCAGTGAGACCTCTAATGTGGCAGGAGTGGCTCAGCGCAGGTCCTTGGGTGGGAGCTCCAAATTCAGGGCTCAGGCTCTCCCCTCTCTGGCGCCTGGAAGTAGCCGGTCCCCCAGACCTTCCAGAGAGTCTTCTTGGAGAGCTTGATATTCCATTTTGTTGTCTGCTCGCCATCTGAGGTCGCCCCAGTCACTTCCTGGCCTTTGTTCTTCCTTGGAACCCTGCCGTCTCCCATTCCTCCCCTCTTTGAAGCCCCATCACATCCGAGCTGTGGAGAGGGGCTCTCTGAAGGCTGCTGTCAGGGTCGCTGCCCACAAGGTGGGTGAGCCTCAGTGGGGAGGGGAAGAAAGCCCGGCTGCAGGGGAGCTCACAGCTGGGGGCCACTGGGAGGATGGGTCCTGGCCCTCAAGATGGTCCTCTCAGGCTGTTCGCAGGCCTTCACTTTCAACTGGCAGTGAAGGAGAGGCTCAGACACAGGGAGTGAAGCTCAAGGCCAGGAGCTCTGCCCTCGCTCCTGCTTCTTCAGCCCCTCAGCCCTTTTGGAGATTGTACCATGAATGCATTACAGGTAAGGAACTTCCTAGGCCACCCAAGAGTCACCCATTCCCTTGCAGGGCACAGCATCTGTTCTTAACCAGGAAAGTCCATCACTGAAGTCACATTCACCTGACCCTCAGGACAGGCCAGGGGCCCAGCAGGAAGGTAGGGGAGAGTTCACCCTCACTTTGTGAATGAACTGCCGAGGCCAAGGTGCGACTGTCACACAGTATGGTGGTACACACTGCATACTGCAGAGCCATCCAAGCTTCCTGGATACTTGTCCAGGTTCCATCAACCACCTCTGTCTATGAGGGTCTGGGTCACTGTGACCCTAGGAGAGGGAGCCACCCACTGCAGGCCCTTCAGATAGCCAAGCCCTTCACAGAGGGCTTCACCTGAGGAGATGCCAGGCCCCTGATGGGGAGCTTCTGCAGCCCAAGGACCCAGCTAATCCTCTGCTTTGCATGGGCAGCATGGTGGGGAGAAGCTTGCTGGCTAAGCTTCTGACTCCCTTCAGAGTCTCTCTAGAACTCTGCCCTGCCCACCTTCAGCCCTATTTCCTTCTTGCTCTGAAACAGCTTTGCCACCTTCCCATGGGCCCCTCTCCTGAGGAGATGCTCTGGCCAGAGGATGAGTTTGAACCCAGATGGTGAAGGAGAATTAGCATTGAGCCCCACTGAGCCATGAAGGGAACCGAAGAGGTGAATATTTTACACCTGCAATTAGTCACACATGCAGAACTGTGCTCACAACTAGTTGCACCTGCAAGTGGTTAATTGCTAAAAGCAAATGCAATTAGGCACTTACACATTATCTCCAGGAGCAAAGTTGCCAACACAGTAGTCACTAGTATATGCATGGTCATGCACACACACACATATACACACATATAGACAGGGTGCACACACACACACATAGACAGCGGTGCACATACACACAGGGGCACACACAAGCATATACATATACAGGGGCATATGCACACACTCCTGATGAAGTAGTGAACACAGCACAAAGCAATCTGACCCTCGAGGTTGGAGACTGACAGACACTAAGGGGGCCTTTTTATCAAAACGTCGAGAAGCTGCATTAGAAGAATCTAGGTTAACCCAAGCCTTATATCGATATATAGGACACAGGCTGAGGCTCCGGCACCAGATAAGAACAGCACGGGATCACAGATTGTTCTTTTGATAAGGACTGAGCAATCGTGGAAAACAAATGTTTCCTGGCACACAGGGCCTGGCTGCAGAAAGGCCCACGCTTTCAGGCCTCACCGACCGTTGTTGATCCCCAGTGTAAGCCATTATTTAACTGCCCAGGACAGAGGCTAGCCGTAATTGTTATATTCACACAGGTTTTTTTTTTTTTAATCTCAAAATATCGCTTTGGAAAGTAACCCACAAAATCAGGGAGTGACCTTTAAAAATTCTGTTTAATGCTTCCTTTGCAGCCCTTTCTCCCTTCCTCCAGCTCCTCTGAGCTGCGATACTGAGTTGTCATATTTTTCAAAAATATTTCCTTTTCCGCAGCTGAGTGAGGAGGAATACATCTGTGTATTTAATTGTAGTCGGTTGAGACATGCTAGACTGAAGGACCTCTTCAGCGGTAATGAGACGAGCTCAGGCGCAGAGCAGGTAGACTGAGGGACGGAGCTGAGGATCAGATGAAGAAAGCGGCCCCGGATTTACAGAACCCCTTTCTGCAGCATCAGAGCATGTGCCTGCCTTTGTACACAGCCACACCGCCTCGCTGTCAAGACTTTCCTTCCACATCAAGAGAATCAACTTCTCTCCCTCCTCCCCCTTCCTTTGTTCCTTTCTTTCCACTTCCCTCCCTTTCTTCTGTCCCTCCCTCCCTCTCTCCTTCCTTCATTCATTTATTAAAAAAAGAATCGAAAGATCAGAAATCACTGGAATTGCTCCCTTCCTTCTAAACGCTTATAGTACAACCGCAGAGAATCATCTCTGTTTGTTTCCAGGTCTCTGATTCAGAGAAAAAATTGCATGAGCATTACCGATAAGGGTAACGTGACCACTGAAGAGTGAGCACTTGCACTCAGCCCACATTTAAACCTCCACTCTGCCACTTAGCAGCTGTGTGACCTTGGACAAGCGACTTAACCCCTGTGAGGCTAAATTTACTCATTTATAAATGGGCAGAATACAGCCAACCACACAAAACTGTACTGAGGGTTAAACTGAACTCTCAGCTTATTGTAAGGGCTCAGTAATAATTAAATAATAGTTATTATTGTGCTTAACCATCAGTGACATATTGCTGAGGAAGGATCCGTTAATCCTGGCTGTCTTCGTGGAGACTCCAGCTTCAGCCCGAAAAAGTTGGATAGATTTTGAACAACTCCAGTAGGATTATGGACTTCTCCAGGGAATCTTTTCATCTCTGCATGCCTAGCACCTAGAGCTATACCTGGCAGAGGACAGGTAGTCACTAAACATGAGATGGCTTGATGGGTAGATGGATGGTTGCATGCAGGCAGGCATGCATGAATGAAAATGTGGAGAAGAGGAAAAGGACATTCTAAAAAGAGGACAAGATGCTGATTTAAGGAGAGCATTGCGGTAGTCAGGTAACAGTCAATGCAATTTGCCATTTTCTCCAGCTCTCTGTGTTTCAGGGACATGGTGGGATGGTGCTTCCTAGCCCTTTTGCGGTGGGGTGAGGCCATGTGTCCAGTTCTGGCCAATAGGTTGTAAATAGAAGTGATGTGTGTCACTTCTAAGGTAGGGTGTTTAATTGTCAGCACAAAACCCACAGAGTTCCCTTTCCTTCTGACAGATGACTTTCAGCGATGTGGAACAGAACCCCCGCCAACCCATGATAAATATACACTAGGAGGGGAAAATAAACATGTTTTGTTTTACGCCACTAAGATTTGGCAAGTGTTTGTTACTGTCACAGAACCTAGCCTATGGTGACTGGTACAGACCCCATGGTTCATGAAAATCTAACGAAAAAATCTGACGTGGCTGCAGTGCTGGTAAGAGGACCACCATGCGGCAAATGAGATAAGAAAGGTCATTAGGGACCACTTTTGACTACCAAGAATGAAAGAGTTGGTCAACATGTGTTCCAGGAGACCCTAATGTGTCAGCAATGACTTGGCGCAACAAGGATGACACTGCAAGATCTGATACCCTGTCTGTCCTGTGCTCATCTCTGGATCCAGCCTTGAGGGAGGAGAACCCTTGGAGCTCATGGATAAAGTCCTTTGAATTCCCAGGAAGCTATCTCTTTAGCCTCTCTTCTCTCAGAGAGGTCCTCAATCCCTTTACTCCCACGGACTGTGTCAGATGAAATATCTTCTCTCCAAGGGGATGCAGGGTCATGGCTTATGAGCAGCAGGCAGAGAATCCTCAAACCACATCATACTTAAGTCTCTGGCCTAGCATGGTGCCTGACTGTCTACCTTACACGCAGATATGCATGCACTGAGTGTTTATCCCAGTAGAGGATGGCAAGGGCCACCTCTTGTGACCTGGTACTGCCAGGGAGAACTAAATGGGACCATCTGGATGGCCTGTCCTCCCACATGGATGTGGAAATCTAAGGTATTACCAGAGTCCACTACTAGCAAGTCTCTCGAGAGCTTATCTTGTTCACCCCCTTTCTCCCAGATAGCACTGAATGCACGTCAATCTAATCTGTTTCGGTTTTAAAGACACGGCTGCAAATTCTTGACACCCCTCCCATTGAGAGGGGGCTTCTATGTCCCCTTCTCTTGAATCCCAGTAGGCTTGTGGTTTCTTTAAACTGGTGGGGTAGGGCAGAAGTGACAATGTGTGACTTCTGAGACTAAGTCATAAAAGCCATGTAGCGTCTGCCTTCTTCACTGGAACGTTTCTCTTGGAACCTTGAACTACCATGTAAAAAGTCTAATTGCCCTGAGGTCACCATGCTATGAGGGAGCCCAAGCCACATAGAGAGGGCACCTGTAACGGCTCCAGTTCAGTTCATCCCAGCCCAGGTGCCAGACATGTGAGTGAAGAAGCCTCCAGATGATTCCATCTCCCAGCCATTCAAACCTCCCAGCCGAGGCCTAGCCATAATGACCCAGAGGCAACCCATCCCTGTTGTGCCCCATCCAAATTCCTAACCAGAGAATCTGCGAGCATAATAAAAATGGTTTCTACCTTAGGCAACCACTGAGATGGCTTGTTATGCAGCAAAGGGTAAGGAAAACACAATTCTACCAGCTAAGGTCCCAGCAGTGCAGTGTGAGGATAATCCAAATAACGTCTGCATTCGGGCATCAAAGGAACAGTGAGGAAATAAATGATTTAGGGAGAGAGGGTCTGGGCTCAAACACCATCTATAACCATGAGCTGACTAGATGGTCTTGGGCTGGTCATTCAACCACTCATTTCTATTTTTTTCCTTCTACAAAATGGGAGTAATAATGATCAATAACCTCTTCACAAACACTCGTGGTTGCTGTCAGTAGAGTGAAAGAGCCCTTTCTAAAATGTTTTCTTGAGGTGAAGAACATAATCTTAAGCAATTTATGGAGAATGGTGTGTATTACACACACACACACACACACACACACACACACACACACCCACCCCTTGGTTGCCCCTTGCTGAAAATAATGGATTCCTTTGGAACAAAAGTCTAAAGTTACAGAGAGAACCGAAACACATCAATCTGGTTGGTTTTTTTCTTTCCTTCTTTAACCATGCTCCTTTACCAAAGTTTTAAAATTACACAATAGCTTCCAAAGATCTAATCGCTGGATTTCTTCTCCCTAAGATTCCAGATTAAAAATAGCTTAAATACACTTCTTCCATCAGTCAAATCATAAGGTAGAAGATACTGTACCATTCTAAATATGAGTTGAGAATATTTCTTTCCCTAAGGAAAAATCCTCCAACATCTTGATTTTGTTTCCTTGGGGGCATTGACAAACTATATCAGGGCCAGAAATCCTGAGTGTTTGTGTAGCTTTCAAATGCCAGGACCAAGGCCCCTGGCCCTGTGCTCCATGGGGACAGCTCTATGGAGGAAACCCAAGAAGGCCGGTTCTATGTTACTCCGGTGAAGCCAGATGGCAGCACTGTCTGCGACCTCTCATATTATTGTGTGGCTCCGGCACCACTTTCTCATTCATTCATTCATTCAATACATGTGTAATGAGTCCTTGTAACACCTGCACTCGGCCAGGTGAGGAGTCACAGACATGACCTGGAGGCCTGCCCCCAGGGAGCTCCCAGTCTTGTGGGCGGGCCAGGAGAGAGAACACTCTGCCTGCACAGTGTGATGAATGCCCCCGGAGTCAATGCTCACAAAGCACAGGGGACACAGAAGCAAGAGCTGCTACTACGCCTTTGCAAGAGAAGACAGAGAAGGCTCAGTAAGGAGGAGCCATCTGAGCAGACCTGGAGCTGTACCAACTGAAGAGAGAGAAGGGAACCCCAGGAAGAGGAAAGAGTGTGTCAGCAACACTGAGGGCCAGACTGGATTCTGGGAATCCCTGAGCACTGTTTGGCCAGAAGCTTGAAGTGGGGCCACAGGAGATGGGTCTGGAGAGGCAGCCAGGGCCAGATTGCTACAGGCCCCAGTGCTGAGGCAGGAGTTTCAGACTTTATCCTGAAGTAATGGAGAGACCTAAAGAGTCTCACATCAGCAGCCAGGACCAGCTTTACTTTTCGGGAAAATCCTCGGGGCAGCTGTGAGGAAGATGTACTGAGCAGCCAGGACAGCACCCAGGAAGACAAGAAAGGGCCTGACTGCAGTGGCCTAGGGTAGGGGCAATGGAGAGAAAGAGAAGGTTCCAGAGATCTTCAGCATAGAATGGACAGGACTGGTAGGTCGGTGGCTTGGGTAAAGGGGAGGGTTGTGTGAGGAGGAGCGAAAGCCTGGACCTCCATTTTTGAGGCTTCACAAGCAGCCCTTGCCTCCTCAGAGGCGGCAAATTCACCAAAGGCTGACGTGTGGGTATGGCAGAGACGCCAGGTTCCTCCAGAATAGATTGTACTGTCTAAGGATCCTCCAAACAGGTCTGGACACTGTGGGAAGAAAAGCGGAGGAGAAGGAAGACGCTGGGCAAATCTCCTCTCATTCCTTCCTCCACAGGTAGAGCCATCCCCCCGGCCTGGCCCAGGGAGGCTGGGAGGCTCTGCTCCCAGCCCTGACGGTTTCCCACATTCACTGGGGTCAGGCCTCTCACCTTACACTCCTGTGGACAACCCAAAGGGTGCCAGGGGCATCTTGGGAGAATGGAAAACTCATCCGTCCCCTGGTGGGGGTGGGAGGAGAAGCAGCTGAGAAGGCAGAAGGGAGGGCGAGCAGAGAGTCACAGAGAATGAACCTGGTGGGGAGTACCCCACATGCAAAACAAAGCCAAGGTATCTCACTCCAGGAGCAAACTGGGGGCCCCAGGGCAGAACCTTACCCTGGAGAAGACTGAATGTGATCAGGATGATGGGGAGAAACTGGGGTGGGGGATGTAGGGGGCAGGAGGACAAGAGGGCATCCCAGCCAACGAAAGGGAGTCTGCTGGAAACATTTTGAGCCTTTTGCTATCTTTCCTGAAAGGAAAGTCTGAAAATGAGGGAACAGGTATTTTGGGGGAGTCCACTGTGGCATGGGCCCGGAGGTACTATTACAGGAATGCACGATGCTGGGGTCCATTCCGCCTAGGATGAATTTTCTGTAAGCCCATCCTGCCCCTCCCCAGAGCATATCTTTGCTGAAAGAAAACAGGCTCGGAGCTGGGGATTTTCTGAGGCATCCTCCTCCACATCCCAGGCCACTCACTGTGAGAGTGCCTTGTGACACGCAAAGCACAAGCTGAAAATCTACACAAGCACGTCCTTTAGTGTAAAGTTGCGGCTGTTTACTGGCTTTAAGTACCTCTACTCCTCCACTCTGTTAAGCTAGGAGGCTGGGAATGCAGATGACAAAGCTACAAAGACATTTCTGCCTATGTTAAGACATCTACAACATGCTTCAGATGTTAAATTTTGATAAGCTGGGTCTCAGCCAAAAGTGAATGCCCTCCAGGACCTGCATTTCCTAGGGAAGGTAGTACCCCAAGGCTCATGGCCACAAAGCCTCCACAGCCTGGGCTGGGTGCAAAGGTTGGCAGAGATTTAACTGAGCTACAGTTTCCACGAGGACTGTCGCTTTGCTCAGGGGTTTGGCTACAAAGTTCCGCATGTGTTGAATGACCAGCCCTAACCTTTCTTTCCCCAGGAGCAGTGTTACTGCAGGGTGCGATCTTGCAGAAGAGCTTGCTTAAGGAGTGTATGTAGCCTTACAGAAGAAATGCTGGGCCATCAAGAGCATTATAGGCACTGAGGGACAGGGGGTGGCTTCTGGAGAAAGTGACCCCTAAGCTGAAATCCAAAAAATGAGGAGAAGTTAGCCAGGTGAACAGGGGAGCAAAATTGTTTTGTGACAAAATCCAGAGAATATTGGAAAGTTGGCAAGCAGCCAAGGTTCCATGTCATCTCAGGATGGTTTGATCACCTTTCAACTCTCCTCTGAATTGGCGCCACCTAATGCTGCCTTTATTGGACCAGGTGAGGAAGCTGTTCTCCTGCATTTGCCAGGAGGCTGCCAGACTGCTGAGCCCAGAGGGGCTATTGCACCAGCCCAGCCGTGCCCTCAGCCCCTACCTGGGAGCTCCAGCCAGATGAGATCTAGTTAGGTTGCTGCTCCCACAGAGCTTTGAACTCATGTTGGGGAGGGATGGTCACAATTCATGGCTACAGAACCCAAGATGGGGGCAGGTCAGAATTGGTGACAACCAACCAGTTCATCCAGAGGGCCCACCTCTGACCAGGGGTGTCAGGACCTTCAACTACAGATCACCTTACTCCCTGCCTTTATTTTCCCTTCATCCAATATCCTCATCTATTCACTTGATTCTGTTGGTTTATTTATATATATCCAGCCACATTTCCAAAAAGATTTAATGCAGCCTACATGTGTGAACAAGTGTGCTCACACACACACCCTCCAGTAGGCAAGATGCTGCCTTTCTCCCCCCAACTCTGCCCTCTTAGATCTTTCTATTATCCCATCTTTACAGATAGTGGTTTTGTTAAAAAAAAAAATCCACTGTCCTTTGCTAACTATATTGTCATCTTGCCCATAAAGTGAGATGTAAATAATATGACCAGCCTCCTGAGGTTATTAGAAGGACTAAATGGGAAGATGTAGGAAAGCCCTGAGCACAGGGCTGGGCACAGGCACAGGCGTTGGATCACTACGTGCTGCATGTGGGAACAGGTGAGACAGTCCCAGGAAGTCCTCTGCCGCCACGCAGCCTCACCAGCACATTCCCATCACTGTTCCTCTCCCCCAGCCTGCCCCTCATCCCAGACGGCCTATGATAACACCTGCTTTGTCTTGGTTCACTCTCTATCCATGCTGTTTAGCCTGACCCTCCAATCCAGGGCAGTGTGTAAGGGCCCCACCCCGCCCAAGGCTCTCTGCCACCAGACTTGGGCCTGTGAAAGGGAGGGCAGCCCCGACCTCAGCTCATTAGACATGGCATCGGAGGTCCCCGAGCTCTCTCAGTCACCGGAAAAGAGTTTCCAACAT
This sequence comes from Equus przewalskii, assembly GCF_037783145.1. NCBI lineage: Eukaryota > Metazoa > Chordata > Mammalia > Perissodactyla > Equidae > Equus > Equus przewalskii. The sequence continues at coordinate 72,033,263 of NC_091845.1, read as the reverse complement.
CGACTCCTACCTCAGTAGAACAAAGCCAACAGCTTCTGAAACAGCTTTCTTCCTACATTTAGAAATAAGATCATGGAAAGGCCCGCAGAAAAATCAATGCTGGCTTTTTAAAATGCCAAATCAATATGACGTGTGAAAGTTCTCATTAAGAGAGAGGTGGGGGAGGTCAGAGAAACAAAGAGAATCAAAAAGCAAGAGATGGAGAGAGGGGAAGAAGAAAAGAGAAAGACAGAGCCTGGCTGGTGGCCAGGGAGAGGAGAGGGAGGAGGGAAGAAGGAAGAAAGGTGGCGAGGGGCAAAGGGCAGGAGCAGCTCCACCAGCAAGGAAGAGAGAGAGCCGCTCCCGTGCAGGGGACAGGGATGTGAGGGAGAAGGGGATGGGGGCCCCTCGGGGACTTAGGGTCTGTCTCAGGCACTGGGGGCAGAGCGGCCAAGAGGACTGGGGAACAAATAGGCAATGTGCTGAGAGAGGGGTACGAACACAAAATCAATCATTGTGTCCAGCTGTCAACCGGGGAAGAAATCAGACACTCTTTGTAGAAGAGGTGGAAGTTCAGGCAGGCCGTGAAGGCTTGATGAGATTTAAAATATGAACTTCCGGAGTTGAAGGGGAAGGGGCTGCAGCAGGCTAGGTGTGAGCTGCAGAATAATAATAACGCCTAATGTATGCTGAATGCTCTCTGATAGTCCCAGGTGTCCTAAGCACTTTGGAAGCATTAATTCATTCAATTCTCACAACCACCCTAGGAAGTAGGTTACTATTGTATGCCCATTTTACATCTGAGGAAACTGAGGCACAGAAAGGTAAAGTAATTTACCCAAGGTCATATAGCTGGTAGGTGGTAGCAACAGAGTTCAAGCCCAGGCTGTCTGGCCCCAGAGTCTACACTCTTAACCAAGCTGGGTTTGGGGCCTGTGTTGATTGTGTGTGTGTGTGTGTGTGTGTGTGTGTGCACTCTGGAACGCCTGCCTGAGAACATGCTCTTAGAGCAACGGGGAGCTATAAGAGTGTGCGAGCAGAGGGACAACTGGCCGAGTGTGGGATTCAGGAAGATGAGTCTGGAGATGGATGAACCTGGAGTACTGAGGGGAGTTTGGTTAGAAGCCACTGCAGTTGGCAGCATCTCCAAGACGAGGGATAAAGGCAGAGATTTGGGACACGCCCTCCATCCCAGATGCAGCTCCAAACCCCTCCACAGCGCTCTTTCAACACCATCCCCTCAGCCAAATCACCAACTTCCCGCTGGCCTGTGGATCACCCTTCCTGCAGACATGCTTTTCTGCATTTTTCCAGGTCAGACAATACTTCTCAGCATCTCCTAAGGGGACAAGGATGCCCTCCCACTCAGGCCTCAGAGCCTGGAGCTGCAGCGTTTCCCTCTAGGATTAAGTATTTCAGAAGTGTTTTCTCCCCAGATTCTTTGACAACCCCCAACCGACCCACCCCTATCACTCCCAGGCATTTTAATTCTGCTCAGATGATTTCTATTGAAAGACCAGAATACAGTCAAGGAGAGCTTCTGCTCAGCTCCCCTCCTGCTGCCAGACCTGCAGTTGGCTCCCCCATAATAAAGAAGCAGGGAGCACTTCCCACAAGCTGACCCAGGGCCCCGTCTGGTGCGTTGAACCTTGATCAACCCTGCTCTTCACCATCAGGTCCCCCTGCCCTGCCCCCTAGGGAAGGCCAGGTAGCCAGTCCACACAGCCAGAGAGAACAGTCTGTTTGCTGTGTGCCTGCCCTTAGAATGGGCTGCAAACCTGGGTGTCAGGGCACACAGATGCCCATGAGCATCTGAGACCACTGCGGGTGCCATGGGGCAGAGCTCCTGCAGGGTGACACAGTCCTCACGTCCAAGGAAGGAGAGTGACTGTGCCAGCAGTCCCAGCTCAACCACGTGCCAGATTTATCTACTCCCTGAATCAGATTCCAAGTGGCTCTGTCCATGGCGCCCCCACGGGGGCTGAAGAGGGAGCAAGAAGAGAAGTCAGATCAGGTCCTCAGAGAGAGGGGAATGCGACTGAGTCCAGCCTGGGATGTGCAGGTGCACGAGGGACCCACCTCCATCAGAGCTGCCCGCCCTTCCAGACTCAGGGGCCGAGCAGGGCTGTCACCGGCAAGGTAGGGGGGCCATCTAGCCTTGCTCCCATTCAGGAAAGTCCTCAAATTCACACTCAGTGAGATATACTCACAGGACTGAAAGGAGAAGTCCATCACGACTTAAAACTCTGTCCCATTATCCAACCAGCATGCCTCTAGGGTGCTGCACGTGAATATATTTGGTAAATCCTGCAAATGTCTTCTTGTAGCATAACATAGAGTATTGTGATTTTTGTGTTAAAAGCAATTTGTTTGTTGAATGCAAACATTTAAATCATACCACAATTTATGTAACCCTGTTTTGACATTACCTCTTTAAATATACACATGCACACGTGCGCGGGCGCGCACACACACACACACACACACACACACGCACATATACATATCCTCAGAGAAAGACCCAAAGACCCAGGCACTCTCTGTACAGCGGAGAAGCCTTGCACACAGCATTGGCTCACAGAGAAGATGCTCTGAAGGGGGAGGAAGGGTAGGGGGTCAGGGAGGGGAGGCAGCTTCCCCTGGGGCAGGTCTTCCCCCAGAGCAGCCAGGGGAGGCAGGTGTGGCCAAGGAAACAGGCAAGAAGCAATTCTCAGACACTGCTAGTTTCTGCTTCTGATCTGTAATTAAGACCTTCTTTTAAGCTGGTAACACTTTAAAAAAAAAAAAAAAAAGACAAAGGAAGACATTTCAACCAGCTCTGCTTGGGCTTCTTTTCCGTGAATTATTACAAGTGTTAATTGGGCGTCTTCATTAAAGTATAATTTAAAAAATATTACAAGTTGAGGTCCCCCACCCTCACAGGTCTGATGACTCAAAATCAGCAGCTCCTCCCACTGAACTGAAACAAATTTATCAAAAGGGAAAATTAGCCGACTTGGTCCATCCCGTGGTGGAAGCTAGACAGAAATAGGAGACAACGTGAGTTTGCTTTTCTGGGAACAAACATAGTATGTGACCAGATTCCAAACAGGCCAGGAGCTTCAGCTGTTCAGAGATCATCAAAAAGCAAGGCTAGCAGAACTGAGGGCAGTCTGCCAGGATCCCCTGGACCTGCAGGGTACCACTTGGGCCTGGAGGTGGGGTGGTATCTAGGGGGGCAGGTTCCTCTGCAGCCAGGAAGGGGAAGGACCAGCTCTTTCTGCACATGCTTGCCACCAGCCCTCACCAGCCAGGTCCTGACAGACACAGTGGCAGCCCTTCCATCCTGTTCCCATTAGTGCCCCACACTTCAAATTAACATTCACTTTAAGAACAGTGTGCTTGCTGTGCAAACGCAGCCTTCAAGTGCCCGGCCAGCCCCTTCTCCACCCATCCAACCACACTGTTGCCCCAAGGCCCTCCTATACAGAAATTCCGGAGCAGACCCCAGGGAGATACAATATCATCCACTCACTCCACCTGCTCCTGGAGAGGCCTAGGGCAGAGTGATGTTGGCACTCAGGATAGGAACAAAATGAAGGGGCTCCATTGCAGGCGACGGGACTCCACTAAGCCCCCACCCCACTTTATTTAATCTGCCCTCTTTTCTTCTCGTCTCTCCATATCTTTGCACTGTTTGTTTCTGGGATTCCCTGGGCCTCCCACTTGATAAGTTAAGCCTCGTCACTGGGACTGAAGCACTATTAGCCAGTTGAAAGCCTCCATTCTAGCTGACTCTGCCTCCTAAACAGCTTTCCCCGCGTGCCCCCTGCCGCATGCACCACCTCACCTCCGAGTTGCTTCTAACACCCAGGATTGAGGGCTGATTAGAATTTAAGATACTTTCCCCAGGACGTTAGAGTACTTACTCTCTTTCAAGAAGTATAAGGGGGAAAAAGGGATAAAGCTTAAGTTTCAAGGAACAAGTACTTTAAGACTGGGAGGGAAAACGGTTTAATTGCTTAAGTTCTTACTAGCCTCAAACAACATGGTAGGCGGTTGGATGAGAAGAGCGCTGGAGCGGAGTGTTAAGTTTGACAGACCTGTTTTGCCTGATGAACACGTGAGGCAGGGAGGCCACCAGGCTCCCGACAGCTCACTTCTGATCTTATCACTGCTGCCTGCCTGGGAGCTTCTGCCAGCTGCTCTACAGCCATGTGCCCTAGGGGATCCCAGCCTTTTCATGCATCCAGCACTTGATCACTCAAGGCACATCAGTTAACAAGCAGACCCCCTCTCCCAATACACACTCAAATATCCCTGCCATCAGGTAGCCTACATTCTAAGGAGCGGAGACAGATGATGCACATAATCAGTAAATTGTACACCATGTTAGAGATGATAAGTGCTATGGAGAAAAAATAAAGGGAGGTAGAGATGGGAGGGCTGTTGAAGGGGGTCTACCCTGTGAGTAGGGTGGTCAGGGCAGGGGTCACTGAGAAGGTAAGTTTCAGCTAAAGGCTTGGAGGAGGTAAAGGATCCATGTATTGTTGTTCAAGTGTTGGAACTGGACATCACAGGCAAAATAACAATAAAATGAACCTCACCCTGAACCTCATACCTTCAACAAAAGCTAACTCAAAACGGATCATAGACTTGAACGTAAAACATGAAACTATCAAACTTTTAAGGGATAACATAAGGAGAAAACCCTTGTGACCCAGGGCTGGGCAAAGAATTACTGGACATGACGCCAAAAGTATGATCCATAACCTGGATCAATTGAAAAAACGATTGGATAAATTGGAAAAAAAAAAAAAAAGGATAAATTCTCCAGACAATGGAGTATTATTCAGCTCTAAAAAGAAACGAGCTGTCAAGCCATGAAAAGATATGGGGAAACCTTACATGCATATTACTAAGTGAAAGAAGCCAATCTAACAGGCTACATACTGCACAATTGCAACCGTATGAAAATTATGGAGACAGTAAAAATATCAGTGGTTGCCAGGGGTTGGAGGGGTGAGGAGGGATGAGTAGGCAGAGCATAGAGGATTTTTAGGCAGTGAAAATACTCTATATGATACTATAATGATGAATGCATGTCATTATACATTTGTCCACACCCACAGAATGTACAAGTGAATTCTATGATGTGTCAATGTGGGTTCATCGATTGTACCAAATGTATCACTCTGGAGGGGAATTTTGATAATGGAGGAGGCTATGCATGTGTGTGGGCAGGGAGTATATGAGAAACCTCTGTACCTTCCTCTTAATTTTGCTGTGAACCTAAAATTACTCTAAAAGAATTTAAAAATAAAATTTTTTTAACAGATAAAGGGTTTCATCAAAATTAAAAATGTTTGCTTTGTAAAAGACATTGTTAAAAGAAAGAAGAGACAAGTTAAAGACTGGGAGAAAATATTTGCAAATCACACAGTCAACAAAAAGATTTTTATCTGAAATATATTAAAAATTCTCAAAACTCAATAGTAAGAAAATAAACAATCTAATTAAAACTTGGGCAAAAATGTTGAATAGACACTTCACTAAAGAGTATAAACAGATGGCAACTAAGCACATGAAAGATATTCAACATCATTAATCACTAGAGAAATGCAAATTAAAACCACTATGAGATACTACGACTCACCAATTAGAATGGCTAAAACAAAAAATACTGACCATACCAAGCGGTGACAGGATACAGAGCAATTGCTGATGCTAAAGCAAAATGGTACAGCCACTCTAAAAATCACTCAGGCAGTTAAACATACAATTTCCATATGACCCAGCAATCCCTCTCCTGGGCGTTGGCTCTAGAGAAAAGAAAATGTATGTCTACACAAAAAACTAGAGATGAACATTTATAGCAACTATTTATAAGCACTAAAAATTGGAAACAATCCAAATGTTCTTCCAGAGGTGAATACATAAACTATGGTACATCCATACAATGGAATACTGCTCAGCAAACTACTGATACAAACAACAACTTAGAAGAATCTCACAGGCATTACCTTGAGCAAGAGAAGCCAGTCTCACAAAATTGACATATTGTTACCATTCTGTTTTAGAAGACAATGCAATGGTGATGGAGAACAGATCACTGATTGCCCGGCGCTCGGGTGGGAAGAGGCAGTGACTATAGAGGGATAACATAAGGCAGCTCTTCTGGACCCTGATTTTTATGGTGGTTATACAAATCTATACATATGCTAAAATTCATAAAGAGGCCAGCCCAGTGGCATAGAGGTTAAGTTCACACGCTCTGCTTTGGCAGCCCAGGGTTTGCAGGTTCAAAGCCCGGGTGCAGATCTACACACTGCTCATCAAGCCATGCTGTGGTGGCATCCCACATACAAAATAGAGGAAGATTGGCACAGATTTAGCTCAGGGCCATTCTTTCTCACCAAAAAAAAAAAAAAAAAAAAAATCATAAAACTGTCTACCAATATAAGTCAGATTTTCTGTATATTTTTTAAAATGAAATTTAAAGTCACAAAAAAATGAAAAAAGAATTTTAAAAAATTTAATCTTGCAACAACAAACTGAACAAACATATCCATTTATGACTTAGATGGGGGGCTTCCACTATTTTCAGAGACTCTAAAATATTTTATGTACCAATGACCCAGATCATGTTATCTAAGCATTCTTAATATTTACTTGATCCCTGCAAATTTACCACATTCTTTCTATAATTCCCATATGTCCCAAGAGAACCAGCACCATATATAGAGAGAAAATTATCCTCTAGCTTATTTAACAATAAAAATGTTGATAGCGTCAACATTCATTTTTGAACCCTTGCAATGCGCCAAGGTCTTTGTTGAGCTCTACACAGGCACATTCTTGGAGTGTTCACAGCAAGCCTGAGGCCCGTGTTACAGAACCATTTAATGCAGAGCAATACTGGGCTCAGAGAGCTCGCTCTGCCAACTAACACGGAGCCAGGACAGAACAACCCAAGAGCTCCCTGCCACCAGCTCTTAACAACTACACATCTATAGCTGTTTCCTCAACAACTCCGTTGCCCCGGCTAGTTGCATGGTACATGGACTCCTGCCCTTGTTTTCTAGAGGAGTCCTTGGGCAGGGCTAAGACAGGCTGCACCGAACATCCAGGGAAGCACACCTGAGTCCTAGAGACAGGGCCACTGAGTATGGACTCCTGAAAAGCTCATTTTGAGAACCCATCCCAGAATCAGGGGATTTTCCCAATAGATTCCAGTGGGTCAATCTCTCTTTTCACATGTAGCCATCACCTTCAACAGCCACCAATGGAAGAGAATGAACTAATTATAATCCTTTCTTTCCAGGTTCTATTTCCTTTTCCTTTCTTCCTCCCTGACTAGTTAGTACCACTGTGTATCATGATGAGGCTTCCACTGTTCTCATTTTCATTTGTTTACATTCACAAGAAATCAGAAATTTGCCTCATTTTTTCAATGCACAGGGCACGTACATGCAAATCTTTACAAGCGCCATCAGTCGGTTCGCCTGATGCCTGGAGAAACTGCATCGTGGAGAGGCTGAGTCACCAGGGAACCCTCCCCATGACTGACAGCTCTCCAAAATCCATTCTCCTGGGAGCCTGCAGGACTTCAGAGTGAGCCTAGCGGAATGAAGCAAGGGGCAGCTACATTCTAAGCCATGGCAGAAATGCCCAGTAAGTGACCCCTGCCCTGGCTGCTTTGTATCTGGAGCCTTCTCTGAGCATGAAGCGAGTTCAACGAGCTCAGGGTCGGAGCAGGGTCCTGTCCTAACACTGCTGCTGTTCCCCCAGCCACACACCAGGCAGCTAGCACTTCATCAGCACGCATCAAGGCTGCTCCTGCAAACTTAATGACCCCGGGCTGGGAAAAGAAACCGACCTGTAAACCAAAAATAGGATGGAGTAGAAAAAAAAAAAAAAGCCCTCACAGAAAGTCCTGATTATTCGGGGGATATTTTCCATGCTCAGGTTTCCTGATGACTCAGCTGTTCCTGTCTGGGAAGCTCCCCTCTCAGGCAGCCCTGCCTGGGAAGGCAACCCAGTGATTTCCCATTCTCTATTAACCAGAACAAAAATTACCAATAAAGGGATACACTTAAACGTTCCCCAGATAGAGACCATTGTTTACCGGGCTATTGAGAGAGTGAAAAAGATAAGAGCTGGGGGAGGTGGACACAGCGGTGGGAGCTTACAAGAAAACTCCGTCATTTCTTGTTTCCTCTGCTTTTATGATGGGGGTTAAGACAAAGCCCCTCTTTGCCATTCTGAAGAACCTTTGTTGCTTATTTTGTCAAAATATCCCTCTCAAGCCCCTCCAGGGCCCCCCTTGTCCTTCCCTCACCGGCTCCTAACAGCAGCTGATTTGCAGGGGAGCCGGCCTCGCTGTATCCCTCTGCCAGGCTCACTCTCATTCTCCTGCTCTAATTAGCAACTGCTTTTTTTATTTTTGTATGCACATTCAAAGACAGAGAGCGAGGGGGAGAGTGAAAGGGAGAAAGCAAAGGTCTGTGTGAAAGGAGAGAGCAGATGGCTTCTCCCTCGCCCCCTCTGTGTACCCGGGCCCCCGTGTTGGCAAACAGCACACAATGTCTGTCTACAGAGCCTTTGTGGCCCAGAAGGAAGGGACAGCACGCAGCCACAGGCAGGAAAGAGACTGTGAGGGAAAAGCCTGAAGAGGTCTGGCCGCCAGGAGAAGCCAGGGTGGGGAGGGGATGGAAACTGTCAACCCACGGGATGTCCAGGGCCAGCCACCTCTGCCTTCTCTTCCTGGGTCAGGAAGAAGTGGGTGTACGGATGTCCAACTGGCTTGTGTACTGATGCTATCAGATCTCTGGGTAGCAAATCCATTGCCCCCAGGGCTGCAGAAAGTCCTAGGAGGGGAGGGGATCTGCTGCCCACTTTGGCACTGTTCATTCATATTTAGGCTCTACAGGTGGGCAAGGAGGGGCAGTAAGTTTACCTCAATGGGAGTCAGAGAAAAGGAGAGTGGAAAGGCCAGTCTCGAAAGATGAAACACTCTCCTAAATAATTAAGTTTTGATTAGAGGAAATTCTTAGGAAAGTGGGCAGAGATCGTCACAAAGGGAAGGGGCATTGTCAACCAGAAAGGTTGAACCAGCCACCCTAGTTGGGTATGATAAATTCAACAATGAACAGCTTTGGTTACCGGTTTTTAACTAGTAGCTGCATTGAAAGATTTAAAAGATTTTGGGGGTAAAAAAAAGGAGCTTGAAAGAATTCTCATAAGCCAAGAATAATCAAGAATGGGGTTGAAGAAGCTGAAAGAAGCAAAATATGCTCCAAAAAAATAAAGAAATGAGTTCGGAGAAGCAGGGCATTCTACAAAGACATTTTTTTTAAAAAAGCAATTGTTCTTTTTAATGATTTACCTTATTATCAACATATGTGATTATATGTTAATAATTTTGATGACAAAAATCACTCGTCATATTTGCAATTGATTTCAATGATAAACATTGAATTCCTGTATTTTACTATATGAAAATTCATTTTTTATTGCAATTTGCATCTAAACAGTTTCCTAAGCAAAAAATAAAAGCAATGAATGAAAATAGCCACCCATTCATTAAAATTCTATCAATGGAATGTGTTTCCTCTTTTCTCTCTTTTCAAATTAAGTCCAGAGAGAAGACAGACAAGAGAATAGACTAAATAGAGGAAAAGAAGAGAAAACAGGGGAGACAAATTTGGCTAAAGATGCAGAGGGGAAGACAAACAGAACCAGTGAGAAGAGTAGAGCCCAAATCTCCAGGCCTCCACATTCAGATAAGTGCAGGCATGTGTGTGACAGACCCAGAAACCAAACAGAAACCCTCAAATCGCCTAATTCCCAGAACAGGCAAATTTTTGCCAAGTTCGTGATTTGGCAGAGTTCTTGCATATTCCATACAATTTCAATGAGAATCTCTATCCATCTTGTGCAAAGAGCAGATTGTCATTTTTCACTTGAAATACACACGTTGCACTGACCTTATGTCCTCTGTCAAACTGAGACATTATCACCAACTTTTTGTGAAAGGGTTTCATGACGTATGGGCTTGAGGCCATTCTGTTGATTTTGTTCTGTGTGTGTGTGCACAATGTGTCACTATATTGGACAACAGACAGACGAGGCCTCTGCCATCCCTGGTTACTTCCTCCATCTGGTCCTGCCATTGTCACCTCTGCAAGTACACCCCTTGTCAGCGGACTCGCACCCAGTTCCTGACTGCTTTCTTCGGAGCTTACTCGACTCAATGCTGCTGGGATGTTTTCTTACACGTCCTAATGCAAAGACTTTCTTCCTCCTCAGCTCACATCCTGCTTCCACAAATTTTGTTTTCAACGGTTTTTGTTTTATTCTCATTTACCAGATGGCAAAGAGTAGGCATGCGGGATGCGGAGAAGCATCAGGCTTGGCCCTGCCCACAGGAGTTCAGGGAGGAGAAGAGTGAGAGTGAGGGGTGGGCTGATGATGGAGGTGGTGGATGCTGGGATGGTGCCTTCATTTCCCTCTCGCCAGGGAGCACGGTGACATCTTCATTGCTTTAGCCACATCTACACACTAGGTTTTTAATTTATTATTTAATTTATTATTTTTCTTTAAGTTGACTTACTTGAATATATTTACTTTAAAAGAAAAGTAGAGAGGAAGGAGGGAAGGGGCAGGGAGAGGTTAGGAGGGAAGAGAATAGGAGGGGAGGAGAAAGGAGGAGAGGGGGGACTGAGGCAAGTAAGAGAGGTAGGAAGTGTGTGGCCCTAGTGAGAAAGAGTTGTCACAGGTTAGAAGGCAAAAACCAAGAAGAGATGCCCACGGAGGGAGCGAGCAGCAGCCCCAGGCTGAGACAAGGCTCCCTGGCAGAAGCAGAGCCGGGGCTTCAGCAGCGCTGGGGAAGGTATGTGCTCCGGCCTCGGGGGTAGCCACCTGGTCAGGAATGGGGCTGCGACTGATTCAGGGCTGCTGGGGAAGGGGTGGCAGGACTGGTGGGGGTGGGTTGGTGCAGAAGAAATGAAGAGGAGGTGAGGGCTGAGGGCTGGTGACTTGGAGAAGGGACAGCTGAGGGGGAGTCACCAGGGAGAGCTGAGACCCGAAGCCCTAGAGGTGAGCTGGGAGAGTTAAAGGAAGGGATGTAGGGTGGAGGGACTGGGCCAAAGGGTGAGAGCTGAGAGAAGCACGGTTGGGGGGTGGGCAAAGCAGGGCTGCAATAGGGTCAGCAGAGAGCCCACAACAGGCCTGGGACAGTGAAGAAAGGATGGGAAAGTGAGGTGTGTTTCCCACCAAACCAGGCTGGGCCAGCTTTCCTAAGACTGGACCAGGAGAGTGGCATGGCTCTTCAGCACCACTACCTGCTCTTGTCCTATCCCATCTTTTAGGACCTTTCACCTGCCACAGTCTAGAAAACGCTGAAATAGGTGCGTGGCAGGTGCCAAAATGTCCTGATGCTAGAGATGAGAAAAGAACAGATAAACGGTGGGATGCAGGGCAGGAGGGGATGAACAGAGGAAAGTGAAGGGTAGACCGTGTCGAGGAGTGAGCAAACCCCTCACTGTCTGCAACATGCAGACTCGCCTGATTCAACGATGTGTTATACAGGAAACCTTGTGTCTCGACTCCTGACCAGGGCGACTCAGGGAACCTCTCCACGTGCAAGGCCCCTCAGAGCAAGACAAATGCAAACGGAGGCCACAGAGGGATGCAGGTTTTCATCTCTCAGACTGGCAAAGATAAAAGCGATCGCTATTTTATTATCTTGGCAAAGTTATGGGGAATAGGAACTCTCACACATCGGTGGGAGCAAAAATTGGTAGAAAATGCCCTTTTATGGAGGACTATTCAGGACTATGTATCAAAATTAAAAATTTATATTATTCTGATTCAGCAATTCACTTCTAAGAATTTGCTGCATCCTGAGCTCTTAGAAAAGTGCTTGGCACATAGAAATTCCCCAATAAATATTCATTGAATAAATTAATTAATGAATTTGTCTCACAGATATGCTCACACCTAAGTGCAAAGATGAATGCACAAGCATGTTTGATGAAACATTGTTTAGAAATAACAAAAAACAGGAAGCAATCTAAATGGATATAAATGAAGGACCAATTAAATAGAGGGACATCCATCTGATAGAGTACTACACCATCGTTGGAAAGAATGAGGCAGATTTCCAGGCCATATAACCAAACTACTGTTAAGGTTCACTGTAAAGGGAGAAAGCGGGGGCACTAAGTGTGCCCCTATGCAGGTGGGAAAAGGATAGGTCTATCTTCTGAGCATACAAATGCATGAACCTTCTCAGCAAGAGAATATCAAAACCATAACAGGGGCAGGGAGGAACCCTGGTGAGGAGAAGAGTCAGAGGGAAGTTTACTTTTCATGTGTATTTCCTGTTCAAAACATTTTTAAGATAATAACAAAAAAAGGTAAATTGGAAGACAGGAGATTTGCATAAAAGTGCCAGGCCAGGGACTGCAGCAGTGGGCCCCTGGGTCATTTCAATGCCAGGAAGAAGGGCTTAGAAATGCACCAGGCTGCCTCGGGAAGTCTCAGGGTCCCATCCCTGGGGGTGGCTAAAAGGCTGGGGGCCACTGTGGGAAAGAAAACTAAGTGTCATCTGGTGAGCTGGACTCACTGTCCTTAGAGGCTTTATCTAAGTTGGAGAGGCCATGCTTCACTGGGTTCTTCAGGGCAATAGAGCCACTTGTGGCCCCACTGTCCTCTGGACATTGCAAGCGCTTTCTAAGAGCTAAGAATGTAGCAAATTCTAGGAAGTAAAATTGCTCAATCTGAGTACATAAGTACAAACAGCCTGGCATTAGTAGATGCCCAATAAGTACCTGAAGAAAGGATGAGCGGAGGGACCACTCCATCCACATGAACTCAAGACTAGAATCCAACTTGACTGAGGAATGGGAGTCCAGAACTGCTGAGGCCTGTAAGGAGATGACCAGAGCAGGCCCCCACGGGTCACACCTGAAGACCAAGTAACCCTAGCCCCCACTAGGAATGTGTGTCCTTATGGTTAATGGGTTATTCCAGACAGAGGCCAGGGACAAGCCAGAAACCAAAAGGCCTTCTTCCTTCTCCAGCCCTTCTCATGAATTGGGTCCTACCCTCAATGAAAATCCTTATTAGGGCTGGGCTTGTCCTTCCTGGCCCTGAATTTCTGTCCTGTGATTCCAAGAGGCCTCCTGAGGCTCCCCACAATGCCTCCCCCCTCACCAAGCTCTCCAGGGTCCTGCTGAGGCCAAGCTGATTTCCTCCTGACTTCCCTGGCCATGCACACAGACACACACATGCACACACACACACATACATGGGAGGATGAGTCTGGCACACCTGCAGCTGTACAGACTCATCCTGCAGCAGGCTGGGTGGGCACACAGGAAGGGGGGATACTCTCTGTCATATGGGAGAGCTCCTGGCACTACAGCAGACCTAGACGTGCTCCTCTGTACTAAACCACACCTCCTAGGGTTTGCCTGCCCTGCCTCATTAACCGGCCCTTAAATAGAAGTGAGGACTCAGCTGCCTTATCAAGTAACTGGTACTCAAGCCCTTAGCTCAGCCAGCAAGAAGGGTGTGGACAGGACATCTACAAGCAGAGACCCCTCCTCTAGGGAAAGGCCAAGACTGCCCCTCTCTCAATGTTCCTGTCAAAGCCCTGTTGGCAAAATAAGGCTTGTTTGGGATACATTCCTTCCACGTTTGCAAAAGCCCTGGGCTGACTCTTCTAGGTTTTCTTCACCCCACTGCCTTGAGGGAGAACTGAGGCCCGGGAGTATTAAGGCACTATTTACACAGTTGTCATTGGCCAAAAGCAGTGGAAACAGAACTCAGATAATCAGAGCTCCCTGGGCCTCAGAACTGAAGGACCCCACTCTGGGGAGGCTGGGATTCAGTATGATTTTTCATCTCCATGCTTCAAACTCAAAAGTGGTGATGGCCCCTCCAAGCAAAGAAGTTTCTGCAGATGTTTGTGCTCAAATTTCACAGAAAGGGACTCTCCAGCTGCAGAGAGCCAAGGGGACAGAAAGCAAAGGGGGTGAGTCTGACCACAGCCCTGCCTGAGCAGGCATGGAGCCCTGGGGCCCAGACTGGCCTGGATGTGGATTAGACAGCCACAACCAGGCCTCCAGCCCGCAGCCCCACCCCCTCCCCTCTGTCTTCTTCTGTCAGCGCAAAGCCTTAGACCTCATCCTTCCTAGGAGCTGGGGGGCATCCCCCGAGACGATGTGTGCCCTCTGGACGGCTCACAGGCAGGTCAACATGTCAGAGCTCTCTGGAGAGATGGTGCCGCTCCCAGAGTTAAAAAGAAGATGGTGATAATCATCATGGAGCTCTGTGCCCTATAGTGAGGAAACGCATAACCACAGAGCATGACTCCAGGAGCGCCTGGACCCCGGGAAAAACAAGGCACAACATAGATGCAAGAGAGTATTCAGAGAGAACAGCTGAGAAGACTTTGATATTCCTGAAAACGCATGCTGTGCTGCTAAGGACGGTTAATGTCAATGAAACCCAGTCTCAGAAGCAGACGCAGATGGTGGCCTCCCCAGCCTTGGGTTCTAATCCCAGCTCTGAGATTAACTAGCAAGGGCTCTCTGGACTGGTGCCCAGAAATGCTCCCTGGCCCCCTCTCTGTGGATGAATGAGGTGGTCAGAAGAGTTAGCCTCTCAGCATCCCACACTCTCCCACCCCAGCTTGGGCAGCTTCAGACACTACAGTTCTTCAAGGGCAGATGATGGTGCAGTCAGTGGTGGCACTGGGACCCCAGCTGGACTCCTGGCCCAGCAAGGTTTCCACTACCCACACCACCTCAGTAGTAACCATGTGGTGTCTTCATCACCATCTTTGATAATACATACTTATTAAGTCATGGACTTCCAGCCAGGGCAGCTCTCATGCACAGAACATTCCAAATCATTCTCAGTGACTCTAGCACTGACCTGGGAGAATCATGATCATCACGTCAACACCAGCAGAATCTGGTCTTTCAGGTTCAAACTGTCTTTCAAAGGCAGAAGGGGCAGTGCAGAGCACAGGGGGATCTGGAACCCAGAGCTTCGCCTCCCCTCTGTCCCCTTGCCATCGTCTATCACCTCCAGATCAGGGACCAGGCAGCTGTGCCCGATATGCTGGAGCCAGTGTGGCAGAAGGGCATCCTTCCAGCTCTGTTTCCTGTTGTTCATGCCGGTGTCACAGCCCATTACATCCAGCCAATTACATCGGATTCCTCCCTGGAGGGCACCAGGCAGGGCCACCATGGGAACAGAGGAGGCCCGAGAGATTTCTAAATGAAGTAGTCTGTTGGGAAATCCTATTATGAAGCTCATCTTACAGGACTGCGGTGTTAATGACCTTGGCCTCCCCCCAGCCCTGAGGTGAGCTGGTCTCCCTGGGGCTTGAGAGGAGGCTGGGCTTGGCCTTCGTCTCACTCACCCGCCAACTGCTGATGGGCCAGGGAGAGCAGACAGGGTTCCTCAAGACCGTGAATGCAGCTGCCAGCACAGCAGCCTCCCTCCCTCCCTCCATCTCTCCCTCCCTCCCTCTCTCTCTCTGTCTCTCATACACACACACACACACACACACACACACACACACACGGCTCCCTCAGGCCCCCACCTACCTTTCAGCACCCAGGATGAGCAGGCAGGTGGAGACCCAGAGCTGGGACCAGCAACCCTCAGGGAGATGAAAATAGGCCCCAGAAACTCCTTTTTCCAAGTGGAGGTGAATTAGACACATTTTTCTCCACCTTCGAATACTACAGATTTTTCTTTGCAACTCCCCCAGGCTTATAAATTGGCTCATCTCAGCTGCTCACGTTGACAAAGGCGCCGAAACTGTTGAAAGCTTCAAAATGTCCCTTGGGTCTCCAGGCATGAAGGAATTTACATGTAGGTGGAAAATTACCAAGGAAAAAAAAAAATCCCCATTTGGAGAGAGGAGAAGAGTGAAGGAGAAGCTGTGGGAGGAGAGGAGACCTTGGGGAGATGGCAGGGAAGAGAATGGCCTGAGGAGCATGGTTGGAGGGCCACACAAGGCTGTGCTCATTAGGTTTTAGGCCCCGACTCAGGAGTCTGACAGATCCATGGGGAGTGGGAGAAACACAACCGGGGAGACCGGTGAACCAAGAACTGCTCTGCTCTTCTTCGTGAGTTGTCAAGGCCCTGCCAACATCTGGAGTTGGAATGGTCTTAGGCGACCACAGAGCCCCCTGGAAAAGCCACATGGATTCTAGTTATGGGACATGGATCCTCAGCCCCAACCCTGACAGGCAGTCCTTGAGCAGAAGGGAATCCTGCAGGTTTGACCGTGCCCTGGAGCAGCAGTACCCCTGCTGTTCTGAGGACAGTCCTGAGTGAACAGCCAGTACTGGCCAGCTGTGAGAAGGTTGCTCTTTTCTGTGACCCCCAAACAGTCTGAACTCAGCTCTCTGCCCTTCCCTCCTCTGCCCAGAGCCGTTCTCGAGCTTCCTATCAGCTGAGGCGCTACGTCCATACCTTCCGGCCTCTTCAGTGCCCTGCATAGCCTTCCCACAGCCCCCAGCCCCTATTCAAGGAGCACTGATGCTCCGAGCATCTCCTCCCCTTCGGCCTGCAGGCCTCGCACTCTGTCCACCCAGCCTCCAGCCCGCTTCTGCAGTCTCCTCTCCCAGACTCCTTCTACATCCCCTCAGGTGCTCAGGTCCACCGTCTCTACAAATCCCACAGGCCCAAGGACGCCTTCAGTGACCTCTCCCGGGGTCCCCTTCTTCTAGACTCCACAGCTACATAGATGGTCTTGGTCTGGAGCTTCCACTTGGCATTCTTGGCCTGGGCCCCAGTCAGACCTACCCGTCACCATCTCAGAAGGGAGCATCTGGGGATGTCGTCTTATAAAAATCTTTCCTGGGGGTTCCTATGCCCACCCTAGCACCAAGAATTGCTGCTTTAGAAGACCAGTATTTTCTCTCAGGTGTGGGCAGTCTTCCCTCGTCACTCAGATCTCCAGCTGGCAAAGACCACCTGCCTAGAACACCTGGCTCAAGGCAGCCCACGTGAGCCACACCTTTCACATGTGTGTTAACTGACCCATTGACCTGTTGAGGGACTGGGGATCATGCCTATGTGCTGATCTCACTGGTCACTGCTTGATGGTCATGGAGCTGCCCCCGGGCAGGTGCAGGCAGATGATGACTGAACATTAGGATGCAAGCTGACCAGTGTCTCTGGGTGGGGGCACCACGCGCCACCTTCATTCCAGAACCTCGTTCCCTTAGTAACCAGGGTCAGATGGTGCGTTTGAGGGCTTAAAGGCAGTGCCACCTGGCAACATATGGCATTGCATGGCTTTCAGGGCACTCTCATATCCATTATCCCCCTTGATTTTCACTCACCTTGAGAAGTAGGCACAGAAGACAGGACTGTCAGAGGAAAAAGACTGACATAAAAAGCACCCAGAAGTTCACAGCAGAGCCAGGACTAAAACCAGCTGCTGTCTCCAGCTTAGGCCTCTTCCACGTGACACATCCCCTTCCCCTCTTCATCCGCCTGCACCTGCTGCAAGTGACAGCACCAACAATGAAGGCCTGTGCACCATGGGTCGGCATGAACATTCTGCAGTGGTGAGCCAAGGCACCCACAGGCGCAGGAGCAACGGAAGACAGCAGGGAGGGTTATGTAGAGCACTGTCATTTCCTGAGTCCTGACAGTGGCTGAGAGGCAGGCTAATGAGGCAGCACCTTCCAGAAGCTCCAGGCACTGTGCCTGGGAGGAAAAGCTAGGCCTTCAGGGGACACTCAGGGGCAGAAGCAGATCCAAGCCCCATGGATACACTTCTCCAGCTAGGATCTGGCTGCCAGAGGCTGTCTCAGCACCTGGGACCCCCTCCTTGGGCATCTGTATGAGATTCTGCAGCCCCCAGGCTTCTCACAGACAGATAAGAGGCCTGCCCATGCAGGTTCCCCCTGGAAACTGTCAGTCCCAACCCAGCCATCCTCCCCCGAGTCCAATGTCAGCTGATGCAGTATTTTCAGCTCCACAGCACAGAGAGAGCTTGCCAAGGGGCAACTCTTGGCCGCCCTGGCCCAGGGACAGTTAAGACTGCAGGGGCTCACCCAGAGAACTGACTTAGCCATCAACCTGAGCAGGGAAGGCGTGGAGGTGGGAAAAGACAAAGACATGACTTCTCATTAATCCACTATACTGCGAGCACAAAACTTAAAGTTGGGGCAGGTGGGCCATTTTCCTAGTAATTAGGAATTTCATAGAGACAAACATAGGATGGGGTCAGAGTCACTGGTAGGATCAGCAGGCTGCTGTGATTCTGTCTGATGGGTCCAACCTGTGTGTGCAGAAAGAATGAGTCCAGAACAGTCCTTGGGCCGTGGAGCCCTCTAGAAAGTATGAGCCGCTTGCCGCACATTCTAATGTTCAAGTTCCCCCCACAGCTTCCTCTACTTGCCGCACCCCCACACACACACACCCACAATAGGAACAGCTCCAGGCCAGTGCCACTCTCCGCTGGTTGGGCTGCCTAGTTGGTCTCCAGGTGTTTCTGCACAACTAAGCAACTGGTCCCTATGACTTTGACAGGCGAGAGTTTAGCGGAGGCAAAGCAAGCCAGGAAAATAAGGTTCCTGCCCATCGTGAAAGTCTGTTGTGCCAAAAAATAATATAGAAGATATTCTTTCCACCACCCTGTAGATTCAAAACATGCAAATTCAAATGTTCAGAAAAGAAAATTTATCGGATAAACATAACTGTGTGTATCACAGAATTTTCCAGGCTTCACCTAGCCCTGCTCTAAGGCATCAATTCTCAGGGCTGTGTTGAGAGAGAGTAGCTTGCCTTCCTTCTCCAGTCCTACCAGGACAGCTGATGGAGGCTCACTGTTTCTCACCCACAGTGACCTGGCATCCACTGTTCTCCATGTTCCTGGCCTCATGAGGATTGGCTATACTAGGTAGGCCACTCCAGAACTGCTATGAAGGGCTATGGTACCCACCTGACAGCACAACATGAGCATCTAAAGTGGGTGGGGTACCTTCCCTTGAAGACACACCATGGTAACCAGTCACAAATCCCTCCCCATGCACTGTCCACCCCAAACCAAAGGGTGCCGAGTCTTCCCAAGATCGCCATCTATGCCCAAGAGTCCTTCACCTCCCCCGAGGAAGCCCGCTGTGAGCCCTGGGAAGGGAGGTCTGGCTCAGCCATCAAGGCAGGGTTACCAGCAAAGCCAAGGGCAAAGAATTTGGAGGATGTAGCTTAAAGTTCTTGAAACAGGGACAAAGGGGCTTCTCTGTGCTGAGCTCAGCCAGGCTGCTGGGCTGCAGGACCCATGATGCTGCCTGACTTGCCACTCTCCATTCTCAGAAATGCCACCAAAAGGTGGCTGCCTGTGCCTCTGAAATGGCAAAGTGATGGTGCCCTGGGCTCCCCGTTTCCTCCACCCACCTAGTTTGCATTAAGCAGTTTGTGAAGTCAAGCCAGGTTCACCACAACTCTAGATTAGGAATGTCAAACAAAACTTCGGAGGGTTTGGTACTGGGAAGGGAGAATGGGAAGAAACCACTTGGATTTACATATTTGTCCCCATAAGCCCTCCCAGGACAACCACAGGAGGTGACTGACAAGCAGCTGGGACAGCAGAGCCCCTCAAAAGAGAAAAGTTCCAATTAGCCCAAAGAAATGAGAGCCTGTTCCCAGAGTCCCAATTAAATCAGAACCAATCAATGGTTGCTCTGGTTCCTGCAGTTTTGCTCAGGAAATAATGAGAAGAAGGAGAGGGCCCCAGCCAGCAAGTGTGGTGTGGCCACCCTTTGAAGCCTGGAGAAATCACCCCGTGCTGTTGCAAGCATGCCTGGCAGCAGCCGCACCTGCACCTTTAAGAACTCAGCCTGGTGCCTGGGTCCCCACTCAGATCCACGTTTGCCTAAGAGGGTGCCTCCCGCCCCTCCCCCAACCAATGGGACAAAGAGGAGCGCTGTGAGACCTGGCCCGGCGGGTTTTAAAACTGTCTGCATTGATTCATCGCTTGATCAGGCACTCTCTCCCCTCTGTTTCCACACCATCCATCACGGGTACCATAACCAAGAAATCCAATAAAGACACAAAGGTGCAGCTCTCCGCTCTCAGCAGGCCCCAGAAAGGCTGTGTGAGTGCCCTGGCCCAGGCAATTAGCTGAGTCCAAAGGACAGCAGAGCTGATGGGCATTAGCAAGCCCCTGCCTGGTGTTTGGGGAGCAAGGCAAGTGAGGAAGGAGACACAAGGGACAGCCTGGTGCTTAGGCAGGGTGGGAATGACAACTGGGAGGACAGCTGGCATGAAGCTCACAATGGAGAAGACGGAGCTAATATAGCCCCCACCCCACGTTGTCCCCAAAGGACTGGGGGCCACCCAAGTGATGAGTTAGGGTCAAGGTGGTCATTTTTGAGGTTCGTGTGGGAAGCCTTGCTCTTGAAAGAATCTGAAACTTTGAAGGCCACAAGCAACATTGAATAAAGTACAGAAGACTTCTCTTCCCCAAATCTGGAATCCCCCACGTTCAGCTTCCATACACTTAGGCAAGAGAACTGTAGGCCCTCTAGATCCTTCTATTCACTCTCAGAGAAGACTAAGCCTTGAGCCAGTTTAGCACATTTATTGCCACACATAGAACATGTGCTTTCTAGGGCTGAGAAGAGCCAATGTGAGCTCGTGGTATCCTGACATCTCAAATGGCAAGGTTTGCATCATTTTGCACCACTCAAAAGCCAAGGCAGTACGGCACATGATACAGTCCCACTCCCATTCTGACAGCTTCATTTCCTTCCAGAACACACCAAAGGTAGGCCCTATCCCTGCCCCAGGGCCTGGCATTGAGCTCCTGGAGAAAGACAGCCAAGCAGAGGGTTTTGAGTTAATGAGCCATATAGGTTCAGTATCAAGTCAAGTGCTGTGGGAGCTGGACTGAAATGAACTAAAATACACTCCAAATTCAGTCACTTCTCAATTACCCTTGAGTGAATTGTCCAGGACAGTCCAAATTCTCCATTCCTCATAGTGTGGGGCTAGACACAGGATGCAGGAGAGTGTGTGTGAAAGAGAGAGAGACAGAGAGAATATGAATGTCTCTGTCCCAAACTAAATACAACTGTTATTACTAAACTATTCTCCACCATTTGGAATTCTCCTCATCTCTTCCTCCCACCATGAAAATGGACACTCTGGTTGGACACAATTGAAAATCATCAGGCCTGGCATTGGGGATGGATGTTCCCCAGAGCTTTATAATAAGCCACTGTATGCTCTTCTGTTCCTGTATGACCCAGATATGGAGGTAGGAAAACCTTACAGATCTGGCCCTGCCCCAGGTAGGCAGGAAGCAGAGGCCTCAAGAGGCCCCAGGGCTTACCCTTGCAGGCCACGCTGTTCTCGGGCTCATAGCCAGGCTTGCAGGTGCAGCGCCCGATGGGCACCATCCACTCCCCATCCCCGTTGCAGTAGAGTTTGATGGGCACATCCACTTCCTCTGCGTTGGGGATGCACGTGCCCCTAGCAATCACCAGAGATGTGCTTTCTGCCCCTGTCATGGTCTCTGGGAACACCGCAAAATTTTGCACAATGCTGGGACACTTTTTGAAGAAGACACGGACAGAAAGGAGAGACATACAGGCTCCATAATCCTGGAAAGCAAGGTAAAAACCATTCCGAGTAAGAGGCCCAAAGCTCCTGACTTCTGTGTTGACCTTCATTAACCTTCCCCCGAAGTCCACCTGGGAGAAGCTCTCGTCTGCAGCAATGGTGTCTACTTTGAGGTAGGGGGCCTCAGACCAGAAGGCCGACTTCTTGGTGGCAATGACTGAGTCAGTCTCATAATAGTACAAGTTGAAAGTCTCCTTGCAGGAGCCTGGGACATTGGGGAGGCTGCTGCAGTCTCTCACAGTGAAGCGCATCTCCGTGTAGATGCGATGGGCCCCCCGCCGGTTGATGAAGGTGGTGAGCAGCCAGTTGTTCTGGTTGGGCTCGAAGACATTGCACACCTGGTAGGTGCGGATGGTGTTCAGGTTTTCATCGTAGCCACTGACTTCTTCCCACTGTACCAGGCAGGCCACAGGCACACACATGCAAAGACACAAAATAGAGAGTGAGAAGACAAAGAGAGGCAGGGCAGAGAAGCCTGGCACTGGAGGGGGCCTTACGAGCTCACCAGTCCAGCTGCTTGACTTGGGAAATGAACACACCTAACACTAACTTGTTTTTAAAGATCTCCTTATAAGCATACTTCGGAATATTTCTCTGCAGCCCATCCCAAAATATAACACACTTCACTCTAGAAAGCCTTCCTTCATCTAAGCCACAACTCTCATGTTGTGACTATGGCTCATTACATCCATGGGGACAATTTGCAGCTTTTAGCCCCACAAGATGGCAGGGGCTTTCTTTCTCCATTCCACGGCTTCTACTCTCAACAGCCACTCTGTGGACTAGGGCTCGACTGCATGAGACCCCCACCTTGGAAATCCTCATGTCTCAACCTAATTTCTTTACTGTGGTAAAACTCTTTTATATCTTTTAAAATCATATGAATATATAGCTTTTCAGAACTTCTCAACAAACCCAGATTCTCATAAACTTTTGTTTCACAACATCAATCTCCTTGAAAGAGCTAGATTATAAAACTGCTAAGAGGAGGGGCTGCTAAGAGACGTCCTTAAGGAAGCAAATTAAGTTTCATTGTGTGTGAATTTCAAGCAAAGATGTGATGGAAGAGAATGTTGGAGAGAGTTAGGGAGTAAGGAAATCTTCTTAATAAGGGAGAGATGATTGTGATTCACGTTGGAAAAGAGCTCTCCTTTTTAGCAGCCCTATAGACTAGAAGGAGCGGAGGAACGATGTATTGATTAAGTGATGACTCTCAATCTTCCCAACAACTTTGAGAACTAGACACAATCATCCCCAATTTACAGATGAAAAGACATAATGAAACTTGCCCATGGTCACATGGCCATAAGAGGAGACGGGGAGAAGAGGAGATAGAAAGAAGGGCTTTGAATGGCCAAAGAAATTCACCTACTAACTTATTTCAGTAACAGGCATGAAGGCACGGCTTCCTTAACTGAGCCACTCTGGGCTAGGGGCCAAAGAAGAGTTGCTGCTCATTCTCATTTCCTTGTGCTGGGAGAGGAAGCAGCTGCCCACACTGGGGAGCTCTCAGGACCCTGATCTCAAGAACTGGGGTTATTCCCAGGAGGTTTCAATGTGTTTGTTAAACTTCTGCTCTGCTTACCAAAAGTAAAAAAGGAACAGAAGAAATTCAACTTCCTAAAATGAAAAGAGAAAATGGATTAAGATACTTGGCTATCCAGCAATAGTGATAAAAGTAACCAAATAGTACTCATTTCCTTAAATATAGTGCTAATTGCTTATTATTCACAGTGTGGAGTTGAAATTTATACACTAGAATTCTTCACTAAAAGAGCTAAAAGCAAGACATGTGTGCGTGAGAAGTACACTACAGTTGCTTCTTGCACAGAATTAAGCCCCCTGTAGGAGCAGGAAGGCAGAAGCAAGGCTGTCCTTCAAACTGGTGCCGTGGCATCTGAAGACCAGGCATGATGTGGAGAAGAAATGGGCACATGGAGAGCTGGCCCTGCACACCCAGGTCTGTAAAGTGACCTCATGGCCACTCCTGCTGCTCAGACCCCACCACAGAGCCACCCGAGCTGCAGTCCATCCATGGCCCTTCTCTGCTCCAGCCCCTCCCAGCACTCCCAGGGGCCAGTTACCTCCCCAGCCTGGAGTCCTTCCAGCATCCTCGCACGCTGTCAAACCTCACGTGAACTTTGCTTAATTTCTTAGTGATTCTCTAGATCTCAAGGAACCACTTTTTATTCCTTCTTTAAGATTGTGTTATGTTCTATTTAAATGTGTTTTTTAAAGTCATGTTCTGCTTGCTTGGTTTTTCTGAACCAGAACGCAAATATATTTAGGGAAAACAAGTCACTGACAGTTGTTTTAGTTCAAATTTTCAGACCGCTCTCCCTTTCCACGGCCGTTTTGAAATAACCCTTTCCCAGCTGACCCTATATGACTTTTGAGGGAAGGACGAGTTTCTTTTGCTGTTCTGCAACTGTTTAAACACAGCAGGTCTCATGACCCATTATTTCAGTTAGGCTATATGGGTCTCAGCGGGAATGTGGGGCCCCTTTGTCAATGCACAGTGGCCCCACTTAGGGTGGGGGCCTGACCCCAGCCAGAGCCCTTGACCCACGCAAGATTAATGCAGTTCCACTGTGTGGGAGCAGGGCAGGAAGCCCACCTGTCAGGGCTCACCTTAGCCCTGAGACTGTCACCAACAGTAGGTCTTTAAATAGACAGAATGAGGATTTACACCCTTGTGGAGCTAGGATATTGAGAAGATTTATCTTAGCAAATGACACTGATTGGTATTATAAGACCCAACAGAGGTAATTGTTTCAAACATTAACCTCTCTGAGTCTCAGTTTTCTCATCTGTAAAATGAGGAATCATACTGGGTGACCTCGAGTCATAAAATCCTACTGATCTAATTGATTCCATGACAGCTCCTAAGGGAGCGATCAAAGCAAATTAAGGGGAATACAGCTGTATATTCAAAGGGAAAGAGTAGGTTGCAATTGAGAGAAAGGAAAATAATTCCCCGTTGCTTGGGAAAAGGCCATCACGGAGTCTGACGTTCATTTCTGTCCCGCCTTCATTCTTCTCTTGCCAGCGGGTGTTACCAGGGTTGGAAAAATATGTTACCAGAGTGGGCTAGAGGAGGTAGAAATGCTTTCTGAGCAAGTGGCAATTAGGATTGGGGGCCTTGAAGAAAGATGAGATTCTGGTAAATGGAGATGACGGTGGACCGGCATTCCCAGCGGGGAGGGACAAACACTCTGATTGGTTTATGATACTTGGAATCAGTCTCATTGCTTCATAGTTATCCCTCATTCATTCATCAATGAAAAGAGTATTCACCGAATGCCAGCTTTATGCCAGGCACTCCATTACCACTGGGGAGACAGCAATATGAAGCTTATAATCTAGCGAGGGAAACAGAAATTAGAGAAATTATTAGACAGTTATTATTAAAATAACTAAATAATTACCACTGTGCTAAGTGCTATGAGGGAAAATTATAGGGTGCCAAGAGAGGGGGCGCACTTGATATAC